>NW_027507903.1:540651508-541251508 GCF_037356315.1 Lithobates pipiens
CCTGTCTTTGGAGCATGTACTGAAATGAGGCGTAGCAGCTGGGCACACCAGAACGAATCGGTGCATAAGGAATGCGACAGGATTCGAATTGGAGCGTAATAAGTGACAGAAATGATATGCCATGACAGAGACAAGATTCAACGACTGGACTGATGGTTACAACAAAGAATCCGTCTCTGGAGCATGTACTGAAATGAGGCGTAGCAGCTGGGCACACCGGGACGAATCGGTGCATAAATAAACGCAACAGGATTCGAATCGGAGCGTAATAAGTGACAGAAATGATATCCCATGACAGAGACAAGATTCAACGACTGGACTGATGGTAGCAATAAAGAACCTGTCTCTGGAGCATGTACTGAAATGAGGCGTAGCAGCTGGGCACACCAGAACGAATCGGTGCATAAAAAATGCGACAGGATTTGAATTGGAGTGTAATGAGTGACAGAAATGATGTCCCATGACAGAGACAGGATTCAACGACTGGACTGTAGGTTACAAAGAATCCGTCTCTGGAGCATGTACCGAAATGAGGCGTAGCAGCTGGGCACACCAGGACGAATCGGTGCATAGAGGAATGCGACAGGATTCGAATTGGAGCGTAATAAGTGACAGAAATGGTATGCCATGACAGAGACGAGAATCAGGGACCGTGCGTGAACCTGCGAGTGATTCAGTCTCTGGAGCATGTACAGAAATGAGGCCGAACCCTGGGGCACTTCAAAGCGAATCGGTGCACCAGAGGTGCGACAAGATTCGCGCCGGAGCGCGACTAGTGACAGAAATGATTTGAAACGGTAGAAATGACTGGGAGTGAAATGATTTGACATGAGATAAAATAAGATACATAACATAACTGCATGAATGAAGAGACATATATTCGAACTGGAGCAGACAAAGCGAAACGTGCGGACTGCTTGCCTTGTCGTAACAAGCAGTCGGCTGTGAGTCGAACGATTCGACCGATACTAATAGAAATGCTCGGGCAGACGAATGGTTTCGAATGCATCGCCTGACGTGGCGTAATCGAACGTGTCGAAAAGTGATAACGACTACATCGAAAATAGAAAATAGTGACATGCGTACGAGGGCCACAGTAAAACATTCGATTTAAAAGAAGCGAGCGGGTCGAGAGTACAGGGAATGTTGATGGTACATCGAAATACATATCTGAAAGGGGATGCCGAAGCCAAACCTGCGACAGCCGGCCCAACGTGAAACGACAAATTCGATGGGTACGACGACACTTCGACGGCGAAACCCACGGACGCTGATGTACGGGAAGACGAGTTGTCAAGACGGAAACAAATAACGCGGGAGCTCACGAACAGGCTCACTGCCTCTGGTCTGGATAGTCGGCCCTTGATGTCTGACGTATCAGATATCGCGCACCGGAACCGACGAGGAAGACAGGCGAACGGGCTGGTTATATACTCCACCGGGCTCCTCCCATAATTTCAGGCCACCATACTGGCCTTTCTATATATATATATATATATATATATATATATATATATATATATGCCAAATACAATATTGGTGAACAGATATCACTAATCCCATCACTCATGTCAAATTTGAAAATAGATAGTAATAAGAAAACATTGCACCATTAGCTGCTGTTAAAACAACAACAAGTCATTTCACACCCTTTGACTTAAATCACATTCGATCATTGCAGCATTGCGCTCCGCCAGTGTATTACACACTGCGTGCTTATAAACAGTTCAAGATGTGTCACTCCTTATAGATGCTGGTATCCCAGGGATAGTTCACACAACATAGATCCCCATAAGGATCATTAGGAAAAATTGAATCCTTTAATCCCGTCACCACACCTCGCGAGATCCACTCCCCTTAGGTCAGGGGTGCTCAACCTTTTGAAGAGTGAGGGCCACAAGCGACTTGGTAACTGGTCGTGGGCCACAATGGGTGGAGCAGAAGGATGACAGTTCCATGTCCACTCTGCATATGCAATGCGGATGCGGATACAACCCACTCTACTCTATGCGCCCTTGGATCCCATCTGCCCAGATAAAAGGAGACGAATCGGATTGGAGGTAGGTGGGGTGTAAACGGCCACAAGTACGTTTACATCTACAGCTCGATAGAGGTGAACGGACGGTCAGACCGATAGTGTCAATGGGGCCTAAGGCTGTTTTCACACTGATGCGCTGTGGTTTACCCACACAGAGGGTGCAGACAAGTGTCTTTCCTGCAGGTTAGCTGTACTTTGCCATAGACTTCTATTATATCCTGCAAGCGTGGTGCACTTTCTGAAAGCGCACTAAACTTGCAGGTAATAACAGAAGTCTATGGCTCAGTGCAGATAACCTGCAGGTGTTCTGCGCTGCATCTGCGGAGCAGTTTGAAAGCAGTCCAGTAACCACTGCAGAACAGATATGCCCATATATACACTGTGATTTAAGTAATAAACTGACATAACAGTTTTCCATTCAGGTATCGCCGGCTGTTGTCCCAGGCAGATCGCATTTGGTATCACTCCGCTGTGATAGGAGTTGGCACTATACAGGAAGCATCGGCTTTACGGCTCTGCAGCCACTTGCTTCTTCCACCAGTGGCTTTTTTTTTTGAACAGAAGCTCTACCAGTGGATTTAATAAAAACACTGATTCTCTGGGATGGCAGGTTGGCAACCCACAGTCTAAGCTTGCCAACCCACCATCCCAGAGCAGGAGGTCGCGGGCCACATCAGAGGGCTCCGCGGGCCACATGTGGCTCCCGGGCCACTGGTTGGGCACCCCTGCCTTAGGTAATGAACTCACCAGATCTCCAAATACAATGCGCCTTGTATCTATGATCTCTTATGCCACGTACAAATGACTGTTTTCTCCATCAGAATAAACTCTGACGTTTTTTCCGACGGAGTTCCGCTGAAACGGTCTTGCCTACACACGATCACACCAAAGTCCGATTGTCTAGAATGCGGTGACGTACAACACGTACAACGGGACTAGAAAAAGGAAGTTCAATAGCCAATAGCCAATAGCTGCCCATGCGTCGTTTTTGGTCCGTCGGAACAGCATACAGACAAACGGTTTTCCCGATAGGAATTTATTCAGTCGGAAAGATTTAAAACATGTTCTATTTCTAGGTCCGTCATCTTAGTTTCTAGAGTGTACTTGGCTGATAAGGTAAAGGGAGAGCTCATAAAAAACAGTTAAAAGCAGTCAGTTGCCATCATATCCCTCTGGGCTGATACCCCCATCTCAAGTGGAACATAGGTGGGGTCTATGGGGACTCTTTGCCCGGCAGGGGCTGGCCAGATAGTGCAGTGAGACCACCTCCAGACAAAGGGCTGGATCAAGTGAGAACTATGTTCAAAGAAGATGGTCAATATGAACACAATTTTTGGATACACCGAAAAGAATCTAGATCAAAAGTCAAAACGAATATCAACGACAGTGCATCCCTCCGGGTAGATGGTACCAGAATGTCAAAAATGTCAAGGGGTATGAATACTTTTTCAAGACACTGTAAGTTCAGAAAATAAGTTATGTGTAATAAAATTGAATGATACAGGGAAAAGTATTGAACACATGAAGAAAGGGAGGTGCATGGAAAACCAACACACAAGCTGAAATCTATCAGTAATTAGAAGGTAATCCTGTCCCTTGTCAGTGCAAATTAATATCAGCTGGTTCAGTCTCCACTGATGACCTATAAAAAGGTATCTAATTACCAAGGTGTCACACAAGAAACATCTCATGATGGGTAAAAGCAAAGAGCTCTCTCAAGACTTTCACAAACTTATTGTTGCAAAACATACTGATGGCCTTGGTTACAGAAGGATTTCTAAACATCTGAAAGTTCCAGTGAGCACAATCAGCAGTGTTGGGCCATAATCTGGAAGTGGAAAGAACATAATTTCACCATAAACCGTCCACGACTAGGTGCTCCTCGCCAGATTTCTGACAGAGGGGTGAAAAGAATTACCAGAAGAGTTGTCCAAGAGCCAAACACCACTTGTGGAGTGCTTCAGAAAGACCTGGAATTAGCAGGTACAATTGTTTCAAAGAAAACAATAAGTAATGCACTCAATCCCCATGGCCTGTATGCACGCTCACCACGCAAGACTCCATTGCTGATGAAAAAGCATGCCGAAGCTCGTTTAAAGTTTGCTGCACAACATTTAGACAAGCCTGTGAAATACTGGGGAAATATAGTCTGGTCAGATGAGACCAAAATTTAACTATTTGGTTGCCATAATACACACCATGTTTGGATGTCAAATGACACTGCACATCACCCCAAAAACACCCCATACCAACAGTGAGGTTTGGAGGTGAGAACATCATGGTGTGGTGCTGCATACGGTACAGACAAACTGTATTTAATAGAAGGAAGGATGAATGGAAAAATATACCAAGACATTTGTGATAAAAATCTGCTGCCATCTACCAGGATGAAGAAGGTGAAACAAGGGTGGACATTTCAGCAAGACAATGATCCTAAACACAAAGCCAAGGAAACTCTCAATTGGTTTAAAAAAAAGAAAATTTAGCTGCTACCCTGTTTCCCTAAAATAAGATCCATCGAGATTGTCGGTGATGGCTGCAATATAAGCCCTACCCTGTTTCCCCAAAAATAAGCCCTACCCTGCAAGTAAGACCTACGCAGACTTTAACTAGGGCTTATTTGGAGGGTAGAGCTTATATTGCAGTCATCACAGACAATCACGCTATGTCTTATTTTCGGGGAAACAGGGTAGAATGGCCCAGTCAATCACCTGACTTGAATTCAATATAAAATCTATGGAAAGAATTAAAGATCAGAGTTCATAGAAGAGGCCGAAGTAACCTTCAAGATTTGAAGACTGTGTATAAGAATGGGCCAAAAATCACACCTGAGCAATGCATGTGACTAGTTTCTCCATACAGGGGGCGTCTTGAAGTTATCAGAATTACCAAAAAAGGATTTTGTACTAAAATACTAAATACATTTCAGTTAGCTTGTGCAATACTTTTCCCTGTGTCATTCAATTTTATTACACATAACTTAATTTCTGAACTTATTTGTTTTGGTTTCTTTGTATGTATGGATTGCATTGGTTGTTACCGACATAACAACCATATCCATATTAAACATTTAATAAAAAAAAAGAATAATAAAAAAAAGTCTTCATAAATTTAGGCCAAAATGTATTCTGCTACATGTCTTTGATAAAAAAAAAAAAAAAAACCTCAATAAGTGTATATTGATTGGTTTGCATGATGGGATATACAGTGTCCTGAAAAAGTATTCATACCCCATGACATTTTCCACATTTTGTCATGTTACAACCAATGTTTTATAGCAGAAAGTAAACAAAATATTGTTTTTTTCAAAATGTTGGATTTTTTTTTGTTTATATATAGTACCCCCAAAAGAAAGCTCTATGTTTGTGAAAAAATTATATAAATGTAATTTATGTACAGTGTTGCATGACCGCGCAATTGCCAGTTAAAGGAGCACAGTGCTAAATAGCAAAGTATGGCCTGGTCACGAAGGGGGGTAAAATCTTGCGGAGCTCAAGTGGTTAAATTAATGTTTTTGTGCCTGGAGTTCAGCTTAAAAAGAAACTTCACCTCCCCTCATATTTTTCTTTTTTTTTTTTGTCAAATAACTTTTTATTATCTTAAAGTGAAACATTACACGTCAAACACTTCAGTTCAGCATTGGGGGAGCGGAAAAAAAGGGATCAGAAAAATTACAGGGGAGAACATACCACAAAAGCATATTGGCCTACATAATACAGCCACCTGGAGCAGGTACCAGCCAGGCCAGGTAGAGCTATTCACAGACAGCATGTTCTGCAACACATGTAAAACAGGGATACAGTCCATCCAGCAATAGACCTATCCTCTAGACTTAACCGCCAAACCAGGGTTGCAATCCGAGGATACGTGTGGTAGCGAATAATATAAGACACTTATAATACACTTTAATCCAAACAAACACCCCCCCTCAAGGGGGGGGGGGGGTCTGGAAGAATAATAGGCATAAGAGAAAGGAAGAAGGGAAAAAGAAAGAAGATGGATAGAAAGAGAGAGGAAAGGGGTACCTAAGGATAGAAAGAAAGATAGAGAGGAAAGGGAGGGGGTATGGGTGGGTAGTCATCCGAAAACTTCCGCTTGCCTGTCAGGGTCGATCGTCCTTAAGATTCCAGTGGTTCCAGACTGCGTCGTGTGCTTCCAGCCGGTCCTGTATCCTGGCGGTCATCCTCTCCATAAGCTCCACATCTCTGATGCGGGCGTATAATGCGTCCGGGGTAGGGGGGTGTGTTTTTTTCCAGTGGAGAGCAACCAGACACCTCGCTGCGGTCAGGATGTGGCGGGATAGTTTCTGTAGGGATTTGGACAATTTGGGGAAAGGGACTCCCAGTAAAAAGTGCTTTGGGTGTAAGTCCAGGGGTTGGTCCAGGATACTGGCCAAGAGCGTACGGACTTCCGTCCAGAAAGGGACTATACGAGGGCATTGCCAGTATATATGCAAGAGGGTGCCCTTATGTCCCACACATCGCCAGCACCGGTCTGTTGTAGAAGGGTAAATAGCGTGCAGGACGTCCGGGGTCATGTACCAGAAGAACAATATTTTGTATGCGTTCTCCCTGTAGAGCGTACACATGGAGCTCTTGGATGCCTGCGACCAAATCATCCGCCATTGCTCCTCCGTGAACACTTCACCCAGAGCCTCCTCCCATTTAAGCATGTATGCATGTTTGCCGTTAGGGCCCATAGGGAAGGCGTTAATTATTTTATAAATATCCGATATCATCCCCTTCTGTGCCGTACCTGATGAGATTACTATTTCAAACATGGTAGGCGGGGAGAAACGGAGGTCAGAGGATATGGTCTGGGCAAAGTGACGGATTTGCAAGTAACTATAGAAGCTCTGCCGGGGGAGGTCAAACCGGGATTGGAGTTCAGTGTAAGTCAGTAGTCTCCTAGATCTGGGATCCACCAGAGATCTCAGCTGGAAAAGGTTCCGGGAGGACCAGGGGTGTTGCATCTGGCGAGATAGGCTATCTGGCACTAGAGGGTTGGATATAAAAGAGGTCAGGAGCGATTTAGCTGAGGTCAGGGCAAATGCCTTGGAAGACCTACGCCATAGGTTCTGCAGGTGGGACATAGGGCCCAACAATTGGGACTGAGGGATCGCTGCCGCCGCACTCCAGAGCATACTATTAGGGTGTGTAGGGGCCAACCACCGGGATTCAATTTCCGACCAACGATTGTGGGGCCTCTGGGTAGTCCAGGAGGCGACCGCGCGGAGTTGGGCAGCCTGATAATATCTGACTAGGTCCGGGAACGCTAACCCCCCATCTGATTTGGAGGCGGTCATGACCGAACGAGGTATCCTGTGCCTTTTATAATTCCATACAAATCGAAGTAGGTCCCTTTGCAATTTTTTCAGGTGAGAGGAGGGGACTGGAATGGGGAGGGTCTGAAAAAGGTAGAGGAGTTTCGGGAGGATAACCATCTTCACAGAGGCTATTCTACCAAGCAGAGATATCTGGTGTTTCCGCCACTTTAGCACGAGACGCCTAATATCTCCATAGAGGGATGGGTAGTTTGCCTGATAAAGGGAGGTATAGGTTGGGGTGATGTTTACCCCCAGGTATCGAAGGGAGGTGGACCTCCAATGGTAGGGGAAGTTGGATCGTAGGTGTTCCACCTCCAACGGTGGAATGTTAATCGGAAGGGCTTCGGATTTCGACGCATTAAGTTTGTAACCCGATAGCGCACTGTAACGATCCAGCTCCATATGCAGGTTGGGCAGGGATATTCTGGGTTGGGTAAGAGTGAGAATTACGTCGTCCGCAAATAGTGATATCTTAAACTCCTGGCCCATATTTTTCTTTTTAATCTCCGCTTTCCAGGTTGCAGGTTATGCACAATTCCGATACCCACCCACCTACCCTTTACTGTATATGGGTATATAGAAGCCATGTTTGCTGATTGCATATGCAAACTCTGCTTTCTGCATAGTAGTCCTGCACAATGACTGTGCTTTGTTGCTGCTTTCTTTCAGAGCATGTTTATGAGGCAGGTCTGACCTGTGTGACAGGGACGTGCAGTCAGGGGAGGCAGGTGAAGGGGTAGTAGGTAGTTGAAGTCTTACCCCACCACTGGTAAAAATGTGGGGCTCCTATCATCTATATTTCCAGAGATACGGGGCTCCTTGTGCAGCCTGTCAGAAGCTACATACAGAGCGGCCAGTTTAAATACAAGCTGGCACACTCTGCAGCAGACTGGGAGGATGAGCTCACAGTGCCTCTCCTTACTTCTTGTCAGAGGCACGGAGCTCAATGGACAGCTTGGAGCCTTGGACCAAGCTGTCCAATAAAAAGGAGGCTGGCCTCTCACTGCAGTGTCATAGAAGGGGGCATGTGTCTAAAATAAACATGCTCCCTTCCAGCCCAGCCCTCTTAAAGTGGACCTTCAGTCATTTTTTCATCTTTCCATCTATTAAATATTATGCCCCTGTTGTTTTAACTTTGGATAGTAAAACATTTTTTTTCTGCCAGTAAACACCTTATACAGCCCCCTTCCTGTATCTTGTCTGGTAAAAAGCCTAGGCTTATGACATCATGCACAGCTCTATCTCTCACTCACGTTAGAGTTTGCCAGTTAAGGGAGGGGGGATGAGTCATAATTATTATTATTATTATACACAATTATTATAGCACCAACAGTTTACGCATCACTTTACAATGTAGAGGGGGGACAGCACAAATAAGATACAGTTCAATACAAAAGGTATAGGAGGGCCCTGCTCATGGAGCTTACATTCTAAAGAGAGGGGGTGGTACAAAAGCTAATAGATGCAGGGAATGATTTGATGGGGGTGGCTCGGGGACAGTTGTTAGGTGGGTATGGAATAGACTTCCCGGAATAAGTGAGTTTTCAGGGATCTCCTAAAGGTGGACAGGTTAAGGGCTGATTGGATATACTGGGGCAGGGAATTCCAGAGGATGGGAGAGGCTCTGGAGAAGTCCTGAAGGCGAGCATGGGAGGAGGTAACAAGGGAGCTAGAGAGCAGGAGGTCCTGGGAGGAGCGGAGGGGACGATTTGGGAGATATCTGCAGATGAGGTTGGTGATGTAGCCGGGGGTGATGTTGTGGATGACCTTGTATGTTGTGGTTAGTATTTTTTACGGTGGGGTAGTGGAAGCCAGTAAAGGGATTGGCAGAGAGGAGCAGCAGTCTTGGATCGATTAGTAAGGTGTATTAGTCTAGCAGCAGCATTCATAATAGACTGAAGGGGGATAGCCTGTGTAAGGGTAGGCCATTAAGAAGAGAGTTGCAGTAGAGGCAGGAAATAAGAGGGCCAATGAGAGCTGCAGAGCTGGAGGTGTGCCTCTGTGTGTCTGTGTAAATCCAGAAAGTGAACAGGCAGCAGCTTCAGCTGCCCACAGTTAAAATGGATGCAGCCAGACTTGGTGGAGGGAGATTTCTACAGCATATTTTGAAAGTACAGAATCTCAGTATATATGAAATATGCAAAGTGGTTGGAGGGAAGCTTCAGAATGGCAAAGACGTTTTTATTACAAATGATGTGAGCAGACTGCAGTTCCTCTTTAAATAGAATGAAAAACATGGGCTTATGGGTAAAAGATTTACCCACAATCCCATGTTTTTCTCACACAGGGAGAATGAGAATCTGCTGCTGCTGAAAAGGTACAAGCTAAATCATATATTATTATGCTATATGTTAAAAGATAATAAATTATTATTTATCTATGTACTGTGCAATTACTGGTTGGAAGTTATAACTTCAAACTTCAGTAAATTCGTCCGTTAAGCCACCTGCTTCAGTACAGTTTTTGAAAATATAGTAAATGACTTTAAAAATAATATATAATAATTCTTTGTATATTACTTACTTATGGTAATTAACCCCTTGCCACCCAGGGCAATTTTGACACTTTTCTCCTACATGTAAAAATCATAATTTTTTTGCTCGAAAATTACTCAGAACCCACAAACATTATATATATTCTTTTAGCAGACACCCTAGGGAATTTTCTGTTGCAACTTTTTATGTTACACGGTATTTGCACAGCAATTTTTCAAACTTTTTTTTGTAAAGAAACTGTTTCATGAATGAAAAAAAAAAACCACTATAGTAAGCCCGATTGTTTTGTATATTGTGAAAGATGATGTTACGCCAAGTAAATAGATACCTAACATGTCACACTTTAAAACTGTGCACACTTGTGGAATGGCACCAAACTTTAGTACTTAAGAATCTCCATAGACAACGCCTTACATTTTTTTTTACAGGTTACAGAGGAGGTCTAATGCTAGAATTATTGCTCTCGCTCTAACGTTTGTGGCGTATGTAACCTGTGTGTATCTGGCTCCGATACTAGATACTAGAGACTGCTACTCACATTTCTTGATACATAGAGGTGACACAGGGAGTGCTTTTACAAATCTGTACTGTGAACAACAGTAATCAAAAACAGCAAGTTAAAAAAAAAAAGTAGACCAACAATAAAAACTCAGGTAAATGTTGCAAAGATGCATCCGATGCATAATTGCAGAAAATACAAATAATTAATGTAAGAGTACTAGATTTATTCTATATTGCAAAGTATAGAATATTGATATATTGCTAAGGAAATCATTTTGCTGACTTATTCAGTAAAGGAATTTCTCATGAATGTAACTCACTGAGACAACACAGTGTAGGAACAATCTGAACTGAGTTTCAAATGCTCAAACTAATGTATTATCTGGCAGCTTGCTGTAAATGCCCCCTCTGGTGGTAAGATAAAGTATTACAACAAATAAAATCTTCGCAACCAGATCCACATATATAAGATTTTTTTATTTTAGGAGCACACACAGGATAGGTACTGAATGCCAATAATGAAAGCTCTGATCATATGTATGCGGTCATTGGACAACTGCATTTTAAAGAGTCAGGCACGGAAATTCATTGATTGAAGACATTTGGTTTGGCTGAAATGTGTGAAATTCATAAATTCATAAAATACTACTTTAAGGCCCCATTCACCCTTAGCGTGGCATAGCCAGGCGTCTTAGTGTTTGTTTGTTTTTGTTTTGTTTTGTTTTTTTTGCACATTTCTAAGCAGGAGCAGAATGCCCATTTTTTGCCCCATACAAATTCCTAAAAAAAAAAACAATTTTTTTTCCCAGACATTTTTCAGATGTTTCTATTACTAAGGTCTATGGGGCCAAAAACACTCTGTTTTGCCTCAAAAAGCGAATTAAAATGTTTAAGCTTTACAACAGGCAACAAGAGACACACGATGCTCAGATGTGAAGGGCCCATTGAGAATAATGAGATTCTTCATCTTCCGTAAAAGGAAGACTAATGCAGGCCAAACATGGTCGAATTTCGAACAAATTTTCTTTTCAAAATCAGAAAGTTTTTTGTTTTTTTTTGTGATCCGATGATGCCACCATTGATTTTTGAAATTCGGCCGACCAAGCCTTCAATTACACCTCATGTTGCTACAGAAAATAATTTTCGCGGCCGGGGAATCTTCTTTTCTCTCTGTAAATTTTATTTTCTTGCCCACGCACATTTTTATTTTCTTATTACACTTCTCACAGATTCTCCCATCATTGATTAGAAAACTGTTTGTTTTTCAAAACATTTCCAACATGTCCGATTCCTAAAATTTGATTGCCGCATGAAAATCGGCTGTTGCTGCAGCCCACTAATGGTGAGAAATATGTACGAAAATTCTTAGATACGATTTTTGAAAGAAAATTATTGTATCCTGTGTATGGCCGGCATTAGGCTACTTTCAAGCTGAGGCAGCAGATCCGTTAGGGTAAGGTTGATATTACTACTACTAATAATAATAATAGTAATAATCAATGAATAAATGAATTCAATAAATTAATACTAAGTTATAATAATTAAATAATTAACCCCTAACCATTAAATAAAGTAAAATAATAATAATTAAAAAAAAACGAAACACCCTAACCCTAACACAAAATAAAAAAAATATTATTATTATTATTAGTATTATTAATTTATTCAAGTTTGTGTGTTTATTATTATTGGGCTTGGGACTAGTTAAGCGAACTATGCCCGGGGCCACTTAGAAAGGGTGGTCCCAGGTGAGTTTCGCTTGTGATTTAGTACAGTTTGCTGCAGTATGAGTGCAAACCTTGCTTAAGCACAGTTCCCTCCGTAGAAGATTGTGTAATGAAACAATGATCGCTGGTCTGGTTAGTAGGGGAATGTTCACCGGAACACTTCCTTGCAACTCAATGTACCCTGTTTCCCCTAAAATAAGACCTAGTGTGATTGTCGGTGATAGCTGCAATAAAAGCCCTACCCCCCAAATAAGCCCTAGTTAAAGTCCTTGTAGGTCTTCTTTTCAGGGTAGGGCTTATTTTTGAGGAAACAGAGTAGGGCTTATTTGGGTGGTAGGGCTTATATTGCAGCCAACACCGACAATCACGCTAGGTCTTATTTTAGGGGAAACAGGGTAAGTGCAGAGCAGCAGAGGAATGGGGAGAGGGGAGAATTGAACTCGGGACAGTTCAGTTAAACTGGCCTGAGTGTGAGAGCATCCTTACATCATCACCTCTGCCAACTAAAATACAAGGATCCCTGCTTCTGTGCTTCATCATCTATGGAGAGTTCTGTGCTTAGGCACAGTTTGCACTAACACTGAAGTGAAGCGAGCGGACCACAAGTGAATCATGCCTGGGACCACCTCTTTCAAGTAGTCCCGGACACAGTACACTTAAATGTTCCTGGGCGTGGTTTAGAGCACTCACACTACACAATAGAACCAACTCAAGGGGAAACCATGCCCAAGCTCAGTTTCTATTGAACCGGCCAATACCTTCAATATTCGGCCTGGGGCTTTACCCACTGCCTGTCATGGGTGAATCCAGGAACAGAGACAATCCTAGATAGCAAGCAATTGCGCTGCAAGTTTGAAAATTACTTGATAAGTTAATGCTAGTCTTGCCAGGCTTTACAAGTTTGTTGCACAATTGCAGCAAGTCCGCATTGCCTGACTCCACATCAACTTTCTTTGCCAATATTCTGCAGGTCTTCTGCAAGTTCTGGTTCAGTTATGTTGTGCAATAGTCATCCCACCACAGGGGTCACTGTGGCTGAATTTTCATGCTGTAGACTTGCAGTGCTCTTGCTGTAGACTCACCACTGCAACTTTGCTCTTGCTTAAGACTTGCCACGCAAATGTGCTACAAATTGGAAAAGTGTCAACTAGAACTTCAAGTGCTCTGCAACAGACTTAGAATTCAACACCGCCAAAAATTTATGGCAAGTTATCCTTGCTATCTGAGATTATTGATGGGTCAGAGACAGCAAACAATACACGATAGAGTTTCTAACTCCTACACACTCTGTTAAAAAAAAAAGGAAAAATTGTATCAAAAGGTTACCATAATTTTCCTCTCCTGGCACCAATCCATGGCAGCAGTGATAGTGGCCCATCTGCTTCCATAGGCAGGACCAATGCATAGTTATAAAGTGTTGACACACACTCAACAGCCTATTTCCTGTACAACGCTAGGAACTGACTGGGTGGGTTTAGTATGCTGTTGTGGATTGGCACTAAAAAATAAAAATACTTTAAATATTTGATACAGTTGTATGTTTTCCTGGCTCCAACATGGCAACATACATGTGGTAGACCAATAACTCGCTTCCAGGGTGGGAAGATCAAGATAATCCTAATTTTATAAGAAAGCGAGGAAGCTCTAAACAAGAAAACAAACTTGTCTTGCAAATGTGGTGCCACAGTTACATGAATCCACTTACTTTTTGATAGGCAGGCGTGGAAAACTTCAGACAAGGAGAGCACTTCCAAGGAAGATGGCCGTGGCTGTACTCCTGTATGTGGGACTACATAAAACCAAATTTTCACCCCAAAAAATCCACAGAAGGAGTTCCCTGCAATATTGGAGCCTTCAGCTTCCAGGGTCAGGGTCTGCACTGCAGGAGAGGCTAAACTTGCATGGACAACCACCAAAAAGGTGGCATGCAAAAGTTTCTTCTCTTCACAATGGTTGTAATATCTGTGAGGACAAAAGGGGAATGGGCTGCTGTGTGGGCACCAACACTTTATGGCTATGCACTGATCCTGTGGCTACCACCACATGCATGCTTCCATGTTGGTGTCTGGAAAAGGTATTTGTGTGTTTCTTTGTCCTCACTTCCTGTTCCACATGGCTGCGATCACCAGAGTAGGAATTGAAGAGAAACCTACCCAACGGGTACAGTCAGTCATAAAAACCTTAGGTTCTATTCTTTCCCTGCTCTAAAACTGTAAAAAACTAAAACAAAAAAAAAACATTTTGGGTAGATTTCTGCTTTACGTCTGTTTCTGTTCCCTCACATCTGCTTATTCCCCACCAGGGCTCAAGAAAACTGGCAACTATATAATCTATTGTCTTCAGTGACCTTCAATCCGGCTCTCCTGCCTGACACAAGAGAGGTATCAATTACTGACTTCCTAGACTTGGCTAGCCTGCTGCAGATAATTAAACATGGCCTGGTTTATATTAAGGAGAGCATGTGTGCGCTGGCGAGTACTGAACACTGACAAGCTATTGTGTAGGCCATACACTCGGGCAATTTTCTACCAAATTTAATCAGCTAACAATCAGCAAAAATTATTAAATGGATCAAACAACTTACTACTGGCAGTTCTGATACTAGTGTTTTCATTTGACTCATCAATCACATTGTCTTGTGTTGTCATATTTGCAATTGAAAGCTAGTTAAAAGTTGATTAAAGTGGTTGTAAACCCTTACAATTCACTTTTTACTACAAGTAAGCTTACCTGTAGCTACCGTGGATATCTCCTAAACCTGCACAGTTTAGGAGATATCCCCTGTATCAGCATGGGCCAACTCCATCGGCACATGTGCACTAAACCAAATGACTCGTTTGCGCTGTCGCTTCAGCTGATGTGCCGTCACTGGCGGCTCCTGTGCATGAGCGCGGGAGTGACGTCATCGCAACTCTGGCTAATCACAGAAATGGAGCCCGCGATACTCAGGGATAACTCCGGGAGACATGTTGCCGGCCCGGAGCAGTGTGCGGGGACCGCAGCGGAGTCTTCAATCTAAGGTGAGTATTTCATAATCAGCAAGCATGCTATGCATACTAGCTCATTATGCCTTTGTCTTGCAGGTTTTTTGTTTTTTTGTAGTGGGTTTACAATAACTTTAAAACTGTCAGAATATACCTTTCTATAGAGCTCCTCTACACTTGTGGCTGGGAGGTAGTAAAAACATGTGGATGAACAGTTTTTTTAATGCCACCCCACTTACCCCTTCTAAAACTGCAGCTGTGTCCCAATTGACATGAATGGGACTGCCTGCTCACAGATGCATGGAACACCTGTGCATACTCATGCAGGCAAAAATGCCCCTCCCACAGTTATATGCTTAAAGTGATTGTAAACAATCACCTTGTAAAAAAAAAATGGCATGGCGGTCCCCCTCAAAATTCATACCAGACCCTTATCTGAGCACCTGGCAGGCCGCAGGAAAAGAGGGGGGGACGAGAGAGCGTTCACCCATCCTTAACCGTACCAGGTCACATGCCCTCAACATTGGGAGGGTGCTTTGAGTTACCCCCCCAAAGAACCTTGTCCCCATGTTGAAGAGGACCAGGGCCTCATCCCCACAACATCCCCAATCCTGTGTGATACTTCTCTTCTTCTGACAGCTCTTATATAACAGAGGGTGGGGCCACCCGATGACCCCGCCCCCTCTGACGCACGGTTCTGTTATATAAGTGTCAGAAGAAGAGAAGCGCCACACAGCGGGAGCCTCCCATTGCGCGGAGCGGCCCGAGAACAAATCGAGGAAGAAGAGACGCCATGGAGGAAGATGCCAGACAAGAACACCGGAGCAAGAAGCAGAGGATTGGAGGAAGAAGAAGCTGGAGGAAGAAGAAGATGGAGGAAGAAACCAAATGATGAAGGAAGGAAGACCCGAAGAAGATGGAAAGAAGAAGACTTTAATAAAGGAATTGTCAAAAACTGTCTCTTGTCATTTTTAACACTTTTGTCACTTTTTTGGTGAAATGGTAGGAAGCACCCCTTTACCATTTCACACAGGGGGAGAGGCCGGGATCTGGGAGTCCCCTTGTTAAAGGGGGCTTCCAGATTCTGATAAGCCCCCTGCCCGCAGACCCCCACAACCACCGGCCAGGGTTGTGGGGATGAGGCCCTTGTCCTTATCAACATGGGGACAAGGTGCTTTGGGGGTACCCCAAAGCACCCTCCCAATGTTGAGGGCATGTGGCCTGGTACAGTTCAGGAGGGGGGCACTCTCTCCTTCCCTCCTCTTTTCCTGTGGCCTGCCAGGCTGCGTGCTCAGATAAGCGTCTGATATGGATTTTGAGGGGGACCCCCACGCCATTTTTTTTTTTGGGTGTGGGGTTTCCCTTAAAATCCATGCCAGACTTGAAGGGCCTGGTATGGGTTTTGAGGGAGACCCCCATGCCATTTTTTTTTTTGGCGCGGGGGTTTCCCTTAAAATCCATGCCAGACTTGAAGGGCCTGGTATGGGTTTTGAGGGAGACCCCCATGCCATTTTTTTTTTTGGCGCGGGGGTTTCCCTTAAAATCCATACCAGACCTGAAGGGCCTGGAATGCTCTTGGAAGGGAACCCATTATTTTATTTTTTTAATTAAAGTCGCCTGGCCCTGGGGCGACATAAAGTCGTGTTTTAAGTCACCCCAAGTCATCGTGTAAGTCGCCCCAAGTCACGCTGTGATTCATACTCAAGTCGTGTCCAAGTTGCCTCCCACAGTCACGCTGGAAGTCGTGTTGCCCCTGTGTGAATGGACTGTTAATGATACGGCGTGCGCTATTATTAATGGCATATTATTATCGCGTGTGCTGGCTAGGGATGAGCTTCGTGTTCGAGTCGAACATACGTTCGACTCGAACATCGGCTGTTCGCCCGTTCAGCGAATTACGAACGTTATGGGCCGTTCGCGCCAAATTCGTGTGGCGCTCACGGCCCACAATGCACTGCGTCATCGCAGTGCATTGCTGGCTCATGATTGGCCAAGCATTCACTGTGACCCCGCATGCTTGGCCAATCACAGCGCCAGCAGCGAGGAGAGCCATGATTGGCCACAGGCAGGATGCCTGTGGCCAATCATAGCTCAGGCTGTGTAGTACATGCCCCACACTATATAAGGCCGCCAGCGCGGCGGCCTAGTGTAGTGTGTTGGCGTCTGAAGCAGTTAGTGGGTGTTCTGTGTACCTTCAACACAGTACACACCGATCGTTATCGGCCGATTTTCGATCTTGCTCTTCTGTAGTGGTTGTTGTCTGCTTGCCCTGACCGCAGTATACACCGCTATATTCACCTCACCTATATAGCTAGTGATCTATCTTTTATAATAGAGCTTGCAGTCAGTAGTGTTAGGAGCTTGTGCATGCTGTCTGCGTGCTCTGTACCCCGTACACACCGCTATATCCACCTACATAGCTCTTCTCTATTTGAGCCCACTTGCCATCTGCAGGAGTTATTGGAAGTTGTGTGTGCCTCCAGCACAGCACAGTACACAGTGGCCAATCATAGCTCAGGCTGTGTAGTACATGCCCCACACTATATAAGGCCGCCAGCGCGGCGGCCTAGTGTAGTGTGTTGGCGTCTGAAGCAGTTAGTGGGTGTTCTGTGTACCTTCAACACAGTACGCACCGATCGTTATCGGCCGATTTTCGATCTTGCTCTTCTGTAGTGGTTGTTGTCTGCTTGCCCTGACCGCAGTATACACCGCTATATTCACCTCACCTATATAGCTAGTGATCTATCTTTTATAATAGAGCTTGCAGTCAGTAGTGTTAGGAGCTTGTGCATGCTGTCTGCGTGCTCTGTACCCAGTACACACCGCTATATCCACCTACATAGCTCTTCTCTATTTGAGCCCACTTGCCATCTGCAGGAGTTATTGGAAGTTGTGTGTGCCTCCAGCACAGCACAGTATACATCTGTATATACGGTACCCCTTTATCTCTGGTGTTCTATAATAAAGGCATCTGCAGGAGTTAGTGGGTTTTTTGTGCCTACAGCACAAAATACACCTGTATCTACCCTTTATTGCTGTTCTCTAATAGAGCCATCTGCAGGGCTTAGTGGGTGTTGTGTGACTCAATTACAGTATACCCCTTTATCTCTGGTGTTCTATAATAAAGGCATCTGCAGGAGTTAGTGGGTGTTGTGTGACTCCAGCACAATATACACCTGTATCTACCGTTTATTGCTGTTCTCTAATAGAGCCATCTGCAGGGCTTAGTGGGTGTTGTGTGACTCCATTACAGTATACCCCTTTATCTCTGGTGTTCTATAATAAAGGCATCTGCAGGAGTTAGTGGGTGTTGTGTGCCTCCAGCACAATATACACTACCCAACTGCTGTTTTACCCAACTCCCTTCAGGCCATTACCATGTCTGGAAGGCCAGCAAGGAGAGGCAGACAGGCGCGAGCCGATAAAAGAGGGCAAGCAGGCTCTGTGTCTAGAGACAACAGTGCTGGTCGTGGACGCGGTGCATTGTCATCAGCACGTGTCCATGGGACATGCTTGTCCTTCTTTTCGGCAGCTGGACATGTTGAAACGCAACATGCCAACGACTTGGTAGAGTGGATGACCAAGCCCTCTTCATCCTCCTCATCCTCTCTCACCCAGTCTCAGGGTACTAGCAAAGCAGCTGCCAACGCATCGTCTTCCCTCCTCTCAATGTCATCATCAGTGACTCCTTCCCTAGACCCACCACGTCCTCCTGAGGAGTCTCCTGAACTCTTTGAGCACAGTGTTGGGTACATGCTCCAGGAGGATGCCCAGTGTTTTGTGGGCTCTGATGATGACACTCAGCTAGAGGAAGGCAGTAGCGTGAGCGCAGAGAGAGGGGATGCTCAAGAAGGACAGCAATCTGGCAGTCATGTTCCACAAGCTGCAGCATACTGCCAGGTTTGCTACAGCGATGAAGAGGGAGGGGGTGATGAGGGCACTGACTCCACGTGGGTGCCTGGTAGGAGAGAGGAGGAGGAGGAGGAGGAGGCACATGTCCAACGAGGCAGGATGCCCTCCGGGGGCCAGCTTAGGGGCAGCACACCGACTGAATCACACCGCAGAGCTCCGCCTGTGCAGGGCGCTGCCTCTGCGCGTTATTCTAAAAGTTCTTTGGTGTGGGCCTTTTTTGAGACGAGTGCATCAGATCGCACCGCTGCTATTTGCAACATATGTCTCAAGCGTATCTCGCGTGGCCAAAACATCAGCCGCTTGGGCACCACATGCTTGACCAGACATATGTTGACCTGCCATGCAGTTCGCTGGCAAGCGTACCTCAAAGACCCACACCAAAGAACAAAGCGGACCTCTCCTTGCTCCTCATCAGCTGGCATCTCCAACCCCACTAGACCTTCAGTCCTCTCTGAAACCTGCTCTGAGAGGAATGAAGGTGTAGAATTAGGTGTGTCACAGCCAAGTGCTTCCGGGCACTCTGCTAGCAGTACACCCACGTCCGATTATAGCAGGCAAATGTCCCTGCCCCAGCTGCTGGACCGGCGAAAGAAGTTCACTCCCAGCCATCCACATGCCCAGCGGTTGAATGCTAGCTTGGCTAAATTGCTAGCACTTCAACTGCTGCCTTTTCAGTTGGTAGACTCGGCCCCCTTCCGTGAGTTTGTACAATGTGCGGTTCCTCAGTGGCAGGTCCCCAAACGCCACTTTTTCTCACGGAAGGCGATTCCGGCTCTCTACCGGCATGTGGAAGGTCCTTTCCTCGCTGGACAGGGCGGTCAGCGGTAAGGTGCATATTACCGCTGACTCATGGTCCAGCAGGCATGGACAGGGACATTACCTGTCTTTCACGGCCCATTGGGTCACTCTTCTGGTAGGTGGGAAGGATGCAGGACAAGGTGCAGTAGTGTTGGAGGTTGTTCCGCCACCACGCCTCCAAAATGCTACTATTGGTTGTGACACACCTCTCTCCTCCACCCCCTCCTCTTCTTCTTCCTCCATGGCCTCTTCCAGTGCTCTGTCCTCAGAACCAGCGGTGCTCCGTAGGCGTTCCAGGGGCTACGCAAGTACGCAGGCAAAACGATGCAGTGCCGTGTTTGCACTGGTTTGTTTGGGGGACAGGAGCCACACTAGGGCGGATGTTTTGTCAGCTCTGCAGGGGCAGGCCGAGAGGTGGTTGACGCCACGCCAGCTTAAGCCAGGAATGGTGGTTTGCGACAATGGCACCAACCTCCTCTCCGCCCTCCGACAGGGACAACTGACCCATGTGCCCTGTGTAGCTCACGTCCTTAACCTGGTGGTGCAGCGGTTCTTGGGCAGGTACCCCGGCTTACAGGATGTCCTGAAGCAGGCCAGGAAAGTCTGTGTGCATTTCCGCCGATCATTTAATGCCTGTGCTCAGCTGGCTGAGCTCCAAAAGGTGTTGAACCTGCCCAAGAACCGCCTTATATGTGACATGCCCACCAGGTGGAACTCAACGTTGGCCATGCTGCAGCGGCTGCACACGCAGCAGAGGGCCATCAATGAGCACCTGTGCGACTACGGCACCAGGACAGGGTCAGGGGAGCTCGGTTTTTTCTCACCACGCCAGTGGGGCATGATCAGGGATGCATGCACTGTCCTGTCACTGTTTGAGGAGGCCACAAGGATGGTGAGCAGTGACAGTGCATGCATCAGTGACACTGTACCTCTTGTCCACCTCTTGGAGCATACGCTGCGTGGAATAATGGACAGGGCACTTGAGGCAGAACAGAGGCAGGAAGAGGAGGACTTCCTTGCCTCTCAAGGCCCCCTTTATCCAGACAGTGTTCCTGCTGTGCCACCCATCACACAGGAAGAGGATGAGGAGGAGGAAGCGGAGGAGGAGGATGATTGTGTCAGCATGGAGGTGGAGGCTGGCACTCAGCATCAGCAGCAGCAGCAGCAGTCTTGTAGGGATGATTTACAGTCCCAAGAAACACGTGGACTTGTACGTGGCTGGGAGGAGGTAGCTGCAGATCATGTTGTCCTTAGTGACCCAGAGGACTCCGGACCGAATGCCTCAGCTAACCTACGCTGCATGGCCTCCCTGATCCTGCAAAGCCTGCGGAAGGATCCTCGTATTCTTCGGATCAAGGAGAGGGACCATTACTGGCATGCCACTCTCCTTGATCCACGGTACAAGGGTAAGGTTGCCGACCTTATCTTGCCATCGCAGAGGGAGCAGAGGATGAGACATCTCCGGGAGGCCTTGCAGAAAGGTCTGTGCAACGCGTTCCCAGAGACTGGGAGGTTACAAACTCCTGGTCCTGGACAACGTGTTGCTGAGGCATCGGTCAGAAGGAGCGGTGGAGAAGGTGGCCGTCTGACTGATGCTTTCAGACAATTTTTTAGTCCGCAGCCCCAAGGTATGATCGGTTCCAGCAACCATCGCCAGCGTCTGATTCACATGGTGCAGGAATACCTAGGGGCAAGGTCAGACTTGGACACCTTTCCCACCGAAAATCCTCTGGCTTACTGGGTCTTGAGGATGGATCACTGGCCAGAGCTTGCACAGTAAGCAATTGAGCTACTGGCCTGTCCTGCATCCAGTGTTCTTTCGGAACGCACCTTCAGTGCTGCTGGTGGCTTTGTTACCGATCACAGGGTGCGCCTGTCCACCGAATCAGTTGATCGACTGACCTTCATCAAGATGAATCAGTCTTGGATCACCCACAGCTACCAAGCACCTGAAGCTGATGTAACTGAATAATTTTTTTTGAAATATCACATCCCTTCAAGACTGCCTATGCTGATGCTGAGTGACTGTCCTGTTATGTTGATTGTCTATCCTCTTCCTCCTCCGCTGATATGTTGGAAGAACATTTCTGGTTCTGGGTGATGCCATCAGCCCAATTTTTCTGCCCCTGTTTAACAGGGGCGTTTAATTACAATTTTTGATGCAATGCTTTGCAGCAGGGCTAATTCCTGCAATAAAACTAGAGTATATGGGAGAGGTTGCAGTGTGGTGGCACCAGCACCAGTGCCTAAAGCCCAATTTTTCTGCCCCTGTTTAACAGGGGCGTTTAATTACAATTTTTGATGCGATGCTTTGCAGCAGGGCTAATTCCTGCAATAAAACTAGAGTATATGGGAGAGGTTGCAGTGTCGTGGCACCAGCACCAGTGCCTAAGGCCCAATTTTTCTGCCCCTGTTTAACAGGGGCGTTTAATTACAATTTTTGATGCAATGCTTTGCAGAAGGGCTAATTCCTGCAATAAAACTAGAGTATATGGGAGAGGTTGCAGTGTGGTGGCACCAGCACCAGTGCCTAAAGCCCATTTTTTCTGCCCCTGTTTAACAGGGGCGTTTAATTACAATTTTTGATGCGTTGCTTTGCAGCAGGGCTAATTCCTGCAATAAAACTAGAGTATATGGGAGAGGTTGCAGTGTTGTGGCACCAGCACCAGTGCCTAAGGCCCAATTTTTCTGCCCCTGTTTAACAGGGGCGTTTAATTACAATTTTTGATGCAATGCTTTGCAGCAGGGCTAATTCCTGCAATAAAACTAGAGTATATGGGAGAGGTTGCAGTGTCGTGGCACCAGCACCAGTGCCTAAGGCCCAATTTTTCTGCCCCTGTTTAACAGGGACATGTAATTACAATTCTTGATATAATATTTCACAGGAGGACCCGTTCCTTTGCCCACCCAGAGTAACTGTGAGGACTTATAGTGTTGTGGCACCAGCACCACAACCACCAAAGGTCAATTTTTCTACCACTGTTCAACAATGGCATGTAATTACAATTCTTGATATAATCGTTCACAGCAGGGTGCTCCAGCGCCCACCAAGAGTCACTTTGAGGGCTTACAATGTTGTGGCAAAACCAACACCTTGTTCCACCATTTCTGCAGAGCATATAGGGCAGGCCCCTACTTTCAAACATCCAACTTACAAACATCTCCTACTTGCAAAAGGAAGGAGACAACAGCAAGTGAGATGAAAAAAGATAAAAAATTATACAGGGGTAATAACCCTTCCCTATGTTTTCCAAAAAGATTAAAAATATTTTTTTTGACTGGAGCTACGCTTTAAAAATGTACCAGTTGAAAATTACAAACCGATTCAACTTAACACAACAAACCTACACAGTCCCTGTCTTGTTTGCACCACCTGTATACTGCTGTTCTGAGTATATAGGGCCTGGGGGCCACACGCATTTCCTTTTTTTAATATGGGTACGGAGTTCCTCTTAATATGCGTACAAGACCCAAAGGAGCTGGTAATGGGCAGGGAGGGCTACCCATGCCATTTTTCTCAATGATTTTCAACCATATTGCAGGAACCAGATATAACATTAAAACCGCAAGCAGTTTTCAACGATGTTATTTCTGTTTAATGTCATTTTGTGCAGGGACTGTTCTAAACACGGGAAACACGTGGCACTTCACAGGCATACTACAGACACCCCCCCAGGCACCATATTTAAAGGAATATTTCACTTTTTTTTTCACTTTAATCGTCATTAAAATCAGTGCTCCCGCCAAAACGGCCATTTTTAAAAACATTTTAGGCATTGACCCATGTCCCCTGGGGCAGGAGCCAGGTCCCCAAACCCTTTTTAGGACAGTATCTTGCATATTAGCCATTAAAATTAGCACTTTTATTTTCGAACGTTCGAGTCCCATAGACTTCAATGGGGTTCTAAAGTTCGTTCGAATTTGGGGTCCGTTCGAAAGTTCTGGTGCGAACCGAACCGGGGGGTGTTCGGCTCATCCCTAGTGCTGGCATACTATCATCTGTTGCGCTTATGCGTGCGCCGGGTTCACTTGCCCAGTTAATAATTTATCTGGTGCACAAATTGAGGTATACACCGGCGCAGCGCATTCATCTTAGTAATTTACCCCCAATGTGACATAATGAAATAAAGTTGTAAAAAAAAAAAAAAAAGAAGAAGCAGTGCAATGTGCTGCAGTTGCGGCTGCGTCCAGGCTCGGACATCTGTCCCAGAACTGCAGTTAATCGCTGTGTGTGCGGCTACTTGCGATCAGCAGCGCCCGCTGTCAGCCCTCCATTTGTATGTGAGTTGAGTTGAGCTGCCAATACTAATCGCATAACCTGGTCATTCCTGCAGCAAGAATCTGCAGATTTGCAGGAATCCGGAAGCCGCAACAAACCGGCTGTGTGAAAGGGGCCTTCATGAATATTCTAGCCAATAGAAGGTGTTTAAGCACATGCACTTCAAAAATACATTTACACTAGTCTGCATAGTAAAACTCAGCGTTTTACTGTGCAAGCTAGTGCAGTGCTGGCTCCAGCAGGGAGCAGTGCGCTGCATGTTTTAGCACATTGCACAGCTTTTTTTTTTTTTACAACTTTATTTCATTTACAGTATGTCACTGAACAGCAGCATGGTGCATTGTACTGCTGTACGGTGATATGCGGTGCCATCCAGTGGAGTGCGTAAAATGCAGCAGGTCTGCACAGCACCCCACATCACACCAGTGATGTGATGTGAACAGGGCACACAGAAAATGGCCAAACACGTATAAATTTGTAATATTACATGCCAAAATTTGAATTTTTTATGCTGAATTTATGTGCTCACTCCTGGCATAGAGATCCAACATAGACTGAAGTATTTTAATATACCCATGCGCATGCAGCCATAAACGTTTTATCATACTTGGACGATTCACATTGATTGTTCTGACTCATGCTATCCAATCCCAAGGGGCTAGCATTAGTGTAGCACCCTCTACCTTAGGTAGGTAAGTTGCTAGAGTAGTGCGTTTTTGTTACAGCCAGTGCAGGTACATTTAGGCAGGCTTAGCTGTGAGCTAGGCCTGTTTGTTTTTGATCTGGGGCTGGGGCGTGGTTTAGTGTAGCAGCAGGTGACTGACATGTACTTCATCTATCTGGCACCTTCTCTGTTTCCAGAGGTTTCTGGAAAAGATGCAGGGCAGAGGGTGAAAGCGACATGGAGTGGATCTGGGAGCCCTGACCAATCCCCAACTAGGATTGGCAGGGGGCAGGCCTCCTATATATACTCATGGTCAGCCTACTGTGGGAGGAGTTGCCGGGTGGAAGAACTGAGTGATAGAGGTTTAGACTGTCGTGGCCCTTGAGGGAATCCTCTTTCTGGGGGGGGGGGGGGTGACCTCGGATCTGCAGTTCGGGAGCTGGGAGGGAGCTAGGATTGCCAGCTTTTCTTCAAGCCAAGCCAGAACACTTTAGCGGCGGACTACTTTTTTTTAAAATTTTTAATTTTTAGTATATGCTATAAGATTGTAAAAGACAAGACCTGGGACACTTGGTTGCCTCAAGGAGAACAGTAATGCGTAGCGCAGTGGGTGTGGCTGAATTGTGAGTGTTTGCATGGAATACAGGGTCAGGAATATTTACTGTGCAAAATAGAGGGGACAAGAGAGTGGAATGCATAGGAGTCTTGAGTAAGGATGAGCTCAGGCGTGTTCGCAACCCGCATGTGCAGAGCCCGCCAGTCAGCACTGCACAGCGCTAATCACAGGCAGTGCGACATTTCTCCATCTCTGCAGCCGCAGATTGGGAAAATGGGTACAGCAGTCAGTGATGTGTAACACACAGTGTAGGGGTAAGAAGAGTGCAACATTACCCCCCCTGCAAGCAATACTCTCCTCCATGGTACCCTTTCATCAAATATCTCAACTCCCTCTCCTGCAAAAGAATTAAAAATCCAGCACTAATCTTTATGCTCACTCCCCACCCCACCAACAAAAATAATTTCTCCGCCTCCCAGAACAATTCCCCCCTCAAAAGAAATCCTCTTCCCCCTTCCACAGCACAAGCCGCACAAGTCCACAGCACTATCCCCAAAATCCCCAGACCTAGCCTCCCTTCTTCCCCATCCCAGCACTTATCCCTGCCCCCCTCAATTCCACCTCCTAATATAAATCCTGTCCCCCAACCAGTACAAACCCTCCTTCCCCCAATATCCCTCTCAAAATAAATCCTTTGCCACCACCAAATCCTCCCTCCCAGCACAGCCTCCCATTCTAGTAGAATACCCCCCCCCCCAAAAAAAAACTCTCTTGTAGTATAAATCTTTCTCCTTCTACCACCCCCCCCCCCCAAAAAAAAAGAAAGAAATCCCACTTCTAGCACAAACCCCTCCCTAAAAAAATATCCCCTTCCCAGCACAAATCTCCCTTCATCCCACAAATCTCTATCCCAGGACAAATACCCCACCCCAACACCCCCCAAGCATAAATCCCCCTCCCAGTACAAATTCTGTCCCCCAAATCCTCCCTTCCAGCACAACATGCTACCCATCCAGAGAGGACCGGAGCGGGACGGACCGCAGGGATGGATAGAGGAGGGCCGGGCATGACCGTGTGTCTAGTGACACACGAAGGGGTGGGATTTAGAAGGGAGAGGCGGGGCCGAAGGAAGGGGAGCGGCCAGTTAAAGGAAGGGGGCGGAGCTGGGAACGGGCAGTGCGGAAGGAGGAAGACACGAGGAGGCAGTTTTTTCACTGCTCCTCGTTTTCGTCCCGAACATGGCCGACGTGGAGGCGCTTCTGGAGAGGCTGCGGGCGGCGGCATTGTCTCGGGGACCGGACTGGCTGCACCAGCAGGTGGCGGCGGCGCTGGACGGGTCCGTGGAACGGGAGGAACGGCCAGGAGGCGCGGATGGCGGCGGACTGGCGGCACGTGGGCGGATTTCCCGGCCGCCGACAAGGTACTCGCCTGGGGCTGTGGGGGGGCCTGCAAGACTTTTCAGGAGCCCGCGGGGGGAGCACTCCTTCCCCCCTGCTAAGAGGAGCCAGCCACTACATCTGGAGGGGTTTGGGCGGCCTGCAGGCCGCGGACATGCGGGAGGGGGCGGGGCCACGGAGTTACATGGCGGGCCTTTGCCAGGCCCGAGCGGGACCTTATCACATGTGGTTTTGGATGCTGCAGCCCTGCAGGGGCCGGGGGGGCTTCCAGACGGAGGGTCAGGTGCCCTGCGGATGCCGGAAGGGTGGCCGTCAGCAAGGGGACTTCCGCGGGGGTGTCTCCCCCGGCCGCTCTGCACGTAGCGGGGGGGGCAGACGGCAGGACCCCCCGCGCGGCTCGTGTACATGGACGCACGGCTGCGGATGTCCGAAGCAGGACCGGAGTTACCCCGCCAGCAGCCCTGCGGGAGACGAGGGGGGCGGGCAAACGGGCTCCTCATGGCACGGCCAGGAAGGGTGCTTTTGCGGCCAGGGGTCCACCATTGACGATCCCCCCGGCAGCCCTGCACGGGTCGCGGGGGGTTGACGGAAGGAGCAGCGTTGGGCCAGCCGCTGGGGGCCGAGCGGGCGGGGGTAGGGCCAGTCCGGAAGGGGGGCAGAGACTGTCAGGTGACCAGGGGCGGGCATCACGGAGCAGGAGCGGTGCCCGGAGCGGCCCACCTGCCAGCAGAGCCGAGAGACAGCCGGTCCCGCTGGACAGCGGGGGGGCAGTCGCCAGTCAACGAGGGGCGTGGAGCAGCCCGCCTTCCAGGGGCCCCTCGCCAGGGGGGTCGCCGTGTGCGGAGGACTTGGCCGGTGCGAGCAGATCGGAGGGGGAGCTGTCGGAGGAGGAGGAGGTGCCCAGTCGACCGATCACGTCCAGGGAGGTCGGAACAGCGGCTGTGGGGAGTCCGCCCAGTCAGCTTGGTAAGTCGACCGACAATGTTGTTTTCACTACTGCTTTGAGGGGTTTGTTGGATTCTGTGTCGGTGGGGGGGGGAATGACGGGGTCTCCCGCGCCGCCGCTGGCTACCTCTGCCCAGCCGCGGGGCGGGAGTGTGCCCGACGGGGTGGCGCGGGGCCAGCTGCAGGACCTTTTGGAGGGTTTGCGGGTTCTGGTGGGCCGTTTTGCTGGTAACCCGGTTCTGGATCCCGTGGTGGGGCGAGGTGTCGACTGCGTGGAACAGGCCGGCGGGGCGACTCCTGGGGTCGCCGACGGGGTGCTCAGTGAGGGGTCGGGGGCGATACCCGTGGGCGGTCAAGCGCCGGAGGTTTCAGATAAGGTGAGTACGGCGGATTCGCCGGGCACGGAGAAGACGGCGAGGTCGGACATTGTGAGGATCGCAGATGCGGCTCGGTGCGAGGTATATGTATGCTTCGAGGGACCATTGGGGGCGCATTTAAAACAGGAGGTGAGGGACAAAATCTGGAAGGGGGAGTATGTGGAGATTTTCTCCCTTTTGCCCCTGGAAAAGTTCAACCTGGATAGGGTTAAGCCTGATGATACGAAGAAGGAGGATGAAGAGAAGCGTCGGTACCGTTTAATCCCGCGCACGTTTGCTAACTGGCTACAAGCGTTCGCTATTTTGGCGAGCGTCATCGGGGAAAAGAGCCCCGAACACTGTTCGGCCTTATTTTGTTACATGGACGCGGTTGGGGAGGCCCATAGGGTTTATGGTGGCACGGCGTGACTTCGCTACGACGAGCAGTTCCGTCAACGCAGGGCGGTGCGACCTGCCTTGCGTTGGGACCACAAGGACATTAGCCTCTGGATGAGGTTAATGGCGTCGGCAAGGACCCCTGATCGGCCATTTCAAGGGGGGGCCGGGAGTAGCCACTCTTCGGGACTGTCGGCCGGAAAAAAATGGGGAGTGTGTTGGCAGTTCAACGAGGGCTCCTGCAAGTTTGGTGGTGCCTGCAAGTTCAAACACGAGTGTTCGGGCTGCGGGGGGGGACACGCACTCGCGCGGTGTTTTAAGAAGGGAAAACGTGCCGGAGAGCCTTCGCACAAGAGGGACGACGCCGGTGATGTGGGAAAGGATGGTTCCTTTCCTAAATAGGTACCCGGATAGGGCGGCAGCGGGGTTGCTCTACGCCGGTTTTCGGCATGGGTTTAAGATCCCGTGTGCGTTATCGGTGGTGCCCCCGCTGGCGAGGAATTTGAAGTCGGCTTTGGAGCACCCGGCGGTGGTTTCTGAGAAGCTGGCGAAGGAGGTGGCCTTGGGGCGGATGGCGGGGCCTTTTACGACGAGACCGTTAGCCGAGTTGGTGGTGTCGCCCTTGGGGGTGGTTCCCAAAAAGGAGCCTCACAAATTTCGGTTGATTCACCACTTGTCATTCCCGAAGGGGGGGTCGGTGAATGACTTCATTGACCCGGAGGCTTGTACGGTGTCGTATACGTCGTTTGATGCGGCGGTCCGCTGGGTGAGGCAATACGGTCGTGGGGCGTTGATGGCGAAGTCTGACGTGGAATCTGCGTTTCGACTTTTGCCGGTTCACCCGGATAGTTTTTATTTGCTGGGTTGTTGTTGGCATGACCGGTTTTATGTAGATAGATGTTTACCGATGGGTTGTTCCATTTCCTGCGCGATGTTTGAGGCGTTTAGCTCCTTTTTGGAGTGGGTGGTTCGGGACGTGGCTGGTGTTGACTCCGTCATCCACTACTTGGATGATTTTCTCTGTGTGGGCCCTCCTTCTTCCAATGTGTGTGCGATTTTGCTGTCCACGTTGCAGCACATTGCGGAGAGATTTCGGGTGCCTTTGGCAGCTGATAAGACGGAGGGCCCGCGTACAGAGCTGAGCTTCTTGGGCATAGTGATTGACTCCGTGGCGATGGAGTGCAGATTGCCGGAGGGGAAGCTCAGGGACTTGCAGAGAGAAATTCGGGAGATTCACGGTTGTAAGAAGGTTCGGTTGCGTGCGTTGCAATCGTTGTTAGGAAAATTGAATTTTGCGTGTAGGATCATTCCCATGGGGAGGATATTTTGTCGCAGGCTGTCGGCGGCCACGCCCAGGGTGCGGTCGCCTACACACTTTATCAGATTGACTAGGGAGCATAGGGAAGACCTTTTGGTGTGGTATCGATTCCTGACGGAGTACAATGGCAAGTCAGTGTGGATGTCGGGCCCGGTGAGTAACTTCGACGTGGAATTGGTTACTGACGCCGTGGGATCCACAGGCTACGGAGCATTCTTTCAAGGTCACTGGAGCGCTGAGCCGTGGCCGCGATCTTGGGTGGAGGCGGGTTTCCTTAAGAATTTGGTGCTGCTGGAACTTTTTCCGGTGGTGCTGGCCTTGGAACTGTGGGGGCAGGCTTGCCGGAACTTGAAATTGCGGCTCAATTGCGATAATATGGGGGTTGTGCAGGTGATCAACAGCATGTCGGCGTCTTCACAACCCGTCATACGGCTGATGAGGCAGTTGGTGTTGCGCTGCTTGCAGTTGAACATTTTGCTTTATGCTGTGCATATCCCGGGGGTTGATAATGCCCTGGCTGATTCTTTGTCTCGGTTCCAGTGGGACAGGTTCAGGACTCTGGCGCCGGACGCGAAGGAGGAGGGAGTCCCCTGCCCGGGCTGGATTTGGGAGTTGGCGTTGGAATCGCCGCAGGATGGATCCGGCGGTCCTTAAGTGCGGCCACATGGTCGGCTTATACTAAGGTATGGTTGGAATGGCTGGCTTTGGTCCGGGAGGCGGAGGTCGGGGGTGAGGAGCGTGAGATGAGGCTTTTGGTGTTGTATTGGGTGACCAGGAACATGGAGGAGGGGAAGTCGGTTTCATCCATAAATAGGAAATTGACAGGGTTGGCGTTTTGGTTCAAGCTGCGGGGGATGGTGGATTGGACGAAGGATTTTTGGGTGAAACAGGCTGTTAAGGGATATCGGTTGGAGCATAAATGTCAGGATGCGCGGCGGCCTATTACTTTCGTGAATCTTTTGGCGTTGTGCGCACAATTGGGATCGGTGTGTTCATCGCGCTTTGAAGGGTTGTTGTTTTTGGCGGCTTTTTCGCTGGCGTTTTTTGGGGCTTTCAGGATCGGGGAATTGGTGAGCCCTTCCAAGGCGGTCGGGGGTGGTTTGTTGGCGCAGGATGTAGCAGTGCTCGACGATACCGTATCGGTGCTGTTGAGGAGGTCGAAAACGGACCAACGAGGTGTGGGGGTTCGTCTGACGTTGCATGCGTTGCCGGGCTGTGTGGCATGCCCTGTTCGGGCGGTTGGTAGCTTTGTTCGGGAAAGGCCGGCAGGGGGTGGTGCTTTATTGGTTCATGCGGATGGGTCTTTCTTGTTCAAATACCAGTTTGTGGCGGTACTGCGACAATGCTTGCAAGGGTTGGGTTTGGATAGTGCAGCGTAGGCTTCCCACTCCTTCCGTATCGGGGCGGCCACGGAGGCCGCCAGACGCGGGTTGGATGAAGCGGACGTGCGGAGGCTGGGGAGGTGGGAATCCAGACGATTCTGTACTTATGTTAGACCGCTGTTGGTTTGTGAATAAATGTAAAAAAAAAAAAAAGAAAGGGGGGTTTTTTGTACAGTGGTTGGTGAGTGATTGCTATGTTCTGTTCTGTTGTTTCAGATGGAGGGCCTCCGCGCCTCGTCTGGATCCTGGGGCATTCGTATGTGTGCTGGGGGGCCAGGAGAGGGGATGCCAGACCAGGTGGGAGACAGTTGGGGATCTCCGGGCGGGAGGCGACCATCCGGTGGCTGGGTAGGCCGGGTATGATGTGGGGCAGGGTGGTCCCAGAAGTGGAGAGATATGTTGGTTTGGACAGGCCGCCGGATGTGTTGGTCGTGCATGCAGGAGGTAACGACCTGGGTGTTCGTACGGTCAGGGACCTGATCGCGGATATCAAGGCGGACCTGGTATACCTGCGCACAGCTTTCCCGGACACGTTGCTGCTGTGGTCAGACATGGTGGCGCGGACAACTTGGCGCATGGCCCGGTCTGTGTACAGACTCAACAAGGCACGGATTAGAATCAATAAGGTGGTCGGGAGGTTTTTGGCAAAAGAAGGGGGGATGGTGATTCGCCATAGAGACTTAGAAGCCTTTATTTAAGGAAGGATGGGGTCCATCTTACGGATGTGGGCATTGACCTTTGGTCGTTGGGGCTTCAGGAGGGCATTCAGGCGGCCCTGCGGGTGTGGAGGTGCCATCAAGGATGAGGTTTCACCCTTTCAGGCTGTGGCGGTAGTTATTTATTGGTCAGTGACGGTAGCAGTTATAGAGGTGGAAAAAGTGGGTGGGGGGCTCGTCGGTAGATGGCCCCTCCGGTGTGTACATCAAAAGTTTTGATGAATACTGGTGTTGTTGCACTGCGGGAACGGTGGTTGTCTCCGAGCGGTACAGCTGGAGGCCTATGAGGTTATGGAGAAAGTCCCGCAGTGCACCCCTGGGTGTATATATAGATATATACGAATATATATATTTATAGGTATATGGGAAGAAGGAGTTTAGCTCCGTCACTGACCAATCAATCTGGTGAAACATGTTGTTTCTTGGTTATATGTGTTTATATGTTATTTAAGGGTATTTATTATTAAAGTAATTTGGAGTTTTATTTTGGTTGTTTTCAATAAAGGCTGTTGTGGCCAGTTTACTCCACGAGAACTGTGTGGTCTATTATTAAGGGGAAAGGGGTAGGAGTAAAGGGGCTATTTCAGCTGAGTGTATATCTGGGCTACACGGGTCATGGGAGATTTGAACAAAATCCCAGCGCCCCATGAACCCGAGCCCCGTACTGGAACAAGTTCTGACACTTGGCTCCACTAATTTGCCAAGCAGGAGCTAGTACGGTCATCCAGGGCAAATGTCCTACATATCTTGGGGGTCCCAGATGCCATGATCATCCCCTCTGTGAGAAGTTGGATATGTGCTGGGGGCACTCTGGGAGGGAGAGGGGTAGTGCTGGAATGGGGGGTTGGATATGTGCTAGGGGGGGCACTCTGGGAGGCAGAGGGCTAGTGCTGGAAGTGGCTGTCAGATTTCAAATTCAACTCACACTTCTGGCATATGTCCTTTCTCATACCAAAGCGCCCCCCCCCCCCCCCCCCCCCCAGCACATATACTCCTAACCCCCCAATCACTTTAGTTTCTTCTTTCCCAGCCACTCTCTCTCCCCCTCTTCCCTGTCCATCTACAAAGCATAGAAAACTTTGTACAGACATGAAATCAGTCCGTTCCCGCTCCCCCCTCCTCCTATGTCTATATACAGAGCTGAGAATGAGAAGGAGGGGGAGGAGGCAGCATTGTTCTGCTGTGTGAGTGAGACAGGCTGCAGGAACAGCGGGGAGGGAGGACATGCATCAGATGGTCATGCAGATATGTCATTCCCGGTGCAGTCCAGGCTGAATGATGTGTCCAGGTCTGAGGCAGATAGAATCCCAAACACATAATTCAAAACCCAGACTGTCCGGGAGAAACCCCTACAGGTGACAACCCTAGAGGGTGCCTCTCTCTTCATGGTCAATAAGAGGTGTCCTGAACTGGAGCAGGAGGAAGACAGTGGGGAGCACTGCCAGGCAAGTCATTCAGGAGGGATCCATTCCGTGATCAGTGAGTGAGAAGCACAGTGAGAAGCTCTGGGAGGCACATAAAGTCTGAAAAACGGCAAAGAAACTATTAAATCACCTTACAGAGTGCTAAACTCCTTAGCCCTTGTACATACGGTCGGAGATTCCGACAACCAAATCCGTCGGTGTAATTCCGACAGAATAAATCCGCAAGAGGTCTGGAAGTGATGTTGCATACACACGGTCGGACTAAGTTGTCAGAAAATCCGATTGTACATAACGTGATGACGTTATTTCGTTACGACGGGACTATGTTCAGGCTAGTAGCCAATATCTTTGGCCTAGGAATTTGATCTGAGCATGCGTGGCACTTTGTCCGTCGGAGTAGGCTACACATGATCGGAGTATGTCCGATCGGAGCATTTTGTCAGAAAATTTTACTGGCAATTTGGAAAACTTGGTCCGTTGAATATTCCGACAGAAACAGTCCGATGCAGACCACACACAGTCGGAATATCCGACAAAACGGTCTGATAGGAAACATTCCGACGGAATCTCCGACCGTGTGTACAAGGGCTTAGTTGCTACAATGTAATGTGTCATAAGTGTACCATGTGACATAACAAATATTAACAATGTGATAATAAGCCGTGATATTCCTACAGTGCCAAAAAAAAAACACCAATAAATTGCATTAAAAATATTGCATGAAAAATAAGTAAATAAATTATAAAATATATGCAAGTGTGAAATAAATAAATGAACCAAGTCCAGATTATAACGTCCAAAACCATGCAATTCTAGCAAAACCAAAACCAAAGTCTTTGTTGATTATAAAGTGCTCAGTGACTTCCTATTGTAGTGAACACAGGAAAAAATCCAGGTGGCTTTCGGTGCTCCCCGTTGTGGTTCCCCACTCACCAGCTGCAGTAACCCCTGCAGGGGTATTACGCGTGTAAGGAGGGTTGGTGCCCAGATGATGTTACAATCCTAAGCATCCAATATTCAGCTGTTATAGATCATCCAAGGGTATCTCACTCCTGGATCCGTTAGGATACACCTGATGTGCACAGGGGGCAGATCTCCCAGCTGTATTGGTATCCAACTCCTTATTCTCAGGACTCTCCGATGCAGCCAAGGGTATGCATACGAAAAAAAAATAAGGCCTCCCATAGTGTAGTAAAAGGTTTTTGAAAAAAATATTTATTATAAAAAGTATATATTATATAAAAAGTGCTAACAAAAATCGTAAAAAATCCATGAAAAAACTGATAAAAAACAGGTTTTCCACAAATAAAGATAAAAAGTCCTCAAAAACCAGATCTACATCTACGGGACAAGCATAGGTGGCTTCTAGGGTTGTGGAGTAATGCTAAGAGCGTGCGTTTTAGCTGCACTCCACAGACACCCACAGCCGCTATCTTACCCGGAAGTAACGTCAGTACGTGGTAACATCTTACGTACGTTTAGTTAGTTAATGTCTTCTGACCACCTCAGAAGACATTCACGAACGAAACGTACATAAGGCATTACCACGTACTGACATTACTTCCGGGTACGATAGATACAATTTTTTCCTGTGTTCACTGAGCACTTTATAATTATCAAAGACTTTGGTTTTGGTTTTGCTAGAATTGCATGGTTTTGGATATTATAATCTGGACTTGATTCATTTATTTAATTCACATTTGCATATATTTTATATAAATTTACTTATTTTTGATGCACTATTTTTTATGCGAGTTATTGGTGTTTTTTCTGACACTAAGTATGAATATCATGGCTTATTATCACATTGTTAATATTTCTTATGTCACATGGTACACTTATGACACATTACATTGTAGCAAATAAGGAGTTTAGCACTCTGTAAGGCTACTTAGTAGTTTCTTTGTCGCTTTTCAGACTTTTTGTCTATCACATTTATTTTGTTTTAGCCACATCACAATCTACTATATTTAATTGATAGGACTGTCGTTTCTTACTATATAGGGAGCGCTGGATTACTCTTTTTTCTATATATTTTTTTACACTCTAGTCCCTTTGGGGGGACCTAGCAAGGTAGGCTGCGTACCTATTGCCCTTTTTTGCCTAAGCGTGGTTGTTTTTATATATTCTGGGAGGGACATGCCAGGATTGGATGTGTAGCCAGAGGGAGAGACTGTGGTGTCATTGAAGTCAAGTTGCTGCAGCCAAGAGGGTTGGCCAGATTTGCACCGGACTTTCTGGGATCAGTAGTCCACCAAGTTTCAGCTAGCACAAATGTCCTTTTCCATCGCTATTTGGTTACTACACCAAGGGGGACTGCTGACCCCTACCAGCAAGTGACTATTATTCAACTGTTGGGACTTATTCAGAGTGAGGCCTAACCATGTGCTAATGGTGACAGGAATCTAGGATTGTACAGTAGAGAAAGCAAAGTGATTTCAAGTAGTGTGCTGGAAGAGTGTGGCGCTCTATAGACTGTCAATATAGATTCGACTATCCTTGTTCAAACAAGCAAGATTCATTATATGGGCATCCCATGTCCCTTTTCCCCATCCAAGTTTAATCCCCTAAATAAAATAACAAAAAAACAAGCTAAAGACTGTTCATTGACTGTCAAAGTGTGCCTGAAGTGAATGCCTGACCAAGCAGGGTAACGTGTGGAACTACTACACGCAGCAAACTCACGGGGGCACCGCTACATTAATAATACACAGAATGTCCAGAATGGATGTGGTAGAATATTTCTGCACAGAGCAGAGAACAAAGCACTCATTTAGTAGCAGTGAAATTGTTGGTGACATAACCATAACATATTTTAGAAATTAACTCCAGGCACAGATCTAAGTATGTGTACAATAGATATTAATATGAGGGATCTTTTAACTGCCATGGGAGCGTGCTTGTTTGGTCCATCTAAACGGAAGGACGGAGGGGGCAAGCTTGAACTAGCACAAACTTATATTAAAGCTGTAGTTCTACTTTAACCACTTCCAGCCCAAGTACATCATATGACGTCTTTGACTTTGAGTGGAGATATCTGAATGATGCCTGCAGCTGCAGGCATCATTCAGATATCATCCCATACAGCCAGCAATTCTGTGCACCATAAGAACAATCATAGTGGCAGTTCAGCCGATTGATCGTTCTTACAGGTGGCGGGAGGGGACATCCTCCCCTCCCGCCGCCCTCCGGTGCTTCTCCGGGCTCGCCCATGCAATTGGCGAGCTGGAGAACGAATCCCCCTTCGCCATTTCTGGTGACCCAGTCAGCTCTATGACGTCACGTCCAGCCGGCAGAAGTAAACAAAGCCGAGAACTCCACTGGAAAGAAAGAGATCGTTAATTTTTTTTTATCTCAATTTTTCCAGCCTGGAGGAGAGTAGAGACCCAACATCTCCCCATAAAGAAGACCTGTCACGCACCAAGTAAAATAAACAATAATAATAAAAAAATTTAAAGCACCCCTGTGTGCTTGTGCACAGAAGCGAACACACACATAAGTTGTGCCTGCATATGTAAACAGTGTTCAAATCACACATGTGAGGTATTGCTGCATGCATTAGAGTGATTGCAACAATTCTAGTACAGACCCCCTCTCTAATGTCCTGAACACGTTGGATTTTCAGATGGAAAATGTGCACATCGAATCTTGTTGTTGGAAAATCCGATTGTGTGTGGGGGCTCCATCTGACTTTTTCCATCAGAATTTCGGACACACAAAGTTTGAGAGCAGGATCTAAAATTTTCTGATCGTTTAAATTCCAATTGTGTGTAGACAATTCCGATGGACAAAGTGCCACGCATGCGCAGAATAAATTACGAGACAAAAGCTATTGGCTACTGGCCCGTTTATAGTCTCGTCATACGTGTTCTACGTAACCGCGTTCTGAACGATCGGATTTTCCGACAACTTTATGCGACCGTGTGTATGCAAGACAAGTTTGGGCCAAAATCTTTTTTTTCTGACAGATTTTGTTGTTGGAATGTCTGACAAGGGCATAACTCTAAATTGGTAAACATGCAAACATTTTTAAAGACTCGCCTATGGAGATTTTTAAGTACCAAAGTTTGGCCACCATTTCACAAGTGTGCACAATTTTAAAGCATGAAATATTAGGCATTTATTTACTCATTGTAACATCATCTTTCACAGAAATTGGTCTAATTTTACTGTTTTGTTATTTTTTAATTCATGAAACACGTTTGAAAAATTCTTGCTCAAATACCGTGTGACATAAAAAGTTGCAATGATTGCCATTTTATTCCCTAGGGTCTCTGCTAAAAAAAATAAAAAAAACATTTATAATGTTTGGGGGTTCTGAGTAGTTTTCTAGCAAAAAAATTATGATTTTTACATGTAGGAGAGGAGTACCAGAATAGGCCCAGTAAGGAAGTGGTTAAATAGTAAAGAAACAGCAGGAGACCTGATGAGCTCACCAATCCGCTTATTCTGTTCTCTCTTCCAGTCAACATCTTCCTTTTCAGCATAGCTACATGCAGCACTCCTGACTGGATCCCAGTGCTACCCCTCCCTTTCTCAGTCTGAGCCCTGCTGTACAGGTGATTGAAAGAGACTAACTTCAAGCTTACATTGGTTGAATAAAAAAAAAAGATATATTTGATTATTTGTTAATGATAAAGTGATGCCTTAATGTTTTTCTTCTACATCTGCTTGAAATTCAGCTTTAAAACTCTAATTAGCTGGATGACATTCCACTTTGAAGAATTAAATGAAACACACTAGATAATTAATGAGACTTCCACTCCGTCTTTTCCTGGTAAGCATTCTATTATTGTAAAGTTGATATTCCAGTTACACTGTCTGTACTTTTTTTTAGAATTTATATGACACAACATGAATTGCTGTATTTGTCATGGCTTTTATCAGTTTTATTTTTAGGAAATTTAAAGAAGATGTAAACAGAATCTCCAGAATCTTATATAAGCTTTAACATGTTAATGTAAATAGCTAAATTTACCCCCACAGTGGAGCTCCACAGCGCTGCAAGGGTTAAATGTTCATTAATGTCTAGGAGAACTTTAAAAAGCATTTTTATTTACCTTATACCTCAACAGACTTCCTCCTCCCCGTGGAACTAGTCCCCGAATTCGCTGCTCTTCACTGCTATGCTGGTCGCAGACACTCATCAGGTACAATACGGGATCAGCAGTCCTACATTATAAAATGAAGACAGAGGGAAGAGGAGAGCGCCAGCTGGAAAGAGAGGGGAGAAAGATATAAGGTAAGTGTTGGAAGGCAACATGATTTAATATCATATTTCTGGAGTTTCTTTCAGGTTGATACAACCAAGCCTTTGCTTTTTGGGGGCGATCTGGAACGTAACAGGTGGCACATCAAAGCTTTGTAGCATATCTGAAAGAAGAGATCAGGCCTCCATCAAGGCTGAACAATGCTTGGCTCCGGACCGTCTGTTGTTATAACCCTATGCAAGCAAGCTTGAAAGGGACCATAGCTGGCAAGATGGTTGATGAATGTCCTGCTACAGAAGATCAAATGCATTGAAGATTGACCAGGAAACAGACATGGACAATGCTGCCCCTAGAAGCCAATAAAGCAGAAAGGACAGTAATATAATATATTGAGGAGGACTGCCCCATAAGTACTGTGATTCGTCAAAAGTCTAGATAGGATGGCAATGGGGTTGGGTCTGGATGGTGTATGAGTGCAGTATAAAAGGACTGATCGAGTCAGAGAGCTTCCCCTCTGTACCCTTTTCACGCTTGGCTCAAGCCTGGTGGCTCTCTGAGCCGCATGGCTTTCTCTCTTTTGCCATCCTGAGCCCAGCCGATGAAACAATATCTTGAGGAAAGCATTGTGATAAGTATCTTCGATATTCTTTTGTCATATACTCTGTATAATTCTCTATAGTATTTCCATGCTGGAATATTGCTACTTTCTTGGGAAATAAATAAGACATTGTTTTACTAAGCAGTGTATTTGTTTTCATAGCTACCCTTACATCATTGTGCTTATCAGAGTTTTAATAGAATAACTACGGGAATAGACAATTTCATACATATATGCAATAAATAGAGGGAATCCGTAACCACCCTTGAATAATATTTATTGTACCAATTATTTCAGTAAGTAAAATAGCTTTTTCCCTGGACATACACAAGCATTTAACTCTTGCAGTGCGGGCCAGCCCGCAGCTTTAAAATAATCCCTAGTGATCCTGCCATGAAGGTCATTTTTCAGGCACTTCTTTTTATAGGGTGTACCTATTTTCAAATGATGCCCTTGTATAGTTACTCTGCCACTGAAGCTTTTGATGGAGAATACAAAAGAGAAATTTAACATACACGGCATGAGTACAATTCACTGTTGAAAAAATATACTACTAAGGCCGCGTACACACGGGCGGACTGTTCGCCCAACTTTGTCCGCTGAACAGTGTTTCAGCGGACAGTCCGCTCGTGTGTGGGCTTCAGCGGACAGTTTCAGCGGACTGTTTGACGAACAAAGTCTTACGGAATTTCCGTAAAACTGTTCGCTGAAACTTGGTTTCAGCGGACAGTCCGCCCGTGTGTGGGCCAGTCCGCTGTACTTTCGAAATGAGTGGACTGTTCCCGCCCGGAGAAAAGTCTGCTCATTTCGAGCGCGTCTCCAGGTAGGCGGGGCCCGCGAAGGAGACGTCGCGGGCTCCGCCGCCTGGTATGGACTTAAAGGGGAACTCCAACGCCGAAAAAAATCGGCGTGGGGGTCCCCCCAAAGTCCACAACAGACCCTTGTCCGAGCACGCTACCCGGCCGGCCAGGAAAGGGGGGCGAGCGAGCGCGCCCCCCCTCCTGAGCTGTACCAGGCCGCGTGCCCTCAACATGGGGGGTGCCTTGGGGAAGGGGGGGCCGCGCGGCCCCCCCACCCCAAAGCACCTTGTCCCCATGTTGATGAGGACAAGGGCCTCTTCCCGACAACCCTGGCCGTTGGTTGTCGGGGTCTGCGGGCGGGGGGCTTATCGGAATCCGGGAGCCCCCTTTAATAAGGGGGCCCCCGGATACCGGCCCCCCACCCTATGTGAATGAGTATGGGGTACAATGTACCCCTACCCATTCACCTGTAAAATAAAAGTACCCAAAAAAAAACACAACACACGAGATAAAATATTTTATTGCACAGCTCCGGGGGTCTTCCGTCTTCGGGGGTCTTCTCGCCGGACTCCTCTGCTATCTTCTTGTAGCTCTTTTGCTAGCGGAGGAGTCCGGTTTTCTTCCTCCCCGCCGCCGGCCTCTTCTCCCGACTTCGGGGGTCTTGTCCCCCTCTTCAGTTCTTCTGCCGGGCCACCGCGCCTTCTTATAGCTCTTTTGCAGGCGGTGGCCCGGTCTTCTGTCGCCGCTGTCGCCGTCGCCTTCCGTTCTTCTTCTTCTCCAGGAGATGTTGACACGTCGCTCTCTCCGGCCGGAATGCCAGAGCCGCGCTGCGCGGCCACTTATATAGTGACAATGGGGCGGTGTCACATGGTATATGTCACATGGGTTGGTCACATGGGTTGATGTCACATGGGGACTATGACATCGTAAGGGGGCGGGGTCACCATGTGACCAACCCATGTGACATATACCATGTGACACCGCCCCATTGTCACTATATAAGTGGCCGCGCAGCACGGCTCTGGCATTCCGGCCGGAGAGAGCGACGTGTCAACATCTCCTGGAGAAGAAGAAGAAGAAGAAGAACGGAAGGCGACGGCGACGGCGACAGCGGCGACAGAAGACCGGGCCACCGCCTGTAAAAGAGCTATAAGAAGGCGCGGTGGCCCGGCAGAAGAACCGAAGAGGGGGACAAGACCCCCGAAGTCGGGAGAAGAGGCCGGCGGCGGGGAGGAAGAAAGCCGGACTCCTCCGCTAGCAAAAGAGCTACAAGAAGATAGCAGAGGAGTCCGGCGAGAAGACCCCCGAAGACGGAAGACCCCCGGAGCTGTGCAATAAAATATTTTATCTCGTGTGTTGTGGTTTTTTTTGGGTACTTTTATTTTACAGGTGAATGGGTAGGGGTACATTGTACCCCATACTCATTCACATAGGGTGGGGGGCCGGTATCCGGGGGCCCCCTTATTAAAGGGGGCTCCCGGATTCCGATAAGCCCCCCGCCCGCAGACCCCGACAACCAACGGCCAGGGTTGTCGGGAAGAGGCCCTTGTCCTCATCAACATGGGGACAAGGTGCTTTGGGGTGGGGGGGCCGCGCGGCCCCCCCTTCCCCAAGGCACCCCCCATGTTGAGGGCACGCGGCCTGGCTCGCTCGCCCCCCTTTCCTGGCCGGCCGGGTAGCGTGCTCGGACAAGGGTCTGTTGTGGACTTGGGGGAACCCCCACGCCGATTTTTTTCGGCGTTGGGGTTCCCCTTTAAGTCCATTCCAGGCGGCGGAGCCCGTGACGTCTCCGTCGCGGGCCCCGCCTACCTTGACACGCGCTCGAAATGAGCGGACTGTCCTCCTCGTGTGTGGGCGAGTCCGTTCATTTCAAAAGTTGCGCGGACTTAGTACGACGAACTTAGTCCGCTCAAAAAGTGCCGTGTGTGGGCAAGTTCGTTCATTCAAAAGTTTGAGCGGACTGTTTGACGAACTTAGTTTCGGCAGACAGTCCGCCCGTGTGTACGCGGCCTAAGCCGCGCTTAACTTATGCAGACAACTGATTGTGCACAAAAAATTAAATTGAAAACACAATATAATAACCATATATAAATTAGTGAACATGTGTGCATAGTGTAAAGCACATATAAAAAACTTTAAACATAAAAATTGACCCTTACAACATAAATTTCCGTTATGTGGGCCTCTATCGGCATAAAAGAAAAAAAAACAAAAACATCCAGTATTTAAACAGTGAGTCCGTATGCATAAACCACAAAAATAATTATTATAAAGTGTGAAGATGAAGTCCTTCCAAAACTAAACCACCATATTCATGGAAAAACAGCCACTTAGTCCAATGAGAGGGTAAGTGTTCAATCCGCCACCAACATGTGAGTAAGCGGCAAATTTTTATCAGATGTTGGTGGCGGATTGAACACTTACCCTCTCATTGGACTAAGTGGCTGTTTTTCCATGAATATGGTGGTTTAGTTTTGGAAGGACTTCATCTTCACACTTTATAATAATTATTTTTGTGGTTTATGCATACGGACTCACTGTTTAAATACTGGATGTTTTTGTTTTATTTTCTTTTATGCCGATAGAGGCCCACATAACGGAAATTTATGTTGTAAGGGTCAATTTTTATGTTTAAAGTTTTTTATATGTGCTTTACACTATGCACACATGTTCACTAATTTATATATGGTTATTATATTGTGTTTTCAATTTTATTTTTTGTGCACAATCAGTTGTCTGCATAAGTTAAGCGTGGCTTAGTAGTATATTTTTTCATTTTTTCTGTATTTATGTGACACAGTAAAGCCGCAGCTAAACGTTCATTCCCACAGGTATCACTTTAGAGTACATATAATTTACACTTTTTCTTTTACCTTAGCGCAGTTTCTCACATTCTTTCTTTACAATTCACTGTTGTCACCAATAGGCCAGCCTTGAGAAATGCAATGCAGCCATTGCTGGCGTGCATGTATGTGGATAGGAAGTGGCAGAGCTGCAACAAAGGTTGAAAAAAACTAAAGGCAAAACATTTTTTTCACTTTAGATGAGGGAGAGTTAAGTCTCGTACACGTGATCAGATTTTCGGCAGGGAATTGTGTGCTGACAGACTGTTTGCCTAAAATCTGACCGTTATTACGCTCCTTCAGACAATTGTCCAACTTTCGGCCAACAAATGTTGGTTAGCAGGCTAGTCAATTTTTTGTTGTCTGTTTTCAGATTTTCAGGCAGTGAGTTAAATTTTCTCCAACATGAGGGAATCCATGGTCACCAGAACTAGTATCCCCACTGAAAAATGTCACCTCTGTTCTGTTCTTTACTGTTCTGGGGACAACCCAATATTTTGGAATCTATTTCACTTTTAAATAGAGAGGGTGAATCTGCCGGATAGAGGTACAGACAGAAATAAATACCTGAAAGGTGCTCTAACCCTTCTACGTTGTATCCACACAAAAAATGCCTTTAGTTATACTTTAAGCTGAATTCCAGATCTGAATTTTATAGCATAGTTACACTGCTTCAGCTTGGACTAATGTAAGCATGCATATGCCATACCTGTGGGATCCCTGTGGAAGCTGAAAATTCATTACTCTACTGATCACTGCTCCTTTTCAGTCCCGTGTGGAGCATGGTAACCACACAGGGGGTTGCTGGCTTGGCTCCATTCACAGAATGCCTTGCAAGGCTTTGTTTGATTGGGTGAGGCAGAGAGGCGGGGCGCTGATGTCTTGATCTCCACCTACTCCAATCAGAGAATACCTTCTAAAAAATGCAAGGCGTTCTGTGAATGCAGACCATGCCAAGCGAGCAAACCCCTGGGTTCACTATGCAGCAGGGAAGCCACTCGGACCTGGAGGACAGGCAATCACTACAGTGATTTCCAGCTTCCACAGGGATCCAACAGGTATGCCATATGTACTGCATATGCCTTCTTACATTGGTCCAAGGTGGACCATTGTATCTATAGCAGCTTTAATGCAGACAATTCTCTAAAAAAAAAAAACTAACCTCTATCAATTTGCACCCCTCCATCAAAATGCTAACTAAATCCTAAAAAACACATTAGCTCTAAAAAAGCAATACATACGGCAGACCCTGGCCTCTGACCCAATCACAAAGTACAGGAGTACATTCTATTATGAGTTGGGAACCTCCGCTTTCCTAGGATACCAGAAAAAAGAGATGAACAATGTAACCTCTGAGAAGCTGGAGTCTGTGCCAAGTAACTATTTTTTTTCTACAAAAGCCCTACACTGACAGAAACTTTTGGGTCAGCCCCAGCTGTGAGAAGAACTGCGCATGCTGACAATGGTTTACCCAGGTTTTGTGATTTGACACTTAACTGGGACCTTGGGCTTCTAATGTGTCTCTGGGGAAAAATAAAGAGTACAGAAGATTCACCCTCCCCATATGTCTGTTCTGTTTTATTCTGCTCATAGTATAGATCAGTGGTCAGGGGTGTATGTACAGGGGTCACAGGGGTCGCCATTGAGACCAGCGGGCTCGTGCACACCCCCCCCCCGTATGCCTGGATAGAAGAGTGATGGGGGTGACGGCATGTAGAAGAACCAATCCCTCCATGCAGCTTCTGAACCCTTCTCTCCCTCAGACATTCAGAGGCTGCAGGAGGAAAATTAAGGGTATTGCCTCCTTCACATGCCGCTCTCATCACCACCTTATCCCTGTCCTGCTGCCCTGAGGCCTCTGTGTCCTTCCCTGCCCCCCCTCCCATATCTCGCCACAGCGCTGCCAAATTTTCCCCTCTCACCGGCGGCTGCGGGGATCTGTCAGGATAGAGAGTAGGGAAGGAGTCGCTAAATGTGTCATTTACCGACCCCTTATTTGTTTTAATAAATAGAATCAGTGATGGGTTTTTTTTTTTTTGTTGTTGTTTTTTTATTCGTTCATAGTAAACTGTGTTTACTACGCCTTAGTTTATGAAAAAACGGTAAGCTCTGTATGGAGCTATTCCTGTTTGTTCATTTTGTACAGCTGAGGCTGCAGAGAAAGGGACTGATGAATCTGTCCTCAGTCCCTTTCTCTGTCTCAAAAGGAAGACACCAGGGGTCTGTTTAATCACTGGTATTTCACCAAAGCCCCTCGACGGAGTCCTAAAAAATATGTCGAAAAATTCGTAATATAAAATAATAATTAACCACGCAAGATGATGTCAATACAACGAAACACGTCAGGGTGGTAGCACATGTTTGCAGCATAGAGGAACTGACAGGAGGGAGGAAGAGACGCACAGCTTTAACCGTGAGCTACTAAATGGTGACGGCCATTAGCGGCTGATGCTATCACTTCTCCCGAGACTGTGATTAAGAACTATGCATGCTGAGTGAACCAATGCTTTAACCACTTTCAGACCGGACCATTTTGCTGGTAAATGACCAGAGGTCTTTTTACACTTTGGCACTGCGCTGCTTTAACTGGTAATTGCGCGGTCATGCAATGTTGTACCCAAACAAAATTTGCGTCCTTTTCTTCCCACAAATAGAGCTTTCTTTTGATGGTATTTGATTGCCTCTGCGATTTTTATTTTTTGCGATATAAACGTAAAAAGACCGCAAATTTTGAAAAAAAATGATATTTTCTACTTTTTGTTATTAGAAAAATCCAATAAACTCAATTTTAGTCATACATTTAGGCCAAAATGTATTCAGCCACATGTCTTTGGTAAAAAAAAAGTCAATAATTGTATATTTATTGGTTTGCGCAAAAGTTGTCACATCTACAAACTAAGGTACGTTTTCTGCAATTTACGCAGCTTTTAGTTTACGACTGCCTATCTCATTTCTTGAGGTGCTAAAATGGCAGGGCAGTACAAAACCCCCCCAAATGACCCCATTTTGGAAAGTAGACCCCCTGAGGAAATTGATAAGAGGCATGTTGAGCCCATTGAATATTTTATTTTTTTGCCTCAAGCGATTGAATAATGACAAAAAAAAATTTTTTTTTTTTTTTACACAAAGTTGTCACTAAATGATATATTGCTCACACATGCTATGGGCGTATGTGAAATAACACCCCAAAATAAATTCTGCTGCTTCTCCTGAGTACGGGGATACCACATATGTGGGACTTTTTGGGAGCCTAGCCGCGTACGGGGCCCCGAAAACCAAGCACCGCCTTCAGGCTTTCTAAGGGCGTAAATTTTTGAGTTCACTTCTCACTACCTATTACAGTTTTGAAGGCCATAAAATGCCAAGATGGCACAAAACCCCCACAAATGACCCCATTTTAGAAAGTAGACACCCCAAGCTATTTGCTGAGAGGCATGTTGAGTTCATGGAATATTTTATATTTTGCCACAAGTTGCGGGAAAATTACAAACTTTTTTTTTTTTTTTTTTTTTTCACAAAGTTGTCACTAAATGATATATTGCTCACACATGCCATGGGCATATGTGAAATGACACCCCAAAATAAATTCTGCTGCTTCTCCTGAGTACGGGGATACCACATATGTGGGACTTTTTGGGAGCCTAGCCGCGTACGGGGCCCCGAAAACCAAGCACCGCCTTCAGGCTTTCTAAGGGCGTAAATTTTTGAGTTCACTTCTCACTACCTATTACAGTTTTGAAGGCCATAAAATGCCAAGATGGCACAAAACCCCCACAAATGACCCCATTTTAAAAAGTAGACACCCCAAGCTATTTGCTGAGAGGCATGTTGAGTCCATGGAATATTTTATATTTTGCCACAAGTTGCGGGAAAATTACAAACTTTTTTTTTTTTTTTTCACAAAGTTGTCACTAAATGATATATTGCTCACGCATGCCATGGGCATATGTGAAATGACACCCCAAAATAAATTCTGCTGCTTCTCCTGAGTACGGGGATACCACATATGTGGGACTTTTTGGGAGCCTAGCCGCGTACGGGGCCCCGAAAACCAAGCACCGCCTTCAGGCTTTCTAAGGGCGTTACAGTTTTGAAGGCCATAAAATGCCAAGATGGCACAAACCCCCCCCAAATGACCCCATTTTGGAAAGTAGACACCCCTAAATTTAGGGGTACACTAGTGAGACTAGGTAATAAATGGCGGGTGCCCTGAAACTATAAAAAAATAACTAACCAACCAGCGTCACCTGTAACAGTTATATGGTGATCACTGGTGAAAGGGTTAACTAGGGGGCAATCAGGGGGCTTTATGCGGTAGTATATGGGGGTCCCTGGCGCTATAAAAAGCTGCGGCGAACCTAAATACCTACCTGCCTAACTAGCGTCACCTGTGACACTAATACAGCGATCAGAAAAACGATCGCTTATTAGGCTGGGTTCACACTGGAGCGATGCGGGAACGCCACGAATGCGCGGCGGGTTCCCGCATCGCATGCCTCCCGGCGGCAGTTCACACTGCCCTATGCGAACTGCTGGGAGTGTCAGTGAAATGTTACTGACACCCCCAGATCAGTTCGCATATCGCAGTGCGATCTGCAAACTCGGATCGCATGGTGTGAACACCCATGCGATCCGATTCTGCTGCGGGCCAAAAAAAGGGTCCCGTGCGAATTTGCGGCGGGTGCGGCGGGTGTGGCGGGTGCGGTGGGTGCGGCGAATGGCTGAACTCGAATCGCACAGAGATCGGATGTGATTTGCACTGCAGTGCGGTGCGAATCACATCCGTTCTCATAAACCGCTGCAATGTGAACCCAGCCTTAGTGACACTGGCGACGGGGGGTGATCACGGGGTTAAACCTTTATTGGGGGGGTTAGGGGGGTACCTTAGAACTAAAGGGGGCTAACCCTAACTGCCCTAACAGTTATTAGTCACAAATGACACCCGCCGGGTGATCAGGGGGTTAAACCTTTATTAGGTAATAAATGGCGGGTGCCCTGAAACTATAAAAAATAACTAACCAACCAGCGTCACCTGTAACAGTTATATGGTGATCACTGGTGAAAGGGTTAACTAGGGGGCAATCAGGGGGCTTTATGCGGTAGTATATGGGGGTCCCTGGCGCTATAAAAAGCTGCGGCGAACCTAAATACCTACCTGCCTAACTAGCGTCACCTGTGACACTAATACGGCGATCAGAAAAATGATCGCTTATTAGGCTGGGTTCACACTGGAGCGATGCGGAAACGCCGCAAATCCGCGGCGGGTTCCCGCATCGCATGCCTCCCGGCGGCAGTTCACACTGCCCTATGCGAACTGCTGGGAGTGTCAGTGAAATGTTACTGACACCCCCAGATCAGTTCGCATATCGCAGTGCGATCTGCAAACTCGGATCGCATGGTGTGAACACCCATGCGATCCGATTCTGCTGCGGGCCAAAAAAAGGGTCCCGTGCGAATTTGCGGTGGGTGCGGCGGGTGTGGCGGGTGCGGCGGGTGCGGCGAATGGCTGAACTCGAATCGCACAGAGATCGGATGTGATTTGCACTGCAGTGCGGTGCGAATGACATTCGTTCTCATAAACCGCTGCAATGTGAACCCAGCCTTAGTGACACTGGCGACGGGGGGTGATCACGGGGTTAAACCTTTATTGGGGGGGTTAGGGGGGTACATTAGAACTAAAGGGGGCTAACTCTAACTGCCCTAACAGTTATTACAGTCACAAATGACACCAATGCAAAAAAAAAAATGACATTGGTGTCACTGTGACTGGGGGGCAGGGGTAATTGGGGGGGTGATCGGGGGGTAAAGGGGGGGTGTGAGTGTGCCTGGCATGTTCTACTGTGTGTGTAGAGTGTTGGTGCAACTCACCGATCCGCTCTCCTCCGTGTCGGAACGAAAAATACCGACACGGAGGAGAGAATACATCACTTCCTCTCCTGTGTTTACATTACAGGAGAGGAAGTGATGTCACGGGGGATTCCTATTCGTCGGGAGCGATCGCGAGGGGGTGGCCATGAACGAATGGCCGTCCCCTCGTCCGGGATCGCTCCCGCACGAATACCGACCGCCGCAGGCACCGGGCGCGGGCCCGATCGGGCCCCCGACCCGCGGGAGGCAAGGGACGTACATGTACGCCAATATGCCTGCCCGTGCCATGCTATCGACGTACATCGTCGTGCGGCGGTCGGCAACTGGTTAAAGAATTATTTTTGTGTGAGTGCAATATTTCTATTCAAATAAATTGTGTTTTTATAAGACAGTATTACGCTATGTTTGTTTCCCGTAATTACTTCTTTCGGAGATCTTGAATCACCCGGCACTTATGAAGTGGATGAGATCCAGCCGATGAGTAATATCTGAGAGCCCGTGTAAACCAAGCACATCTGATCGTGTATTACCTGGCGCTTATGAAGTGGATGAGATCGAGCCGATGAGGAGTAATATCTGAGAGCCTATGTAACCAGGCACATCTGGTAAGAATATTACTAAGGGGGGTCACCTCATTCTTGAGATTGCACCCCAGCAAATTCGGGATCACTGCATTTTACTGTTGGAAGTCTAATCATGTTAAGGAAGGATTGCATCGCACACTCCTTATGATTTGTACCAGGACACTTTGTTTCAGTTTTGCCTTTTATTTTTATTTTCTGTTGATGGACTAAAATAGATATCCCGTTTCAAACCCTTTTTTTTTCCTGAAACTATCCTAATTACTCAGTATAATTTGGATATATGGACAGTGTTCATGGACAATACCTATTTTGTATGACTACATTTGGGAAGATATACATATTTTTTCCATAGAACAATAGTTCGCACTAGCACAAATCACATATAATTTCTTTTTTTCTATTGAGTATTATGCGCTGTTTTTTCTACGGGTGAATTGATTTATCCATTCACCTCGCAGATTTTTGTTTCATAAAATAATAATTACTTAAATGGCAAAAAAAATATAAAAAAATAAAATAAAACAAAAATAAAAAATTACTGACACAAGAACAACCAGGGTCGCACTTGCGACTGAGCTCTGGCATTCGGCCACCATGGGGGGACTCCAAGATGTCAGAAAGGTGGCGCGCTGCGGGATTGTAATATAGAGACCCACAATGGAAGTAAAGGGCCCCGGTCAAGGGCCAGGAGGGCTTTTCATGATTTCTTGAACTGGGGCCCTGCCCCTGAAGGTTCTAGTTACGCCTGTCAGTGGTTGTTCATTTATGAGCTAAATAGAGTCTCAAATGACATTACCAAGGGGCCACACATAATGTTCAATACATGTAAAGTTTGAGAGGACAGTCAGAAACCTAATAAAGGAAATGAGGGTCAGAGAGTGTGGACATGCTACATTTTTGGCTGGGGATATGGTGCAGAAGACAATACAAAAATCTGGGAACATGTTACATGAGGTTGGTAGAGATCAATGCTATTTACTCCAATCAATGTTCCCACTACAAATTGCTGAGGTTCAGTTGAATGTGACAGTTGAATGTGACTAACTACTGATTTCTATACTGCTGGTGCCCAACCTGCGGCCCTTTATTACATGATGTGTGGCCTTTAGGCCGCAGGTTGGGCACCTAGGGTATAGATGTAATTATTCACATTCAACTGGACTTGCTCTGAAAGGTTGAAGATATTTCACTACTCACCCAAGTACCTTCCTCAGCTCTAATGACTGTCAGGAGCATAATCCAGCATCGTAGCCACAAGAACTCAGACATCTTAAAGCTGAACTGCATTAAAACATTTTTTTACAAATACGTGATGCAAATTAAAATATAAAATAAAACAAAATACAGCCTTTCTCTGCAATATTCACTTTTAATCCAGAGCTGTCTGCTGCAATACAGCTTTTCTGCCACTAGATGTCCAGCACCGATTCCTCTAAGAATAGGCCATCATGGGCATCCCCCACCCATAAATGTACATTGAAAGAAGTAGCAGCACAGTGATGAGCTCATCTATTTGTCCAACTGCTTTCTCCTCCTATCAGAATGCTTCCTGTCAGTAGAACTGACTGGCTTCTTGCACTGCTTTTTCCTGTCCCACTCAGCTCTGCTATACAGAGACTGCAAGAAGCTGATACCAGGCCACACTTCTTGTATTTTAAATAAAAAAAATATACTGTACACTCAGAACTTCATTAAAGTGATTGTAAACCCTTACATATACCCAGTGAAGTTATTAGCCTCGGGTGATACATAGATAAACCAAATCCTCCTGCATAGGTTGTACCTGTTTATCTGCAGCCATTTCTTCTCTACATTCCTTTAAAGTGGATGTAAACCCAATGTCATTCTTTCTAAACTACTGCCATAGGGGTTATCTATAAGGATATACATGCCTCCTGCATGTATCTTTACCTGTAAAATGTCTCCCCTCTGTCTGTTATGAGACCCGAAAAACTGCAGATTCTGTGGGTGGGTCTGTTGTCTGGAGCTCGGTGGGTGGAGTCGTGATGTCAGTAGACTCCCTGCCCACCTCTACACTCCCCTTGTCAATATGCATTTTTTCCTGTGTATTTCTTACACTGAACTTCTGCTATGATCTCTAACATCCAGTGAAAAGACAGGAAAGTCACCACATGACTTCAGCATGCCCAATTATGCTGAGGTGTGGAACAGCCAATCCTGGCAGAGCAGCAGAAGAAAGGAGTGGGAGGGAATTAAAAAATAATGCATGTCTTTTAGGCTAGTGCATGAGATATGTAAATCACCTGTCAATCACAGCAAGGGGGGGATTTGACAAAGTTTTTCTCACTGAACAATAAAAGAGGATTGCTCAGAGATGGATTAACTCTTTGTGGCATGACTGGGCTCAAATGATAGGAAATCGTATACTCTACATTATGACATAAAAAAAATTTAAAAAATTTAAAAAAATTCGGGTTTACATCCACTTTAAAATACAGAACTTACACAGCTTTTCTGAGCATCCAGAGGTAGGGAGCAGGGCATGATGCGCATGATGTCACACACCGCATAGCCCAGAGAAGTAAACTTAGTGTAATTCGAGACCTGAGTGGAGGGACACAATCTCATAGGGAAACAAGCACAGCTGAGTATGTCAATCACAGGCTGTGTCCTTGAGCTCTCCTCCCCTGTCCCCCTGATCTCTTGGAGCCAGCACAGCCTCTCAGAAGGCACTCATGCAGATAACAGGGAAGGAGACTGCAGAGAGGAATCAGCCCAGTGCTTTGGGTTGAGACAAGTACACACTATAGAAGCATATGCATTTTTCATGTCAGAGGTTTACAATCACTTTAATCTGTGTCTTTTATATCTTCTTAGAGTTCCGCTTTTATCTAATCACCATGGAATGTGCCAAGGCAGAAGTTGTTGAGTTACCTGTGTAACAATGCACACACACACATTTTATTTATGATATTGGTGCATCCTCACCTTTCTCTTTGCTGCTTTCCTGAACTTGGGGAGCAGGTACTCTGAATGTAAACTAAATTCTCCCGATTAACCCCCTCGAGACTACATGTCCTATCATTCCTAGTGCCATCATGCGTGTGTGCTCCATTATGACATCATTGTTTCCACGTCTCTGGGCTGCCTGTGGGTATCCTGTGCAGGTAGTGGCTTGTGACATGTATTTTGTCGACATGCATGTTAGGGTGGCTCCATGGGGCCCTCAAAGCTAAGGAGCCACAATGGAGATCAGGGGATCAGGTTGATGAGGGAGCACAGAAAAGCAGAAACTTCAGACAAAGCAGAGCCTTACCTTCAGCATATTAACCACTTGCCGACCATCCGCCGCAGTTGTACTGTGGCAGAATAGAATAGCGGCGTTTTGCTGGCAGTATTACAGCGCTGCCCCATTGATTTCAATGGGGAGCAGCGGTGGAGGAGCGGTAAACACACTGCTCCAAAGAAGCTGCTGACAGGACTTTTCCATGACGTCTTGCCAGCGCACCACTGTAGTGTGAAAGCCCTCGGGCTTTCCCACTACAAACAATGGTGCAGCTTTTTTAGGGTGGATTGCAGGCGCTATTTCTAACGCTATAGCGCCTGCAAAACGCCTTGGTGTGAAAGGGGTCTTAGTGTTACTATATTATATTCTATTATATATTATTATTTTTAGCATCAATATTATAATCAGTGTTATTATTATTCAGTAATATTACTGTAGTATTAATTATAATATGTATTATTATTATATTTAGTATCAATATTATAATAATTATATTATTATTATTACTACTGCATTCTTATATTATAATATGTATTATTGCTATATTTAGTATTATTATAATCAGTGTTATTATCAGTGGTGGTAGGTGCTCAATATTTTGGGGGAGGGGGATGGCAAGCAAACCTCCCCCCCTCACTCACACTACCGCCGCTGCTACCCCTCCTTTCCCAATGGTGGGGGACGGGAAGGCGGCCTTATCTTAGGAGATAATGAAGAGTAGGGCTGCTGCTCCACGCTCCAGCTGAAGGAAGAGCTGGGGTTTCTCCTGCTGGCCGAACAGACAGGCTTCTCATCCTTACGTGAACAGGAAGTGGGTCCTGAGACTCCCTGGCCAATCGGGTCTCAGGACCCACTTCCTGATTGGCCCGGGAGGAGAATCAGGAAGACAATGGCAAATATTAATTTGCTGTTGTCACACAACTTGGTGGGTTCAGGGTGCAGTGCTCTTTGCGCAGAGCCCACCCTTTTTTGAAGCCAATTAAAGCCTCAGGCTCTAATCACGTGCTTCAGAAAAAAAGAAAAACCCCCATTGGAATCCATGCGTCCCGCACCCTGCATGTAGATTAGGGGACAGGGAGCACTGATTAGGGGGGGCGCATACCTCCCAACTTTTTGAGATGGGAATGAGGGACACCTATCAGCAAAAGCATGCAGGCATAGGACACACCCCTTGCCACGGCCACTTAAAGGAGAATTGTACAGAAAAAGGAAGATTGGTTAAACCCACAAGTGCTTTTTTTTACCACTACTGTTCCTTTATTTCGGGTTTTGGAATTTACAAATGCAGCAATTTAGAAGTCAGATGAAAGGTTTAGTGCTGGAAAACACTTTTTGATAGATAAAAAGTGAATTTTATATACATCTATAGAGATCAGATCAAAATAAGGGACAAATGAGGAGGATAGAGGCACAGATGAACATTGCTCAAAATCAGGGACAGTCCCTCGAAATCAGGTAGGTTGATAGCTATGAAGGAGACGCCGCGGAGTCTGCACCCCTAATGGATGGGCTGCTTATTATATTCAGTATTATTATTATTATTGTTACTACTGTATTGTGTAATATTATCATATGTAGTATCAATATTATAATGAGTGTTATTAATATTATATTCAATATTATTATTGTAATCATCATTATTTGATTTGGCGATAGTAGTACCGGTTACCATGGTTACACGCAGTGTCTCTTATCGCTGTTCTGACACACATGCCTCTGCGATGAGACAGTCTCGGCTGTCACGTGGGCCCGTTCTCGGTCACGTGATCCCTCTCGGTTCGGCCTTCGCTTCCTTTACGGCTGCCGCAAAGCATCGCTGGTTGCAGCTATCGGAAGTGGGGTGAGTTCGGGTGGATTATTTACTGTTTGTGTTTTGTTTTTCTTTGTTATGTCCTGAGAGCGGCGGTCCGGGTTGATAACAATCCGTCCTGTCGTGCTGTGTATGGGAGGAGGAATCACACCCAGCCCGGGGAGTAGTGTGACCGTCCATGTCACCTTCCTGATGGCATTCCGACACAAGGCTTCATTTACAGTGACACTAAGCGATGATCTTATTCTCCAAATAAGGGAATAGGATTTTTATTTGGGGGTTACCTGGTTCTGACAGATTCACTTCTAGCCCAATTGTCATTTTTGCTAGAAAATGACTTTGTATCCTCACGTGTGGTGAGATCACTGTTTACATACGTGTGCGGGACCAACATATGTATTCACATCTGTGCGTAGGGACGGGGGCACTTTAATTGTTTTATATTTTTAAAACTTTTTTTTTTCTTACACTGTCTCTTTAAAAAAAACTTTTTTTTTTATTTATTTTTTATTTAAATCAACTTGATTTAAATTATAATATTTAAAGAGCAACTGTCATCTCTGTCCTGTGGCGACTGCTCCTCTGACCCGCTATTGACGCACCGACAGTCCCATTCACTTTAATGAGACGGCCGGTGATACGGCAGCGACACAACAAGGTGAGGGACGTGGTGGCAGCAGGTGAGTGGATGCCCGCTAGCAGACGCTGCCATGACGGATCTGAAATGATAGGTGCTCTTTAAATGGAATAACTCAATTCTTGTTAGAATCTTTGATATTTGCAAACAAAATTAAGGTTTCCTATTTAGAATAATAATCTGTCAGGTTATTAAAACGGCAATAGCAGAACCAATTCAATCATACATTTTGTAGTGCGTGTCGATTTGCAAAACAATGGGGTAAAGGAATATTCCTGAACTTTGTTACTGTGAAACTATGTGAATGCATCAATGCAGTGCATGTTATCTCAGCTTGCAGAGCTTGGATTCATTGAATGAATTGACCAAATATGTAAATCTTTCAGAATATACAGCCTAATGCTACATGACTAAGCTCCATTTCATGCTGAATAACTAAATTATTAATGTATCTTAAATCAAAAACCTATATTTTTGCTCCAAAGGCATTTTATTAAAACGAGTTTCATGAAAATAAAAAGAAATCTGAATAAAAAATTATAAAAAAACAAAACAAAAATCATTGACTTTTATCTACCCTGTTAACAACCCATTCAAGTGAATGTGGAAGCCCCACAACGGCGTGCAGTCGTTTGTCAGCAAAGATGGGGTTAATTAAAGAGGTTTGGGGGGCGTCGCATTTGTCAGTTGCCTGTGAAAAGTGGATTGCTTTTCAGAGGAGTGATGTCTTAAGCGAACGTCTAAGGCTTCATTCACATTTTGAATCACTGTGATTCTGCCTGCGATTTCAAATCGCGCTTTTAAAATGTCAAATCACACATCAGTGTGTTCAGGTGCCATTCATTTCATTGGCATTTAAAAATGCAGTCCCATTCTGCCGTGATGCATTTTTCACAGAAGTTCTGGAACTTTTTTGGGTGACGCGTCGCGTGATTTGTTGTGGCAGAATCTCACCGCATTTTTGGTCTTACACACTGCTCTGTGCATGCTACAAATCCCATAGTGCATCTTGGGAGTGAGCAATTATTTTATATTATGATTACTGATACTAGTGAATTTTATTGGTATAAGCAACAATTTTTACTGAATGAAACTGGTTCACTTATTAACTTTTGTTGTGATTAGCTGTGATTGGCCAAAGCTAATCACATGGTACAGATGGGCTGTGATTGGCCCTGTATGTACCATGTGATCACTGTGGCCAATCACAGCTCACAACACAATTGTATATGAAGGATGGCATGAAAGAGAGCCATCTATCGCTTACAATTGTCATGTGATCTGCTGTGATTGGTCACAGCGATCACATGGTAGTGGTAGTGGGCCAGTACAGTGCTCAGTCACTGGCTTTGTCCAGTGGACACAGCCAGTGACAGCTCACGCAGCCCGTTCTGGGATGTCCTGTCCAGAACAGCAGTGCTTCTGCCAGGCCATCACTGTACTATAGGCCAGACGGGAAGGTATTAAATAAGTACTCAAAGCGAACTTCCGCCTGGGTAGAAAAAGATGAAGTCAGCAACTACAAATACTGCAGGTGCTGACTTTTAATATATGGACACTTACCTGTCCAGGGAGCCCACTATGACGGCACCCGAAGACGACCCATCCCTCCGCTCTGGGTGCAGGCACCGGCATCCTTGTTTAGGGAAACAGGAAGTTCACAGCCTGTTTCCTACTGCGCATGCGTGAGTCGTGCTGCGTTTTCTGAACGATCCCTGCTGTTTTCTGGGACCTGTGTGCCTCCCAGAAGGCGGGGGGAGAGGGGCCGGACATTGCATGATTCGTCGCTCAAGATTGCGGCAATTTTTCCCCGGAAGTGGGAGCAGATACCTGGATTTGACTGGTATCTGCTCCCCCCTGAAAGGTGCCAAATGGGGCACCGGAGGGGGGTAGGAATCTAATCTGCAGAAGTTCCATTTCTGGGTGGAACTCCGCTTTAAAGTCCATTATTTTTCTTTTAAATGTAGCAGTGTCTTCCAAACTATCACACCGAAACCAAGGATTTCTAAGAAACCTTGCATTACATTTTGATGATATTGGAGACACATCCAGCAGTCTGTTGTTCACCATTTGCCTGAATGAATGACTTGAATAGCGCTGCAAATGCGAACTGGTCATTAGTACGAACCTCAGTGGAGACTGTACGTCCCATCATGCTTTGTGCCAGCTCATGCTTGCCCCTTCATTAAGAAAATTCAGCTTATGTGAAGATGCTGCCCTGTGCCCCACCTCCCCCAAAGAGAACCCATTGAAGACCCTCCTCCTTCCAGAGTTACTGCCAGTCATTTCCCTGGTAGAAGGAGCAGAGGCTGCCTGTCAGCGTCCACACACACGGGGGAACAGAACAAAATATTACAGCGCACACATACAAAAAAGGACATTTAAGTCCTGCAAGGCTATTTAAAACACATGAACATTTTCAAAAAATGGGGGGATTTGGTAACACCATTTGGCTATATGGTGCTTAAGCCCACTTACTGCTTCAAAGTACCCCTTTATCAGTGGGTCCTACACTATTCATAGAATGAAATATCCTGCTTCTCTGAACCATGGGAGAAATAAGACTCCTCCTATATCGCAGGTGGACACTTAGCCCCTGTACACACGGTCGGAGATTTTGACAACCAAATCCGTCGGATTTTGTCCGTTGGATCTTGTCCGAAACTGTTGCATACACACGGTCGGACTAAGTTGTCGAAAAATCCGATCATTCAGAACGTGATGATGTAATTTCGTTACGATGGGACTACGTTCAGGCTAGTAGCCAATAGCTTTGATGTAGGAATTCGATCTGAGCATGCATGGCACTTGGTCCGATCAAAATTCTCTACACATGAACGGAGTATGTCCGATCGAACCAGTTGGTTGGAAAATATTTCCAGCAAGTTGGAAAATTGGGTCCGACGGATATTCCGACGGAATCAGTCCGATGCATACCACACTGTCGGATTATCCGACAACACAGTCCGATAGGACACATTCCGACGGATTCTCCGACCGTGTGTACAGGGGCTAATAGGTGGTCATTTGTTTGTCAGACACCACAATGTACAGGAGACACCAGAGAGTAGGAAAGCTGGGTGCAGTGGTGATGGGACCTGCAGGAACAGGAGGCCCGCCACTGTTTAGCATTTTGACACTGCAAATTTTGCATGGTGTGTTGGATTTAAAAAAAAAAAAAAAAAAGATTGCACCTGGCATTCATTGCGAGAGTGTGCACTATGGCGCAACACAATAAAAAAATGAAAGGCAATCTGTGAAAAAAATAAGAGAGGCTGACATACAGTGGAGGTAAAGAAGCCCACAGCTGAAATTTAAAAGGTTTGCCTTTCTTCCAGTTTTATCCAGTCCCATCATCGATGCCTTTTCTTCTCTCTTTCTGGTTTAGGGGTCTGAAGCTGGGTACATATGGATCGAAATTTGTCCAGTTCAGCAGGGACCAGCTAAATTTTGATCTGTGTATAGCACTCCTTGTTCGCCAGGAGTCAATATTTTGATTGGCTCCTCTCACGATTCTCGCGGCGTATCATCTTTCACATTAAAAGGAAAAAAAATTGTGTTAACTTTACTGTTTCGTTTTTTATTTTTTTATTTATTGAAGTGTATTTTTTCCCCCAAAAAATTGCATTTGAAAGACTGTTGGGCAAATACAGTGTGACATAAAATATTGCAGCAATTGCCATTTTATTCTCTAGGGTCTCTGCTAAAATATATATATATATATAATGTATATGTTTGGGGGTTCCAAGTAATTTTCTAGCAAAAAATATCGTTTTTAACTTAAGAAAGAAGTGTCAGAAAAAGATTTAGACTTTAAGTGGTTAAACTTCCTGCATTTCCACTTGGTTGAAAGATTGGCAGACTGCCCAGATTATTTGTTTACACAAGAAGTTCTATCCCTTTGATCTAAGAAGTAAGCCTTAGTTACAATGTTTCAAGTTCTACACTTGGCAGATTGCTCCCGCCATCGGATACTGTCCGCCCTGTAATGCGCTTGCGCAGTACGGAGCAGAAGGATCTTCGGAAAATCTCAGAAGATGAACAGCGCCTGCGCCATGAGTGGAGGTGCTAGCCCCACCATCCAAGTGGACATAGGGCTGCAGATATTAGAGGGCCCCTCGCGATACACAGCGGACACTATCCGATGGGGGACACAATATGATAGGACACCGGGGATGTTTTCTTTTGACAGCTGAGTGAGCAGATAATTTCTCCACTTGTTTATATGAAAGAATTGCCTACTCTCAGCGGAAGAGATTGTCAGAGGGGTGAATCGAGATCGCGTTTTTTTTAATGATTAATCGTGCAGCTCTAGCTCCTGTCAAATGGAGCGGCTGGAAAACCTTCTTTGATTAGTGGCTTGCAGCCAATCGCACACAGAACCCCGGTATAGAACACCATGGAAGAGTTACTTATGGCTACAGAAATCCATCATATTAGTATCAAAAATTTAAAAATGTATTATATTAAAACAGGTTTGGCACAATCAGAGGCCAGTATCAAAAGAAGGAAAACGGCTTCACAATAATTGGCCAACAGCAAATCACAGTAGTGAATATCTCATCAAACACACAGACAAAGATATAATTATGATGATTTTTCATCTGACAACTTATCTGTGTGTTGTTTAATGGTGTCCGGATGTTTCTTTTTAATTGTTGCATATAACAATTAAAAAGAAAGGTTCCGGACGCCATTAAACAACACACAGATAAGTTGTCTGATGAAAAATCATCATAATTCTATCTGTAAAACAAAAAAGGGCAGCAGTAGCTGTATCAGTCAATGACATCTTAACCTGTGTGTGTCTCCAAGGAAAGATGGAGAGAGGAAGCCTAGCGTGGTAATGGGGGGGCTGGGATCCAAATCGCATCATCGGAGAAATAACCATAATGGCTTGGCCCTGGAATTAGGAAAAAAATATCAAATGGAAGTCCAATAAATGTAGCAGAATTAACATCTGAAAGGTCCTGGTACCAGTAACGGTACCATTTCTTTTCTATCTATCTTTCCTTGGAGACACACACGGGTTAAGATGTCACTGATCAATACAGCTATTGCTGTCCCCTTTTTATTTTTTTTATTTTTTTTTAAGATATAATTCTGATGATTTCTCATCTGTCAACTTATTTGTTTTGTTTAACGACGTCCGGATGTTTCTTTGTAATTGTTACATGTAATGTCTTGTGGCTGTGTGTTTGAGATATTCACTACTGTGATTTGTTGGCCAATTATTGTGAAGCTGTTTTCCTTCTTTTGATACTGGCCTCTGATTGTGCCAAACCTGTTTTAATATAATACATTTTGAATTTTTGATACTCTAATACAGTGATCATCAACCCTGTCCTCAGGGCCCACTAACAGGCCAGGTTTGCAAGATAACTGAAATACATCCCAGATGACTGTGATTGAAATACTGCTGCTCAGTGATTGCATTATTCTAGTCTGCATCTCCCCAAGGTAATACATAAAAGCCTGGCCTGTTAGGCTACTTTCACACTGGGGCATTGCGGGCGCTGGCGGTAAAGCGGCGCTATATTTAGCGGCACTTTACCGTAGTTTTAGCGGCGCAGTTTTCCGGCGCGGTAACGCCCGGAAAAGGGTTAAAACAGCCCACAAAGCGCCTTTGCAGGCGGGTTTGCAGCGCTGGCCAATTGGAAAGGGGCTTTAGGAGCGGTAAATACACCAACAGCGTCCAAGGATGCGGCTTGCAGGACCTCCAGGCTTTCCCACTGAAGAGACAGCAGCGGCTGTTTCAGGGCGCTTTGCAGACGCTATTTTTAGCACTGTATCGCCTGCAAAGCGCCCCAGTGTGAAAGGGGCCTTAGTGGGCCCTGAGGACAGGGCTGATGACCACTGCTCTAATGTGATCGATTTCTGTAGCCGAAGGAACTCTTCCCTGGTGTTCTATACCGAGTTTTGTATGTGATACATGCTCTTTTTAGTTAGTGTAACAGCACCATACATGGTGAATGATCTATGAGTGACCACTTCACTAGTTGAAGTGGACAATATGTGCCAAGTCTGTTTTTTTGTTTTCTTGCAGCCAATCGGCTGCAGTGCTGATCATTGTATTCTGCCAGCAGAGAGTGCCTGCTGTCCTGACGGGAGACCTTCCTCCATCTACTTTGCTTTTAAACAAAAAACCAAGCTGTGTGTCCCCAGGTTACTTGTAGAGTGAGTGCTCTCCGCCTGGGAGTTCATGTGATCGGCGATGAGATATTCGCAGGGTGAAGCTGTAAACAACGAGTCTTGTGACTACTTCCGAACTGTATGACAAGGAATGGTTGATCAGCTGCTGCCACAATTATTTGTCAAAGTGTTTTAGATAAAAATGATGAGGCTTAGCACAGCTTTAGGCCGGCTGGGTTGCTGCACTAAACATCCAGCAGTTTCCTTTGATGGAAATGGTAATCTACTCACCTGTGCAGTGGACTTTCCTCTTTTCCATCACTCCTCCAACATCTGATTTTTCTGGTAGTGTCTGTGTCACCCACCGTGTGCCGTGGTTCCTTCCTTCAAACAATTCATCACAACGGGACTCCTCGTGACAGAGGGTTCTGAGGAAGAAACCACAGCATGTAGTGGGGGGCACGGACCTCTGACACCCATGGAAGTGTTCAATGTGGAATAGTCTTGCAGAGGTGGCAGCATTGGAACATAGAGGAGGAAGGGGAAACCTAGAAAAGCTTCCTGGAGACTTTCAGCCTGATATTTAACATGGTATCTAAACCTGCCACACCTGGTGATTCTTCCTGTCCTAAGGTGACAACACTCACTCCACTATATCTATTAAGAAACGGTGTTGTCACCTTTTGGACAGAAGGTGTGTGAGGGCTACAGAACACCTCCCTCTTTTCTCCATAACATGAGTTCTTGTTGGGGTTTACATACACTGGAAAGGTTAACACCACCTTTGTTCAATGTTATAACCATATTTAGGGTGTGACACGGTGCAAAACTATGATGTCACCACCTGCACAACTGCATCATTCATTCACAGAGATTTGTGAATGTGTGAACTACAAGTCCTGTCTTCCACTGTGGCAGATGGACTTGTAGTTCTCAGTCGAGCACAAGTGTGGTGATGGCCACACTCGTAACCCATCGAAACTTTCTCCAGCTCTCCAACTGAAAGTTTTTACCTTGATATGGGCAGAGAGCTGCAGGAGCCTGGCATTGCATCCACCATCCACTGCTTATTCTAGTATTCTGGCAAGGTGTATATATATATATAGTGGACAGGGGATTCCTTTTAAAGTGGTTGTAAACCCTTACAAACCACTTTGAGCTACAGGTAAGCCTAGATTAAGGCTTACCTGTAGGTCCAAGCAATATCTCCTAAACCTATATGGTTTAGGAGATATTTGCCCGCACTGAGCGCGGCATTCTCCGCGACGGAGCTGCCACGTGTGTCGGCTCCCATGCGCATGCGCAGGATTGACGTCATCGTGGCTTCGCCGAATTACAGCGGCGGAGCTGCGAGACCCCACCAACAAGATGGATGCGGTGGACTACAGGGGACAGTGGTGACATCGCTGGCTCCTGTGTCAGGTAAGTGACACATAATGGGCTACTATGCGATGCATAGTAGTCCATTATGCTTTGCCTTTGCAGGGAATGAAAGAGGAAGTAAACTCATCAGGGTTTACTTCCTCTTTAATAGACCATGTAATTTTGTCCTGAATGGCAACGGTAACTGGTTCTCTTTGAGGGCCAGTTCACGCCACATGCAGTCCAGTGCGTTTTTATTTATTTTTTCTGCATCAAAAACTCATGGAAAGTATGTTCTATAGTTTTTAATGGCATAGTTCACACCAGTGCTTGCAGTTCCAGTGTGTTCCAGTAAAAAGTAGAATATGCTGCATGTTTCCTGCACTGGAACGCACACATATAGTTATTCAAAGCGGAGTTCCACCCAAAAATGGAACTTCCACTTTAAGGGAAGGTGACCCCCTGACATGCCACATTTGGCATGTTATTTTTTTGGGGGGGGGGGAGTCAGTAACTTTTTTTTTTCAGAGAGTCCCAGCTCCCACTTCCTCCCAGCACATCACGGCACCGGAAGGGAGATCACCTCTCCCCCCTCCCTCTCGGCAATCATCTGGGACAGGTCCCAGATGATTGCCTGGCCAGTCATGTCGAGTGGCGTTGCTTGTGCATGCTCAGCGGGTACCCGACACTGAAGCCACAGCCGGGCCACAGTGACAATGCCGGCGCCGAAGAGACGAGCGGGGCTTCGTACGCCCGCATTGCTGGACCCTGGAACAGGTAAGTGTCCAATTATTAAAAGTAAGTATTTGTAGCGGCTGACTTTTAATTTTTGTTTTTTAAGCAGAACTCCACTTTAAGGTTAAGAAAAAAAAGGGGGGGGGGATGCACTGGACTGCCCCTATAGCGCACCTGGAACGCATCCGGACTGCGTTTGTATGGTGTGAACTGGTCCTTCATTTTTAAACATTTTTGAGCTGCTATGTGTGTGGTAACTGTACATTTATCTTTTATAAATGACAGATTTATGTTCAAGCAGTTTATTACATAGCATTGCATGGGCATTCTGCAGCATGGCAGAGCTGCACAGATATCTGGAAGTAGAAGACCAATCACACTTGGCTCCTAACTTTTCTGTGTTGAACGTGGAGTACCGTATATACTCGAGTATAGGCCGACCCGAATATAAGCCGAGGCCCCCAATTTACCCCCAAAAAAACTGGCAAACTTATTGACTCGTGTATAAGCCGAGGGTGAGACATGCCTGTCCATCCCTGTGTGTGTGTCCGTCCATCCCTGTGTGTCCGTCCATCCCTGTGTGTCCGTCCATCCCTGTGTGTCCGTCCATCCATCCCTGTGTGTGTGTGTGTCCATCCGTCCATCCATCCCTGTGTGTGTGTGTGTCCATCCATCCATCCATCCCTGTGTGTGTGTGTGTCCATCCATCCATCCATCCCTGTGTGTGTGTGTGTGTCCATCCATCCATCCATCCCTGTGTGTGTGTGTGTCCATCCATCCATCCATCCCTGTGTGTGTGTCCATCCATCCATCCATCCCTGTGTGTGTGTGTGTCCATCCATCCATCCATCCCTGTGTGTGTGTGTCTCCATCCATCCATCCATCCATCCCTGTGTGTGTGTGTCTCCATCCATCCATCCCTGTGTGTGTGTGTGTGTGTGTCCAGCCTGCCTGTGTCCCGAGCCTCCGTCCCGTGCCTTGCCTCCGTCCCGTGCCGTGCCTTGCCTCCTTGCCTCCGTCCCGTGCCGTGCCTTGCCTCCTTGCCTCCGTCCCGTGTCGTGCCTTGCCTCCGTCCCGTCCCGTGCCGTGCCTTGCCTTGCCTCCGTCCCGTGCCTTGCCAGGATCGCCGCTCTTCGTCGGCGCCTCGGCGGCCATTCTAAAATTCAAAAGCCGCGCCTCCGCCTTCGCCTGTGATAGGCGGAACACTGAATTTCCCAGCAGCCTGTGTTCCGCCTATCACGGACATCGTCTCATCCTCGTCCGTAGTACGAGGATGAGCGGATGTCCGTGATAGGCGGAACACTGACTGCTGGGAAATTGAGTGTTCCGCCTATCACAGGCGGAGGCGGAGGCGCGGCTTTCGAATTGTAGTATGTCCGCCATCTGTCTGCTCGATACGCTGATCGAGCAGTCAGACGGCGATGACTCGAGTATAAGCCGAGGGGGGCACTTTCAGCCTCAAAAAAGAGGCTGAAAATCTCGGCTTATACTCGAGTATATACGGTAATAGATTTCCTTCACCTTCAGTTACTGACTTCTGATACAAGTATAGTATGTATTCTTTTTATAGTAAAGAAATATAGAGACTGGCTGTGATGACTTTCTGTCCTTGTCACTTTGAGTCACTGACCCAGAATAATCCTCCTGACATGGACTGCTGATTTACACCATCTGTATTCTTGTTCCAGGTCAGTGATTCAAAATACTGAAGCCTTATTCGCACGGCCTTCAAGAGTATTTAAGACCAAAACCAAAAATGTAATATATTACAGGTTACCAGCCCTTACATGCGGTGGCTGCATTCGTTTTCTTTTTTTAAGGCTTCTTTTTCCTTTATTTATACCTGGTTGACCAATAAACATTTTTTTTTTTTAAAGAGCCTTTTTTTTCTGACTTTCAAAGTAAAGGCATAATGTGTCTCTGGGGGGAGGGGGGTGTTAGATGGACTACCCGCAACAGTAGTTTTGTTTTGCTTTTGGGATAAAGGTTTTATATACCCAAAGCTGATCATTGTAAGCACCCCTGTCCAATGTTAAATGGTTTTTCTCATCCCTTTAACTGATACATCTGCAAAAGAGCTTGTTCTGTTGCACAGCACCAGCATTACTAGTAGCATCACCAGGTGAAGAAGGCAAACCCCAAAAAAGAAAACTAATGCAGCAATCTTACTTAAGAATTGGTATGCTGAACTAATAAATCTTTTTGCTTTTGGTTTTTATACTGCTTAAAATAGTTAGGGGTACTTACAACAGAAGTATGGGTTGTTATTTTTTTTTTAATTGTACCTGCCTAGGTGGATGCAGCATCAGTCCCCCACCGACTCTAAGGCTGAGAACTCAGTTCTCAGTGAGGAGAGAGCAGTTGGAGCACTAGACCGAAGAGGGGGGCTGGAGAAGCTTAGCTGGTGCCGATCCAGGCTCCTGAGTGGATCCCGATCATATGGTTGTGATCTTTCCCCAGCCTGGACTGGCTCTGTGATGTCAGCTGACAGTGGGCTTCAACCTGCTGTCTGCTGAAAAAGGGTCACAGGGGTGCAGAATGAAGTGCACTCCTATGATCCCCAGGGGAAGTACGGCCAAACGAGCTTTGGACGTACTTCTCCTTTAAGTAAATTGATGCAAGGTGTGGTCAAAAGCATAGTCCAAAGTTTGAAGTATCAGCAGCACATCATAGTAGCAGGATATTTAGGGGCTGGCTGAAAAAAGGGTCCTTGTTTTTTTGATTTTTGATGATGGAAAAAAATGTCCTGCTGTTTGTACTGTTACTATAGTGTGCTGGCATTGCTTCATACTTGGGACACAGAGCCTTTCACACAAGGACTGACGGTTCAGACATCCATTTCACGTATTCAGCAGAGTGCTGCATTTTCTGCTTTCTGTTGCCAGATGTGTACTGTAGATGTCTAACTGCAGTTTTCATCTCATATTGTTAATTTGAGGTGCATTCTCTACGAACTTACCAAATACATGGATCAGATCATTTTGCCCATTGTCTTTATATAATGGGTGAACTATAGCTACAAGTTTCATGTTTTGGGTGACCTGCAACCAGTAGCTCACTGGCCCCTCCATTTTTTTCTGTACATATTGAGAGATACCTGTTTACTTAAAGCATAACTCCGGGGGAAAATTTTTTTCCATGCCCTTGTTGCTGGTCTCCTACCTTCCTAGACTATGCTATTCGTCGTCTTCTGAATTCTGTAGTTCCCCTGTAATACCCTGCTGATCTTGAAGAAAAAATGTTAATCCCCCTCTGATTTCCTGATTGTAAGACCGCTGGCTGCTATTCTTCCTTTACTCCCAGCCAGCGGTCTTGGCACTTCCCAGTTGTAGTTCTCTATAGCAAGCAGGGACTTATCTATCATCCCCACTTGCTGTAGTGGGCGGAGGGGTCTCACAGCCCCTGGTCTGTACCACCCATGGAAGTGGTTTTCTCTCCTTCCTTCCTCCTCCCTTCCTCTTCCCTCCTCCCTTCCTCTTCCCTCCTCCCTTCCTCTTCCCTCCTCCCTTCCTCTTCCCTCCTCCCTTCCTCTTCCCTCCTCCCTTCCTCTTCCCTCCTCCCTTCCTCTTCCCTCCTCCCTTCTCCTTCTCCTCCTTCTTCCCTTCTCCTCCTTCTTCCCTTCTCCTCCTTCTTCCCTTCTCCTCCTTCTTCCCCTTCTCCTCCTTTTTCCCTTCTTCCCCTTCTCCTCCTTTTTCCCTTCTTCCCCTTCTCCTCCTTTTTCCCTTCTTCCCCTTCTTCCCCTTCTTCCCCTTCTTCCCCTTCTTCCCCTTCTCCTCCTTTTTCCCTTCTTCCCCTTCTTCCCCTTCTTCCCCTTCTTCCCCTTCTTCCCCTTCTTCCCCTTCTTCCCCTTCTTCCCCTTCTTCCCCTTCTTCCCCTTCTTCCCCTTCTTCCCCTTCTTCCCCTTCTTCCCCTTCTCCCCTTGTTCCCCCTCCTCCCTTCTCCCCCTCCTCCTCCGCATTGAGCTTTCCATACATTATAGGGTTCCACCATTATTGTGTTATTGATTAGTAAGTTAGCGCTGCCCTTCTTTTTTTTTTTTTTTTTTTTTTTTTTTTCTCATGCCAACATTTACTTGTGCCACATGTTCATGTAAAGCAGTGTGTTCCGGCTCTTTCTTTCTGTGTTTTGTGGCTGGGGATGTTCTTGCATGCACCAAACAACCACTGATTGCTGTTAGAAAGATTTCAGAGCTACAGCAGGAGGAGGGAGGAATATATGTAATACTAAATTACAGCTGAGTATGGCATGTATAATATATAATTATGGGCATGTGTCTACAGTTCAGTAATGATTACACAAAGCATGTAAGGGCAATATGTTTATCTCCTGCTATAGCTGGGGGAGGAGGCGGGGGGGGGAGCACAAACATTCTTCGCATTTATAAGGTGGTAAGCTACCTATCCTGCTGTGTGAGTAGTGTGGCTGCTGGCTGCAGAATGAGGGGCTGTGATTTATGTTGAAGTGGGCTTGTTCACATTTAGCATGTACAGGCCTAGTGTACCTCCCACATTCTCTCCAATTTCAGAAGCATGATGGGAAGTGTAGTTTGATTACAGTGCAGAGAGAAGGGAGGATATGATGTAATCACTGTTCTAACAGCTCCTCCTTGGCAGAATACATGATGCGTTTTTTGAATCACAGAGCCGACTTCCTGAAAGTTTAAATTCAACTTTTCTCTTCAATGGTAAGGAATTTCACAAATGTAATAACTGTTTTGTGTAGAGGGTGTACTAATAGGGGATTATTTTTGGCCAATCCCAGAGTTCTGCTTTAAATGGTATATGTCTTTGTTCTTAACATTGATTGATTGGTACAGTTCACTAATGGTATATATTTGAAAATTGTTTTCAGATTTGTGGCAATGAGACCGCAAGCGGCTGTGGCCGGTAAAGTGTTTATCCAGAGGGACTACACCAATGGCACGTTGTGTCAATTCCAGACGAAGTTCCCCTCTGAACTGGAGACCCGGGTAAGTGTATAGGCAAATGATCTTATCACGCTTGGCAATGAGGAATATTAAAACAGAACTCCACTCATTTTCTTTACCATTTTAAATGGAGCACGAATATTTGATTTCATCTCTGATAGGCTCTTCACTTCTAGGATACCTCCTATCTTGCCTTGCCCAAATACTGGGCTGTTCTAATTGGACGAAGCTCCATGAATTCTTAGTAGTGTCTAAGTTTGATAACTTCTTTATTCCACTTCTATTGGCTCCTCACCATGATGGTTTGAAGCAGGGTGAGATGGGCAAACTTTGGAACAACTGCGGGTTGTAGCAGGTATTTAGGCACCTTTTGAGGTTTTATTCCTTTTTAGTCAATTATTATATATTCATAAATCACTCAGAAGGCCCAAGACCTGTGGCATTCATCTAAAGTCATATTCTGCTTCCAAAGTCGTACAATACCCCACCCCCTCCTAGTACCTAGATATTATTATTATTATTATTATTATACAGGTTTTATATAGCGCCGACAGTTTACGCAGCGCTTTACAACATTAGGGTAGACATTACAATACAATTCAAGACAGGGAGACTCAGAGGGCCCTGCTCATTAGAGCTTACAATCTAGGACAGCCATTCTCAACCTTTTCAACACAGAGGAACCCTTGAAATAGTTCTCTGGTCTCAGGGAACCCCTACTAAAAAAATAGAAATCTACAACTCATGATACAATAGTGTGATGGTCAGTGGGAATAATGGTCCTTACACTTGTGGTTATTGGGAAGAATTACCTCCTTACATATAGCTAAAAAGATCAGTGGTGTCAGTAGGAACTTATCTGAGAGGCAGAAATTGCCCAATGCTGAAGGAACCCCTAGCAACCTCTGGAGGAACCCTAGTTGAGAATCACTGATCTAGGAGATATGACCCATCAGTGTGACGGATGGTCTCTGTGACCAATACGTGAGGTGCGGGATGTGACAGACCAACACTCCTACAAGCCGGATTTTGATAATACGTAATAGATCTTCTAGAGCAATTTATAACGTTATCCTATTGGCCGAGGCATAGCATGAGTTGAGAAAATGTATGTTTCAGAAGCTGAAAAGGGCTTAGCTGTGTTTGCTTGCATTTAATCTGGTCCCTGCTGCTATGGTTAGTGGAGTTGGCTTTCAATATTTTAAAACTGCCCGTAAAGCCGGCCAAAAATCTCAGCCAGTTCAGCAGGGACCGGCAGAGATTTGAACCATGTAAAGGCAGGGCGAGGGTACCCAAGATAAGCGATCGATCAACTTGGGCACTCCAGCCTGTTGGATTTTTCATTTTTCTATAGCCGCTACCAATAATCACTGGGGTTGATTTACTGAGATTGGTGAGTGCTGGTGCAACTGTGCATGTTAGCCATTCTAACTTCAGCTTGTTCAATTAATCTTTGACAAAAGAAAAACCTGGAGGCTGATTGGTTTCTATACACAGCTGCATCGGATTTAGCACGCTCCAGTTTTAGTAAATCAACCTCACTGTGTGATCTTCTGGCCAGTAAAGCTCCCCCCATCCAGAGAACACAATAGCTCCACGGGAGGGATTCCCCCATCAACACTGACTGTGTTGAGAGTTGAATCGAGCATTTTTCTCAGGTTGCAGGGAAAAAAATTGGCACCGTCTATGGCCAGCTTTACAGTTTACTGCTATTAGGGATCTGCCTATGCCTTGTGCACTTTTGCTGGTCAGACGCTAACCAGCCCTCCCAACTTTTCTCTTTTCTTTGTTTAGTATGCACCCATAAAAGCTGCTTGCCTAAATGACTAATATTTGTGCAAAATGAGGTAATGGAGACCCCAGCTTTTATTGTGATTTTTAGGGGAGGTTTTAGATCAGGTCAGTGTAGCCATCTAGCAGACACATGCACGTTTTGTTTTTCAAATGATTTATTGTATGGTCTCAAAGAGTCGACAGTTACATCAGTAGGACAAAGCCCAATACTTATGTACATTTTATTGTTCTAATTTCATTGTGCCACATGCCTTTTTTTTTTTTTTTTTTTAATAGTCGAGAATAGGCTTATACAAATTGGCAAGCTGAGTGTGTGACATAGACCAGAGGTTATTTCAAGGGATGACTTCCACCTGTTTCAGAGAGACAACTTAGCCTGAATACTTTAATGGCTGCTTCTGGATTCTGAAGGCCTTGAAGGAAAGCTTCTTTATGTTTTCTTAGGATGGCTGGCAACTCTTTCTTTGAAAATAAGCTTTGCTGACGATTTATGAAGATTTTGATGACATTTGTCTGATACTGAGTAAAACGTTCCTGGCAGTGCTGTGGATATTCAGCTAGGATATTTAATGTGAGAGGGTGATATTGACAGGAATGTAATTTCCTAGATCTCTGCCCATATTTTGATGGTGTAAAATCTCATTTGACAAGAAAACTCTGATTTGCAGCCAGCCCATAGCCGTTTTTGTTCAGAAGGGGATTTGCAAAGTTTATTTTTTTCCTCTTGTGTTGCAGAGCTGCATATTTAGTTTGGGAGCTTTTACAAATGCTGGTCTGTGCTTTATCTTCATTGTATCTCATGGAAAGATTACGCTGACAAGCCGCTCTTCACAGAGCTGTATTCACTCTGCTGCCCATGGTGGTAAAGTAATCATTTGCATCTGAACAGGCATCCAATTCTGTCAGACCTGGACTCCATGGACACAGGCTGTTCCATGGTTTATACTTACCATGTCTGCAGTTCTCGGCGGCTCTTTCTCTTTTTTTTTGTTCTACACAAATTGGTGGCTCTGGCAAATTGCTCACCTAAAACGGTGGATAGTGAGAGATCTGCCCTTCCTTGTTTAACCCAGTCTTTTTCTGACATTTGTTGTTCACAAGTAAAAAATCTGTGTTTTTTTGATGGAATATTACTTGGAACCCCCAAACATCATATGTGTTTATGTGTGTGTGTGTATAAAGTAATGTAATATCCTTCTTTTTTTTTTTTTTTGTCACAAGGTTTTTACGCAGTGTTTTTTTAAATGCAATTTAAGAAAAAATACACTTATGTATATTTATATTCTTTAATTCAAACTAATGAATTAAAGCAGGGGTTGACAAATTTGCTTTGAATTTAGGAGCCAGTTAAAAAAGTTAGGAGCCAGTTTTTTTTTTTTTTTTTTTTTTTAGTGGTATGGATTGTCAGCTCCCAGGGTAAGGCCACTCATTTTCACCCCCTATCCCTAACTCACAATGGAGCAACCAGTCAATAACTCCAATGAAACGCTGTTACATCAGGGTTATGGGCTGACCAGAAAGAGTAAGGCTGGCAACAGGTGGCACTGGCAGGCACGTAGAACTGCCAGATGGCACTGGCAGGTGACACTGGTTGGAACTGGCAGGTGGCACTACTGGCACGTGGCACTGATTGGCAGCTGGCCCTGGTTTGGTGATGGCAGGTGGCCCTGGTTTGGTGATGGCAGGTGGCCCTGGTTTGGAACTGGCAGGTGGCCCTGGTTGGCGGTGGCACTAGTCACTGGCAGGTGGCACTGATTGGCGGTGGCACTGGCAGGTGGCACTGATTGGCGGTGGCACTGGTTGGCGGTGGCAGGTGACACTGATTGGCGGTGGCAGGCACGTGCAACTGCCAGATGACGCTGGTTTGGAACTGGCAGGTGGCACTATTGGCACTGGAAGGTGGCACTGATTGGCAGGTGGCACTGGTTTGAAAGTGGCAGGTGGCACTGTTTGGCGGTGGCACTGGCAGATGGCACTGATTGGCGGTGGCACTGGTTGGTGTTGGCAGGTGGCACTGATTGGCGGGGGCACTAGTTGACACTGGCGATGGCACTGGCAGGTGGCACTGATTGGTGGCAGGTGGCACTGGTTGGTGGTGGCACTGGTTGGCGGAGGCAGGTGGCACTGATTGACAGTGGCACTGATGGTGGCACTGGTTGGCACTGGCAGGTGGCACTGGTTGGTGGTTGCAGGTGGTATTGATGGTGGCACTGGTTGGAACTAGCAGGTGGCACTGATTGGTGGTGGCACTGGCAGGTGGCACTGACACTGGCAGGTGGCACTGATTGGCGGTGACACTGGTTGGTTTCACACAGAGCACTCTGTTACTGAAATGTAACAGAGGAGCTGTCAGAATTTAGCTTAATGTCGGAATGGGCGGGACCCTGCCGGGGTGTGAAACTTACAACTAAGAGAGAGGCAGATCTGTCAGATTTGAGCTTGATGTCGGGGTGGGCGGAGCCCGACTGGTGGGCGGAGCCCGGCTGGTGGGCGGGACTCAGCAGCTATCAAACACCAGCCAACTACTGGGCTGCTTAAGAAAAGGGGCGGGGCCACATACACGTAGCAGCCCGCCCAGATCCCATTGGCTGGTGTTTGATAGCTGCCGGGTCCCGCCCACCCCGATATCAAGCTGAAATCTGACCGATCCTCCTCTCTCCGTTGCTTGTCAGTTTCACACACTTAGCGCGGCGCCACTGAGTGTGGAGGAGGGAGGAAGACGGCAGTCGGTGTTAATGCTGCTGCATGTCTGGGGCATCAATAGTGAGTGGGCTGGTGGCAGCTTAGGCGACCTGGCGCCTGGGGTTTGTTGAGCCCTGAATTAAAGAAAAACAAGACATAATATATACCCCGATTTGTTTGTATAATGTGAAAAATGATATGCCAAGTAAATAGATAACATGTCACGCTTTAAAATTGCACAAGCTCATGAAATGATGCCAGAATATGGTACTTAAAGCGGAGTTCCACCCAAAAATGGAACTTCCGCTGATCGGCTTCCTCTCCCCCATCCCCCCCCCACCCACCCACGGTGTCACAGGGGTGAGCAGTTACCTGTATAATCCAGGTATTTACTCCCATAGATCACCGCAGGCTCTGCGACAATCTACGCTGTGTCTGGCCCCTCCTCTGTCCCCGCCCCCTCCCCACTGTCTTTTGGGGGACTAGTAAGGACGCGCAGCACAACTCACACATGCGCAGTAGGGAACCAGGCTGTGAAGCCGCAAGGCTTTACTTCCTGATTCCCATACCGTAGATGGTGGCACCTCCACCCGAAAGCCGAGGGACAGATCGGCTTCGGGTGAGGACATCGCAGGCGCCCTGGGCAGGTAAGTGTCAATATTTTAAAAGTCAGCAGCTGCAGTATTTGTAGCTGCTGACTTGTAAAAAAAAAAAAATCGTTGGAACTCTGCTTTAAAGCCCATTTAGACCACGCTTTAAACATTTCTACGGGTTACCAGTTTAGAGTTACAGAGAAGGTCTAGTGCTAGAATTATTGCTCTTGTTGAGACGTCCGCAGCAATACCTCGCGCAAACACTGCTTACATATGTGAGCGTGACCTATGCATGCATTCACTATTGCCCACGGAACTGGGGTGCTGGAAAATTTTTAAATTTTTTTTTATTAATACTTATTTTAATCCTTTTTTTTTTTTTTTTTTTACTTTTACAATGGCTTTTAAAAAACAAAGTTTTGATCGATTTTATTGCTATCACAAGGAATGTAAACACCCCTTGCAATAGCAATACAGGATGATTGGTCCTTCCTTTATGCTGAGATCTGGGTTCTAAAATGCACCAAATCTCTCCCTTTAAAAACATTTTTAACTTTTTGCTTTAAGAAACCTAAAATAAAAAAACATGTTTACATGGCCTGAGAACCGGAAGTGACATCTAAAAGTGATCCCGCGTGAATCTACTGCAGGGACCACTTTTATCTAAAAGCCGGCCATCTAGCTGCAGCCTTCCCCAATATTTAATGTCAAAGTCCTAACGTAAATTCCCAGTTAATCAGCCAGCAAGTGGTTAAAATAGGTGATATCCCATTCAATGCTCAAATTTTCTGTAAAATATATAAATATAAATATATATATATATATATATATATATATATATATATATATATATATATATATATAATATATATATATATACATACACACACAATAGTAGACTGTAGGAGAGATTTACTAAAACTGGAGAGTTCAGAATCTACTGAGCTTATTTTGCAGTCATTTTGTGACCCTCTACTTTGACAGACTCAGATTCTTACAAGGAATTTATTGTACCTGTATCTTCTCAGTGGCTATAAGGAATTTTACATATTTGTACCTTCACAGCTGGCACATTGTATCATGGTTTACTCACAACTGCTGCACAGAGTTTGACCTGTATCCTCACAACTCTTACATTCGTATTACATTAAAAATGGTATGGAATTGTAATACCTTAACCCCCCTTGATTTTAGGCTTTGCAGTATGGTATTTAGAGCTGGACTTCGCGTTATCTTGCACTAAAGAAAATAGACCTTCCAGATGGCTGCACAATATAGCAGTGCATTTAGTGTACAATAACCCTCAGCATCAGCAGATGCAGTGGGAACCAATGATATCCCCCAGCGTTGTTGTCAGTGGACACATCAATAACCCTTGGCATTGATGTCAGTGGACGCAATAATAACCCCAGGATAAGTGTCAGTGGAGGCAGCATTAACCCTCAGCATTGGTGTCAGTGAGTGCAATAATGACATCCAGTATTGTGTCAGTGGGTGCAGTAGGAACTCCAAGCCAAGCATTGGTGTCGGTGGATGCAATGTTACCCCCCGGCATTGGCGTCGGTGGACGCAGCGTTAACCCCCGGCATTGGCGTCGGTGGACGCAGCGTTAACCCCCGGCATTGGCGTCGGTGGACGCAGCGTTAACCCCCGACATTGGCGTCGGTGGACGCAGCGTTAACCCCCGGCATTGGCGTCGGTGGACGCAGCGTTAACCCCCGGCATTGGCGTCGGTGGACAAGAATTGGGTGTCAGTGGACACAAATAAAAGCCTGCATCGGTTTTGTTCTTGCAAGATTTGCATTGCGTGTAGCCACAGTTAGGGGAAAGTTTTTCTCCTTCGATTTGTCTGTCGAAAGATGTCTAAGCAAATTTCATTCAGGAACCAGACGACATTCGTACAGGGCCTGGCCAGTTTAAAGTGTTATGTCTTTTGTGTTTCAGTGTCATTTCTGCTTGTGCTGTGATTTTGGATTGCAGAAAATGAGGCAGAAAGCAGGAGTCAACTGTAATTTGAGGTCTCCAGAGAGCAGCATGTTACTCTAATAGCAGCCATGATTCAGGAAGAGGGAAGGAGGCAATCCATCATGTATCAGTTCTCCCACCATTTGTGCTCTGTTCTCCACATTCCTTGTTCTTTGCTGCCTCAGGGCTTCTCTATATCACATGCATAAAACTAATATTTTTCTGTACGAAATCCAGGTCTGATTTGATCTTGTTGGCTCGGCTTTAAGCTGCAAATGAAATGGCCAAGACCCCATCTTCTGCAGGTCAGCTCTCTCCAGTTCAGACCTCTTCTCTGCTGTATGTTCTACCACACAGAGAGCTGTGTCCTGTGTCTGCCTGGGAGTGTTTATCTATGGAGCTATAGAGATGTGTGCAGTGATTAGACACATCTCCATAGATAGAGGAGGTTCAGCGTGGGGTGAGATGTTATGTGGGAGCTCTAAAGTGTAATGGCCTAAACAAAATGTATATTTCATGCGGCTAGTTTGTTGCTGACGCCGGATTCCTGCGGCAAGAATCTGCGGATTCTTGCTCGAATGACAAGGTTATGCGCAACCATCAACATATCCAACCTGGATGCCATCATATATTATTATAAATTCAGTTTCAATCAATACATAGGTGTCAAGATTTTACAGTGTGCATACTGGCTGGTTTATCAGATATTAATGTGGCATCCTATAAGTCCCAGTGTTGATCTTGAAACAGCAGTCCAATGAAACCAATTGAATCTCTATATACAGTACAGGTAAGTATTTATAGGAACACGGCAGACCTTTTATGTAGTTTCAAGGTACTCCTAAGAAGTGTTGCAGCAATATGGAAATGTATACAAGTAAAAGGTGCAGTACTCTAGTAACTCAGTATGACCATATATATAGTCCATAATAGTCCAACTGGGTGTGTAAAGGAGAAGGTATGTCAGGGCTGCCACCGATGGAGACAAGAAACCAATTCCAGTGAAGCTGAGAAAAAACAAGGAGGGGGCATCTCTGAATGTATAAATAAAACACTTTAATAGTAAAAACAATATCTACTCACATTAGAGAAGGTAAAGTTGAGTCCAGGAGTAGGGAGGGTGACCAGGTCACAGAATATCCACTTCTCACTGGCGATATGTGGCACATCAGATCCCAGGAAGGAAAGATTGGGTGGTGAACTGTCAAAGCCTGTAGGTTCTTGACGCTCTGTAGGCTCCTGAAGTCCTTGCTGGTAACCGCTATGATGGAGGACAGCCCTGCAGTGGGTAATCCAGGGCGAGGCTTGGAGAGCAAGAGACAGCGTGCCACAGGGCAGTGACGTCACAAAAATGTGACGCGTTTCTGAGCGTGCGCAATACGAGTGTTATGGTAGTTGCGCTCATTTGTCAAGCATGGTGGATAGTATAAGGGGACAGTCTTAAATAGTGGAGCGGAGGGGAGGGGTCAGAGAGGTTGGTGTATAAACATTGGTGGAAGCAAGAAATTAATATGCATCAGCCTAAGCACATAAATCCTAATGATAAAATAAACCGGAAAGAAAAACAATTCATGCATCGTATAAGAGATAATATCACTATAATGTAAGATAAAAATGAGTATAACCAAATATATACAAAACGGCATTATAGTAAGTGGATGTACCCTGCAGACTGAAAATAGCTGGAGAAAAAAATGTAATGGGCAGAGTAAAGGGTTATTCTGTAATCATTCACAGACAGTCTATATAAGTCAATTGGGAGATTGATTAAAAAGAATGTAATGGGATAGGAGTTCATATGAATAATATTAAATGACATTAACCACTTCAGCCCCGGACCAATTGTCAGCCAAAGGACCAGAGGTCTTTTTACAATTTCGCACTGCACTGCTTTAACTGGTAATTGCGCGGTCATGCAATGTTGTATCCAAACGAAATTTGCGTCCTTTTCTTCCCACAAATAGAGCTTTCTTTTGATGGTATTTGATTGCCTCTGTGATTTTTTTTTTATTATTATTTTTTTTTTTTTTTTGTGATATAAATGGAAAAAGACTGAAAATTTCGAGGGAAAAAAATATATTTTCTACTTTCTGTTATAAGAAAAATCGAATAAACTCAATTTTAGTCATACATTTAGGGCAAAATTTATTCAGCCACATGTCTTTAGTAGAAAAAAATGTCAATAAGCGTATATTTATTGGTTTGCGCAAAAGTTATAGCGTCTACAAACTAGAGTACATTTTCTGGAATTTACACAGCTTTTAATTTGACTGCCTATCTCATTTCTTGAGGTGCTAAAATAGCAGGGCAGTACAAACCCCCCCCCCCAAATGACCCCATTTTGGAAAGTAGACACCCCAAGGAAATTGCTGAGGTGCATGTTGAGCCCATTGAATATTTTTTATTTATTTTTTGTCCCAAGTGATTGAATAATAAAAATAAATAAAAATATGAAAAGTTTACAAAAAGTTGTCACTAAATGATATGTTGCTCACACATGCCATAGTTATATGTGGAATTGCACCCCAAAATATATTCTGCTGCTTCTCCTGAGTACAGGGATACCACATATGTGGGACTTTTTGGGAGTCTAGCCGCGTATGGCACCCCGAAAACCAATCACTGCCTTCAGGATTTCTAAGGGTGCAAATTTTTGATTTCACTCCTCACTACCTATCACAGTTTCGAAGGCCATAAAATGCCAAAATAACACAAAACCCCCCCAAATGACCCCATTTTGGAAAGTGGACACCCCAAGGAAATTGCTGAGGGGCGTGTTTAGCCCATTGAATATTTTTATTTTTTTGTCCCAAGTGATTGAATAATGACACAAAAAAAAAAAAAAAAGTTTACAAAAAGTTGTCACTAAATGATATATTGCTCACACATGCCATTGTACCTCAAAATATATTCTGCTGCTTCTCCGTACGGGGATACCACACATGTTGAGTCCATGGAATATTTTATATTTTGCCACAAGTTGCAGGAATATTACAATTTTTTTTTTTTTTGCACAAAGTTGTCACTAAATGATATATTGCTCACACATGCTATGGGCATAAGTGAAATTACACCTCAAAACAAATTCTAGTGCTTCTCCCGATTACGGGGATACCACATGTGTGGCGACTTTTTGGGAGCCTAGCCACGTACGGGACACTGAAAACCGAGCACTGCCTTCAGGATTTAAATATAAAACGCTACCAAAAAAACCTGTTGGCGATCGCAGGGATCAGGCCTGACTCTGCAAACGCTGCAGTTATGTGTTTAGTGTTTTGTAAGTGACAGTGATCGATCGATACTGCACTTGGGTGGGCTGGGCAGAGGGGCAAAACACAGGTGCCAGCAGGTATCTGGGCTGATCCCGCTAACAATGCATTTTTTTGGAACCCTAAACTGCTAGGGACGCTAGTATAGATCTGATCAGATCAGATATTGATCTGTTCAGATTCTATACCACTACGGGAGGTTTATGCTTTGCGTGTGGGTGTTAGCGGTACTGGCACTAACCTAGCGCTGCCTGGGGCGACGCAGACCCTGACCCTAAAACCTAATTGATATCACCCGCCGGGTGATCAGGGGGTTAAACCTTTATTGGGTAATAAATGGTGGGTGCCCTGATGCTATAAAAAGCAAACTAACTAACCAGAGTCACCCGTAACACTTATACGGTGATCACTGGTGAAAGGGTTAACTAGGGGCAATCGGGGAGAAAACAGAGGCAGGGAGCTGGTCACAGGACACCCCTCTCTGGTTTAATCCCAGACTGTCACATTTTGGTGCGATTCCGGATCCAGTAATTTGGGCCAGGGTCGGCATCAAACAATTGAAACATATAGTGGGGGGGACAAGACTGTACACATTTGATCAACTGAGAGAAAAATATACCCTTCCTAATTGGTATTTCTTTCGCTACCTCCAGTTGAGGCACGCCTTCCTTACTCAGTTTGGTTCTGATGCTTTGGAGCTGGGTGTGTCTCCCCTGGAGAGCATGCTGCGAAAGGAGGACCTGATAAAACCCCTCTCTGCAGTTTATAAAGAACTTTTTGTGGAAAGGCCTAAAATGCTTACAAAGTGTAGAGACACATGGAGTGCATTGGTTACGGATTTCGGGGGGGAGGATTGGGATGATATGTGGGATTACCCATTTAAGACGCTAGTATCAGCCAGAGATAGGCTCATTCAATTTAAGCTTTTACACAGGGTGTACTATACCCCGGCAAGGATAGCTGGGATATATGGCACGGATGCGGCGGTGTGCTGGCGCTGCCCGGACAATAATGCTGACTTCGACCATGTGTTCTGGCGGTGCCAGCAGATACAGGTATTCTGGAAGGGGGTGACTCACACTATACAGACGGTGCTTTCGGTGCCGATTCCTGTTACGGTAGCGATCTGTTTACTCGGGCTGGTGGAGGAGTTGGCGCCCAGAAGGGCACAAAGAATTATGATTTCTCTTTCTTTGTTCTATGCCCGTAAGGCTATTCTGTTGTGTTGGAAGAGTCCAGAGCCACCCACGGTGTCATTCTGGAAAAGTATAATTAACAAGTCGCTACCAATGTATAAAGCTACTTACTTGAGCAGGGGATGCCCTAAAAAATTTGAGAAAGTGTGGCAATGTTGGCTAGATGCTAATGGTACTGTGAATTAATCCATTGTGTTGGGGCTGGGTTTTTGATTTCAGGCTTGCTATGTTGGGCGGGGGAGGGATATGAGTATGATATTTTTCTGTATGCGGGTTGGATGGTACTGTTATGGATGTCTTAGACATGTAATATTTGTTATAGTTGGAAATATGGACTGTGATTTAGTATTGGTCGGAAGGCTGCACAGGGGATTAAGGGGGGGGAGGGGGGGGGTTGGTATATGTGTGTTGTACTGTGTGTGTTGATAAAACTGTTAATAAATAAAAATTTACAAAAAAAAAAAAAAACTAGGGGCAATCGGGGGATTAAAATCTTTATTAGGTAGTATATGGGGGTCCCTGGCGCTATATAAAAACCTGACGGGGAACCTAAATAACTAACTGGCTAACCAGCGTCACCAGTGGAACTTATATGATGATTGCTGGTGAAAGGGTTAACTAGGGGCAATCAGGGGGTTAAAACCATTATTGGGTAGTATATGGGGGTACCTAGCGCTATAAAAACCTGGCGGTGAACCTAAAAAAATAACTCGCTACCTAGCGACACTAGTGACACTAATGCAGCGATCAGAAAAACGATTGCTTAGTGACACTGGCAAAAGGGGGTGAAAGGGTTAACTCTAGGGGCAATCAGGGGGTTAAACCTTTATTGGGGGGGTAGGGGGCTACCCTGGACCTAACACTAACTGCCCTGACACTTTTTACTGTCACAACTGACACTAAATGCAGTGATCAGTAAATAAATGATCACTGCAATCAGTGACACTGACTGGGAGGGGGGGGGGGGTGATTTGTGTGCCTATGTGTACCTACATGTCAGTGTAGTGTTGGTGCACTTACTATTGTGTTCTCCTCGCAGTCCGTTCAAAAAGACCGCCCCGAGGAGAGTGACATCACTTCCTCCCTGCCTATGTTTACAATACACAGGCGGGGGAAGCGTCTCATTCGCCAGGAGCGATCGAGAGGGGATGGCCAGAAACCAACGGCCATCCCCTCATCCCGGATCGCTCCTGAAGCGAAACGGACCGTCACATCCAGCAGGAGGGGGTCCGATCGGACCCCCCACCCGCTGGAAGGCAAGCACGTACATGTACGTGCTTGTGCCTGTCGGTGCCATTGCGCCAACGTACATTGCCATGCGGCGGTCCTTAAGTGGTCAAGTGATGAATAGGGATATAAATAATTTAAAATATGAAATAATGAAATTAATTTAAACAAACCAGTTTAATTGAATAAAAAGTATTAATTGATAAAATGGGGTTTTATTATATACTTATAAATTATTGATTGTATATAGGGGCCCGGAACGGGGAAATAGATTAAAAATGGTTGGTCATAATAGGTAGCCAGATGTATATGTGTGTGTGTGTATATGTATGTGTATGTATGTATGTATGTATGTATGTATGTATGTATATATATATATATATATATATATATATATATATATGTATGTGTTGCAAGGTTTGCAGGTCCTTACATGTTCGGTATATATTTAGACATGCCACTTCAGTGCTCTTGCTGAGATCTTTTCAAATGAGTACTAAGTGGAAGTTTCTGTTACTATTTTCAATGATCAATCACTCTTTTGTAGTAACTCATTAAGATGAAACTCCCTGTGCAGTAAATCTAAAAGCTCTGCCAGGGATGCTGCAATCCATGCAAGTCTTCCTGTTCTGTTAAGCTCTTTGCAGTCTTCTAGAAGCCAGTTATAGGAAGGGGGAGATAAGGATTCTGGGAAATGTTGCCAACAAACTGACCATCCTTGCAGTGGTTGCACAGAAGAGAAATTTTACATTTTGTTAGTAAAATAGTAGCTGGCTGCTACCTGAAACAAAACAACCATTTTTAAAAATTCTGTGGGGCAAAAAAGTATTTAGTCAGCCGCCAATTATGCAAGTTCTCCCACTTAAAAAGATGAGAGAAAAAAATGTGGAATATGGGGAATTCTGAAGTGACAAGTCGAGCATTAGGCCCCTTTCACACATGCGGAACGTATGTCCGTATTTCATCCATCCGTTTGCGGATGAAATACGGACATGCATGCATTCCTATGGGATAGCGGGTGCCTGTGGCTGAACATCCAGACACCCGATATCGTCCGTCTCCGCAATGGTCCGATTCTGCAAAAGGAGGAAAATCCTATTTTTCTATCCACCTGCAGAGCGGATCCGATCCCCCATAGAGGAGAGCAGAGAGCTGTGCAGGGACCGCCCTGTCATCCGCCAGCTCAGTGGGGATAAACTGAGCCATCCCTGCTGAGCAAGCGGATCATCACGGGGCGGATCATTACGGATCCGTCTCGTGTGAAAGGGGCCTTACTCTCCATCTAGCATCCAGGCTCTAAAAGAGGTCGTTGTTGAAAAATGGAAAAAGATAGATGTTGCAAGATGTTGCCAACTTGTTCATTATATGCCTGGAAAACTTGGTGCTGTCCTTACAAATCATGAAGGTCATACAAAATACTAGCTGTTGTAGTTTGTTGTTGGGTGTATTCATTTTTGCATCAACTAATTTGAGTAAAACCTGAAGATTTTGCAATCCTAAATAATATTAATAACTTTACTTTCATGTAATGAGCTAAACCAGGGGTTGACAAATTTGCTTGGAATCTAGGAGCCAGCTTAAAAAGTTAGGAGCCAGGTCCGTGACGGCGATCCGGACCTGTCCCTGGCCTGACATGGAGACGAGTGAGGGGAAGATAGCAGCGCCGTCGCCGCCCCCCCCGTCTCCAAGTCATTGCCCATAGCTCTTAGAGGGACATATTTTTTTTTTTCAAATGACAATTTTTTTTTCAATTGCATTTTAGTGTAAATATGAGATCCGAGGTCTCTCTGACCCCAGATCTCATATTTAAGAGGACCTGTCATGCTTTTTCTATTACAAGGGATTTTTACATTCCTTGTAATAAGAATAAAAGTGACACAACATTTTTTTTAAAAGAACAGTGGAGAAAAAAAAAAGTTAAAATAAGCAGAAAAAATAATAATTTTTAAACGCGCCCTGTCCTGCCCGCATATAAAATCGGTGTTCGAACCACACATAGGAGGTAGCGCCGTGATCGGTAGAGCGAGAGCAATAATTCTAGCCCCAGACCTCCTCTGTAACTCAAAACGTGCAACCTGTAGAATTTTTTTAAACGTCGCCTATGGTTATTTTAAAGGGTAAAAGTTTGTCGCCATTCCATGAGCGGGTGCAATTTTGAAGCGTGACATGTTGGGTATCAATTTACTCGGTGTAACATTATCTTTCACAATATAAAAAATAATTGGGCTAACTTTACTGTTGTCTTATTTTTTTATTAACTAAATTATTTTTCCCAACAAAAGTGCGCTTGTAAGTCCGCTGCACAAATACGGTGTGAAAGACAGTATTGCAACAACCACCATTTTATTCTCTAGGGTGTTAGAATAAAAAATATATATAATGTTTAGGGGGTTCTAAATAAAGGGAAGAAGAGGCAGGTAATATAAAACAGTCATTAGCATTGCTGGTTTGTCATACCAACGGCGACCACAAGAGGGCGCCAGATTCCATAAGGAATCATAGGACCGCAGAAGGCCTCAAAGCCGCGGCCTAAATTTTCGGCCGCCGGCGGAACGGCCCGACGCGATCACGCTGGGGGGGTCCACAGAGACAGGATACCCCCAGCTGTGCTGCCCCAGGCGCGAGGTCGCTATTTCTAGTCGCCAATGCGACCTGGCGCCCGGGTTTTGTCGAGCCCTGAGCTAAACAAATGTTCTATAAAACTCAATTTTGTCAAAAAGTTTGGAAATTTGTTATTATGTTCATTGAGATATTGATTAAAATCTTACTTTTCAAAAGGGGTGTACTCATTTATGCTGAGCACTGTAGATAACATTTTGTTGTAAATTTTCAGACATGTATTCTATACATCTTTGGCTTAATAATAGGTTGTTGAACCATGCTCATATGTAATGTGTGTCAGTGATGCAAGAACCACAAATAATAGTTATCATGGATTTGCACATGGTATAAGATAATTTCCTAACAGTTTGCTCTCTTTTCCCAGATTGACAGACAGCAGTTTGAGGAGACTGTGAGGACGCTGAACAACTTGTATGCTGAGGCAGAGAAGCTAGGGGGACAGTCATATCTGGAAGGCTGCCTTGCTTGTCTCACGGCCTATACTATATTCCTGTGCATGGAGACACACTACGAGAAGGTGGGTGATTTGGCCACGTTTTAATGCACCCTGTTGCAGGGCCTGTAGGCCACATGGCATGTCTATTCTACTGAAGGAAAAGGTTTTGCAAGCCTCCATATTAGTTCTTTTAAGCCCCTGCTGAGTCGTTTATTTTCCTCCTGAAGAATTAAAGCTGAGTGCGGATTTAAAATGTACCGTTTTTATTTGCAGTCAGCTGTGTTTTAGTTGAGGTTTCTTGGAGAATGAATTGAGACCTTTCAGCAGCTTGCAGATGAAATAGCTTGCCACGTACAGACAGATCCTGGATTTATTTATTCAGTTAGGGCTGGCCAGACTCCGGTAAACCCTCTCTCTTCCACTGAGCATCAGGAAGCAGCCTTCCTATGTACACTATTGGGCCCAACACCAAAGTGGTTAATAGGCAGCAGCCAGTGTCCTCAACACCCCCCCCCCCCTTCAACCTGACAGTAAATATTGGGTCGTTGGACAGTTCTTAAATGGCTCAAGGAAAGTGGTGGCTGTGGATGAATTCATCTCTTTCAGAGATATATAAAGCAAACATGCACTTGAGAAATGGGGTTTATATACTACTTCATCACTCTATTCCTGTCCTTTAACCCGTATGGTTCCAGAGATGTTGGTCAAGATAATGCTGTATAATGAGAGAAAAAAAATTTACATTGGTCTGAGAACATCTGTGTTTGAGATTTCCATTGTCCTGGAAAGTCTGACTCGCAGCAAATCATCATGCTTTTTCTATCTTTCATCATTTACATTTTATCCAAGGGAAATCTGAAAACCGTTTTTGTGTTTTTTATTGCACGTGCATTTCCATTGGAGTAACTGGAAACGCGTGTCAGATAATGCTAAAATATGTTTTACCTGCAACACTGTGCATTGCAATGCTTATTCCAGAGCCTATCAGTGTGCCTTGTCATACTTTTACATCTATTTCTGTGAAAAATATGTATCTAAATAAAAGAAGTGTGGCTGCAGCCTAAAGCCGCGTACACACGGGCGGATTGTATGGCCTACTTAGTCCGTCATACAATCCGACGGACAGTCCGTCATACTTTTGAATGAACGGACTTGACCACACACGGATGCACAAACAGTCCGTTGAAAGCTTGCGCGATGACGTGTACGACGGGACTAGAAATAGGAAGTCCAAGACACAGCAATGCAACCTTCCGCCGTGTAAATCCTTTCTGAGCATGCGCCATTCTTAGTCCGTCCAACTAGCCTACTGATGAGCGGATTGTCCGCTGAAACCAAAGTATGACAGACAGTATTACGGAAATTCCGAAATACTTAGTACGCCAGACTGCACGCTGAAAAAGTCCGCTGAAGCCCACACACGAGCGGACTGTCCGCTGAAATGTGTTTCGGCGGACTAAGTAGGCCATACAGTCCGCCCGTGTGTACGCGGCTTTAAACTTCCCTTGTTGGTGGTACTTGATGCCTAAAGTTGAAACTCACTGGACGACTCTCATTTTCCCATAGAGCACTGGAAAGGGAAGCCCCGAAAGATTATTTTGGTGACTATTGTCATCGATAAGGTCTGAAAGCAATTTTTTTTTTTTTATTTGCTGTTCTTGGGAAATTCTTTGCAGGCCATTTTGGAACCTGATCACAGCTTTTGCTGTGCATTTTTACCACTGCTATGATTTGGTGTTGCTTAATTTGTACTTTTTTTTTTTTTTTTTTTTTTTTAAGAGGACTGTAAGTCTGTCAGTGCCTATTTACACCACAAAAGCGTCCTCCAAATTTTTTTTGGATGCTTTTCTGCATTTGTGTTTCTAAAGTTTTAATGCTTGTTTTCCACATTCCAGTACAGTTCTGTGCAAGAAAAAAACAGCTTGATGTACTTATGATGTACTTTTATTTTTTATTTTTTTGGAACTGTAAAGCACTAGAACACGCTGGTGTGAACTATGCCATTGGAACCCATATTCATTTAATTTCAATGCTTTTTTTTATTTTTTTTATTTGATGCAGAGAAAAGAGCACTGCACTGCATGTGGTGTGAATGGGTTCTAATACCACTTATGGAACATGAACTGAAAATGTTACTAAGGGAAATTTTGTAGGCTGCTGTTGCTGACCCCTCTCTCCCTGAAAATGCCAGTTGCCTGACTTTCATCCCAGTTCAGTGGTTTCTCTACTTAGAATCACTGGCCTAGAAATTGCATAAGGAGTTCAGACTTCCCTCACTGCAAGCTTATTTTGGATCAGTCCGCTTAGAAAATATGGCAGGCGAATATCAGCAATGACAGGCTCCATGTTTTCCTCAGTACTTCATTACAAGGAAGGGCGGTTTGTAGAGTCCACCATTTGTAAATGTACTCCTATTATTAATATTATTAGGAAAGTTCATTTTTCTTTTCTATAAATTTTTGTTTTCCCTTTGTATGTGTTGTGCTTATTCTTCTTCTTTTGTTTCTTGTATGCTCAGGTTCTGAAGAAGATTGCAAAGTTTATTCAGGAGCAGAATGAGAAGATTTATGCTCCGCAAGGACTTCTCCTTACTGACCCTATAGAGAGGGGGCTCCGGGTGGTATCCTTTTCTCATCTGACTGCTTTTACTAGTAGATCTACAGTTAAAGTGCACCTATTGTGAGAAAAATATGTAAGGCCAATTGAATTTAAGAGATGTCTGCATGACACTGCAATAAAGTTTGTTTTACAACAAAAAAAAAAAATGAACAGTGTGATGCACAGAGATTGGCTGGCGTATCAGGCATTGTGCTGACCTGAATGAATTACACTGCACACCGACCACCGCATTGTAACTGGTGAATGTACCCTTACTAGTTAAGTATGTTATCTGTTATTCCTGTATTGCCAGTGGCCTACAAGGTTTTTTGTAGCCTCCTCACCCTTTTGGATCTGTTAACTGGCCATACTTGTTTTGTTTCTTCTTGAATAGTAGATCTGTGCCATGATGAAGTAGGCCTTCTGGCAGATGTACTAAAGTAATTGTGGATAATCTCTATTTTGTATATCTGCATTAACATGGACCTGTGTATGCAACTACACCGGACACTTTTTTTAGGTACATCTGTTCAGTTGCTTGGTTACACAAATTGTTAATCGGTCAATCACATGGCAGCAACTCAATGCATTTAGGCATCTAGATGTGGTGAAGACGACTTGTTGAAGTTCAAACCTAAAATCAGAATTTGCACAGACTCACCAAAATTGGATGAATAGAAGATTGGGAAAATGTTGCCTGGTCTGATGAGTCTCCATTTCAGTTGCAACATTCAGATGGTAGGGTCAGAATTTGGAGTAAACATGAAAGCATGGGTCCAACCTGCCTTGTATCAATGGTTCGGGCTGGTGATGGTGTAATGGTGTGGGGGATATTTTCTTGGCACACTTCGGCCCCTTAGTACCAATTGAGCATCATTTAAAGTGGTTGTAAACCCTTACAAACCACTTTGACCTACAGGTAAGCCTAGATTAAGGCTTACCTGTAGGTCCAAGAAATATCTCCTAAACCTACACGTTTTAGGGGATATTTACTAAAAGACAGTGACAGCTGTCTACGGCGCATGTGCCGTAGACAGCGAAACACATTCGCCCTATCGCCGTTCGCAGCATGCCTCTGCTTACGGTGATATGCCGTTAGTGGCAGCTCGCATGCGCGGGAGTGACTTCCTCGCTGCTCCGGCGCTGTGAGTGGCCGGAGCAGCGATACCCGGAAGAAGATGGATGCTCCGAACTACAGGGGACATCGGTGACATCACTGGCTCCTGTGTCAGGTAAGTGACACATAACAGGCTACTATGCGATGCATAGTAGTCCATTATTCTTTACCTTTGCAGGGAGACATAGAGGAAGTAAACCCATTAGGGTTTACTTCCTCTTTAAACACACGGCCTATCTGAGTATTGTTGCTGACTATGTCCATCCCTTTATGACTACAGTGTCCCCATCTTCTGATGGCTCCTTCCAGCAGGATAATGCACCATGTCACTAAGATCAAATCATCTCAATCTTGTTTCTTGAACATGACAATGAGGTCACTGTACTCCATTGGCCTCCACAGTCACCCAGATCTCGATCCAATAGAGCACCTTTGGAATGTGGTGGAACCAGAGATTTGCATCATGGATGTGCAGCCGACAAATCTGCAGCAACTGTGTGATGCTGTCATGTCAATGTGGACCAAAATCTATGAGAAATGTTTCCAACGCCTTGTTGAATTTATGCCAGGAAGAATTCAGGCAGTTCTGAAGGCAAAAGGGGGTCCAACCCGATACTAGCAAGGTGTACCTAATAATAAAGTGGCCGGTGAGTGTGTATAGCTCAAGAGACAGCTCCATAGAAGTGTATGGGGGTCAACTGCACAGAAGCTGTCAACAGTGGGCTGGCAAATGTTTGGTGAACTTTGGCTGTGGACTCCAGGTAAGTATACATCTGCAATGGTTAGTGTGCTTTCAGTCAAGGGGTTAGGTAGTAGCGCAAATGCACTTCTTACCTTTTTAATTAGCTGAATGTACCAGCTTTCACTTGGGTCACCTGACAAATTAGGGAGACCTAAAAAAAAAAACCTGGGCACAATGCCACAAATTGCCCCCTTGTGATGCAGTAGTTATTGAACTTGAGGACAATGTGACTCAGACTTTGATGTGCCCATCAACAGCCATTTAAATACATTATTACAGTGTAAAGCTAAAGTGAATATATCATGTTAATAACTAGTGTATTTTAATAAAAATCAAACAATCAAGTCTTAACAAAAGTTTATAAGGAAATATTGTGTTGAACTGATAAACATGTAGATCCCATTCCTTGACATAACATACAGATTGAAATCACAATCTATGAGGACAGAAGTCTGACTGGCAGATAGGACAGGTATGTGATGGTTAGCTATTTCATTAGCTTTAAGAAATCGTAAAATGGAAAGATTGGTGGCAAAATGTATCTGAAAATTGCCGTAACTATGCATTGACAGCATCATTGCTGTAATAAACAAGAGCACAACATAATTTTTTTTCAAGTGACTATAAAAAAGCTTTTTTAATGCATATATGCCACCAGCAAAATAAAGTTCAATATTCTCCATTATACAGCAATTGCATGGACTAGTATCAGTTATTTCTCAAGCCATGGATAATTTAAAAAATCCACGTCTCTTTAAAGTGTGTGTGTGTGTGTGTGTGTGTGTGTGTGTGTGTGTGTGTGTGTGTGTAATCTCTAATTTTTTTTTTTTTTTTTTTAATGGCAAACATATGTGCAATGGTATTGCACAGAGCAGCCCCGAACCTCCATTTCTGGGGTCCCGGCCAGCACTCTCAGCTCCTCCTATTCTGTGTATACCCCTTAGGAAGCCACTTCCTATGGTGGTACACCTGCGGGCTCACTCCTAAGCCTGGCTATGTGCATCTATAGACACACACAGCTCGGCCCTGCCCCTGCTCCCTCCATACAGCATTTGATTGACAGCCACAGGATCCTCTCTGAGGGGAGAGAGTGAACCAGTGCTGCTGCAGATGGGCACATCGCTGGATCAATATAGGACTCGGGTATGTATTTAGAAAAGGGGGTGGGGAGGAACAACTAAACTAAAACAAAAAAGTTTTTTTTGCCTTACTGCAGGTAATGTATTAAGGTAAAAACACACTTTATATATTCTAAACCAGGGGTGTCAAACTTGATTTTATCATGGGCCGCATCAGCATTATGGTCGCCCTCAAAGGGCTGAATGTATCTGTAAGACTAGATGTCCAGAACACCACCGACCTTGCATTAGATTCCAAGAGCCCCCACCATCAGGTCAAGAGTCACCTACCCTTCCTTACATCACAGTGGGTACATGCAGTCTTTTTGATCTAGAAGCACTGAATCTTATGTAGATGTGTTTTGATGAGATAGGTGGTTTGTGGTCCTAGAGGCTGCTCACAGCAACTGTGGGGTTTTGCTGGACCCCAGAGGGGTTTGTTGAAATTTTGAAAGGATGGGAGCACCACACCAGCTTGTATAGACTTTCAAAAAAAAACTTAAATTTAATAACAACCAACATGTTTTGGGGGCTCAGTGCTCCGCCTTCATCAGGGCTGTACTAGCTGGTGTGGTGCTCTCATTCTTTCAAAACTTCACAGTGGGAAGCCAGAGCTAGGAAGCAGAAAGTGCAGGGTCCGGAGGAGGACCAGAGGGGGGCTGGAGTCTTCTGAATTCTGAGACCAGGGGAGGCAGAGACGAGGGGGGTGGAGCTTTACAGAGAGCAACAGGATCTCAAGGAGGAGTTCTGTCGTCCTCGCTGCTGCCGACTGCTAAAACGGGGTGGTGGAGATGAGGGGAATGCTGCAGGAGAGGTGTGAGGGCCTCATGAAATGACCTGGAGGGCCGGATTCAGCCCACGGGTCTTGTGTTTGACACGTGTTCTAAACACTTAAGTGAATCAGCTATCACAGCAATAGAGGCGTGGTAAACAGCTGATCTCAGACTAAAGTGGAAATCCAGTTATATTCCAATTTCCTGTCTTCAGTTCCTCCACTGTGCTCTGATTGGACGTTTTTTTGGTGATTTACCCAACCATTAAAAGGGAGGAGAATGTTTTTGACACTTGTACTCCTGGCTTCAAAAAGAACTGATACTACCCTGAAACATTACCAATCCATCCAATGAACACTAAATCATTGGTAATTATTTATGTGCTGGATTTACTGCAGCATTAGTGTTACACTTGCATTTGGTCAAATATAGTTCATTCCCTTTTATTGTATTAGAAAAAATAAAATATTATAGTCTGATCTATAATGCAGTGGATTTTATTGTTGTTTACTTCTCACATATTTGCATTAAAAGAACGATTTTATACTTTCAAATTGGAAGTCTCATGGTGCAATTGGTGCAAATTGAAACATGCAAAGAATACATTTTGGGTTATCTTCCTTCTTTGTATTATTGTAATGGCTTTAAAGAGAAAAAAAACTATGAAGTGCTGTCACCTAAAGAGAATATTGTTAAAAAAAAAAAAACATCTGCTAAAAGCATAGTAGGAATAAAGTATATTTAAAGACCAAACTTTTTTTAAAAATTTTTTGGTTGGAGTGGAGAGGGATTAGAACCCGTGTCAGTTTTTATTGCTCTCTGTGCCCCCATTAGGGTAATTCACCCTCTCTTTTTGTCCTGTTTACCGATATCATTAAAAGTGAAAGAAAATAACAAACTTTGGGTTGTCCCCAGAAAAGTAATAGAGGGTAAATCTTCCAATGGGCACATTAGTTCTGGTGGCCTTAATTTGCAGGATTTCCTCTCACTTCCTGTTTGAAGTCTCAGCAATGAGGTGGCGGAAATAAAAAAAAAAAAAATATGACCGGGGTTATAACCTTCACTTGCTCTATCCGGAAAAAAAAAGTTTTGCCTATAGTTCGACTTTAAACTTAAAGTCAAGATGTAACGGTTTTTGATCAATTTAACCGTGCACAAATGGTTTCCCTCTTCCGCGCTACCATTTTTAAAAAAGTGGAGTCTACACATGTGCACAAATGCCACCAGCTTCTAATAGATGGGCACTATAGCGCCCTGCGGCAGTTGTGAGCAGACATTATACGCAAAGTTGTGTCTTAGGAACACACCAGGGGAGATTTACTAAAACTGGTGCACTCACAATTTGGCGCAGCTGCGCATAGTAACCAATCAGCTTCTAACTTTAACTAGTTAAATTTAAGCTTTAGCAATAAAACCTAGAAACTTATTGGTTTCTAAGCAGAATTGCACCAGATTTTGCACTCTCCAGTTTAGTAAATAAACTCCAGTGTCTTCTGGGATAGCTGTGATTTAGCAATTCCAGGAGGCAGTGGGGTCTGTCCTAGGCTGGAACCCAGGAAGTGCTACCTTGCAGCACCTTGTTGGGTTTTTTTTGTTTTGTTTTAGCTTTTGTGTACAAAGAGCTGTTTGCACAGCCAGCGTTTGCCTACAGTGGATGTGGTTGGTTGGGTGCGGAAAGACGGGTTGATTTACTAAAACTGGAGAATTCAAAATCTGGTGCAGCTCTGCATAAAAACCAACCAGCTTCCAGGTTTTTTTTGTCAAAGATTAAAGGCTCTTTCACACGGGGGGGGGGGGGGGGGGGGAATCCGCCTGCTCAGCGTGATATCTGTCTGCTTATCCACGCTGAGTGGGCAGATGACAAGTCCATGTCTGCTCCGCTTATGCAGAGTGGGCACGGACACGGTCTGCTTTTCTCCGTGAGCAGTTGGATGTAAACAGACTGCCTGTACATTTAAATCCGACCGTCATCTGATTCACCAGATGGGTGGGGATCGGATCCCCCATCTGTCTGTGTTTTTAGTGGATAAGGTCGGAACTTGGTGGGTGTCAAGACACATTGCCCCATAAAGGGCAATGGATGGTCCAATTGGGTCTGCCTAAAAAAACTGATTGGTCCGCCTGTGAAAAGAGCCCTAATTGAACAAGCTGAAGTTGGAAGCTAAATGTCTACCATGCATGGCTGTACTAAATTTTGCTCTTTAGGTCCAGTTCACACTGAGGCAGCGCGACTGCCTCAGGCGACCTGGACACGATCGCTGCGGCGACTTGCAAAACTACTTCTCTATAGAAGTCAATGCAAGTCACCCCCAAAGTCGTACAGGAACACAATTTAGAACAGTTCCATTGTACAGAACGGGACGCTACTTGTCAGATGGCTAAGTCGCCTGACAAATCGTCCCAGTGTGAACCGACCCTTAGTTATAGTAAATCAATCCCATTGTTTCCAGCCAGGATCATCTACCTCTAACTGCAGTTAATTGCTGGTTGTGCAAACCATCACTTCAGCTGTTGATGCACACCTGTCAATTCAGACGCAGGAGTCCGTAGATTCTTGCTGCTAGAATTTGCAGGGTGTGTTGATAGCCTGTGTACAGGGAAAATTTCTACCCTTGTATGGAGCCATGCTATAGGGGTCTGCTACAATCAAAATCCTTGGTCGTTTGTTATATATTGACTCTTCCGACTTCAGTACCAGAACTTCCAATCGCTTTTGGAGATTAGGGGGAAAACCAACAGATCAATGGAAAGTATTTCCATCCATTGGATCTAACTTCTCATCACAGTAGGGCTCCCTATCTATGTATACCTGTACAGGACAAATATGTACTCTTGGTGGGTGTAGGTCTCGGTGTAAATCATTTTACCCACAAGGAAATAATTAGCTGTGCACCATCTCTTCACACAGGTGACCAATCCTTTGTGCTGTAAATACTTTCTGCTACAAAGACCGTCCTCCCTGACATTCCTTGAATCGCCATTCCCATATCTATCATCCTTCATGACTTCTCCTTGTTGTTTTACCTCATGGACCCAGTGCCCCCTTCCGTGCCAATTGGTGACCCTGCCAGCCTGCTGTCTTTATGGCTGAACATGCAGAGAAGATGGATGAAGATGGCTTAGCGGAATGGATATCGTTTTCAGGGAAGAATCATGGGCTTGGGATTGTGCCAATGTTCTGATCACTGTATGGAACTCTGCTATGGCATCTTTCTTACAGTATCTGTTGTATTTCTCTAGCAGTAGAGTGGAAGTCACGTGTAGTAAGTATAAAACAGACAATGGCTTGAGGAAGCTCATTGCATGATGGGGGATTTAATTCTCACAGATGGAGGCGGTTTTGGGGTGGACATGATTTTCTGGTGCCAGGCTGTCAGTCGAGTGGCCTGTTGAAGTATAATAGAATTTTCCCCTTCTGTCATCCAAATATTTATTTCTATATTCTAGAATTGCATTATCCCTTTCCTGGCTTACTTTTTCTTGCGTTTTTAATATAATATTTTTTTAAAGCTTTTCCCTAATTTTTCTTTCTTTTTTTTTTTTTTTCCGTTTTTGTGTAACGCTAGACATGTGACTTTTTCATTATGAAGTTGGTGCTGATTCTATTTTCACTTGGCACATTTTGAAGTGCTTAAATGGTAGTTGTGATGTGGCCCACACAAAGAGTACCAGTTTTTATACACATACATTGATTGGCTGAAACTTGGGCAGCTCTGACTGAAACAGATCGTAAAATGTGCAATTGTGATGCCAATTCACATTCCAGTATGACAGCTGCTGCTGACTGGTGCCCTATTCTACCACCCTCCTCCTCCCCAGGACAATCTTGCTGCTGTGCAAGCTGCTTGTAACTGAATGGTTAACAGATTGGCTGTGTGTGGTAACTGGTTCTGTGGTTTTTCTATATATATAAGCGGATTGCTCATGCCATGTACATTAAGTCACTGTCACACATCATGTGCTTTTATGCATCAGATTTATTATGAATAAACATAATTTATAGGGAAGTCTTTGTGTGATTTATCATTTTTTTTAGGTAATTGCATTAATTTAGTGTTTTTCAAATTTTTTGCACTGTTGTAATATTTACCCAAGTCGTTTTTTTTTGATAACACGTTTTTAAATTCTTGCTGTAACATAATTACATTGTGGCATTACACGGTTAGATTTTCAGGATTTCGCTGTAGAGGTGGTCTACATCAGCTGTGTAGTCACAATGGAATAGCTGTGGAGGTTAATGGTAAGCTTTCAATAGACAGTCTGTAGCTTTCTAAACAGAACTGATTAGAGTTGCTTTGAGAGAGAATAGTACAGAATAATCACTTTGCAAAATGACTAAGCAGAAAGCACATGACAATGTATTAAAGCGGTAGTAAAGTCCAGTCCTAAAAATAAACCTGCAGGGGGACCAGCCTTTTTAAGTCCTAATGTACTAGTATGCGCCACATACTAGCACATTACGACAGACTTACCTTCAAACGAAGCCCTCCAGCAGGGAGCTGTAACAGCTTCCCCTGGCGCTTTTATCTCCCATACACCCCCCCCCCCGGTGTTCTTTCCGGTGACGTCACTCCTGCATAGGACTGATATCGCTGCAGCACACAGACCAGGCTTTAAATGTGAGCTGAGCTGCACATTTGCGGCTCAGATCGCATTACCCGCTTACACGCAGGGGGACACTTCTGACAGAAGAGACCTTTAGGCTCGATTCACACAGTAACGCGGTACGTCCCCATTCTCTTGTTCAGGGCTGAATCTGTGCCTGAATTCGGCCCTGAAACTGGGCCAAAGACGCACAGCATTTCTGTGCAGTTCGCTCCACAGCCGCCCTGGAGATCTGTAAATCGGTTCCATAGAGAGATGTTCACATTCTCCTGCTATACGAATTGGATGCGGAAAACCCTGCATCCAATTTGCATAGGTTTGAACACAGCCTCATGGTCTCTTCTTTAATAAAAACCCTGCCTCTCTGCGGATTTTAAACACACAGACTTTACTACCACTTTAAGTAAATATGGTTCCTCCCATGTAAATGTGAGGAGGGCGATTGTGAATTTATTATATTTGTATTTTGTGTGTTAAAGCTGATCTCCATCTTTTTAGTGAAGTTTGTTTGGACCAAGCCCACTGTTAGCACTGTATGTATCGTCATCTAGATTCAGCATACTGTGCTGTATTCTGGCAGCTGATCCAGGTACAAAATCAAGTCAGGCTAAGCACTGCTATGAAGAAATACAAAGCTTCCTCTAATTGGCTGAGGTGTGTCGACTCCAGAGAAAGCTTTATATTCATTTGTAAAATACAAAGCTCCCTATGAATCTCTGAATGGTGCTCAGCCCGACTCAATTTTGCTCTGGGAGCAGGACGGGAAGGTCTTCCACTGCCAGAACACAGCGCTGTGTCCTGTAGGTGAGGCTACATACAGTTTATACAGCGAACACTGCAAGCTCATCTAGTAGTGAAGGTAAAAGTTTGTTTAGACCAGTTTAGTCCAAACAAATGATTTAAGCTTCACTAAGGCTGGATTCACACCTATGCATTTTTAGTGCATTTTGCAGATTTGCACTACAGAACGTGTTCCATAGGAAACCATGTTAAATGGACTGTAGTGCAAATCTTCAAAATGCAAAAAGCACTAAAAATGCATAGGTGTGAATCAGGCCTAAACGATGGAGATTAGCTTTAACACAATCCCTTAGTTTTGTCAATCCAATCTGTTGTGCTGATCTTCTAGCCACTTCATGTCCACTTGCTCCAGAATTGTCTGCACATCATTGCTCAGAAGAGTCTTACTGTTGCTGACAATGGACCACTTATGTGCAATGTGTGTTCGTTTTGAAAATCTATATAATGCTTCTATTTTCCTTTTGGAGCAATATGCGTTTTCAAGTCACATGGGCATGTTAAATGTCCTAAGAACAGCAGAGAGCCCAGTCTACAACCAATTGCATAACCTGTTTCTTACCAGCTGGCAATGCTGTCTATATGGGCCTACAAATGGGCAATCATATACATTACCCAGGCAACAAACAGTTGATTGTTGCAATATATTGGAAACAAAGGGGCAATTGTTGTAATATAGGATGTGCAACAAACTCAACAGGTTTCATACACAAGCAGAGTATGGACAGTTGTGACAATATGTATGCAACAAGCAGACAATATATTGCCAATTCCTTCAGCACCAATTCAGCTATCCCCAAGCACAATTTCACCCTCCAGTAATGTCCTCTCACTCCCTCCATGCATAATCTTTCTCAGACTTAGATGCAGAGCAGCACCTGGTGCAAATTGACAGGAAGTCCTTCGAGGTTTCCCTTCTGCTTTGGGTCATGTGACATCTCAGAGTGGAGTCCTCCTCTGGAAGAACTTCCCTTAGTTGTGGTCCGACATGCACAATTAGTTACACTTCTATTTAGAATAATTTTAGTATCAAATTAACGGAACTTGCGTTGAAAAACACAAAAAATAGAAAAATACCAAAAAACACAATTCCATCCATCCATTGGAGGGTTTTCTCCATTAAGCGCAGTTAGACCTTTCTCATGAAGGTCTTAGAATCTGGGAAGAGGCATTAATACCCCTCTTGGTGGAGTGCATACTGGTAATCACTGGAAGCACAAGAGTTTTTGGATGTTTTCTGATACACAAGCTCCCTGATTTTTTTTCAGCACTTTCTTTAGGACTGAGAGTAAAAGTATTCTCGCGCCTACCAATGTGTCCTAAAACTAGTGGGGTTGCAGCAAAACACCGGCAGGGGTATACACCCTCCCCAGATTAAGTGATAGTGATTAAGAAATGGTGTTGCGCTCCGACTACTTAGATCTAATTAAATTAACATGTACTCAAGTGACAACCAAAACAGAAATAAACTAAAATGTGAAACTGCATGTTTAAATAAGCTCAGACAATGTGCATAAATATTAAAGTGCAATAAACCAGGTCACATTGTGCGCTTGACAAAAAACTTGATATGAAAAATCCTCTATAGATGACAGTGAGATGATATTAAGTATATATCCAAATATATAAATGATATGAAAAAAAAAAAAAAAAAAAAAAAAAAAACACAACTGAGTGTCGTTATAAAAGTGCAAAACAGATCAAAGAATACACAAAATACTAATAATCCATGTGTAGTGTATCACGTGTCTGAACAAAATACTAATAGTCCATAAGCAGTGAAATGTGTGTTTGAGCAAAAATTCCAAAAACAAAAATAAGGTGAACTATAGTTATATGGAGAGCATATCCATTTAGTGATAAAATGCGTCCATTTGATGATCAACAAGGCAGTATCCTGCGTGCTCCAAAAGCAGGGGGTGGATTCCACCAGTGCTCCTATGCGTATAATATCCTCACACTAGGTGCAGTAATTACCTTACCTTACTGCTGTAAGGTAAACAGCATTTCCAAAGTGACGCTTGTTGTCCAATGTAGGTTCAGTAGGTGATGTAATCCTGGACTCTCATTCACCATGGGCACGTTGTAACATGCAGAGAAAGCAAGGGGAACACTCCAATAGTGAAGTACGTATTCACAATTTATTGGGTATAAAACGAAGGTAAGGTACTCACATTTAAAACAATAATAAAAGCACAACTTAAACGAACGCGTGTCACGTTCGCGCTTCCGGACGTCACTTCCGGTGTCCTTACTGGCCAATTGTGTTCCTACGCGTATCGTCAAATGACTTCATCAGGGAATAACAACTGGGGTAAGGGCGGACGTATAAATAGTGTCAGTAATTAGCAGCCATTTTTGTGAAGTCCATTGTGGCCCCATCTACGGCCATTTTCTCGTGGGCTAATATATATAGAGTAATGGTCAACGGACGTGACAGTGGCAGGAAATGTGCAAGCCTCACTTGCGATCATTTTGTGGGGGTATTTTTTATTGTAGATGATCATTAACTGTTATAGCCCGCTGGGAAATACCCAGGAAACATTATTCTTATTGGCGCAGCCCCAAAGGTAATAACAGAGCAACCCTTCTCATTAGCGCACCTGCGCAATAACGTTCGTTTCTAAAATGACATCTAGCATAAAACAACAAGAAAGAAAAGTATGGGCAATACTGGACGAATATATTAAAATTGAAAGTGATTAAATAAAATCAAAATAAAAGCTACACTAGTAAAACCATAGTCATAAAATTATTATGTGTAAGAGATATCGATAATTATATAAAATCTTAAGGTGTGTGGTATAGCATGGCCAATAATTGGGAATCAGCTATTGGCGATATAAATTATCAACAGGTCCATCTAAAAAGCAGTGATGTCTAGGAGGGAGACAGTGATCTAAAACACACTTACGACTATTTACTAGATCACTACCAGTGTATAGACTGAGTGGTATGGGAAAGAATTAAAAGTTATAGCTAAAATTGTGTGTATATGAGATCAACAATATATTGGACTAGGATGTAAGAATTCCATGATAACGGCCATCATAGATGGTCCTAACGGGAGTCATAATCGATCTCCAAGAGTAACACTAAAAACATAGACTAATTAAAAAAAGGGGAATAGAATATATATAAAAATAGAATAGGATAAGATAGAATATGTAAAAATATCAGAATCACTCTGATATGAGCGTTATAGTTTAGTATGAGCGGTAGTCATAATCGATCTCCAAGAGTGACACTAAAAACAGAGACTGAGTAAAAAAAGGGGAATAGAATATATATAAAAATAGAATAGGATAAGATAGAATATGTCAAAATATCAGAATCACTCTCAATTTAGGAGAGGACACCGGAAAGGAGATCCAAAATTCACATAATAGTATTTTTAAAACATCCTAACAAAAGAAGCTTATAAATAATGTAGTCAAAAATCACTAATAAAACAATTAAGGTCAAAATCAATATTGAGTCCCTGGGGCGCAAAAGTGTCTAAAGTGAAAATCCATCTAGACTCTGCCTGACTTAGTGTTCTGACCTTATGGCTCCCTCTCCAATGTCTTTTGTAGGGTTCGATACCCCAAAACATAAGCTGGGTAGGGTCCTTGTTATGGTGTATGCAAAAGTGCCTGGAAACGCTGTGCTTGTCGAAGCCATTAATGATGTTTTTACCATGCTCTTTTATTCGTACCCTTAAAGGTCTTTTGGTGCGGCCTACGTATTGCAAGCCACAACTGCATTGCAACACGTACACCGCTCCCTCGGTATTACAGCATACGAAATCTTTTATTTCGTACGTGTTCCCAGTGCTTGTAGACGTAAAATTAAATTTCTTTTCAGCTGGGCGTTTTGTTTTTAAGCATGCAAAGCACCTTTTACATGGGAAGAACCCTTTACCAGTGAAGAAAGTCAGGCCTGTGGGTGGGGGGTCGGGGACGTTCTTGACTATCTTGTCCCTTAAAGTCATTGCCTTTTTGTACACAAATTTAGGGTATTCAGGCAACAATTCATGTAAGTGTACATCTAAGCGTAGGATGTGCCAGTGTTTTCTGATAATCTTTTCAAATTTCTTGTGTTGAGCGTTGTAGTTTAGTATGAGCGGTATCCCATCCGTCCCTCGTGCCGGGGTGGTTTTATCTCTAATTAGAGTGGTTCGATCCATATTTTCGACTTCTGTAATTTTCTTTCTAATGTCTTCATTGTCATATCCCTTATTTATGAACCTCTGGCCTATCTTTTCAGCCTGTAGGTGGTAGTCCTTAGTGTTTGTACAGTTTCTGCGTAATCTTATCAGTTGACCCTTAGGAATATTACACAGCCAGTTGGTGTGATGGCAGCTACCTCTTGGCAAGTAACTATTCCTATCGACATTTTTGAAATGGGTCTTTGTATATAATTTGTTATTATTTTGTGTCACTTCTATTAATAACAGAAACATTAAACTATCCTGGGAAGTGAGTACCGGATCAATATCTTTCCTAGATCTAGAAGTGACACAAAATAATAACAAATTATATACAAAGACCCATTTCAAAAATGTCGATAGGAATAGTTACTTGCCAAGAGGTAGCTGCCATCACACCAACTGGCTGTGTAATATTCCTAAGGGTCAACTGATAAGATTACGCAGAAACTGTACAAACACTAAGGACTACCACCTACAGGCTGAAAAGATAGGCCAGAGGTTCATAAATAAGGGATATGACAATGAAGACATTAGAAAGAAAATTACAGAAGTCGAAAATATGGATCGAACCACTCTAATTAGAGATAAAACCACCCCGGCACGAGGGACGGATGGGATACCGCTCATACTAAACTACAACGCTCAACACAAGAAATTTGAAAAGATTATCAGAAAACACTGGCACATCCTACGCTTAGATGTACACTTACATGAATTGTTGCCTGAATACCCTAAATTTGTGTACAAAAAGGCAATGACTTTAAGGGACAAGATAGTCAAGAACGTCCCCGACCCCCCACCCACAGGCCTGACTTTCTTCACTGGTAAAGGGTTCTTCCCATGTAAAAGGTGCTTTGCATGCTTAAAAACAAAACGCCCAGCTGAAAAGAAATTTAATTTTACGTCTACAAGCACTGGGAACACGTACGAAATAAAAGATTTCGTATGCTGTAATACCGAGGGAGCGGTGTACGTGTTGCAATGCAGTTGTGGCTTGCAATACGTAGGCCGCACCAAAAGACCTTTAAGGGTACGAATAAAAGAGCATGTTAAAAACATCATTAATGGCTTCGACAAGCACAGCGTTTCCAGGCACTTTTGCATACACCATAACAAGGACCCTACCCAGCTTATGTTTTGGGGTATCGAACCCTACAAAAGACATTGGAGAGGGAGCCATAAGGTCAGAACACTAAGTCAGGCAGAGTCTAGATGGATTTTCACTTTAGACACTTTTGCGCCCCAGGGACTCAATATTGATTTTGACCTTAATTGTTTTATTAGTGATTTTTGACTACATTATTTATAAGCTTCTTTTGTTAGGATGTTTTAAAATTACTATTATGTGAATTTTGGATCTCCTTTCCGGTGTCCTCTCCTAAATTGAGAGTGATTCTGATATTTTGACATATTCTATCTTATCCTATTCTATTTTTATATATATTCTATTCCCCTTTTTTTACTCAGTCTCTGTTTTTAGTGTCACTCTTGGAGATCGATTATGACTACCGCTCATACTAAACTATAACGCTCATATCAGAGTGATTCTGATATTTTTACATATTCTATCTTATCCTATTCTATTTTTATATATATTCTATTCCCCTTTTTTTACTCAGTCTCTGTTTTTAGTGTCACTCTTGGAGATCGATTATGACTACCGCTCATACTAAACTATAACGCTCATATCAGAGTGATTCTGATATTTTTACATATTCTATCTTATCCTATTCTATTTTTATATATATTCTATTCCCCTTTTTTTAATTAGTCTATGTTTTTAGTGTTACTCTTGGAGATCGATTATGACTCCCGTTAGGACCATCTATGATGGCCGTTATCATGGAATTCTTACATCCTAGTCCAATATATTGTTGATCTCATATACACACAATTTTAGCTATAACTTTTAATTCTTTCCCATACCACTCAGTCTATACACTGGTAGTGATCTAGTAAATAGTCGTAAGTGTGTTTTAGATCACTGTCTCCCTCCTAGACATCACTGCTTTTTAGATGGACCTGTTGATAATTTATATCGCCAATAGCTGATTCCCAATTATTGGCCATGCTATACCACACACCTTAAGATTTTATATAATTATCGATATCTCTTACACATAATAATTTTATGACTATGGTTTTACTAGTGTAGCTTTTATTTTGATTTTATTTAATCACTTTCAATTTTAATATATTCGTCCAGTATTGCCCATACTTTTCTTTCTTGTTGTTTTATGCTAGATGTCATTTTAGAAACGAACGTTATTGCGCAGGTGCGCTAATGAGAAGGGTTGCTCTGTTATTACCTTTGGGGCTGCGCCAATAAGAATAATGTTTCCTGGGTATTTCCCAGCGGGCTATAACAGTTAATGATCATCTACAATAAAAAATACCCCCACAAAATGATCGCAAGTGAGGCTTGCACATTTCCTGCCACTGTCACGTCCGTTGACCATTACTCTATATATATTAGCCCACGAGAAAATGGCCGTAGATGGGGCCACAATGGACTTCACAAAAATGGCTGCTAATTACTGACACTATTTATACGTCCGCCCTTACCCCAGTTGTTATTCCCTGATGAAGTCATTTGACGATACGCGTAGGAACACAATTGGCCAGTAAGGACACCGGAAGTGACGTCCGGAAGCGCGAACGTGACACGCGTTCGTTTAAGTTGTGCTTTTATTATTGTTTTAAATGTGAGTACCTTACCTTCGTTTTATACCCAATAAATTGTGAATACGTACTTCACTATTGGAGTGTTCCCCTTGCTTTCTCTGCATGTTACAACGTGCCCATGGTGAATGAGAGTCCAGGATTACATCACCTACTGAACCTACATTGGACAACAAGCGTCACTTTGGAAATGCTGTTTACCTTACAGCAGTAAGGTAAGGTAATTACTGCACCTAGTGTGAGGATATTATACGCATAGGAGCACTGGTGGAATCCACCCCCTGCTTTTGGAGCACGCAGGATACTGCCTTGTTGATCATCAAATGGACGCATTTTATCACTAAATGGATATGCTCTCCATATAACTATAGTTCACCTTATTTTTGTTTTTGGAATTTTTGCTCAAACACACATTTCACTGCTTATGGACTATTAGTATTTTGTTCAGACACGTGATACACTACACATGGATTATTAGTATTTTGTGTATTCTTTGATCTGTTTTGCACTTTTATAACGACACTCAGTTGTGTTTTTTTTTTTTTTTTTTTTTTTTTTTTTTTTTTTTTTTTTTCATATCATTTATATATTTGGATATATACTTAATATCATCTCACTGTCATCTATAGAGGATTTTTCATATCAAGTTTTTTGTCAAGCGCACAATGTGACCTGGTTTATTGCACTTTAATATTTATGCACATTGTCTGAGCTTATTTAAACATGCAGTTTCACATTTTAGTTTATTTCTGTTTTGGTTGTCACTTGAGTACATGTTAATTTAATTAGATCTAAGTAGTCGGAGCGCAACACCATTTCTTAATCACTTTCTTTAGGACTGATCTGTTTCATTCTATATGAACTTTATAAATTTTGGGAATAGTTTTTTTTTATTTATATATATATATATATATATATATATATATATATATATAATATTCATCAATTCGGGGATAGATTTAATATTGTTTTAGCACATGAATTATGGTATGAATTGCTTATGTGCTTTATTAGTGCAACACAATAATTGTTCTTGCATATACTTGAGGGAAACTGTGGTTAAAATAATCAATTAACATTAAAACTATTACAATTTTACATGTGTTTTTTTTTTTTTTTTTATGCAGTAAAATAAGTGGTGAATCTCTGCTTTTCGCACAAGAGAAGTGCAATGTAAATATGGCAAGTACTTCAGCAGCCGAGCTGTGGATATTCTGCTGCAGGCTGTGTCATTGGTTGTTTTGGCAAAGATTTGGATACTTGTGCCAGCCCTGCTGAACCAGGAAATCTGGGGTGCTGAGACAGAGGCTTTAATTTCCTGCACAAGCTCCAGACTCTCCTGCCTGTGATATTTAATTGTCAAGCAGGAATTTTGGATTTGATTAAAACCTGATGTGTATATGCAGGTTGCAAATATTTAAATGTTAAAAGGATAATAACCATTTCAAGTACATATTAGGACATTTCCTAAGTATTGGAGGGATTTGTTATCAGGCCAAATTGCAATTAATCAGATTATTACAGGAAATAGAGGTAAATACAGGAGGGACAATTCTGAGTACGTGCCCAGCACACAGCAGAATAAGGGTCCTTGCACACAAGTGGCTGAGCCCGTTCAACTTAAATGGTGGGGTGTTTTCTCCCCCTAGGAAGCCCAGGTGAATGGCTATGTACTGCTATATTTGGATAAATGCCAGTGCTATTGTAAGCACAAGTATAGCATATACTGTAGAAGCATGCAACAAAAAAAATATTTCTTAATCGTACATCACGGAATTTATATATTATTATATGGGTTATAGTCCACCTTTAGGTGCTTGACACTGGCACACCCTAAACGGGAAGTAGCCTCCCTAAATAACTCCTCCCATAGCTGGAGCATCTCAGTTTTTTTTTGCCAGTGCCTAAGGTGTTGGTCATGAGTGAAGATTTCCTGTGCTGAGCTCCACTAGAGTAATCCTTGCTGGGGATAGCTATGCAGCCGGATCCATTTAAAGTGCCTTTTAGGCCAAATTGAATGGTGCCCGAGCCTTGAGTCCAAAGAAACAAAGTTTTACTTGTAAACGCTGCTCGTTTTAGAGAGCTGGACCCCAAGATCCAGTACTTTTGGTATTAAGGCCATAAAGTTTTAGTGGTGGGGTGCTATTACAGGTCCAGGATTGTGGGTCCCCTGTTCCTGAAGGTTTGCTAACAGAACCCATCGTGAAGAGTGAAGATTGGGTCTGTTGGTTTTACCACAGAAAACCCTGCAGTGGGAAAGGTAAGTGGAAATATTTTAAATTTTTCTTATGAAATGTCTCCTTTAAAGTAAATGTTGTCATGCCTAAGTGTCACCACTGGGGGCTGTATGGAGCAGTACCTTCTCATGCCTCGTCAGAGATCACACTGTGTCACAGAAGCAGCAGACTTTTTTTTCCTCCGGCTAGCGGGCAGACCTCCGGTGAGTTTGGGTGGGTTTCCAGACATCCCCACCCGGGCTGAACTCTTCCTCTCTTCACAAGGCTGAATAGAAGGGAGAACTAAAAACGATCGGCAATGCTGATTTTTCACCGCCCTACTCGCCGGCGACGGCAGCTTCCAGGTTTCCTCCACGCCATCCCTCCCTCACTCACAAGCCAATCCCATCGGATCGGAGGCCCGTGCTTGCGAGGGAAAACTCTTTTTTTGGAAGATAACCCCAATGACAAAAGAGATCTTGGGGGAGGAAACATACAAGATACTGAAGCCTCCTTATGAGGAGGTGCTCCCGCTCACTCAATAGGAGGAATTCTGCAGTTCTCAAGGATCTGGCAGGAAGAGTGTCAAGACGAATGGAGGACTTCCTCAATAGCTCCAAGGTACAAACTGGAGTTCCAAGAGTTCCCGTCTCCTCGTTTTCTCAGATCAAAAGTTCCTAAGGATCGAGAGAAAAATAAGTCTCTCAAGCATTGGACCATCTTGACAAAAAGTAATCATGGTGGCCCCCATATAAGAGCAGAGGTTGGGGTTTGGTTAAATTCAAATGGACATTCTGGATCTCAAAAATCTAAATTCAATTCATGAATATAACCACTCTTTTTTTTCACATGAAGTCAATCCAATCGGTTATTTCCATCCTACAAGGAGAGAACTTCTGGCATCCATCGACTTCAAAGATGCATACCTCCATATGCCTATTTCCTCGCTCACTAGTGATATCTAATTTTCAAAGTGGAAAATCTTAATTTTCAGTGTGTAGCTCTGCTTTCCGGTCTAGCTACTGCACCTTGAGTGTTTGCAAAGGTTCTGGCCCCTCTTCTAGTCAGATTAAGGGCCCAAGGTATAACGATTATGGTTTACCTGGATGATCTGTTCTTGATAGTCCAAATGGTAGCCTGCTTAGACCAAAGTATGGTCACCACATTTAACTACCTGGAATATCTAGGTCGGTTTCTCAGCCTAGGAGAAATCTTCTTTAAAACCATGAAAAGGGCTAAGATACTTGGGTCTGATCATAGGTATACCCAGAAAAGGGTATTCTTGCCCCAGGTAAACATCGGCGCCATAAAGGAACTGATTTAGGTGGTCGAAGCAAGATGAATTCTTCTATTCAACTTTGCATGAGGTTGTTGGGAAAGATGATGGCTTCATTCAAGGCCTTTCCTTATGCTCAGTTTCATTCGAGACTGCTGCAAAACATCCTATTGGCCTGGAACAAAGGGTTCAAGCTCTAGATTCCCAGTGTGTCTGACTCCAAAGCCTACAGCCACATCACCCTGAAAGCACTCAATCTCATCTGATCTTAAAGGTTAAGCAGGATCAGGCCTGATAAAGCACCAGGATGGACCACCTGGAAATACCAGGTACTGTACGCAGGGTACGCCAGAGCCTCAGTTTATGGTTAATATCCAAAAATCTACAAAGGGGAAAATTCTTCCTTCAGTTACCACGGAAGTGGCCCAGATCAGAAATGACCTTGCCCATTATCATTCTAGAAATTCAGGCAGAGCACTTGGTTCTGAGGGCCTGAACGCCCAGTTAACAGTATTGTCCTGCCAGGAGATTCAATTAGACTATGCCACAGCAATGGCCTATATCAGGGATGCCCAACCTCTTGAAGAGCGAGGACCACTTAATGAGTGGAGCAGGAGGATGACAGTTCCATGTCCACTCATATACATATGCAGAGCCAACATGGATACAACCCACTCTACTCTATGGTCCCTTGGATCCCATCTGCCCAGATAGAAGGGGACGGATCGGATTGGAGGTAAGTGGGGTGTAAATGGGCACAAGTTTGTTTACATCTGTGGCTCGATAGAGGTGAATGGAGGGTCAGACCGATAATGGGGCCTAAGGCTGTTTTCACACTGATGCGTTGTGGTTTACCCACACAGAGGGGGCAAACAAGTGGCTTTCCTGCAGATTAGCTGTACTTTGCAATAGACTTCTATTATATCCTGTAGGTGTGGTGCACTTTCAGAAAGCGCACTAAACTTGCAGGTAATAACAGAAGTCTATGGCTTAGTGTAGGTAACCTGCAGGTGTTCTGCGCTGCACCTGCGGACCAGTTTGAAAGCCGCCCAGTAACCACCGCAGAACAGATATGCCCATATATACACTGTGATTTAAGTAATAAACTTACTTTTAATAACAGATTTCCATTCAGGTATTGCTGGCTGTTGTCCCAGGCAGATCACATTTGGTGTCATTCCACCTGTGATAGTAGTTGGTGCTATGCAGGAAGCATTGGCTTATACGACTCTGCAGCCGCTTGCTTCTTCCAACAGTGTCTTTTTTTTTTTTTTTTTAAACAGATGCTCTATCAGTGGCTTTATTCACAACACTGATGCTCTGGGATGGAGGGTTGGCAACCCACAATCTGGGCTTGCCAAACCACCTTCCCAGAGCAGGAGGTCGCGGGCCACATCAGAGGGCTCCGCAGGCCACGTGGCCCCCCAGCCACTGTTTTGGCACCCCTGGCCTATATTAATCACCAAGGGGGCACAAGAAGTTGTGCAGCCCAGAGAAAGGTTAATCATATCCTATCTTGGGCAGAAAGTTGCAAACAGTTCCCAGGAAAATGGTTCCTTCACCCTGATATCTTATTGTCAATATGTCAAAGATGGGGGATCCCAGACATTGATCTGTTTACGTCCAGGTTCAACAAAGAAATCAACAACTTTGTGTCAAAAACAAAGGATCCGCTAGCATGTGGAACAGATGCTTTGCTATTCCTGTGGAATTGGTTCTCACTGATTTATGTATTCACGCCTATTCTGTCTGTGTCTACAACTTCTTCACAGGATCAAGCAGGTAAGGAAGACATGATTCTTGCAGCCTGCACTGGGGCCCAGGAAACCTTGGTATGCAGGGATCGTAAGATGACAGTAGGGGACCCATGGACCCTACTGCCACGGCCAGACCTTCTTTCGCAAGGTCCAGTATTCCATTCTACTTTACAAACGCTAAATTTAATGGTTTGGCTATTAAGACCCACACTCTGAAGAAACGTGGGCTGTCATGTTCAGTGGTTTCTATCTTGGTTAAGGCACGGGAGCCTTCCTCCATAATCATATATTATGGAGTCTGGGAAGCATATGTCTCCTGGTATGAAACCAAGGGGTTGCCTTGAGTGTTTTTTAAGGACAGGTCTCTGCCTTATCAGTATTATTTCAACAACCACTTTCTTCGCTTTCTTTGGTTTGTAACTTTATTCAGGGGGTAACACAGCTTAATCCCCGGCTAGGTCACCCCTGAACCCTTGGGACTTGAATTTAGTTTGGCGGCATTTCAAAACAGCCTTTTTTGGACCGATACAACATATTCCCTTGGTCCTTTTTTTGACAAGGAAACAATTTTTTTATGGTAACCATATCTGCTGCAAGAAGGGTATCAGAATTGGCTGCTTTTTCTTGTAAAGAGCCATATTATTATTGTTCACAAGGATAAGGGGTCCCCATCCTAACTTTTTACAAAAGGTAGTATCAGGTTTTTATCTAAACCAGGATATTGTTCTAGATTCATTTTTTCCAGAACCATGTTCTATGGAAGAAAAATCACCAAATTCTCTTGATGTGGGGAGAGTCGTCTACTTAAAGATAACCTCTCAGCTTCGGAAAACTGATTTTTTGCTTGTATTGCCTGAAGGTCCTACAAGAGGACAGGCAGCATGGAACTCTACTATTCTAAATAGAATCAATAAGTAATCGTTCTAGCTTATGGTTTAACCACTTCCCCCAGCCAATGCATATATACGGCCAGGTGGGAGCCATCTACTTCTGATAGGACGTTCAGGAACGTCCTTCAGAAGTAGCGGGATCGCGCGCGTGCCTGCGCAGCGGCGCGATCCCGATGTGCTCGTGTCACCCGGACACGGCACATCTCAGATCGGCAGGAGGGCTCTGTGATTGGCCCTCCTGATCACATGACGGCCGTGTCCAATCACGGCCATCATGTGATGTAAACAAACAGCCGGTTGCTAGGCAATCGGCTCTCCTCTCCTCACACGGAAGTCATCGCTGAGGAGAGGAGAGCAGAACGCTGCAGCCGGCTGATGATCAGTGAGTATGAGCTGTTTTTTACAGCTTTCTACTCACTGATCATCAGTCTAGTGTAAACACACAACACAGTGTAAACACAGTCCCCACACATGTCCCCAAATAATAAAAACACATGCCCCTAATAATAAAAACATGTCCCCCACATATGTCCCACTAAAATCACATGTTCCAATGATTATCTGCACACATATGTACGTGATCATTTGCGTACAAATGTCCGTGATCACACAAACCAATTATTATACACTTAACGGAATTTTTTTTACCAAAAACATGTAGCAGAATACATTTTGGCTTCAATTTATGACAAAAACATGTAGCAGAATACATTGTGGCTTCAATTTATGACAAAATTAGATTTTATTGGATTTCTTTTAAAATAGAAAAAAGAAAATATTGCTTTTTTTTTTCCAAATTTCGCAAAAAAAAAAACAAAAAAACGGAGTCGTGAATAAATAACGCCAAAATAAAGCTCTATTTGTGCGAACAAAATGATAACAATTTCATTTGGGTACAGTGTAGCATGACCGCGCAATTGTCACTGAAAGCGCTAGAGTGATGGAAGCTGAAAATTGGGCTGGGAAGGAAGGGGGCGAAAGTGCCCTGTATTGTAGTGGTTAAAGAGGTAGTTTCTACCCTCTCAAATCAAAAAGCACTCCTCTAGAGCTGTTAGTGCTTCATGGGCAGTGCATCACCAAGCCTCCATGGCTCAAATCTGCAAGGCCGCAACTTGGTCTTCAATTCATACATTTATCAGATTCTATCAGGTTGATGTAAAAAGACATGAGGATGTTGCCTTTGGGCGCAGTGTACTGCAGGCAGCAGTATAAGTCCTCTGATCTCATGGTGCCCTACTTTTGTTGTGTCCCTCCCCTCATGTGGCATTACTCTGGGACATCCCACGTAGTAATTACTATGGCTCGGTGTCCTGTGATGTACGATTAAGAAAATAGGATTTTTATAACAGCTTACCTGTAAAAATCCTTTTCTTGTACATCATGGGACACAAAGGTCCCGCCCTCTTTCTAGTATACACGTTTATTGCTTTGCTACAAAACTGAGATGCTCTCGGTATGGGAGGGGTTATATAGGGAGGCAACTTCCTGTTTAGGGTATGCCAGAGTCCATCACCTGAAGGTGGACTATAACTCGCATAGTAATTACTATGGCTCTGTGTCCTGTGATGTACTTCAAGCAAAAAGGATTTTACAGGTAAGCTGTTATAAATATCCTATTTGCTTTTTTTTTTATTTTTTTATTTTTTTTGCATACACCCATACACTATACTCCTTGTTTATGTTAGTCGTGGTGTATACCAGAATACAGCAGCACACTGTGGGAGGCTGTACACTGCAACTGGGCTTCTGGGGTGTGGAAAGATGCTGGGATTTACATTGAAGAGGCTCAGCTGCCCATGTGGAAGAGGCTGAAGACTGCCTAATTTTAAAAAATAAATATTAATTTAAAGAAAGAAGTCATATGTTGGCTGCACTTGCTCACTTCTATTACAGAAAATGAACATTGTCCCACTGTTTTACGGAGGCTTTGACTTCAGTATTTTCACTGAAAAGGTATATACTTGAATTTTCTGTTTCCTCTGTCAAATCCTGCATGCTTGTTCTGGTATTATGACTCTTTGCCACCCATGTGAATGAGACCTAAGGGGCTAAAAAAAAAAAAAAAAAAAAACAGATGGTCTTTCTATCTTTTTACCATCCTCCATTTGTGCAACTTAGCCTTAACACAGCTTCCAGAAGGGTTTGTACACATGCTGTAGAAAATAAAGGACTTCCTTCACTTGGGTGATTATGTGCATCCACTGAATTCCAGTGAAATCAGTGGATTCTTGTGGCTGGGATGGCAGAAGTATGTGAACAGCAGTAGCCACGCGGCCTGTACAAAAAAAGGTGAAAAGAGTCATAGCATTCGCATGTATCTGCACATCCATTGGTTACCTGCGGTTAGGGACAGGTAAGTGACCCTGGACACAGACAGATGCATCCAGGTTCAGACATAATGGCAGGCAACTGCTGGTAGGGTGTGGATAAACAGAACTGTGCAAATGTTTTAGGCAGGTGTGAAAAAATGCTGTAAATTAAGAATTCTTTCATAAACAGAAGTGTTAATAGTTTATTTTTTTTATCAATTAGCAAAATGGAAAGTAAATGAACAGAAGAGAAATCCAAATCCAATCAATATTTGGTGCCACACTTTGCCTTCAAAACGGCATCAATTCTTCTAGGTATACCTGCGCATGTTTTTTTTGCAGGAAATCCGCAGGTAGGCTGTAATGTTCATGTAATCTCAGACAGACTCGTAGATGGGTGGCACAGCGGTGTAGTGGTTAGCACTCTCGCCTAGCAGTAAAAAGGGTTGATGGTTCGAATCCCAAACCACGACTACCTGCTTGGAGTTTGCATGTTCTCCCTGTGCCTGCGTGGGTTTCCTCTGGGTACTCTGGTTTCCTCCCACACTCCAAAGACATGCAGGTAGGTTTATTGGCTTCTGTCCAAAATTGGTCCTAGTATATGAGTGGGGACCTTGGATTGTGGGCTCCTTGAGGGTAGGGACCAATGTGAGTGTGCAATGTACAGGAATAGGGACAATTGTAGACACTCAGGTTGGACTGGTGTCTTTATTCAACCTTACTAACTATGTAACTATGTTGACAGCAGGACTTTGAGGGAGCTCAGACAAATATTTCCAATTTTTCCTCATCACTCCAGAGCACCTGCTGCTATTTTTCTGCACCCCAGTTCCTATGTTTTCATGCATAGGACATGAAAACAAGGCTAAGTGACTCAACTATGCACAAAAACATAGGAACTGGGGTGCAGAAAAATGGCAGCAGGTGCTCTGGACTGATGAGTCAAAATTTTAAATATTTGGCTGTAGCAGGAGGCAGTTTCTAAAGGGCTGGAGAGCAGTACAGTAATGGGTGGCTGCAGGCAACGGTGAAGCATGGTGGAGGTTCCTTGAAAGTCTGGGGCTGCATTTCTGCAAATGGAGTTGGAGATTTGGTCAGAATCAATGGTTTCCTAAATGCTGAGAAATAAAGGCAGATACTCATTCATCATTCCATACCATCAGGAACGCGTGTGGTTGGCCACAAATTTATGACAATGACACCAGAAGTCTGAAAAAACAGCTGCTCTCTTGAGCGCCTGTGGTGTAAGCCTAAGATCCCATACACGCTATTTGATTTTCTGCAGATTTTTGTCTTCAAATTTACCAAAACCATATAATATGAGGTCAAACCTTAAGAGTTTCAATTTGTATGCAATCAGGCCGGCCCTTGCACTACATGGGTTTGGTAAATCTGAAGACAAAAATCTGCATAAAATTTAAGAGTGTATATGGGGCTTAAGTCTCAGATGTCAACCAATATTAATCTGCCCTACAAAAACACTGTTCCTGCCTCCACACTGCCAAGCAGACCTATTTTATCGCTCTCATTAACACCTTCTCATCCAGTCATTGTCAACTATTCTCTACCTTCAGCTCTACTTTTTCCTGCACTGCCTCTACCCATTAACTCACTGCCCAGGAGATTGCCAATTACTTAAAATAGGATTGATACAATTTGTGATGAAATCTCCTCTGTACAGATATTACCCCCACTTAAAGGGGTGTTCCAGAGGAATTTTTATTTTTAAACACTGCAGCTGCTGACTTTTAATAAGGACACTTACCTGTCCAGGGCGCCCACAATGTTGTGCCCCCCCGAGGCCGATACGTCCCTCGTATCGTGTCCCGGCGCCGCCATCCTCACTAAGGCTGGATTCACACCTATGCGTTTTTTGTGCTTTTTGCATTTTGCAGATTTGCACTACAGTCCATTTAACATGGTTTCCTATGGAACACGAGCTGTAGTGCAAATCTGCAAAATGCAAAAAGCACAAAAAATGAATAGGTGTGAATCCAGCCCAAGGGAAACAGGCAGTGTGGCCCTCCACTTTAACACTCCATGTCGACAATCATTACTTCCCTCATTCAACCTCACTACTATGGACGAGGTTGTTAAATTTTTTCTCTAATGCCCACTAAACCACCTGCCTATCCTATCAAATGCCAATCCCTCTATTGGCTTTTGCTCACCCAAAGAATTGAATTCAAAATGCTAAGAACAAAGCCATCCACAACCCTGCCCCCAGCCACATCACTAACCTAGTCTCAAAGTATCCACCTAATTACCCTCTTCATTCCTCCAAAGACCTCCTGTTCTCTAGCTCCCTTGTCACTTCTTCCAATGCTCGCCTCCAGGACTTTTCCTGAGTCTTTCCCATTCTTTGGAATTCCCTACCCCAATTTGTCCGTCTGTCTTCTACTCTATCTACTTTTAGATGATCCCTGAAAACCTATCTCTTTAGAGAAGCTTATCCTGCCCCCACCTAATAACTGTATTTTTTTTTTCTCCATCGGCTCATCCCCCAGAGTTATTACCTTTTGTATCACTTGACCCTCCCTTTTAGATTGTAATTTATAACGAACAGAGCCCTTTGATTCTTCCTGTATTGAATTGTATTGTAATTTGCTACGCTATATAAATCCTGCATAATAATAATAATTAGGAACCATCTTCAGAGTAAAGAAAAACAAGGAGTCCTGAAAATTATGGTGTGGCCCCCAAAGAGCCCCGATCTCAACATCATTGAGTCTGCCTGGGATTACATGAAAAGACCGAAGAATTTGAGGCAGTCTACATCCACAGAAGATCTGTGGTTAGTTCTCCAAGATGTTTGGAAAAATCTACCTGCTGAGTTCCTTCAAAACGATGTGCTTTGAAGGTAAAGGGTGGTCACAGCAGACCGCTGCCACGGTATGAACAAATATAGGCAGGTAGTAATTTTGTTGTACCAAATATCAAAAAAAGGGTATCTTACTGGGTCAAAAAATTCTTAAAACAGATGAAAATATATTATTATAGGGTAGAAGCAATCTACAAAAGCCTAGAAATCAAAAAAAACATTTTTTGCCTGTTTGTCTATGTTGGAGAAATTGCACATTATTATTATTATTATTATTAATAATGATTTATATAACACCAACAGTTTGCACATTGTTTTAAAAGCAGACAATACAGTTGCAATGCAATACAATACCAGACAAAATGGCTCCTGAATCTAAATGGGAACATTTCCCTGTGCTTTTAAATCTACACTTTTTTTGTTCAACTCATAAATCAAATTAATAGGAAAAGAAAATAATTACGTATTAAAAATATTTCCGTGATTTGTGCACTCAGCACCTTTTGGGATGTAATATCAGAATACAGAATAGAGACAATGACCATTGTGTTTAGGTCAGGACATCCTACACTTCTCACTTACAAGTTGCCCCCATGTCCGTGCTCCCAGGCCCAGAGTAAAATTACAGTGCTGGTTATTGGGGGGTCCTAAGAGGCCTATTTCTCCAACAGTCTTGCTCGACTGAACACGGGTAACTCTAGTTGCATTCTGCTGGGGACTGCTAGGACATAAAGGCTGCAGTGTGTGTGTCTGGGTAGGGAATAAAGCAGACATTATCCTCTGATAGGATCTCTCCCAACCCACTTCCAAATCCATCAAGATCAGCTTACATGCTTCGATGTGACTGTTTCTTGTGTCTTCAGCCAGGGAACAATTACAACAAATGTGTTAGCAACACAGCAAGGCCCACACAATGTGTTGGTTATATAATAGAAAATATAACAGAATTCTATGTAAGGATTACTCATACCATTTCCAAACAAAAAAATGTATATTTAAAAGTTCTGATACTTGGGATATCTTGTCTTACATTAAATCAGGGCTGTCCCAATAGCATCATGGGCCCCTGGGCAAAGTAATGCTCTAGGGCCCCTACAATGGAGACAAGCAGAGCTTCCCCTTTTGGTTGGAGCTCCACATTAGCTACATGAACCGTCATTCTGTACAGCAAAGATACAGTGGGAAAATACTACATACATAAAGTAACAAAGCTGTCCTGTGCATATAATATATCTGCTAGATTGATGCCTCCCCAGCACTATGACCCCTCTACACCCTAGATACCCCCCAGCACTCTGACCCTCTACACACTAGATATCCCCCCAGCGCTCTGACCCCTCTACATCCCAGCTATCCCCCCAGCACTCTGACCCCTCTACATCCCAGATACCCCCCCAGCACTCTGACCCTCTACACCCCAGATATCCCCCCAGCACTCTCACCCCTCTATCTCCTAGCTACCCCCCTCCCCCCAGCACTCTGACCCCTCTACACCCCAGATATCCCCCCAGCACTCTGACCCCTCTACACCCCAGATATCCCCCCCAGCACTCTGACCCCTCTACACCCCAGATATCCCCCAGCAATTTGACCCCTCTACATCCCAGATACCCCCCCCCCCCCAGCACTCTGACCCTCTACACCCCAGATATCCCCCCAGCACTCTGACCCCTCTACCTCCCAGCTATCATCCCCCCAGCACTCTGACCCCTCTACCTCCCAGCTATCCCCCCCCAGCACTCTAACCCCTCTACATCCCAGATATCCCCCCAGCACTCTGACCCTCTACACCCCAGATATCCCCCCAGCACTCTGACCCCTCTACACCCCAGATATCCCCCCAGCACTCTGACCCCTCTACATCCCAGATATCCCCCCAGAACTCTGACGCCTCTACACCCCAGATATCCCCCCAGCACTCTGACCCCTCTACTCCCCAGTTATTCCCCCAGCACTCTGACCCCTCTACATCCCAGATATCCCCCCAGCACTCTGACCCCTCTACATCCCAGATATCCCCCCAGCACTCTGACCCCTCTACACCCCAGATATCCCTCCAGCACTCTGACCCCTCTACTCCCCAGTTATTCCCCCAGCACTCTGACCCCTCTGCACCCCAGATATCCCCCCAGCACTCTGAACCCTCTACATCCCAGATATCCCCCCAGCACTCTGAACCCTCTACATCCCAGATATCCCCCCAGCACGCTGACTCCTCTACACCCCAGATATCCCCCCAGCACTCTGACCCCTCTACACCCCAGATATCCCCCCAGCATTCTGACACCTCTACACCCTAGATATTCCCCCCAGCACTGTTACCATATATACCATAAGATGCCCCTTGTATTGTGACCCCCTCTACATCCCTAATGCCCCCTACACTGTGCCTCTCTACATCCCTGATGCCTCTAGCACTATAGCCACCCAAGATACCTCAAGCATTGATACCTCCTATACACCCCAGATCCCCCCTCAGCATTGCTTTCCCCCATAAACCCTTGATATTCCCCAGCACCATTATTCCATCCATGTATAAACCCCTTTTCCAGTGGAGATACAGTGCATGTGAACTTGTGGCTATGTGCCCACTTCCAGCACTGGGCTCACCTATACCAATCAAGCAAGCAGAAGGAGGGGTAAAGGGAGGAGCATCCCTCCGGGCATTCTAAGCCCTTTGGTGCAAACAGTGCTGGACAGCTGGGCTCACCATGACACCATCCACAATGCTACTTCCGCCCACTACTGGGCTCTCCATGCTGCCGACTCAGCAGCTCCCACTCCAGTTTCTACCCCACAGCCTTCGAGTCTTGAGCACTCAAGCTGCATGGGGCAGGGTCAGAGCATCACTGGCGCTCCATCCCTGCCCCTCCCTGCTGCCTGTGAATTAATAGGTATTGTTCTGCATAGCACGGTGCACCGCTGCCAGCCTGCCTCCCCTGTGTATCATTCACTCTCAGTGCCATCGTGGGACCCCCAATTTCCGAGCAGTGTGTGCTCAAGGTCAAGCTGCTTTAGGGAAAGTGCAGCCCCCCCCCCCCCCATGCAGCTGGGGTCCCTGAGCAGGGCCCAGGTGTGCCCACTCATTAAGACAGCCCTGCATTAACTATGATGCTAATTGCATGTCAATCATTTTAGGGTAATGGAGATTTGGTTTTCTTTTTTTGCTTTGTTTTGTCAGCTTTGTATTGTTGCATGATTCAGTATTGATGCTAAATTTTTCGTTACATAAAGTTCTGGTATCAGATCCTTGAACGCAAAATAAAAGTGAATTTTTGCCACCCGTACATATACTTTGCACAAACATGCCACATGTGATTTTTCAGCATACATTTAGGATACCTAAATCTAATATTAAAGTTCTATAGGCAAGACATTTTTACCGCATATCCTGCATTAAGGTAAAAAGTGTCTGCGTTAGTGGATCGCCCTCTCACCTCCCTATATATTCACCTGAGTCCTACATCGATCCAGCGTTGTGCCTGCCTGCAGCCAGTGCTGCTCTCTCTCCATCTTTACACAGGCACAGAAGCAGCAGGGGGAGTCATTGGCTCCTGCTGCTGTCAGTCAAATCTTGTGAGGAAGGAGTGGGGGCTGGGTTGAGCAAGGCTGTGTGTCCATAGACACGCACAGCCTGGCTCGTGAGTGGGCCTATAGGCATGCCCCCTATGGTGGCACATGAAGAAGAGGAGGAGTAGGGTGCACCAGTGTGGGACCCCAGAAGAGGAGGATCAGGACCACTCCTGATACCATTGCACAGAGCAGGTATGCATTATGTGTTTATTTTTTTAACTAGTTGCAGATTTGGGCGTGTTATAGGTGTCCAAAAACGTTTCATCATTGTATGCAGAATGTGTATAGCACATCCTGTCTCTTTGCCCTGCTGTTGGGACCCCCTTCCTATATACAGTAATTGCCAGCTTTGATTAATCAAAGTTGGAATTATTGTGTACCCAGAGAAAGTGTCACCAGGGGTATCTGTCAAAAAAACAGTCTGAATCAGAGTTTATAAACAGCACTGCTCCAGAGGTGATTATCCACTTGCCAACCGCCTAACTTACATTTAAGTGGGCAGTGTGGCCACTCTGCGCTGGATCACGTACCTAGTACATGATCTGCATGACTGCCAGCCTGGCTATGCTGTGATTCCTTAAAGTGTTTCATGGTACAGAGCTCTGTGATTGTAAACAATACAGAACTCTGTCCACTGAGAGCCCATTCACACAGGGGCAACTCCTGATCCGACTTCAGGTCGCCCCTAGTCGCCTCAGGTCACCTCAGGTCGGACAACATTTAAAAAGCAATGTAAGTGAATGAGAGCCGTCTTAATGCACACTACTGAAGTCGCTTCGACTTCAGAAAAGGTTCCCGTACTACTTCTATCCGACTTGTAGGCGACCGGTACCCATTGATTTCAATGGAGATCACCTCCAAGTCGGATCTCCGTTTATACGGAGGCGACTTTGACAGAATTATCAGCTCTCAAGGGGGAACTCCACGGCAAATTTCTGAAAAAATTTTGGCGTGGGTTCCCCCTCCGAGAGCATACCAGGCCCTTAGGTCTGGTATGGATTCCAAGGGGAACCCCCTACGCCGAAAAAACGGCGTGGGGGTCCCCCCCAGATCCACACCAGACCCTTATCCGAGCACGCTACCCGGCCGGCCAGGAAAGGGGGTGGGGACGAGCGGGCGCCCCCCCCCCTCCTGAGCCGTACCAGGCCGCGTGCCCTCAACATGGGGGGTGCCTTGGGGGAGGGGGGGCGTGCGGCCCCCCCACCCCAAAGCACCTTGTCCCCATGTCGATGAGGACAAGGGCCTCTTCCCGACAACCCTGGCCGTTGGTTGTCGGGGTCTGCGGGCGGGGGGCTTATCGGAATCCGGGAGCCCCCTTTAATAAGGGGGCCCCCGGATACCGGCCCCCCACCCTATGTGAATGAGTATGGGGTACAATGTACCCCTACCCATTCACCTGTGGAAAAAAAGTACAAAAAAAAAACACAACACAGGGAAAAAATATTTTATTGCACAGCTTCGGGGGTCTTCCGTCTTCGGGGGTCTTCTCGCCGGACTCCTCCGCTATCTTCTTGTAGCTCTTTTACTAGCGGAGGAGTCCGGCTTTCTTCCTCCCCGCCGCCGGCCTCTTCTCCCGACTTCGGGGGTCTTGTCCCCCTCTTCGGTTCTTCTGCCGGGCCACCGCGCCTTCTTATAGCTCTTTTACAGGCGGTGGCCCGGTCTTCTGTCGTCGCCGCCGCCGCCGCCTTCCGTTCTTCTTCTTCTTCTTCTCCAGGAGATGTTGACACGACGCTCTCTCCGGCCGGAATGCCAGAGCCGCCCTGCGCTGCCACTTATATAGGGACAATGGGGCGGTGTCACATGGGTTGATGTCACATGGGTTGGTCACATGGGTTGATGTCACATGGTGACCCCGCCCCCTTACCATGTGACATCAACCCACATGTGACATCACAAGTCGTTTTGAAGTCGTCCCAAGTCGTGCTGTGATCTTAACTCAAGTCGTGTCCAAGTTGCCTGACTCAAGTCGCCTACAAGTCGTGTTGCCCCTGTGTGAATGGGCTCGACAGGTGATCTTGCTGTTTCTTATTCCCTGCTAAGCAGGGGAAAAAACAAGATCCTTTGTAAAAGCAGCACACAGTACATGCATTACACACTGTTAGGCAAACAATTAACCCCTTGATCGCACCTAGATGTTTACACCTTTCTGGTCATTTCATTAGTACAGTGACAGTGTATAGTATTTGCACTGATCACTGTATTAGTGTCATTATTTATGTCAGTATCAGTTATCCCCCATTCAGTGTCTGCTAGTGTCATATTGCCCACTATAAGTCGCTGATCGCCACCATTACTAGTACAAAAAAATTAATTAATTAAAATACAAATTGCAGTATATATATCTTCATTTGTTGACACTATGACTTTCACTCAAACCAAATAATATACACTTATTAGGATTTTTGTTTTTACCAAAGACATGTAGCAGAGTACATTTTCGCCTAAATTTTTATAGCAGAAAGTAAAAAATATTTTTTTTATTCTAAATTTTTGGTATTTTTTCATTCATTTAATAAAAACCCCAGTGATGATCAAATACCACCAAAAGGAAGCCCTATTTGTGTGAAAAAATATGTATAAGTTTAATTTGGGTACAGTGTTGCATGGCCACTCAGTTGCCAGTTAAAGTGGCACAGTGCATACCACTGATTTTGCAAGTCTGTCTATTCATATGACCTTGTTATGCACTATTTTTTGCACATGTTTGAAATGCAACTTTTTGTTAAATAAAGGAATTACAAAGGTAGCACAGTGCAGAATAGAAAAAAATGGCCTGGTCATAAAGGAGATAAAACGTTTCAGAGGATAAGTGATTATAGAAATATACAAAGTTACATTTTGTTGTTTTTGTATCATTCTGTTCATTCATGTGCAGATAAAAGGGATGAACCTAGATCTGCAAATGATGCCAGCTAAAGCAACCTGACAAGTAAAAAAAAAAAAAAATGAAACTTTTTTTTTTCTTTATAAAATGTTCCTCTGTTTACCTCCTTATTATACTCCTTAGTATACTCTGATCAGCCCTAATTAACTCTTTAGTCTCATTCACACTTCAATTTTAGTCTCATCTGACCATAAAACCTTCCCACGTGGCCTCAGAATCCTCAAGGTGCATTCAAGGTGGTCAGATGAGACTAAAGTTGAATTATTTGGACTCCACACCAAAATATATGTCTACTAGGGAACCTCCTGAGGATACCACATGAAACTAGGGAACTCCCTGAGGCTACCCCGTGCAACTAGCCCCCCCCCCTGTGGCTACACGGTGCAACTAGGGCCCCCCCCCTGTGGCTACCTGGTGCAAAGAGGGCCCCCCGCGGGTACCTAATCTAACTGGGCCCCCCGCAGCTACCCAGTGCAACTAGGGTCTACCCTGCGGCTACTCGGTGCAACTAGGGGCTCCCCTGCGGCTTCTGAGATACGCATAGATATGCCTATGTGGACCAAGCCTAAGACTTTAGTTCCATTTTAAGCTTTGAAAAGAAAAGATACAAACTGATTGGTTGCCGCGCACAGCCACTACAGATTTTGTCCCTCAGTGTGCGTTCTGGTCCGTGCACCCATTCCTGAACACGTGTCAAATTTCGACATGGAGCTGCATTAGGGTTGCCACCTTTTCTTCAAGCCAAACCTGAACACTTTAGGGGCACACAGCAAAGTAGACTCTGGTGTAAAGAGGAAATCTGATGTAGGGGGGTTTCTGCTCACCAAAGCCCCCACTTACATCAGAGTTCTCAGCATTCCCCCTTAAATCAGGGTTCCCAAAGCCCCCGTGCATCATAGTCTGCAGAAGACTCCCTCGGAGGTAGGACAGCGAACGGAAGGAAGGGGGGAGACTTTAGGCACAGAGAGTGGATGGTGAGCTCACTTTCCCGAGGATGGAGGATCAGGCATTGTCACCTTTTATCCACAATGTAGCTGCTGTGCTTCAAATGTCCTGGCCACACTTTAATCCCTGGTGTGCTGTACCTCAAAAAAGGGATGTGTGGGAATATTGAAGCCCAGGCGCACGTCTATGCACTCGGTGGTGATGCCACTCTTTTACTTGAAGCCACAGTCCAGTCTGAATAATGTGTCCAGGTTTCCGGTGATCTGAAACCTGGGCACATGAGTCAAAACCTAGACTGTCTGGGTGAATCCTGGATTGGTGACAACCCTAAGCTGCATCCATGAGCTGTTGCATCTGCATCCACTTCCAGGGCCGCTGATAAGGCGCTACAGGCAGCCCTTCAGTACTGGACCCAGGCCCCATCAGTCCAAAAGGGGGGCCCAGGCATCTGCTGAGCAGTAGGACCAGCCGTACTACCTTCTGCCTTCCCCTGTAGCGCTGCAAGGCTTCTCTTCCGCTCCTTTTCCCCTCCTGTTGTACTGCAGGGGGATCAGTTGTAGCATCCACGCCCCCATCCCTCTACTTTCTGGGCCCCCCTGTGCACCCCTTTTCCACACAGCTTGGTCAGCTTCCCACTTCTCCTGCTGGCTGCTTCTGCTGATGTTTCAGGATAGAGAGTGGAGGAGAGGGGACGGTAAACATGTCATATAACAATGATTTTAGTGTATTTTTAGTGAAAATATAATTTGATATCTTCTAGGGGTTGAGGGATGAATGGGGCCCTGTAAGGTGGGCAGTATGGGGCCCCCATGATTTCTAACAGCAGCCCTGTCCTCTTCCATAGGCTGCCTGCGTGCAGCTCATGATAGATGCAGGTGCAATAAAAAAACTCAGAATGGGTGCCAGCGCCTCTCCAAATGAGGCCTTTGACTTGTTTTTCTAAATACTACACATCTCTGTATTTTCCTGACACCTCCATGGGTTGACTACGTTTATGTGTTTACATCCCATATTCATGGGTGGAACCCATCCTGACCGGTCACTTGTCAGTCACCCACCCTTGCTACAGGTGTAGGCCATTTATGTACCTCATGAAGCCTGAATTGAATATTCCTAGGATAGGACATTACTAAGGACGTCGCTAAGAGATGCCTAGCTGTCACCGTTCAGCATCACAAGAGCGATTCAAACCCCTCACATGCACTTTCTTTGCCCTGATTCAATAGTTCTGAGCTCAGTGTTTGAGAGTTCACTCCTGTAATGGTGAAGGTGAACAGTAACAGCTAGGCTCCTCTTAGCAACGTCCTAGGAGTTTTCCAGTCAGGCTTCATGAACTATATAAGGAGTAAAAAAGAGAGGGTGCACCAGTTAGATAGGCTTATTAAAAAACAAATAAAAACTACTCACAAGCATGTGAAAGTAAACAGCAATATAGAAGCCTTTAAAAGATGGCAATTGGTCTAATAGCTACAGTCTCCAGATAAGGAAAGATAGGACGTAGAAACCACCACAAGCTTTCTACGTCCTCTCTTTTGTTATTTGGAGACTGAGGCTATTAGACCGATTGTCATCCTTTAACCACTTGTCTACTGGGCACTTAAAACCCCCTCCTGCCCAGACCAATTTTCAGCTTTTCTGTTTTTGTTTCTGTGATAACATTATGCAAATTATGAATTTTTCTTCATAAATTTTGGCCACAATTTGTACTGCTACATATCTTTGGTAAAAATAACCCAAATTACCGGTAGTGGATATTATTTGGTCTTTGTGACAGTTAGAGAGTCTACAAGATGTGGTGCGAATCATACAAAATTGATCACACCTGATGTACTGGTGGCCTATCTCATTTCTTGTGACCCGAACAAGCCAGTAAAGTACAAATACCCCCCAAATGACCCAATTTTTGAAAGTAGACATTTCAAGGTATTTAGTAAGAGGCACGGCGAGCTTTTTGATGTTGTCATTTTTTCACACAATTCTTTGCAAAATTAAGATTTTTTTTTCCACAAAATTGTCATTGTAATAGGTTATTTCTCTCACATGGCATGTGTATACCACAAATGACACCACAAAATAAATTCTGCTAAATCCTGAGTATTACGATACAACATGTGTGGGACTTTTCCACAGCCTAGCCACTTAGAGAGGCCCAACACGCAGGGAGCGCCATCACGTGTTCTAGGAACATAAATTACACATCTAAATTGTTGACTACCTATTACACTTTTGAAGGCCCTGGAGCACCAGGACAATGACACGTGGCACTGTGTGGCACTGATGACAGATGGCACTGATACATGGCACTGATGACACATGACACTGATGTGGCACTGATGACAGATAACACTAATACGGGGCACTGATGACATGTGACACTGATGACAGATGACACTGATACGTGGCACTGATGACACATGACACTGATGTGGCACTGATGACAGATAACACTAATACGGGGCACTGATGACACGTGACACTGATGACAGATAGCACTAATACGTGGCACTGATGACACGTGACACTGATGACAGATGGCACTGATACGTAGCATTGATGACACATGACACTGATAACAGATGGCACGTGACACTGACAGGTGGCACTGATGACAAATGGCACTGATACGTGGCACTGATATGTGGCACTGATGACAGATGGCACTAATATGTGGCACTGATGACACGTGACACTGATATGGCACTGATGACAGATGGCACTATGTGGCACTGATGACACGTGGCATGATGTGGCACTGATGACAGATGGCACTTATATGTAGCACTGGGGACAGATGGCACTGGGGACAAATGGCACTGGGGACAGATGGCACTGGGGAGAGATGGCACTAACTGGTGGCACTGGGGACAGGTGGCAGTGGGGGCAGATGGCAGTTTATTTTACGTTTTTGTTTTTTTAACTTACGGACGCTGCAGCCGTTCATCTCTCCCTCCTCACACGCTGTCTCTGTGTTAGAAGGGAGAGCGGTGCTGAGAGATGATCTCATATGTTCACATATGAGATCATCTCTCATTGGACACGCCGATCGCGCTGTAAACGGCCACTGTGATTGGCCGTTTACAGCGATCTATGATTGGCCGTGTCCAAGGGACACGGCCAACACAGAACTTCCCCGATGCACGCTCTCAGGAGCGCGCATTGCGGAAGTAAACAGGAGGACGTCCAGGGACGCCTTCCCAGCAGGTAGCGTCCGTGGTGTAGCCGTTGTGGTTAACCACTTCCGGAGCGCCGCACACCGATATACATCCTAACTTTGAAGAGGGATATCTTTGTTGTGGCAGCAGATAGCTGCCATAACCCTGGTATCCTCTTCTTTGGCTGGCAGTCCAGTTTCCGATAATAGTGGTCACTGCAGCGGATTCACTGCAAAGATCACTTTTATCGGTGGTGGGAGAGGGGCGCCCCTCCTTCCACCTCGCTCCCGTTCCCTCTGCTGCTTACCGGAGCCGTCGCCAGCGGCGGAGGCGATTGGGTCCTTCTGCTGGCTGGGTATGGAGATGAGTGAGGAGAAGATGGCCCCCATCTATCTCCATACCATTGCAGGGGGAAGCGACATCAAAACACCACTTCCGACCCATAGCTCTTAAAGGGCCATTTTTTTTATTGCATTTTAGTGTAAATATGAGATCTGAGGTCTTTTTGACCCCAGATCTCATATTTAAGAGGTCCTGTCATGCTTTTTTTTCTACTCAAGGGATGATTACATTCCTTGTAATAGGAATAAAAGTGACACTTTTTTTTTTTTTTAAAGAACAGTGTAAAAATAAAAATGAAAAGTTAAAATAAATAAGAAAAAACATTTTTTTTTTAAACACTCCCCATCCAGCCGAGCTCGTGCGAGTAGCACCTGCATATGAAAACTGTGTTCAAACCACACATATAAGGTATTGCCGCGATCGGTAGAGCGAGAGAAATAATTATAGCACTAGACCTCCTCTGTAACTCAAAACATGCAACCTGTAGAATTTTTTTAAACATGGTCTATGGAGATTTTTAAGGGTAAAAGTTTGTCACTATTCCACGAGCGGGTGCAATTTTGAAGAATGACTTGATGGGTATCAATTTACTCGGTGTAACATTATCTTTCACAATATAAAAAAAAAAATTGGGGTAATTTTACTGTTATCTTATTTTTTTCATTCAAAAAGGTGTATTTTTTCCAAATAAAGTGCGCTTGTAAGATCTCTGCGCAAATATGGTGTGACAGAAGGTATTGGAACGACCGCCATTTGTTAGAAAAAACATATATAATGTTTGGGGATTTTAAGTAATTTTCTAGCAAAAAAAACTGTTTTTAACTTGTAAACAACAAATCTCAGAAAGAGGCTCGGTCCTTAAGTGGTTAAAGGCTTTTTTTTCTATATTGCGGTTTACTTTCGCATGCTTTGAGTAGTTTTTATTTGTTTTTACATGCTGGTGCACCCTCTCTTTTTTACTCCTTGTTTGACTGTTATCCTGGAGGGCAGCGAGGCCTGAGTCATTATCCATCCTGAACTGATCGCCTGATCAACATATTTGTGCGCAAGAGTATTTTTCTGCTTTCATGAACTTATATACATTGACTACATCTTTAGCAAGGGCTTTATTCAACTTTAATCAAAGCTGCACAATTTTTTGTTTTTTTTCTACAGATGTTCCTTATCATCATAGGTAGGTTTTTGGTAATGGAAAATTGCTGCATAAGGGAGACTTGAGGAAATCCTTAAAAGGCAGTTAGGGGCAGCAACTTCTGGATATTGGATATGGATATTTTTATTTCAGCTTCCCTGGCAAGGACTGGTGGCACCCATAACTCTGGGCTGGCATATCCATATACTACATCCGAGCCTGAGAAGTGTGACACAGGATCCACCTCAAATATAAGGCGTGCTGTTATTGGAAGGGGCCACCAGAAGGCGCTGTGTTCCGGTGTGACCGCGGGAAAGCCGGGGAGAAAGAGAAGGACGGTCTATCCCGGCAGGTACTGGAGGGAGCCGGGTGAGGGGTCGGGTGGATTGTATACAAGGTGGGAGAGGTGTACACAGGTGTGGGGTGTAGAGCCCTGTATAGGGTGCACGGTGCTGGGATGGGACTGCGAGTTCCTAAATGCACTGATAGCCACACGTGTTATTCCAGCTGCTCTGCTGTAACCTTCTGCATGGGGCATGCTGGAACTTGCAGTCCTTCCATAGAGAAGCGTTATAATATATGATGGGGGTGCAGTGTCATGTGCTTCATGTAGAGAAATCCTACACTGGGAGGAATGTGGTGACTACCATTGCTGAGCACGGGTTGAAAATACTAGTTGCCTGGCTACTTGAGTCCCAAACCTGGAATAGGAGTGCAGTCATTGAGGGCAGAGCGCCTGGTCTATGTGGGGGGGGGATTGTAGGAGATGGGCAACATTTTCAAGAGTAAGGATAGCGATGTGTCATTATGTACTATTTGGGGATGTGCCAACCGTTAAAGAGAACATTGGCAACGTTGGAAACTATAGTTTCACCAGCTAGCCGCAGGGGAGCCCCCTAGTTTGGATAGCCGCAGGGGAGCCCCCTAGTTCAGTGGTTCTCAACCTTCCTAGTGCCTTGACCCCCTTGATAAAATTTCCCAAGTTGTCTGGACCCTTAACAGTAAAACTATTTTCGTAGTGTGGGTTGTCAGCACCCAAGGCAAGACAAGTGATTCACGCCCCTAACCCATTGACCTTCAGGCTAGGTTCACATTGCAGCGATGCGGGAACGCTGCAAATCCGCGGCGGGTTCCCGCATTGCATGCCTCCTGGCGGCAGTTCACACTGCCCTATGCGAACTGCTGGGAGTGTCAGTGAAATGTTAATGACACCCCCAGATCAGTTTGCATATTGCACTGCGATCTGCAAACTCGGACAGGAATCGTATCGCATGGTGTGAACACCCATGCGATCCGATTCTGCTGCGGACCGAAAAAAAGTCCTGCGATGCGAATTCAGCCATACTAACTGTAAGCTGAACTCGCATCGCACAGAGATCGGATGTGATTTGCAGTGCGGTGCGAATCACATCCGATCTGGTCACCGCAGCAGTGTGAACCCAGCCTTAGTGCTCTCTGAGTCCCTTCCACTCTTATGGTACATTTTAGGATCGCTCTCGCTCTCTCTCTCTCTCCCCTTTTCTTTGTTCCTGTAACGTACCTTGGGTGTGAGCCTGATGTGCAGAGGGGGACCACTGGAGTGGGGACAGTGGTGGTAAGAGCACGGTGATGTAAAGGTGCCTGTTTGGTCTAAACTGCTTGGAGGTGTGTAGCAAGAAGAAGTTAAAACAGAAGGTACGGAGATCAGCGGATGCAGGCCAGTAGGTTTAGCGGATGCAGGTTTGCAGAGCAGCGGATGTAGGTTAGCAAGTGCAGACAGAAGCGGTGTCAGGCTAGCCGGGTCATACACACCAGGATAAATGGCAGGCAGAGAATAGTCAGAGTCCAGGCTGGGTCTTGGCATCAGGCAGGTAACTAAGCAGGGTCAAACAAGCTGAGGTCAGGATTGGAGACAGAAGCAAGGTCAGGAGCAGAATACTGGCACAGAATCAGGAACGCGGGTAACAGAAGCAGATCAAACCACAAGGGGCAGCTTTCAGGAAGCGTCTTTCATAGACTGCTGGGCGACAAAGCGCACATTCGCACGCAAAGTCCGCACGTCTTCTGGAGTGGGCAGTGCGTCACTGACAGTTCTTCCCCCTCTTTTCCTCTGCCTTCCATGTATTCTCAATTTTTATTTATTTTTTATTTTTTTTTTATTCTCTGCTGATCTGAGAACTGCAGTGAGGACTTTTAATGGCAACTATAAACACATGTTCATATACAAGGAATGAGGAAGCCCGCAACTGACCTTTTTGGTCCCAAAAAGAATGGCAGTGCGTTACCCCTTTGAGGAGAGCCTTCTTAAAAAATGGTCGGCTCCCCCGGTCGTGAACCCCCCCCCCCAGTGTCCAGGTTAAATAAAGTAACCACAATCCCGGTAGAAAGGATTCCTGCATTTAAGGACCCTACCATCAGGAAGGCTGAGGCAGTGGCCCGGTCCATGTTTACGGTAGTGGGTTCAGCAATACGACCAGTACTGGCCACAGCATTGGTGTCACAGACACTTGCTGAGTGGGCAATACTATTACACCGTGAATTGGAGAAGCAGCAGGTCTCTCCTGTCTGTGTGGAACTAGCAGCTCAGTTAGTGCACGGCCTTAAAGTGGTTGTAAACCCTTACAAATCACTTTGACCTACAGGTAAGCCTTGATTAAGGCTTACCTGTAGGTCCAAGAAATATCTCCTAGACCTATACGGCATGCGCCGTAGACAGCGGTGCGCAGGCGCACTGGGCAAGCCGCAGATCGCGGTGATATGCCGCGAGTGTCTGCTCCCATGCGCAAGTGCGGGAGTGACGTCATCGCGGCTCCGGGGTAATCGCAGCGCTGGAGCAGCGAGACCCACCAAGAAGATGGACGCTCGGAACTACAGGGGACAGCGGTGACTTCGCTGGCTCCTGTGTCAGGTAAGTGACACATAATGGGCTACTATGCGATGCATAGTAGTCCATTATGCTTTACCTTTGCAGGGAATCAAAGAGGAAGTAAACCCATCAGGGTTTACTTCCTCTTTAAGTACGTCTGTAACGTGACCCTGGATACACTTCCCTTGCTCACCAGAGCATCATTTTCAGCAGTGGTGCTGCAGCACCTGATTTGGCTGAAATGCTGGTCTGCAGACCAGGCATCTAAAAAAGCCTTGACGGATTTACCCTTCCTTAGTGAGCGGCTATTTGGAGCCTCTCTGTATGACGTTATTAAGAATGTCACAGGTGGGAAGAGCACTTTGCTCCCACAGTCCAGGAAGAGTAAGGCAGCACGCCGCAGGCAAGGGCCTTCATTTTCCGCTCAAGAGGCTTTTTCGTCCGCCCGGGACTTCAGCAAAATGCTCCCAGTCTGACAGGGCGTCTACTGAGGGACAGAAGCATCCCAGCCAGCGAGCAATAGTGCTACTGCATGAAGGTTTGCCCCCACCCATCACTTGGGTGGGGGGGGGGTGTTGCCTTCAGGAGTTGGCAGCCTGGTGGGCCTCTTGGCTGTCTGACCAATGGGTCTGAGAACTGATTTCATCAGGCTACAAGATAGAGATCCTCTCTTGGCCACCAAACAGATTTTTCCCCTCCAGCATACCCTTATTTTCGGCTCACCAGGAGGCCCTCTTTGGGGCAGTAAGGGACCTGCTCAGCTGCGGGGTGATAGTGCTTGTTCCAGAAATGGAAAGGTTTCAGGGATTCTATTCCAATCTGTTTGGACGTACCCCTTCCTTTTTGGGGACTACAATCTTGGACCTAACAAGCCCCTTGTTTTGTGAAGGTACAGAGGTTCAGAATGGAATCCGTTCACTCAGTGGTCGATGCACTCCATCAGGGGGACTCCCTGGCGTCTTTGGACATCCAGGACACGTACTTGCATATGCCTCAGGCATCAGAGGTTTCTACAATTTGTAGTAGCGGAAGACCACTATCAGTTTGTGGCTCTCCCCTTTGGCTTGGCTTCAGCACCCTGAGTCTTTACCAAGTTATTGTCTTCAATTTTGGCGTTGTTGTGACAACGTGGGATCGCAATCGTGGGTTACCTAGACGATTGCCTTCTGAGAGCAGCTTCCATTTTAGAATTAAGGGAGGATATGCAATAGCCATGCAAACCCTGCAGGAATTTGGGTGGGTGGTGAACCTCAAAAAGTCGTTTCTTGTGCCAACTGAACGACTGGAGTACCTAGGCTTACTGCTGGGTTCTGTGAAAGCGAGAGTGTTTCTCCCTTCAGACAAACTGCAGACTCTCAGAGCCACGGTGAAGCTGTTGATGAACCGCAGGTGGTCGTCGCTGCGCTTCTGCATGTGAGTCCTGGGCCTCATGATGGCCTCCTTCGAGGCGGCACCGTATTCCCAATTTCACAACAGAGTTTTGCAGAAGATATTGACAAAATGGGACAAATCTCCGTTATCCCTGGATCAGCAGATTCAGGTCAGCCAGTTAGTCAGGGACTCTCTTCTCTGGTGTCGGAGATCTCCAGCCCTTCGGTCCGGGAAATCGTTCCTACCTCTTCATTGGATAGTGATCACAAAGGATGCCAGCCTGACCGGCTGGGGTGGAGTACTGAGAGTACAATCGACCCAGGGCCACTGGTCAAGGGAGGAATCCCAGTTGCCGATCAATGTGCTCGAACTTTGAGTGATCAGGCTATGCCTCTCCACATGGTTGATGAGACTACGAGGGCATCCGATCAGGATCCAGTCTGACAACGCCACGGCGGTGGCATGTCAACCATCAAGGAGGAACAAGAAGCTTGGCTGCAGCACGGGAGGTCGCTTGCATCCTTCGGTGGGCAGAGCGGCACGTACCGCCCCTATCGGCCATATACATCCCTAGAATACGAACCTGGCAGGTGGACTATCTAATTCGCCAAATGCTGGACCCAGGAGAGTGGTCACTGCATCAGGAGGTGTTCAGGCTTCTTTGCCTTTTGGTGGGGCATGCCAGATGTGGATCTCCTGACCTCTCAGCTCAATCGAAAGGTGCAGAGGTTTGTGTCCAGGACAAGAGATCCCTGGGCGGATGCGTCAGACGCGTTGGTGGCTCCATGGGAGCAGTACCAGCTGATCTACACCTTTCCTACACCTAAAACTTACCACATCTGCTCCGAAGAGTGGAGGCAGAGGGGATTCCAGTGACACTGATTGGCCTCTGTGTCCTTGGTACGCCGACCTAGTATGCCTGGTGGCGGACGCTCCTTGGCGGTTACCGATGCGAGAAGACCTCCTGTCACAAGGTTCGATTCTCCATCCTGCTTTACCGTTGCTGACTTTAACGGCATGGCTGTTGAAAGCCAGGTGCTAAGAAACCAAGGTCTGTCTGACTCTGTAATTTCCACTGTATTGAGGGCACGAAAATCTTCTTCTCGGAACTTATACCATCGTACGTGGAAGGCTTATATCTCCATGCGTGAGGAGAGGGGTGGCGTCCACGCACCTATTCCTTTTCCAGGCTCCTGCTGTTCCTACAGTGAGGAGTGGACCAGAAACTGGCCTTAAGTACCATCAAGGGACAAATATCACCCTATCCTATGACCCCTGGCGTCTCACTTGCTAGTGAGCACCTTTTGTACAAGGGGTCTGGCAGTAGTAGTCGTCCCCCCCCCCCCGGTGCGTCCACCCTTACCTCTGTGGGATCTGAACCTGGTGTTATCGGCGCTTCAGAAAATGCCGTTTGAGAACATCAGGGAAATCCCTTTTGTTAACGCTCTCTCAGAAAGTGGTCTTTCTGGTGGCCATCACATCGGCCAGGAGGGTTTCAGAACTAGCGGCCTTGTCTTGCAAGTCGCCATATCTAGTTAGTGTGCATGAGGCCTAATTGATCTAAACAAAAATGCTAAAATCTTATCTACTTTGTAACTTTTTAAACTGGAATTAAATTTATACTCAATTTTTTTTAGTAGCCCCCCCCCAGGAAGTTTTTGCCATAATGTATGGACTGCATATGGGCACAATATGGCATACTTGACTGTCAAACAAAGCCCTCCAGTAATGCGCTGTCAGCCCTCCAGCTGGTCCCAGGCGTTTACATCTTGTCCTGGTCTTCCTTTTCGGGTTTGTTCTCTTCAGTCGCTTGAATGGCTTGGCTACGATAACGTCACTTCATGGCACAGAACGGTGCAGTGAATGTACTCTGAGCTACGAATGCGTGACTCTGTGTACATAAACACTGACAGGCAGGTAGAAGCATTTATGACAGAAGAGACCACCAGGGTCTCTCCTGTCATAGAAACCCTGCCTGTCAGCTGAGTTTAACTCAGTTTTTAATGATCTTTCAAAAGGCTTTTTCAATCCTTTTAAATCTAGTTTTCTTTGAACTGTTACCTGGCGGGTAGCATTGATGAAGACTGATGTTGCAGTTTGTTCATTCTGAATGAAGGGTGGAGTAAGTGCTTCTATGTGCACCTGTGAGTTTTTAAGCTCCAATGTAGCATTATTTTTAAATATATTTAGTTTTTTTTTGTTAAAGCACTAAAATGTAAAAATGTAGCCAGTGCAGCCCCTCTGCAGACAGATGAATATGAGGCTCCAAATTCATGGCTCTCCAGCTCAGTCATAATATCTAGAACAAAAGGCCTGCATCTGATTAACCACTAGGCGTCCGTGCTATAGCCGAAAGACGGCTGCAACGCGGACGCCAATTGCCGGGAGGCCGTCCCTGGACGTCCTTCTGTTTACTTCCGCATCGGAAGTTCTGTGTTGGCCATGTTCATTGGACACAGCTAGTCACAGATTGCTATCAGTGGGGGGAAAAAAAAGAAAATGAAGTGCCATGTGTCCCCAGTGCCATCTGTCAGTGCCATCTTTCATTAGTGTCATGTATTTTTGCCATCTGTCATCAGTTTCACGTATTAATGTCATCTGTTCCACATATTAGTGCCATCTGTCATCAGTGCCACATATTAGTGCGGGGGGAAAAAAATCTTAATTTTGCAAAGAATTGTGGGAAAAATGACATCAAAAACCTCATCATGCCTCTTACTAAATACCTTGGAATGTCTACTTTCAAAAAAGGGGTCATTTGGGGGGGTATTTGCACTTTTCCTGGCTTGTTCGGGTCGCAAGAAATGAGCTGGGCCACCAGTACATCAGGTCTGATCAGATGGGGTGTGTTTTTTTTTTTTTTTTTTTTTTATGATTTGCACCTCAGCTTGTAGAGTCTCTAACTTTCATAAAGACCAAATAATATCCACTAATTTGGGTTATTTTTACCAAAGATATGTAGCAGTATAAATTGTGGCCAAAATTTATGAAGGAAAAATAAAATTTTGCAAATTATTAATCACAGAAACAAAGAAAAATGCATTTAGTTTTTTTTTTCAAAATTTTCGGTCTTTTTTTCATTTATAGTGCAAAAAATAAAAAACCCCAGAGGTGATCAAATACCACCAAAATAAATCTCTATGTGTATGAATAAAGGACAAAAAATGAATTTGGGTGCAGTGTTGCATGACTGAGTAATTGTCATTCAAAGTGTGAGAGCACTGAAAGCTGAAAATTGGTCTGGTCTCAGGGGGTTTAAGTGCCCTGTTGTTAAGTGACAAATGCCAATAAATGTATATTGTTGGAGGGGAAGATGTGTTTACCTCGAAAAATGGCACTATACAAAGGTAGTTATTTTTCTAATGGGAACACAGCCGGGAATAAAAATTAAATTGGAAATGTATTCATGCCCCATTGCAAAAAGTAATGTCTGACGTTTTGCCTTCAAATGTATTAAAACATATTTCATTTTTTTTTAAATCCTCAGGTTTCTCCTTATTTGATACGTGGAGAGTTACAAACCTGGATCTACCGTGTATAGATGGGGTGTACCTCTCTGGACTGGAGCATGATTTCTACATGCTTGTGTCAGCAGAACTTAACCACTTTTTACAACAGGGAAACCACAAGGCGTAAGTGTGTGTGTGTGTGTGTGTGTGTGTGTGTGTGTGTGTGTTAAAACACTTTCACACATTTGAAGCTTCTTGATGAACAACTGTTCCAAATATTCTGATAACAGTATGTTGCTAAAGCATGTGAAGATTGTATCAAGTATAATAGTTATTTCTCTTATATTCACCGACTGACACAGCTCCTCTCTGTAACTAAATGGGTTTGTTAGCCTGCCATTAGGAGAACTAGGCAAAAATTGTAACACAATACACAGAACTTTAGTCCCGCCCCGGGGGGCGGACCCTGTGCTAACAACCCTCCCTGCTGCCCAGGCAGAACTCCAGTTTTATTTTGCCTAGTGAAGGCGAATGACCTAGGAACCCTGCGGGCCCTTTGATCCATTTTTTTTTTTTTTTTTTTTTTTTTGATGCAGGTTTGCTGTTTTTGCGCAAGATAGAAGATCCCAGGAGCTTTCATCAACTTCTGGCTGGGTGACAGGCTGGTTAAGTTGTCCTTGTAGTCTCCCCAGTCCGGCCATCGAGCGTGTGCAGGCCGCAGCTAAGGCTCGTCAGGCCACAACATACCTCAGCTCCAGAGGTGGTCGGTGAGCTTCAATGCTCCGGGGTATACACATGACCGGGCTACTGATATCCTGATCACAGTATACGGGGTCAACAGCTACCCTGTAACTGCGCAGGAGGTCTCCCAGCTCTTCAGGACTGGTAAGTACGGCTCTCCATGCTTCGGTGGGGTGAGCATCTGGGTATTCCCTGGGAGGTCGATTCGGGGGTCACCTCACCTCCTTCTCTTCTACGTCCCTATCTCCCCTCCGGGGGGGGGGGGGGGTGGCTTCGTGCGTGCGTGTGTGTGTGTGTCTCTCACCTGTAGGGGGCTCTGTGTGGCTAGCTTTGGTCCCGGTCTGGGGGGGTCCCAAAAGGTGTCTGTGGAGGTGTTCTTGCTGAATGCAGGCAGCACTGTTCTGTGATTATTTATTTTTTTCCTGTCACCTCATGGCGCTGTCCAGTGGCCATTTTGACTGTGGGCAAAGCAGGTTCCCCTTGTGGGCCTCAGCAGCCATTTTCTATGGTATTTTCCTATTAGTTGCATTGGCGTCCATTTTTTTTGAAGCCCGGGCGCTCCTTTTCACAGTAGTTCTTTTGTGACAGCATTACATGTGCTCACACATGCTGTTTCCTGTGTCCACTGTGTATACAGGACGCTGGATGGCTCTTCCCTGAACGCTGGTGCAAGCTCTGCAGATCGTTTCACTGCTATTCTATACAGCTGCTGCCGACAGTTTCTTCACTCTGCAACTGGGTAACCTCCTGGGGACTACAGGCACGGCAAGTAACAATCATAGAACACCCCAGGGTTGAGTCTGGCGCTAGGTACCCCCCACGTGGCTGCAGCAGGAGGGTGGGACCTTCACTGTCCTAAGTTCCCTTGCAGGTGGCAGACAGGGTAGGGTCAGCATGGCTTCAGAAACTGGTGTCTCTTCCCCCGAAATCCAGGCTATTGCAACCATGTCACCTGCGCATCGAGCTGTGCCCATGGACACCCTGACGGCGGTCCTTAACTCTTTTGTTGCTAAAATAGAGACGGTGCGTGGGGGGGAAAGGTGCGCGTAAAAGGCCCCTGCCCCCCCCCCCCTTCCGTAAAGTAACCACGATCCCGGTTGAGGGGTCTCCTGAATTCAAGGACCCCACGGATAGGAAGGCCGAGTCGGTGGCTCGTTCCTTGTTTACGGTTGTGGGGTCAGCCAATGCGACCAGTACTGGCATCCGCACTGATTGAGTGGGCAAAACTTTTGCACCGCGAATTTGGAGAGCAAAACGCCTCCCCTGTCTGCGTGGAACTAGCAGACCAACTAGTGCAAGGCCTTAAGTACATTTGTGACGCGGTTCTGGATACTCTCCCTCTGTTATCCAGGGCTTCAGTGTCAGCTGTGGTGCTGAGGCGCCGGATTTGGCTTAAATGCTGGTAGGCTGACCAGGCATCCAAAAAAGCCCTGACGGATCTTCCCTTCCTTGGCGACCGGCTCTTTGAAGCTTCGTTGGGTGACATTATTAAAAATGCCACGGGTGGTAAGAGTACACTACTCCCACAGGCCAGGAGCCACGCTGCAGGCAAGGGCCCTCTTTTTCCACTCACAATTGGCTTTTTCGTCCGCCTGGTGCTTCGACAAAACATTCCCAGCCCAACAAGACGTCCACGGACGGTCAAAAGCGTCCCTGGAACCACAAGCCTAACAAGCCTGCGAACAAAAGTGCTACTGCATGAAGGTTTATACGCGGGTGGGGGGGTCGCCTTCGGGAGTCTGCAGGCCGGTGGACCTCCCGGTTATCCGACCAATGGGTCTGTGACCTGATTTGCACAGGCTACAAGATAGTTTCTCTCTTGGCCACAAAACAGATTCTTCCCCCTCCAGCATACCCGTGCCCCCGGTTCGCCGGGAGGCCCTGTTAGGGGCAGTAAGGGACTTGCTGAATCGGGGTGATTGTACCAGTTCCGGAATCGGAAAGCTTCCAGGGGTTCTACTCAAATCTGTTTGTGGTTCCCAAGAAGGAAGGGGTAAGTGCAGAGGTTCAGAATGGAATCGGTTTGCTCAGTAGTCGCTGCGCTCCAAGGGGACTTCCTGGCGTCTTTAGACATCCAGGATGCGTACCTGCACATACCCATATGCCTTCGGCATCAAAAATTTCTGCGTTTGGCAGTCGGGGAAGCCCATTACCAGTTTGTGGCTCTTCCCTTTGGCCTGGCATCAGCCCCCTGAGTCTTTACCAAAGTACTGGCTCCAGTATTGGCGTTGCTGCGACAACGCAGGATCGCGATCGTGGGTTACCTAGACGATCTCCTCCTGAGAGCATCTTCTGCCTCAGAATTAGAGGAGGATGTGGCGATCATCATGCAGACTCTGCGAGAATTTGGGTGGCTGTTGAACCTAAAGAAGGCGGTGGTTGTGCCGACCCAGCCTCTGGAGTACCTGGGTTTACTATTGGACTCCAGGGAAGCGAGGGTCTTTCTCCCCTCAGACAAATTACAGACTCTCAGATCTGCAGTCAAACTACTGATGAACCGCAAGTGGTCGTCGCTCCGCTTTTGCATGCGAGTACTGGGGCTCATGGTAGCCTCCTTCGAGTCAGTACCTTATGCCCAGTTCCACACCAGAGTCCTGCAGAAGGAGTTTTGGACAAAATGGGACAAATCTCTGTTGTCCCTGGATCGACAGTCAGCCAATTAGGGACTCTCTGATCTGGTGGTTGAGGTCCCCGATGATTCAATCCGGAAAATCGTTCCTTCCTCTGAAATGGACGGTGATCACTACGGATGCCAGTCTCTCAGGCTGGGGTGGAGTGATGGGTATTCAGTTGGCTCAGGGCTTCTGGTCGACAGACGAATCCAAGTTGCCGATCAATCTGCTCGAATTGAGAACGATCAGGCTGTGCCTCCACACATGGTCTATGTGTCTTCAAGGCCGTCCGACCAGGATACAGTCAGACAACGCCACGGCTGAGGTGTACATAAATTGCCAAGGGGGAACAAGAAGTTCAGCCGCTGCTCGGGAGGTCGCTCACATACTTCGGTGGGCAGAGCGATACGTTCCGGCCCAGTCAGCCATTTACATCCCGGGGGTGCAAAAATTGGCAGGCGGACTATCTGAGTCAACAGATGCTGGACCCAGGAGAATGGGCATTGTATCTGGAGATATTCAGGCTGTTGTGCCTAAAATGGGGCACACCAGATGTGGCTCTATTGGCCTCCCGCCTCAACCGGAAGGTGCCGAGATTTGTGTCCAGGACAAGAGATCCGTGGGCATACGTGTCAGACGCGCTGGTGGCTCCATGGGATCAGTACCAGCTGATCTACGCCTTTCCTCTGCTAAAACTGTTGCCACGCCTGCTGTGCAGAGTGGAAGCCGAGGGGATTCCAGTAATCCTGGTGGCCCCAGATTGGCCTCGGCAGCCCTGGTACGCAGACCTGGTGCGTCTGGTGGCAGACGCTCCCTGGTGACTGCCGCTGCGAGAGGACCTCTTATCTCAAGGTCCAATTTTTCACCCTGCTTTACCGTCGCTGGCATTAACGGCATGGCTGTTGAAAGCCAGGTGCTGAGGAACCGGGGTCTGTCGGACTTGGTGATTCCAACTATGTTGAAGGCGCGGAAATCTTCTTCAAGGAAGATATAGGCCTTCCAGGTACAATGATATATCTCCATCTGTGAGCAGAAAGGGTGGCATCCGCGCTCCTTTTCTATATCCAGGATCCTGCTGTTTCTACAGCAAGGTGTAGACCAGAAGTTGGCGTTGAGCACCATTAAGGGGCAAATTTCAGCTCTGGCTGTCTTTTTCCAGCGACCCCCTGGAGTCTCATTCATTAGTGAGTACCTTCATTCAGGGGGTGCGACATGTAGTCCTTCCGGTACGTCCACCGTTGCCACCATGGGATTTGAACCAGGTGTTTTCGGTGCTTCAAAAGCCGCCGTTTGAGAATATCAGGGAGATTCCTTTGTTGACCCTTTCACAGAAAGTGGTCTTTCTAGTGGCCATCACATGGGCCAGGAGGGTTTTGGAATTGGCGGCCTTGTCATGCAAGTCGCCCTATCTGGTTATGCACAGGGATAAGGTGGTGTTGCGTCCGCAACCGTCCTTTCTACCGAAGGTGGTTTCGGCTTTTCATATCAATGAAGACATTGTATTAACATCGTTGTGTCCTAAGCTGAAGCACCCCAAGGAGGTGGCCCTTCACGCTCTCGATGTGGTTAGGGCTCTGAAGGTGTACTTGTCTGCCACGGCTCCCTTTCGGAAGTCAGACTCGCTGTTTGTTTCGGTGGCTGGCCCAAAGAAGGGTATGGCGGTCTCGTCGGCCACCATTTTCCAGGTGGATCAGACAGATTGTAGTACAAGCCTAAGCCTTGAAGGGCCAGGTGCCCCCCTTTCCAGTCACGGCCCACTCTACGAGAGCAATTGGAACGTCTTGGGCCTTCCGACACCAAGCATCTGTCTCTCAGGTGTGTAAGACAGCGACCTGGTCGTCTGTCCATACGTTTACCAAGTTCTACAAGGTAGACGTCAGTGCATTGGCTGATGCCTGTTTTGGCCGCAAAGTTTTGCAGGCGGCCGTGTAGTTGCAATTGAGTGTTTGTTTTTTATCTTTTGGTTAAAACGCAGTACTGTTTGTTAATGCACTGTTGCATTACTTCCGCAAATTGTTTGCGGTGTTGGGGATTTCTCCTGTTGAGAATACCCGGTTATATAGCGGTGTGTTTTTCCGTACACTGCTGTTTTTTGTGGGTTTAGTTTCACTAGTTCCCACTTGCCATGGTGGATGAAGATTTAATGCTGTTTTTTTTCCCACCCCTCGTTTGGCACTGCTTGGGGACGTCCCATTTAGTTACAGAGAGGAGCTGTGTCAGTTGGTGAATATAAGAGAAAATAAGATTTTTGTACTCCTTTTCTCTGTAATTCACTGACCGACACAGCACTCACCCCTCCTCCTTTTTTCTACGTTATACTACTTGTTCACGTACTGAGTTCTGCCTGGGCAGCAGGGAGGGTTGTTAGCACAGGGTCCCCCCCCCCCCCCCCCCCTAAAGTTCTGTGTATTGTGTGTAATTTTTGCCTAGTTCTCCTAATGGCAGGCTAACGAACCCATTAAGTTACAAAGAGGAGCTGTGTTGGTCAGTGAATTACAGAGAAAAGGATTTTACGGCGAGTACAGAAATCCTATTTTTGCATGCTAAACCAGCATATCCTTCTATTGTGTGTGTGTGTGTGTGTGTGTGTGTGTGTGTGTGTGTGTGTGTGTGTGTGTGTGTGTGTGTTTTTTCGATTAGGAGCACTATTACAGGAAATTCTCTGGAGGGGTTATTTCTACTGATAGGCCAATGGGCTCTGTCAAACTTTCATTTGAGGAGAGAAGCGGTAATCACTTTGCTGTTAACTGAAAGCACAACCTGCTATATAAAGTTTAAATGAGCCTTCCAGCAAAAATAATTTGTGTGTGTATATGTGTGTGTGTGTGTGTGTGTGTGTATATATATATATATATATATATATATATATATATATATATATATATATATATATATATATATATATATATATATATATATATATATATAGCTTTTTGTCTTCTAGTATGATTAATTAAGATTATTTACAAAGAAGGTTATAGTTTCCCATTAATGTGCAATATAGGCGACCCTCTGTTTGCAAAAAAACTACAAATACTAGAAGTAAATGGAAAGGTATCTAAAAGCTAATAGCTTGTTGATTTAAGAATATTTACATTATGCAGATCAAAGTAACAAAAAAGGATTGAATTACATATTTGTCTTTTAGAGATTGAAGGTTTCTTTGTCAGTGGTGGCAGTTTTGCAATCTGCCCATCATTCTGTTGGGAATAATAGAGTAAAATAGTAGAAGAGCTGTAAGAAATGAGCTTTGGTGAAAATGTTATTTGTGTTTTTATATTCTGGGTTTTTAACCTGTAAAAATAAAGGCATAGCATAGGCTATGGGGGGAGGGGGGGCGGAAAGCACAACTTTATTCTTCAGGAAGTGAATCTTCATTTCCTCATCTACAGACTAAACAGGAATACCTGTGTCCCAAGTAATTCCATTTTAGGACTGAAGCTGTGCAACCAGACGTGTGTGTGTGTGTGTGTGTGTGTGTGTGTGTGTGTTTTCCTTATATTTATATGACCGTTTTTAATGCATAGATTCACCTCCAGCATTGTGCCCTTTGCAGACTAAAATGTTCTGAATATTGAATGGCTTCTTTGCTTATTGCCTTTCAGGGTTCTTTTGTTCCCGCCTGTCTCTAGTCGACTGCGTTACCTTATCCACCGGCTTGCAGAGCCTTATGATGGACTTAGCAGCTTTTCTGTGGGTGAAGGGTGGCAGCGCCGCACTGTAATATGCCATGTAGAGATAAGGTGAGATATTAAATTGAGCTATTTCTAGATACGACAATGCAGGTGTTTATATGTTCTCCTGTGTCCTTTGACATAAACATACATGCGTTCTTGGGCTATCCAAGCTTCATGTTTGTCACAAAAAATAAAGCTTATGGTTGTCAGATAATGCCATCTCTTCAGCTGCCCTCTAATAGAGTATCTGTATCGATTTAATAGACTGCACCTTGTTAGACCCTAAAGGAATTGGCAATGGAGAATCTATCAGACCAGTACACGAAGAGTAGAAATTGTATGGGATCTTGTTGGCTGGTTTGGAGGTGGCAGTGCCAAAAATCTGAAAAAAACAAAGTTGCAAAGTAAGTGATGGGTGTACATAAAGGCTGGAAAGAGGTGGCCAGATCAAAGTGGTTCTATAACTGTTTTTCTCCAGCTCATTTGGCTGTACTTCTATGGATCACAGGAGTGCAGTTAGTTCGGCTGAATTCTGCTTTTTGCCGACGTAATGAGTTGGTCCAGGCTCGGTGCCATCACGTCCATGGAGTCAGGATCTGCCCAGATCCCTGGACCAACCCCCGGCTCAGCCTCTCGGCAAGCTGCTGAGCTGGCCGCTCCCACCCACTCCATAGCCCCTGAGCTCCAGTGAGCGAGGAGGGGGCAGGGCAGAAAGTTGTGACTGACAGTCACCAACTCTCTGCTCAGGGAGCTGTGCTCCGAGGTGCCGAGGGACAGATGCAGCATCAAACTGTTGCTGCATCCACCTAGGTAAGTATGACTCAAAAAAAAAAAAAAAAAATCTTTTAAGGTAAAACAGACTTTGAAACCACTTCAAGGAGAAGGTCAATGGGTGGGCATTGATTGATTGTATGATTTTTATATTTTATCAAATGTAGAAATTGATTTTGCATTGTGTTAAACCTCTGTGTATTGGTACTGCTGTGATCTGAAAAAGTGTATCCTAAAAAATTTACTGACATTCTTTTGTATAATGTTCAAAAAACACAATTTAAATTTTCGAAAAGCAAAAATTGTGACGTAGAAAGCACTTTTGCTGTAATGTAAAACATACCGGCTTCAATGTGCGGGCATGTGTGCCTCTTTTTGGGTGACAACACTATATACTGCGTTGTCACTAGTTCATCTCTGCTGCCACTGTACTACAAGCCAGCATCTGCAGCATAAGTCCTCTTTTTCCAGTGTCACTGCATTGTGATCCTGGAGGAAGACACTGGTCACTTGGTACCACAAATTTGATCCCCCCCCCCCCCTCCTGATTTTGTACGTTTTGACCACTGACAAAGAAATGATCAGTCTATAACTTAATGGTATGTTTTATTTTAACAGTGAGACAGAAGAAAACTAATATCCAGAAAAAAAAACGAATTTAAAAAAAAGTTATAAATTGATTTGCATTTTAATGAGTGAAATAAGTATTTGATCCCCCCTATCAATCAGCAAGATTTCTGGCTCACAAGTGTCTTCTATACAGGTAATGAGCTGAGATTAGGAGCACTCACTTAAAGGGAATGCTCCTAATCTCAGCTTGTTACCTGTAGAAAAGACACCTGTCCACAGAAGCAATTAATCAGATTCCAATCTCTCCATCATGGCCAATACCACAGAGCTGTCCAAGGATGTCAGGGACAAGATTGTAGACCTACACAAGGCTGGATTGGGCTACAAGACCATCACCAAGCAGCTTGGTGAGAGGGCGACACCAGTTGGTGTGATTATTCGCAAACGGAAGATACCCAAAATAAGTGTCAATCTCCCTCAGTCTGGGGCTCCTTGCAAGATCTCACCTCGTGGAGTTTCAATGATCATGAAAGCGGTAAGCAATCAGCCCAGAACTACATGGGAGAATCTTGCAGCTGAGACCATAGTCGCAAAGAAAACAATTGGTAACACACTACGCCGTGGAGGACTAAAATCCTGCAGCACCCGCAAGGTTCTCCTGCTAAAGAAAGCACGTATTCAGGCCTGTCTGAAGTTTGCTAATGAATAGTTGAATGATTTAGAGGTGAACTGGGTGAAAGTGTTGTGGTCAGATGAGACCAAAATCGAGCTCTTTGTCATCAACTCAACTTACTGTGTTTTTTTATTTATTTTTTGTTAATGATGGGGGTATGGGTTAAAATTGGAAAATGGGAAAACATAGGAGACAATAGATACAATTAAGAGTAAATTGATGTGAATAATAAGATACAACGATAGAATTGCCTAAGATGTATGAGGAAGACAATATATGAATGTTTTTCTGCTAAGGGGGCAGAACAACTTCACTGCATCAAAGGGATGATGGACAAGGCCATGTATCGTCAAATCTTGGGTGAGGATCTCCTTCCCAGGGCATTGAAGATGGGTCGTGGATGGGTATTCCAGCATGACAATGGCCCAAAACGCATGGCCAAAGCAAGAAAGAAGTCTTAAGAAGAAGCACATTAAGGTCCTGGAGTGACCTAGCCCAGGGCTCGACAAAACCCGGGCTCCAGGTCGCATTTGCGACTAGAATTAGCGACCTGGCGCCTGGGGCAGCACAGCTGGGGGTATGCCGTCTCCGCGGACCCCCCCCCCCCCCCCCCCCCCCGCGCGATCGGGTCAGGCCGTGCCGCCGGCGGCCGGTAATTGAGCCCCCGGATTTGAGGCCTTCTACGATCCTAATGGTTCCTTCTGGAATCTGGCGCCCTCTTGTGGTGGCCGTTGGAATTACAACCAGCAATGCTAATGGATGCAATGCCAATTCCCCTGCCTGCCAGCCTATCTTCCTTCCCTTTACTCAGAACCCCTAAACCAGTGCTCGACAAAACCCGGTCGCCAGGTCGCATTGGCGACTAGAATCAGCGACCTTGCGCCTGGGGCAGCATAGCTGGGGGTATCCCGTCTCCGTGGACCCCCCCCGCGCGATCCCGTCGGGCCGCGCCGCAGGCGGCCGGTAATTGAGCCCCCGGCTTTGAGGCCTTCTGTGATCCTATAGTTCCTTCTGGAATCTGGCGCCCTCTTGTGGTGGCCGTTGGAATTACAACGAACAATGCTAATTGATTTCCTGCCAGTCTTTCTCCATCCCTTTACTTAGAACCCCTAAACAAAACAAACAAAAAAAAAAAAAAATATATAATATATTTTTTTTATTATTTATTCTAACACCCTAGAGAGTAAAATGGTGGTCGTTGCAATACTGTCTGTCACACCGTATTTGCACAGCGGACTTACAAGCGCACTTTTTTGGGGAAAATGTATTTATTTAATAAAAATTAAAAAAAATAAGACAACAGTAAAGTTAGCCCAATTTTTTTTTTATATTGCGAAAGATGTTACGTCGAGTAAATCGATACCCAACATGTCATGCTTCAAAATTGTGCCCGCTCATGGAATGGCGACAAACTTTTTTACCCTTTAAAATCTCCATAGGCGACATTTAAAAAATTCTACAGGTTGCACTTTTTAAGTTACAGAGGAGGTCTGGGGCTAGAATTATTGCTCTCACTCTACCGATCGCAGCGATACCTCACGTGTGGTTTGAACACCGCTTTCATATATGCGTTTGCTTCTGCACGCAAGCTTGGCGGGACAGGGCGCGTTTAAAAAAAAATGTATTATTATTTTAACTTTTATTTTTATTTTTTTCACTTTTCTTTTTTAAAAAAATAAATAAAAAATTGTGTCACTTTTATTCCTATTACAAGGAATGTAAAAATCCCTTGTAATAGAAAAAAGCATGACAGGTCCTCTTGTATATGAGATCTGGGGTCAGAGAGACCTCACATCTCATATTTACACTAAAATGCAATTAAAAAAAAATTTGTCATTTGAAAAAAATAAAATGTCCCTCTAAGAGCTATGGGCAATGACTTGGAGACAGGTGAGGGGCTTGGGACTATCTTCCCCCTCACTCGTCTCCATGTCAGGCCAGGGACAGGTCCAGATCGCCGTCACGGACCTGGCTCCTAACTTTTTTTAGCTGGCTCCTAGATTCCAAGCAAATTTGTCAACCCCTGACCTAGCCAGTCTCCAGACCTTAATCCCGTAGAAAACATGTGGAGGGAGCTGAACGTTCAAGTTACTAAACGTCAGACTCGAAACCTTAATGACTTGGAGAGGATCTGCAAAGAGGAGTGGGACAAAATCCCTCCTGAGATGTGTGCGAAGTATTAAGTCATGTTTTGCGATGGGGTCAAATACGTATTTCACTCATTAAAATGCAAATCCATTTATAACTTTTTTGAAATGCGTTTTTCTGGATTTTTTGTTATTCTGCCTCACTGTTAAATTAAACTTGCCTTTAAAGGTATAGACTGATCATTTAATTGTCAGTAGTCAAATGTACAAAATCAGCAGAGGATCAAATAATTTTTTTTCTCCCTCACTGTACATACAATATGCTGAAACTGTACATTTTTAAAGGGCTTTTTTTTAAAAATTTCCCAATGTCGTATTTGTAGGCTCCCATCACAGAGTGAAGAATCCAGCAGCGATGCAGTCGATAAAAGTTACAGCCGAACTTGGCGTGGCTCTTACAACAAAAAATCTGAGACTGGCAGAGGAAGACAAAACTGGAGGCAGAGAAAGGATGCAAGACCAGACCGTGCAATGTATGCAGCCAAGGGGAAGCCTTGGTGGAAAGTCAGAGAAGAACAGAGAATAAAGGACATAGAAGACAGCCAGACTAAAGAACCAGAAGTTAGAGAGTGCCATAGATATACATATCACAAGGGGCAACTGATGCAAGTGACAAAAAAAGATAACCTGGATGGACAGGAAAGCATGGTGTTTGAGACGGGCAAAACAGAAACTTTGGACAAAGCAGAGGACAGTTTGGTGGATGTTGAGGAACCAGAGCATGGATCACAGGACCACAAGTTGCCAAAGGAGAGACCGAGCAGTCAAGATATGATGGAAAAGATGGACAGCGAAATGGCAGCTGCACAGGGAACAATTGTGCACGACACAAGGGAGAAAGGCCAAAATGTGTCTGATACTGGCACTAGCATGTCTGATACTGGCATGGAAAAACGTGAAGAAGCTGAGGTGTCCTTTGGACAGGGGAATCCAGAGAGGACATCAAAAGTTCCTGATGAGGTGCAGGACCACACAGAAGTGCTGATCTCAAGTAGTGTGAATGAGTTGTCAAAGAACCTAGATGATCTGAAGGTCGTTGAAAAGATACAGGTGAAGCAAGATGAGGAAGAAATTATAAATATCTCAGAAGAGCTAAAGGACCTAACCAAGACATCAGAGAGCCAAAGAGTGGTAGAAAAGCCAGCAAAGCTTGAGAAGGCATCACAGGATTTGGAAGAGACTAGAGAGAGTCCTGTACTGGTGAAAAGATTTCAGGAAATTGATGACTCTAAAGGCATTGCAGAATATCAAAATATAGAAAAGCCAGTGGAGGGTCACATAGGAATGCACAGCAAAACCGAGGACCATGAAGTGAGGACAGAAGATGGCTTGGGAAAAGCTGAGAGCAATACATCAAATACAGATGTATCTGAAAGAACTGAAGCCTATAGAGCAGGTATAACAGAAACCGCCGACTCTGGCAAAGTGCAAGAAGATGCAATAATAGACTTTAAACCAGACAATGGATGCAGTCCTTTAGGCTACAATGATGCAAATAGTGAAAGTGTAACTGGTAACAAACTTGAAAGACTTAGTAATGATGTGGAGATAGAAACAACCAGTTTAGGATATGCCTCAAATACTCTATTAGAAAATGTATGTTGTGTTCCCAGTGTAGATGGTGCCAGTAATACTAGGAAAGATGAAAAAGTACAAGTGTCTGGTAATTACACAGAGCCTGCAATACCGGAATCGCACCTGCCATCTGACAAAACAGGGGAAGAAGACAAAAGTGTGACAGAACTTTCTAAAACTAGTAGCAGCTGTATGCAAACAGAAGTGGAAATGTCAAAAGGTAATGATGAAGATCCGCAGAAGATGCTTGAGCAAATTATGACTGAGGTGAGTAGTGATACTTCTGCAAAGACTGTGGTGACACTGGTTTAGGATCAAAGGTCTATACACCTATATGCCTCAGGGATATGAGAGTGGAAATGAGATTTAAAGCAAATCTCTGGGAATCCCCCCCCCCCCCCCCCATGCTTGTGTATAACCCTCAAATCCTTTAAAGTAACCTTCTTTTTTTTTTTTTTTTTGCCCACTTTATGGTTGTAGCCTTGGTGAGGTATCGATTTAGGAGTGGAGGGGGTGGCCCAGTGGGGTCCATCCAGAATAGCACAGCAGGGTGTTCTGGTGGAGGCGTCGGCCACTGTGTGGTCCGGGTGCTCTTCTCTACTGCTCATTTACAGAGATCCCCATGTTTCATAGCTTCTCTATCCTCAGTGTGTGGACCATGCTGGGGGTGCGGAATGATGTCACTTCCTGCGGGACCATTGGTCCTGGGAATTTTCTGTATTTTTGCCTTTTTAACAAGATTTTAAGATCCTGTGATCTGCTATCAACAGCCGGCTGGGTGACAGGCTGGATAATCTAGATCCTTGTAGTCTCCCAAGCCTGGCCATCGAGTGCATGCAGACCCTAGCTACGCGCTGGGTTGGCCACGACATGCCCCTCAGGCTCCAGGGGAGGCTGGAGAGTGCAACGCTCCGGGGCACACACATGACCGGACTACCTATGTCCTTGTCACAGTGTGCTGTGGCCAGCAGCCACCCTGTAAGGCTTTGCATGTGTTGTCAGGTACGCCGACCTAGTACGCCTGGTTGCGGATGCTCCCTGGTGGCTACCGATGTGAGAAGACCTTCTGTCTCAAGGTCCGATTCTCCATCCTGCTTTACCATCCTGCTTTACCATCGCTGGTTTTAACGGCATGGCTGTTGAGAGCCAGGTGCTAAGGAACTGAGGCCTGTCTGACTCTGTGATTTCAACTATGTTGAGGGCACGGAAATCTTATTCTTGGAAGATATACCATTGTACATGGAAGGCTTATATCTCCATGTGTGAGGAGATGGGGTGACGTTCCTAAAAGACAGTATTCAAGAAAGGGAAGAAGACCCTTCCCCGAATTCTTCCAAAGAATCTGAAGAGAAGGGTTCCCTTTTAAGGAGGATACAAAGTTGTGCGAAAAGTGTCCCAGACTAGACGCTTCCCTATCAAAAGGTTTAGAGCTCTCCTTTTGAGGACACAGGCACCCTAAAGGAGCCAATGGATAGAAAAGTGGGAAGCCTGCTTTGCTAGCTTTAAACCAGCCCTAGCCACTACATGCGTGGCTCGTATGCTTAATTTGTGTAGTCCCACTCCCAGGGAAGAGATTTTGGATGCTTTGCCAACTCCTAAGTAAGGCAGTAGCCTATATAGCAGATGCGTCCACTGAGTCGACCAGGTTTACAGCATTGGTTAATGAAGCCAGGAGGGCTATCTGGCTGAAATCCTGGGGAGGTGACAGTGTCAAAACCAAGTTCTGTTCTCTCCCTCTTTCTGGAGATTTGTTCTTTGGTAAAGAGCTAGAATCTGTTCTAGAGAGGTTGGCAGATGAAAAGGTTTCCTCCCCCCCCCAAAAAAAAATAAAAAATAAAACTACAACAAAAATAATTTTTGGCCCTTCCAGAGGTCAGGATATAGGAACCATCAGAGGGACAGACAGCAGTGTAACAAGGGTTTTGAAGCTACCCAAGACCAGAAAAGAGGGTGACAGTACAGGAGGGGAAGGGTCAGAGGTGGCTTTATGCTGACGTTTTTCTGCTAAAAAAGCCGTCAGGAAAATTTCAACTCCTTTTGAACCTAAAGCAAGTGAACCTATTTGTAAAGTACAAACGATTCAAAATGGAGTCCATATACACCACCAGAGATTTGTTTAACCCCTGGGATCTTCATGGTCTCATTAAACCTAAGACACCTATCTTCTTGTCCCCATTCAAAAGGAGTCCAAGCAATATCTCAGGTTTGCAGTGAAGAATGGGTTCAGCACCACGCATCTTCACAAAGATTCTGGCAGAAGCTCTGTGGACCCTGAGTTTGGAAGGAATTATGTGAATCCCCATCTGGACGACCTGCTGATCGTTGCAGATAAAGTGAGAGACCCTGAGCAGAACTATCGGACACCTTCAGCGGCTGGGGTGGCTGTTAAATTGGGAGAAGTCAGTCAGTACCTACTCAAAGTATAGTATTCCTAGGATACTTAAAGCATGGTGCTTGAATCGAACAGATAGTGTGGAGTCCCACAGATAGACCTTTTTACTGCAAGACAGAACAGGCAGGTGGAGCATTTTCTCCCTCCAGAGAGACTATCTCAGTCTGGGCCTAGATGCTCTATCTCAATCCTGGAAAGCAAGCCTGGTGTATGCGTTTCCACCTTTTGCCCTCATTCCAAAGATCTTCTGGAAGATGAGTGTCTAGCACAAAGGTTATCCTGATCGCACCATTCTGGCCAAGGAGGTCTTGGTTACCAGGACAGTTTACTAAGACTCGGCATCATGGAGCCTTGGAGACTGCCTTACAGGGCAGACGTTGTGTATCAGGGAGCGGTGAATCATCCAGAAGTGAGCTCTTTCTCTGACGGCCTGGCTACTGAGGGAGCTGTTATAGCGGAGATGGTTATCGGCAAAAGTAATCAATACCATCCTTAGCAGCCAGAAGCCATCCACTAACGCAATTTACAGTATAATCTGTAAGAAGTTTGGGGCCTGCCGCATGCTCAACAGACTGTCAGGAGCCATGATCCTGGTGGTCCTAGATTTCCTCCAACCTGGAGCAGAACTAAATCTTGCGGTCAGTACCCTCAAGGTGCATGTATTGGCTCTGTCTATTTAAATCAAAGGCTAGCAGACAAGCCCTTGGTCAAGAAATTTCTTACATCCATTAGCCGTAAGTGGGTCCCCAAGTTGAGGAGGGTTCACCTCCTGGAACTTATCCACGGTGTTGTAAAGTCTTTGTAAAACACTGAGCCACTAGAGGAACTGCCCATAAAGCTCTTAAAGCGGAGGTCCACCCTAAAGTGGACCTTCCGCTCATCGGAACCCCCCCCCCCCCCCTCCGGCGCCACAATTGGCACCTTTCAGGGGGGAGGGGGGGTGCAGATACCTGTACAGTACAGGTATCTGCACCCACTTCCGGGATAGCTCTCTGCGGAAAGGGGCGTAGATTACGCCCCTTTCCGCAAGTGCCCGCCCCTTTCCGCAAGTGCCCCGCTGCCTGCTGGGAAACACACAGATCCCAGAGGCAGCGGGGACTGTCCTTATTGCGCAGCGCGACTTGCGCATGCGCAGTAGGGAACCGGGAAATGAAGCCGAAAGGCTCCATTTCCTGATTCCCATACCCAAGATGGCGGCGGCAGCACCCGAGAGACGATCTAGAAATCGGCTTCGGGTGCCGACATCGCGGGCGCGCTGGACAGGTAAGTGTCACTATTTTTAAAAGTCAGCAGCTGCAGTATTTGTAGCTGCTGGCTTTTAAAAAAAATAAAAAACGCGGAGTCCCGGCGGACTCCCGCTTTAACCTTAAAAACAGTGATTTTAGTGGCCCTAGTGTCCGCTAGGAGGGTTAGTGAGGTACAGATGCTCTCAGTGGTTGAGCCCTTCTGCATCATTTTGCAAGACAAAATTTTATACTTTCTCTGGACCCAGCATTTCTCCCGAAAGTACCATCTAACTTCCATAGACTGGAAGAGATCGTGAGACCTTCATTTTGCGGAGATCCTAAAAAATTACAAGGAGGCTGCATTTAATAAAATGGATGTCAGGAGATGCTTGATCGCTTACATAGAGCGCACCAAGGAATGGCTATGTTTCACCAGCTTGTTTGAGTTTGCGGGTTCAAACAAGAGTAAAAGGGCATCTAAAAATACCATCGCAGAGGCATACAAAGCGGCATCCTTGACACCACTGTTGGGAATAAATGCTCATTCCACAAGAGCGGTTTCCACTTCTTTGGCTGAAAGGGCAGGAGTGTCTCCCCTCCAGCTTTGCAAGGCCGCAACCTGGTCCAGGTTCCAGACTTTCATAAAGCATTACAGACTGGACCTGCTTGCAAGCCAAGACCAGTCTTTCGGCAGGAAAGTGCTGCAGGCTGTGGTCCCGCACTGATCAGGTAGTCTTTATTTGTCTTCTCTGTAAGCCATCCTGGAAAAAGTAGTTAACAGGTAATGGCACAGAATAGCAAAACACGTGTGTGAGCTACCAGTGCTGCACACCCTGAAACATTTATATAACGGAAAGGTAGTAACACTTAATAAGACTGCTACAAATTAATTTGAAGAGGCTAGGATAGGTGGTGGGGTTTTTCGTCTCGTCTCATTCTTTTCTTAAATATAACTAAAAGATATGTGCTCACTGAAGGCAAGTAATTGTTAATAATATGTGTGAATGTGATTGGCATTCTTAGTTGAATGTTGCCACCAAGTGGTAAACCTGTGGTAATTCAGGCGTGCATTTGTATTTAATGCTAGCTGGGGAAGGAGACCTTGTAAAACAGTGTATATGCCATTCTGAATATATAGTATGTCTTTGCTCAGTACTGTCCCCCTTTTTTTTTCATTTCAGATCATTGCCCATGTAAGTGAGAAGGATGTGCACATCCAGCCTCTCTTGTCTGATTTCTCAGAATTTGCAGAAACTCAGGTGGATCATGGGAGATTTGGCCATATTATTGAGGTGTATGGCTTTTCGTCCACACTTAGCACTGAGGATCTGATGGAGCCATTTCAAAAATACAGGTAGAAAAACCAACGAAACATGCTGAAAGTTGTAGTCTAATCACACCAGTGGTCAGTGTCTTTAGGGACACTAATAGTGGGCAGCTTAAAGCTTATTTTCACCAAAAAATTGAGCTTTCGCTTTATGCACTCCTCGCCCCCTTACATGCTACATTTGACATGTCATATTTTTTTGGGGGGGGGGGAGTGGGGGCTTCGTTAGGAGGGGGACTTCCTGTCCCACTTCCTCCTTCCGCCCAGGGACCTCCAAGGCGACTCCTCCTTTCGCCTTCGCCTTCTCCCTCTAGGCGATATCCTGGGACACGTGACAGGTCCCAGGAGATCGCCTGTCCACTCCGGTAGCTCAGCGTGACTCCTGCATGCCTGGCCGGGAAGCTGATTGCCCAGAATGGAGGGGCCGGGGGAGAGGAGCAACGCTCCGTTCAGACGCATCGCTGGACTGTGGAACAGGTAAGTGTCTGTTTATTAAAAGTCAGCAACTACGCTTTTTGTAGCTGCTGACTTTTAATAAACCTAAAAAGCCTGGAACTCTGCTATAATGCTCAAGAGACTCCCAATAATTGGTTTCGGGGGTGACTTGCAGGATTCTTTAGCCTTTTACCATTATGCAATCTTGAAAATCATGTAAATCCTATGTGGCCTTTTTGTTTAATTTTTATTTTTTTTCACAATGATCATGTGTGTTAAATGTGGTTCTATATAGCAGGGTCCCCAACCCCCAGGCCATGACCTGTTGGGGGGGGGGGGGGGGCTGGGCCGCAGGGGTTGGAGGAAGCTTGTTCTCTATTGACGTCTGCTTTTATTGTCACCCGGGCTCCATCTCTTGAGAGCCGGTCTTCCCCAAAATGGCGGCAGAGACCAAGTCACCAGTCCTGATCCTGGACATTTATTGGCAGCTCTGGCGATGCAGCAGCATGGAGGTCTCATAATGGGCCAAGCAGGAGACACCCTTCAGTCAGGCCACTCCACACCATCCATTCGGAGCCTGGCAAAATCAAGACCCAGACAAGACTCTGCTGTTGGTTGGCAGCAAGGGACCTGTATGTGTTTGCTGTGCAGTCAAGAGGAGAGCAGCCGCCACATATTGACAGAGGGCAGAGCTCTACTTGCCCGCCCACTCACCCCCTGCTGTGCGTAAATTGAATATAATAGCCCTTCATTGTAGTCTCACAGCAGTGGGCGAGCGACGGGCAAGCGATTGGAGCTCTGCCTGGTGATCTGAGGAGCTCTGTGCAGTGATCCACTCACTGATAGCGTTTCCATAGGAATCTCTGTGCAGTCAAAGCTCTCTGCTAATGGTCTGTAAATACAGATTATTAGCGAAGAGATTTGACTGCACAGAAATTCCTGTTAAAACCCTATCAGTGAGTAACAACAATATCACCCAGCCCCCATCGCCGCCAACCACAACTCCACTGCTGCTATATATTAATTCAGCTATTTTCACATAGAAATTTAAAAAGGATGAACCATAGTCTTTGAACTGAAATTTTAACTTGATTGAAGGTCTGTCTCACAAAGAAGTCTAGCACCTGGTCTGGTCCTCCCATCTGAAACTGCTAGAATGGATGGGTGGAATGTCAGAAATTTAAAGCCAGATTTACACCCATTAGAAGTTATTTCAACCTCCAGCTACAGATAATGTGAGATGACAAAAAAGTAACTTTGCAATAAAGCTACAGTATATACTGGATCTATTCTGCTTTGTCTCTTGGCAGTGACATTCAATGTATTCTTCACTGAGGAGTAGGTTTTTTTATTTTTTATTTTTTTTTTGCATAATCCTTGCCTTCAGTGATGGTAAGGAAAACGAACCTTATCAAATCCTCCAGGTTGAGCACTGGCCACATAAGGGAAGATTTACTAAAATTGGAGCACGCAGAATCCGGTGCAGCTTGGCTTGGTAAACAATAAGCTTTTAACTTCAGCTTTTCCAGTTAGGCTTTCACAATAAAACCTGGAAGCTGGTTGGTTACTATGCACAGCTGCACCAGAGTCTGTGTGTACCCATTTTAGTAAATCTTAGTCTCTCTCAAAGCTGTTTTGGGGTACTGACATGCAGGCAGAGCCAAGCAGTTCTTGAACACAGATCCATAGAAATCGTAGTGTAAGATTTATTATTTTCACCAGCATTGGATAGCATAAGAAGTGCAAATTCCAGGAAAATTAGAAATATATGATTAGGATATGTATAGGCAACCTCTTAGAAAACATTGATCCACTTAAGGCTATGTTCACCTTTTTTTTTAAGAACATGTTACATAATGTGCTTATACTTGTAGTGCCACTCTAAGCAAAGAAGGGAAATGCTTATGATCCCATTAGTGCTCAGGAATGGGGTGCCAGCATGAAATATCACCATACAGTAGTGTATAGCATACTTAGAAAAAGTGCTGATCTCCCAATCGAGTCTGTGTAGTTATGTGTGAGATGGCCTCAGCCTTGCACTATTCCATAGAGTAATTACATGTTACTTCTGTATTTACTGTAACGTGTTCCTAAGCACCCGCCTCTCACCCCCACCCTTTGAACAGCTGTCCAGAGCCCCCCTTCTGCCCTGCCCACACAGCCACATTATTTGTTCTGAGATCTGTGAATAAATACATTACAAGTCCTGTCTGCCACCGGAGCAGATGGATTTCTAGTTCTTAATGGGCTACCAGTGCAGTAATCGCTGCACTCAGTCCAGTGACCCTTCCTCCAACTTTTTCACTCTGAGTCTTTGCAGATTTACAGGTGCCTGTACAGATCATGGCACATGTACCCACGAATCCAAGCCTAGTGGATCCTTTGATGCAGATTTACCCTCTTCCTGTCTTAGTGAAGGGTGTCTGTCAGCAAGCGGCAATCTCCCAATTCATCCTTAATCCATCCAATTATATATTTTTTCCTTGCATAATACAAGACCCGGGAACCACAAATCTTTCCATATTTTGGTTAGAATTCCCCCCCACACCCCCTTAGAGCTGCATCTGCGTGAAGGCAGCTCATGTTTTTTGTATGCTAATGACCCTTTCAAGTGCATTGTTTTTACAGGCAGAAACCTAGAGGAAAAATGAGCAAGATTCTGACGTTGCACCCACAATCCACTGATTGTGGATGCAATGCTTTGCAGGCTCCTGTGAAAATAAATAAATTGCAATTCTTCTTTTTTTTTTTTTTTTTTTTTTCCTGCCACGTTTTATTTTTGTAATGGTGATCTTGGCCTTGAGGCCAGGTTCACACTAGCTGCCGCCATGGTTCACAGCAGGGTGTCCGGTCTGTCCCTGTTCTCTGTTTCAAGTACAAATCGGGTCCGTGTTTTTGCCTGAATTCAGACCTGAAACTGAGTAAAAGATGCACAGGACCCTTTTCCAGTGCCGACCGCGGCCGCCCCGGAGATGTGTGTTCTGGCTCTATTGAGAGCCAGTCAGTCTCCTGTCATGTGAATTGGATGCAGGAAAAACCCACATCCAATTTGCATAAGCGTGAACCCATCCTTCATTAAATCCAGGCAAATATTAAGCACATTTTAATCCAGCTATTCGTTAAAAGTAGTACTAACAGTACCTGAATCTGTCTGCTATACTATGCAGGAGGTGATTTGTAGACGTGGGGCATGCTTTTGCCAAGAGTAGGTTAGGAATATGAGAGACATACATTTTAGGTTCCATTTGGCTAGAGTCCTGCTTTAATTTCTCCGCATCGAGACTGTTATATAAGATCGAGACCAATGACACTGCAATCTTTTCCTACCATGTACTTGTAGTTGTTGGGAGAATGAAGATGTTCTGTCTCTAAGGCAGTTTTTTGTTTTGTTTGCAGAGACAGAGGTTTCCACCTGCAGTGGGTTGATCAGTCGCATGCCCTGGGAATATTTTCCAGTCCCGAGGATGGTAAGATGTGGCTGTGATGTCAGCTCTGTGGAATGTGGCATGCGGGGAGAGGGTTGTTCAGATGCAAGTGTAGATTTATTTGCATTTTCACAGCATGCCTAAGTGTATAGTGATGCATTGTATTCGAGCAAAAAAAAATAAAAAAAATGTAAATAGGGCCTCAGTAAAGAGCAGATCAGCCTTAAAAAAAATAAAAGTGGCCAGACAAGGGCACTCAACATCAAGTTCGGGCACATGTACCCACTAATCCAAGCCTAGTGACTCCTTTGCAGATTTAATCTCTCTTCCTATCTTGGTGAAGGGTGTCTGTCAGCAAGGGCAATCTCCCTAAAGGGTGGACCACTTAAAACGCAGAAGCTTTTGCCCTTAACCATCCAATTTTTTTATTTTTACTTTGTACAATTCAAGACCCTGGAACCATGAATTCCCAACCCCCCCCAGGGCTTAATCATACGGATGTTGTATGAGGCCTAGGTGAATGCTAGTTCATGCATTGATGGTCATGTGGGGCCTATAGATGAAAGCCATAGGACAGTGTCTGAAGGGTAACCCTACTTCTATTCTAAGAAAAGATCTGGAAAGCATATGTTTAAATGTAAAAGGTCAGGGTTACTGACTGATTTGTAGGCTCCCCCAGTCAGTTTGATGCACAAAATCTAGATCTGTGCTTGACAAAAGATTTGCCTTTTGAGCCTTTAAAGAATCTTATATGTTTTTCTAAAGGAAAGCAGCGAAATCTTGCTGTTTCAAAGGTTTATCCCATTATTAGAAAACCGAATGAGACCCATGTGTAACATTTCAGGAGAGCAGTCTTCCATCCTTAGATGTGGTATGTCAGATCTGAGAATATTAGAGTGCCCTCCTAAACCGGTTTACATTCTATTTCCTAATAAAATGGTCAGCTAAACCACTGGACTACAGTAAAATGAATTGTAGGATGCTTCACTGCAAAATTGCTTTTACTACAACATCCTTATAATGTATGTTCTCTGATTATTTGATGTGTTTGCCTTTTTAACTGTTGTTCTCTCTTATAGCATATGCTGCATCCTGCAGGACTCACCATGCTATGAAGTTTCGTCCTTTGTCTCAGGGCAGTCGTCAGTCCAAAATGCTGGCCCATGACAGAACAGGTAAAGCTGCATTACAACATTAGATATGTCTTTAATTTTTTAACTGGGCCTTAAAGTAAAACTAAAGGCAAAACTTATTTTTTTTTTTTTTGGCATTTTGGATAGAGTAAGGGAAGGTTAAAGCCCCTGCCTTTTTTATTTATAAATTTTGTGCCTATTGATTTCCCTTCACTTCCTATGCAATAATCAAAACTGGAAATGAGAGGAAACCCCTTCAAAGTGAGGGAATCCCTGGTTGTCAACCAAGTCACCAGAACTGGTGTCCTCGCCTGGAAGATTTCCTGTCTTGCTGTTCTCGGGACAACTCAAAATGTTGGATTTTGTTTTCACTGATACAAATCCACAGGAAACATTGAGGGTGTGCATTTCCCTAATTGGGACACAGACAGCAATATATAACTGATGCCGAGTTCACACTGGTACGACAAACATTGCGGCATTGGGAGCTCATGTCGCATGACGTGTGAAAATCAATGTTTCCCTATGGGAGCGGTCTTAACAAATGCTCCCTGTACTACCTTGGTCCGACTTTGATCCTACTTCAGCCCATTGTGTGTGTGTGTGTGTGTGTATATGTGTATATATTATACACACACATTATTTTTATATAATATAATCTCTTTTTCTATTTAGCTCACTGTATCTGAGGAGTCAAACCAGGCCTGCCAAACCTTTTTAAACTTCTTCTCAGCCTCTGGACCTGTATGTTGCTCTGTATAGAGGAATTAATTAGACCTTTCCAATATGACAGCGATAATATAATATAGCCTTTCTACCATTAAAATAACCCAATATTTAACAAAGTGCAGTGTAGCCCATTGACTATCATTGAAGTAGGATCAAAGTCGGATACTTGTAATAACCATCCGACTTTGGCTTCTGACATTGTGTTATTTCCTGCCCTCTGCTGTAGCCCCTCCCATTATGTGTTAGTACAACTTGTCCTTTGACCAATAAAATCTGAAAAGTCGGATCAAAGTAGTATCCTGTTCATGAACGTTGGATGGATGTAGGATCAATGTAGGACTGATGTTGCAGAGCAAATTAGGATGAAAGTCTTACTACTGTCGTGTAGTATAGTGTGAACCCAGCCTGACAGATGATCATTCCTATATGAATGCATACAATGATGTACCTACCACAGTGTAAGGTAAAGAACTTTGCTCAGTCTCTGGAGAGTTGATTGAAGGAGTTCAGCATATGCGATTCATGCTGACGAGGGGGATTATCCACACCAGGAATACATTAATGTGCAATATGAGTCTTAAGCCTCGCACACATTATCAGATTTTCGGACGACCATTCATCTGTTTTTTGTTGCATGCTAATCTCATGTTGAAAGTGAAGAGGTTACTCGCCATGCGAAAATTCTCATACGACAGAATACAATTTCAGAAGTGACGTTATGTGGTGAATAGTTTTGGATGTGTTTTTTAGTTTCTGAGCATGCTTAGTCTTGCTCTATGGAATAAAATTATTTTTTTCCTGTACGAAAACCGTACTAATTTTAAATGACAATTGGACATTGAGTTCACATGCAACAAAAATTTTATAGTCTGCACATCCAGCTTTTGTCATATGAAAAAAAAATAAAAATAAAAAAACCTGCTGTCAAAAAGCACCATACTAACTATACAAAAATCGTCAGATTGTTCATTCGGACAAAATTTTTGTCAGTCTGACACACCGATCTCGGTAAAGAGCCTCTGACGGAGGCTCTTCACAATCGGCTGTGTCCAATCAAGGTGTGTCTGTGCTGATTGTTTATCAGTGCTGCCCACCCAGGACCACCGGGTATGCCACCCTAGACTACCAGGAAAATGCCAGTCAGTGCCCAGGCAGCTGCCAATCAGTGCCCATCCCCAATGCCTGCCAGTGCCATCAGTGATGCCTAGCAATTCCATCAGTGCCGCCTTGTCAGTGCCCATCGGTGAAGGAGAAAACTTGCTTATTTACAAAATTTTACAATTGCATGCCAACAGTTCCTCCATTTTGTTATAATCACGTCTACTATTGCTTGCTAACAACTGATGGCTACCGAGTGCAGGAGTTATGACATTGGCAAAACTAAAGAACGGACAAGTATATCTACTGAAGGCAACAGCATAACCCAATATAACTGAATATTCACATGGAGGAGTGGGAACAGCGGAACTTCAGAATTTTTTTTATTGAATTTCCGCCTTTTTAGATGCCTTTGTTCCATCATATCACTTGTGTAGAATGGTGTTCGTTCAGAGTGCAGTTTAAGCAGTAGGCAGGCAATAGTGGTATAAATCAGTGGTCATCAACCCTGTCCTCAGGGCCCACTAACAGGACAGGTTTTATGTATTACCTTGGGGAGGTGCAGACTAGAATACTGCAATCACTGAGCAGCAAATTATATCACCTGTGATTGTATTTCAGTTATCTTGCAAACCTGGCCTGTTAGTGGGCCCTGAGGACAGGATTGACCACTGGTATACAATATATCCATGTGCTTCTATTTTATACTTAGTTTTGAGAGTGTATGGTAAGTTTCTTCTGTTACACACACATACCTGGAACAAATCCTTACTTTATGTTCTTTTGCTTTTATTGTGACTATAAACCACTGTCCTGGTGGCAGTAATGTTTGCCATGAGGGCTCTTCTGCAGAAAGAGAATGTAGCCACCTAGAGGTGCTTTACTGAACTTGAGTACAGCGCAGTATGGTAATGCTTTCACCTAGGATTGCTTTACTAAGCTAGAATAATGTGCAAGAAGGTAATGTTGCCATTATGGGGTGCTTTACTTCACACAGTAGATCAGAAGTAAGTGCACTTCTGTGACCCAGAAGAGAAGTATGACCAAAAAAGCTTTGTCCATACTGCTCTTTTAAGCAATATATTTCAGAGCTCTTTTAGCAGAGTTCTCGAGTAACAAGAGTGTTCTACTTTCTGCAAGTCGTTGGCATCAGAGTTTTTTGAAGTGACGCAGGAAAAGGGATTCTGTAAGTATACTATCCACTTTTTCCATTGTAGGGGATCTAAATCCAGTAACTGAAATCTTCTATCGCCTTTAATATGTTAATAGAATTCAAAAATTTTGTTTTAATAATTTTCAGATCTGCACTTTTTTTAATTTAAGTAATACTTGGGCTTGGTGATCCGGCCATGAAGGTCCTTGGTCAGACACTTCCTGCTATGAGGTGACCACTCTCGGTTGTGGGGTTATATTGTCACCCTGTCGCATGAACCCATAATGGAGACTACAGAGACATCAGAAATCTAGTCCTGAGCAATGATGTGGACCCAATTCTGGGGGAAGTGCATGTAGATGGAATGTGGCAAACTTTTTACTTTTAACAACTGTCTCACCTGTGATGTAACGAGACTTTCTCCTTTTCAGTATCTTTGCAGCCTTACAAGGACAGACCTCCGACAGATGCATCTGTGGCAAAGAGAATGGTGAACAGAGCACTAGGTCAGCAGCAACCAGAGGCTGATCGGTCTGTGAAGGAGTGAGCTTGGAACCTTTTGGCACTGAGTGTTCATGCAAAGTCCACAACACTCTCTACATGGTTTTCTGCACGCTAGAGGTGCAGCACAGGCATATGTGGCAAACGGGGGTCCATCTGTTGAAGGAATTTGGCTTTGCACATAGGGTGGCCTTTAACAATATACAGATTTTCTTACTTCCCTTAGATCTGCCTTGCTCAAAATGTAACATTTGTATGAAGGGGACAACATACTATAGTATCTAAGCCCATGAAATTTATTCTAGGACATGTACGCTTTCTTTTTCTCACAAGCTTTTTGTTTAATTGGGCAAGGAAGGATATTATTCCATAGATCCTTTTGTTAAAGAAGTCACCATCCTCTGCCTTTTCAAGTGCCTTGAAGCAGCAGAGACGTGGAAGTTTATTTTCTTTTGTTTAAAATGTTGCTGCAAAACTAAAATATTACTTTGATCTGTTTCTGTTCAATGCGGATGCCATGTTTTTAGCATGTGACCATAACATGATGTAATTGGCAGCTGCGTGAGCTGTGTCTTCATTTCATTTGTCTTCCATGTCCCTTTGCATGAAATGATACACACAGATTTATTACCAGGTTTATTCCCCCAATAACCAGGGAAGGAAGGTAACAAAAAGAGGTTCTAGATTCTAGCATTAAGCAGGGTGTCTCACCATTGTAACCTGCCACTCCTGTCTCACCTTTCTGCCTGGTATAGTATATGCAGAGTGGTTTGTGTGTGTGTGTGTGTGCATGCATACTGGGCATTAAGTGATTGAGAACAAATATAAATAGCAATAAGTTATAATTTATTCCTCGACATACACAGAAAGGAGATATATATATGTACTGTTTGGGTGCAGTGCTGGTGCCTTTACTGCAGGCTGGAGGGAGAAGCTGGAATGGTGTACAGGGATGTGTAATTCACATATCAATACGTAGTACATAACAGGCCCTGCAGGGCAGTTCTGCAGCTCTCCTGTGAATATGAGCAAGTCTGTTGGACACAAGGCGTATGACCTGGAGAACAGCAAAGTTTTGAAGGATCCACTGGCAGAAGAGTTAATAGCACCATAAATGCCATATGAAATCCATAGTATGTGGATATAATGGTCCCAGAGTGCAGGGAAAGACTGAAACAGGATCAGTTGGCTAGGTCTAATGGTGCAGTCCCTGATGCTGTACATCTCAATGACGCAAGCACTCAGCTTCCATGGCAGCCCTTCAGTGATTAGCAACACGCTACTGTCAGTGCACCATGTACAACCTGCCGAGTGTACAATCAAGTAAATTTGCATCAACCGTCTTTAGTCCATCAGCTGCACAGCCTTAGATTATATAGGAATTAAGGTGGTGTTCTTAGCCAGTCTCTTTAGAAGAAGTGAAATTGTGTGCATCCAGATTACTGGCCTGGGAATCCTGTCACGTGGACACATCTGATAGTGGGGTTCCCTTTTAGTGACTTATATGGATGGAGTGGATAGGCTGTAGAACATACGCATTCAGGCTGCTTATTTGATGTCTGCTTTGTTGCAAAGTACCAGCGAATGTAAGATTATCCAGAAGATACAGCTTCACAACCCTCTCCCATAAGGACTAGTGCCACAGCCAATAGACCCCCTCCCCCTCATTGTCTGGCTTGCTGTTGGAGCACTTGGGTCTGTTCTTGTTCTCCTCTGGATATGGAAGAGATGAACTTTGTTCCCTATCAGTTCTATCGGGCTGACAGCTGGTTGTTGATAAGTCCACTGAATTGTTCAAATTTTTCCTCGGTCTCTGTGCTGTATGAGCCACCTGGAAGAAAAAAAAATGTCATGTATGTTAAAAGACTAGATGCAAGCAACCATTGGATTTGTCCGGTGCTGATGCTTGATATGTGATTCTCTCACTTTTCTGAAGAGCATATTTGCCACAAATGGCAATTGCCAACTACTTATAGAGTTGCAAGTTCCTATTTTTTAATTGTACATCGTAGGAGTTAATATACATGACTACCTGGGTTATGCTGTCACCTGCAGATAAATGGACAAGGGACAAAAATGTTTTCCGCTAGTATCCTTGGGTCAAGGACATGCCTTTCTATCTCTCTGAAGATGTTCCTTATGGGGTCTGTATCATTTACTCCTGGCCTGTTCATTACACCACTGGTGGGGCAGTGTGTTGGTGTGTTTTTTTTTTTTTTTGTTTTTTTTTAAGATGTGTTGCTACAGCCAGCAGGCCAAAAGAGATTGTACCTGGATCCCTGCATACAAGAGCGGGGACAGCCTGTAATGTCTGCCAGTCAGAGCTGGATCCTCTAGGTAACAATCTGTGGTGACCATTCTGGTGGGTTACCATACAAGTTCAGGCAGTGATCTCCTTGCAAGGGAGTCAAGTATCTGAAGGCCCTGTGGGGCATGCCCACCATGAGACGTGAAAGCTAGGCCTGCTGGCCTTGCAGCTATCTGGTAAGTACCTCTGAATACTAGCCCTGAGCCTACACAGCATGGGAATCCTGTTGCACTGCACCATGCTTCAGTCTGTTCTGAGCCATTATTCTTCCAGCCCTGCTTAGTAGCAGTTGCTGCTTACACAACAAGTACTGGAAAACCCCTTTCACACAAACGTTCTGCTCAGGTCTGCCAGTCCGGTTTTCAGGCAAAGCCAATAGGAACCTCTGTTTACACCCGCCACTCCATAGAGAATGGAAGTTTACAACTGCCTACATCCAATCCGATCAAAACATGGATTGGTACAAAAGGCAGTCAGGTGTAAACGAATAGGCGGCCTGTTTACATCTGACCGCCCACAGAAAAGAGCGGGCTGTGTCCACTCTGCATAAGTTCAGCAGACCTGTCATCCACCTGCTCAGCAGAGATTAGCAGACAGCCACTTCCCTCCTAGGTTACACAGACTTTTTCTTTAACCCTCAGAAAACCATGGCCTCACGTTGGGGGAAGGACAATAGATTGGGCTCTGAGTTCCCAATATCACGTAGGAAGGACCCTCCTACCACGTTTGCCATGCAATGGTTCCCCAAAGGGTCAGATTAGTTCTGAATCTACCCTTATCTGGTATTTTTCAATGTTTCAGGGGCGGAATCCTCTACTTCCTTTGTGTTCCTTGAGCCATTGGAAAGCCCCTTGATTCGGGCCTGCATGAAGGTACACTAAGTAAGATGGTAGTCACCTTTTTGAGTGGTCTCCTATGCCCAGTTTCACTTCAGAGCTATGTTGCTCAATATCCTGTTAGTTTAAGACAAACATCTATTTCAAATACCTATCGTGTCTCACTCCTCCTTGGTTTAAAACCTTTTATGAAGGGTGTCACATGGATTGTTCCACCTGTGTAGCCCCACTTGTCTATTTTGCTGTCTTCTCCCTTTTGAACTTCTCCAAGAGATTGCCTTGTTGCTCCTTATGTGCAGGGTTATCTTTTTGGTTGTCATTACCTCAGCTTGCAGAGTTTGCTGCACTTGCGAGCAAGGAACCTTTCTTCGTTCTTCTTCATAAGGTGGTATTAAGGCCTTTTTGGCTTCTTTCCTACCTACAGTGATTTCTTCATTCTACCTGAATTAAGACATTTTCTTGCCATCTTTCTGTTCTTATGAAAGGGACTTTGAATGATGTTCAAGCTGTTTTCAGTATATCTGAAGGCTACAGGTTTGTTTTGACAGCTTGTGTCCCTGTCTGTTCAGCCTGAAGGGTCAGACTGATTCTCAATCCACTAGGTGGATTTGTCAGCTCATTTCTCAGGCCTAAAGTATCAAGGGCAAGATTCATTTGACCAGGAGTGTCAGTGCTTCCTTGGCTATTCAGCATTAAGGTTTTGCTGTTCATGTTTGCATGGTCTGTTTTGATCTTTGAGAGCAGTGTGAACAGCAAGCTTTTGCAAAACTCTTGGAAAGCTTTGAGCAGCTTTCTCTGAGCCCTTCAACTCCTGTTTGGAAATGCTATACACTAGAGGTCGACCGATTTATGGGTTTTTCTCTGGCCAATGCCGATATTTAGAAATCATGGCGGCCGATGGCCTATTATATAATGCCAATTTATTTATTTATTTTTTATTTTCCCTTCATCTCATAAAATCTAACAGACACCTTTCACACTGGGGCGTTTTTCAGGTGCTTTTGGGCTAAAAATAGCACCCGTAAAGTGCCTGCAAAACGGCTCCCCTGCAGTCTGTATGAAAGCCCGAATGCGTTCACACTGAAGCGATGCGCTGGCAGGATTAAAAAAAAAAAAAAAGTCCTGCAGCATCTTTGGAGCAGTGTATTCCGCTCCTCCACCACTCCTGCCCATTGAAATGAATGGGCACCACTGCTGAAACACATGCAATGTGATTTGGCAGCAGCGCTTCACAGGCGCATTTAACCGATTCCTCGGCCACTAGCTGGGTTATAAGTGCCCCGCTAGCAGCCGACTAGCGGCGCTAAAACTAGCAGCGTTTTACCGGCAACGCCTGCCCGCTCCAGTGTGAAAGCAGCCTTAAGTGATACAGCAAATTTCTTACATTTAAACATTTATTAAACAACACAATCCAATCAGTTCACTTGTATGTATAATTTTTAGATAAAAAAAAAAAACTATATATTAAATGCACAAAAACAGGTAATCAAAACTTTTGGACAAAAAAATGGTTAACTTTTTACTGGTGTATGTGTGGTGTGTTTTTTTTTTTTTTTTTTTTTTTTTTTTAAATAGTGTCTTTTTTTTCCAAACAAATTGCGTTTGAAAGACCTCTGCACAAATGCCGTGTGACATAAAATATTGCAACAACCGCTATTTTATTTCCTAGGGTCTCTGCTAAAAAAAAAAATATATAATTTTTGGGAGTTCTAAGTGATTTTTCTAGCAGAAAATACAGGATTTTCACTTGTAAGCAACAAGTGTCAGAAAAGATTTAGTCTTTAAATGGTTAAACTGAGAACTCTACACACTGAGTTGAGTTCATTCATAAGTGTAAACATTGTATCTCTTTGCTCTTTTCTTGGCAGACTGCCCAGAGAGGAAGCAAGTCCCTTCACTGAAAACTCAGGCAACTTGCATTGACTTCTATTACAGAAGTCATTTGCAGATGGCAAGATATAATCGGCCTTTTTATCAGCACAATCGGCTAATGCCGATTAATGGAAAAAAATGCAAAATATCGGCCAATATATCGGTGGACCTCTATTATACACAGATCTTAATGGGAGTGCTGATTGTCACTTTTAAACAAGCTGCTAGCAGGCTTTAGCATGCTTTCAAAAAGCTTCACGTAGTGCTGAAGCCTGCTAGCAGCTTGTTTGTTTTAAAGTGACAATTGGGACTCCAATTTGTTTTCAGCATTTACAAACTGGAGCTGAAGGGTGCTTTGAAAGCTTCAACAAAGCTTGCTGAAAGCTCTTATGCTTTGTAAAAGCTTTCTGTTCACACTGATCTTAGAGTATCATCACAAATTTAAATTTATTTCAGTAATTCAATTCAAAAAGTGAAACTCCTATAATATAAATAAATACAGCCCTTACACCTGTGCAAAGAATGCAATTGGTGTAAAGAATACGCAAATAGTAACAAACGTCCATATATTAATGTGTTCCAATTTTCTTACACGTGCTCCAAATAAACTTATTCCAAAAATGGACTGGCTACGGCATTTCACAGGCTTGCTTTTAATGAATTGTCCTGTAGGTACCAAGTTTGTCTGGCGCACTGGGTTTACAGTACTTCACTATTGATCTCCTTTCTTTCTGAGTCTGGTGAACATCCCGGATTTCATTTGAGATCCCCGTTGGGGAGTTCTGCTATTGGACACTTGCAACCCATCATTATCTATCAAGCTTATCTGACCTCCAGACTAAAAAGCTGGGGGTCCATTATTTTTGGTGAGCGGGGGTACCTAAGGCCGCGTACACACATAGCGGACTATCCGACGGACTTAGTCTGGCGGACTTCCCGCCAGACTGTCCGTCCGACTTTCCGAATGGGCTACTTGCCCACACACGGCACTTTTTCAGCGGACTAATACGGCGTACTAACTCCGCCGTACTATCCGCCCTACTTTTGAAATGAACGGACTCGCCCACACACGCGGAGGAAAGTCCGCTCATTTCGAGCGGGTCTCCAGGTAGGTGGGGCCCGCGAAGGAGACGTCGCTGGCCCCGCCACCTGGTATGGACTTAAAGGGGAACCCCGACGCTGAAAAAATCAGCGTGGGGGTTCCCCCCAGGTCCACATCAGACCCTTGTCCGAGCACGCTACGCGGCCGGCCAGGAAAGGGGGGGGACGAGCGAGCACCCCCCCTGAGCCGTGCCAGGCCGCGTGCCCTCAACATGGGGGGTGCCTTGGGGAAGCGGGGCCACGCGGGCCCCCCACCCCAAAGCACCTTGTCCCCATGTTGATGAGGACAAGGGCCTCTTCCCGACAACCCTGGCCGTTGGTTGTCGGGGTCTGCGGGCGGGGGGCTTATCGGAATCCGGGAGCACCCTTTAATAAGGGGGCCCCGGATACCGGCCCCCCACCCTATGTGAATGAGTATGGGGTACAATGTACCCCTACCCATTCACCTGTGAAAAAAGTACAAAAAAAAACACAACACAGGGTAAAAATAGTTTATTGCACAGCTCCGGGGGTCTTCTCGCCGGACTCCTCCGCTATCTTCTGCTAGCCCTTTTGCTAGCGAAGGAGCCCGGCTTTTCCTCGCCGCCGCCCTTCTTCCGACTTCAGGGGTCTTGTCCCCCTCTTCAGTTCTTCTGCCGGGCCACCGCGCCTTCTTATAGCTCTTTTACAGGCGTTGGCCCGGTCTTCTGGCCTTCTGTTCTTCTCTTCAGATGTTGACTCGTCGCATGCTTCGCTCACAATGGCTCCGACGCGATGCGCGGCGACTTATATAGGGACATAACCGGATGATGTCCCCGCCCATTATGGTGTCACAGTCCCAGAGGATGCTGGGACTGTGACATCATAATAGGCGGGGACATCATCCTGTGATGTCCCTATATAAGTCGCCGCGTGCCCGGTCCCCGTCATTGTGAGCTGAGGGAACGACGAGTCAACATCTGAAGAGAAGAACAGAAGGCGGCGCCGGCCAAATAAGACCGGGCCACCGCCTGTAAAAGAGCTATAAGAAGGTGCGGTGGCCCGGCAGAAGAGACGAAAGAGGGGGACAAGACCCCCGAAGTCGGAAGAAGAGGTCGACTGCGAGGAAGAAAGCCGGGCTCCTCTGCTAGCAAAAGAGCTAGCAGAAGATGGCGGAGGAGTCCGGCGAGAAGACCCCCGAAGACGGAAGACCCCCGGAGCTGTGCAATAAACAATTTTTACCCTGTGTTGTGGGGTTTTTTTTGTACTTTTTTTTTTTCACAGGTGAATGGGTAGGGGTACATTGTACCCCATACTCATTCACATAGGGTGGGGGCTGCTATCCGGGGGCCCCCTTATTAAAGGGGGGCTCCCGGATTCCGATAAGCCCCCCCGCCCGCAGACCCCGACAACCAACGGCCAGGGTTGTCGGGAAGAGGCCCTTGTCCTCATCAACATGTGGACAAGGTGCTTTGGGGCGGGGGGCCGTGCGGCCCCCCTTCCCCAAGGCACCCCCCATGTTGAGAGCATGTGGCCTGGTACTACTTGGACAAGGGTCTGATGTGGACCGGGGGGGGACCCCCACGCCGATTTTTTTTTTTTTTCGGCGTTGGGGGTTCCCCTTTAAGTCCATACCAGGTGGCAGGGCCAGCGACATCTCCTTCGCGGGCCCCGCCTACATAGAGACCCGCTCGATATGAGCGGACTTTTCTCCGGGCGGGAAAAGTCCGTTCATTTCAAAAGTACGGCGGACTGGCATACCCACGGCCGGATTGTCCGCCGAAATGCGAGTCCGGCGGGAAGATTGGAGTGCAAAACTACTTTCTAAGTCCGCCGTACTTTCGGGTCAAAAAAGTATGCGGGAGGCTACACACGAGGGGATTGTCCGGCGGACTTGAGTTTGCCTGACTTTTCCACCCGATTGTTTGATGGTGTGTACGCGGCATTAGGGGCATGTGTCGCATCACTCAATGAGTTTATTTAGAGCACTTCAGCACTTTAAGACGATTGGAACACTTTAATATATGGACGTTTGTTACTATTTGAGTAATATTTACACCAATTGTATTCTTTGCACAGTTGTAAGCGCTGTATTTATTAACATTACATGTGATTAGCACCTGGTGTACAACAGCTACAGACACATTTTTTGCCTACATATTTCGTTTTTTTACCATAGCGCAAGTTTTATAGTTACATTTGTCATATTATAGGGATTCATTACACACAGAGTGATATATTTCAACAATTTCTTTCTTTTTAGGATGATAATTTTTTGGCTTACAGCTAGAGAAAACCCCAAAATTCAGTATCTTGGAAAATTAGAATATTGTGAAAAAGTTCAATATTGTACACTCATGGTGTCACTCTAATCAGCTAATTAACTCAAAACCCCGTAAAGGTTTCCTTTTAAATGGTCTCTGTCTGGTTCAGTAGGTTACACAATCATGGGGAAGATTGCTGCCCTGACAGTTGTCCAGAAGACAGTCATTTAACACCCTTCACAAAGAGTCACAAAAGGTCATTACTAAAGAAACTGGGTGTTCAGAGTGCTGTATCCAAGCATCTTAATGGAAAGTTGAGTGGAAGGAAAAAGTGTGGCAGAAAAAGGTGCACAAGCAACGGGGATAACCGCAGTCTTGAGAGAATTGTGAAGCAAAGGCCATTTAAGAATTTGGAGATTCACAAGGAGTGGACTATGGCTGGTGTCAGTGCTTCAAGAGCCACCACACACACAGACATATCCAGGGCATGGGCTACAACTGTCGCATTCCTTGTGTCAAGCCACTCCTAAACCAGCAATGTCTTAGCTGGGCTAAGGATCAAAAGGACTGGACTGTTGCTCAGCAGACCAAAGTCCTCTTTTCAATGAAAGTAAATGTTGCATTTGATTTGGAAATCAAGGTCCCATAGAGGAAGAGTGGAGAGGCACAGAATCCAAGTTGCATGAGGTGCAGTGTGAAGTTTCCAGTCAGTAATGATTTGGGGAGCCATGATATCTGCTGGTGTTTGGTCCATTGTGTTTTATCAAGTCTAAAGTCAGCACAGCCCTCTCCCAGGAAATTCTAGAGCACTTCATGCTTCCCTCTGCTGACCAGCTTTATGGAGATGCTGATTATATTTTCCAGCAGGACTTGGCACCTGCACCGCCAAAAGTACCAATACCTGGTTTAGTGATCATGGTATCACTTTGTCTGGCCAACAAACTCGCCTAACCTAAACCTCACAGAGAATCTGTGGGGTATTGCCAAGAGGAAGATGAGAGACATCAGACCCAACATTGCAGACAAGCTAAAGGCTGCTATCAAAGCAACGTGGGCTTCCATAACACCCCAGCAGTGCCACAGGCTGATCGCCTCCATGCCACTCAGTAAGCCAACATTTCTGTATTATTATAAATCCTTTTTTTTTTTTTTTCTTTAATTGATCTTAACCACTTCAGGACCGCCGTATTGCCATTGTACGTCAGCACAATGGCACAGGCAGGCAGAATCACGTACATCTACGTGATTGCCTTCCAGCGGGTGGGGGGTCCCATCGGACCCCCTCCCGCTGGATACGGCGGTCCGATTCGGTCCAGGAGCGCTCCGTGAAGAGGGGATGGCCGTTCGTTTTCGGCCACCCCCTCTGGATCGCTCCTGGCCAATGAGAAGCTTCCTCCCCTGTGTATTGTTTACACAGGAAGGAGGAAGTGATGTCATTCTCCTCGGGGCGGTCTTTTTGACCGGACTACGAGGAGAAGAGTAAAAGTAAGTCTGCACGAACACTACACTGACATGTAGGTACACACAGGCACACAAACCCCCCCCGATCCCCCCCCCGATCGCCCCCCGATCCCCCCCCCCGCCCCCCCTCCCCCCCCAGTCACAGTGTCACTGATTGCATTGATCATTTCTTTACTGATCAATGCATTCAGTGTCAGTTGTGACAGTAAAAACTGTCAGGACAGTTAGTGTTAGGTCCAGGGTAGCCCCCTATCACCCCCCAATAAAGATTTAACCCCCTGATTGCCCCTAGAGTTAACCCTTTCACCCCCTTTTGCCAGTGTCACTAAGCGATCATTTTTCTGATCGCTGCATGTGTCGCTAGGTAGCTAGTTATTTTTTTAGGTTCACCGCCAGGTTTTTATATCGCTAGGTACCCCGATATACTACCCAATAATGTTTTTAACCCCCTGATTGCCGCTAGTTAACCCTTTCACCCCCTTTTGCCAGTGTCACTAAGCGATCGTTTTTCTGATCGCTGCATTAGTGTCGCTACAGTCGCTAGGTAGCTAGTTATTTTTTTAGGTTCACCGCCAGGTTTTTATAGCGCTAGGTACCCCGATATACTACCCAATAATGGTTTTAACCCCCTGATTTCCGCTAGTTAACCCTTTCACCCCCTTTTGCCAGTGTCACTAAGCGATAATTTTTCTGAACGCTGCATCAGTGTCGCTAGTGTCGCTAGGTAGCTAGTTAACTAGGCTCCCAAAAAGTCCCCCACATGTGGTATCCCCGTACTCGGGAGAAGCAGCAGAATTTATTTTGGGGTGTAATTTGACTTCTGCCCATAGCATGTGTGAGCAATATATCATTTAGTGACAACTTTGTGCAAAAAAAAAAAAAGTTTGTAATATTCCCGCAACTTTTGGCAAAATATAAAATATTCCATGGACTCAACATGCCTCTCAGTAAATAGCTTGGGGTGTCTACTTTCCAAAATGGGGTCATTTGGGGGGGTTTTGTGCTATTTTGGCATTTTATGGCCTTCGAAACTGTGATAGGTAGTGAGGAGTTAAATCAAAAATTTGCACCCTTAGAAATCCTGAAGGTGGTGATTGGTTTTCGGGGTGTCGTGCGCGACTAGACTCCCAAAAAGTCCCACACATGTGGTATCCCCGTACTCGGGAGAAGCAGCAGAATGTATTTTGGGGTGTCATTTCACATATAACCATGGCATGTGTGAGCAATATATCATTTAGTGACAACTTTTTGTAAAAAAAATTTTTTATTTTTTTTTTTGTCATTATTCAATCCCTTAGGACAAAAAAAATAAATATTCAATGGGCTCAACATACCCATCAGCAATTTCCTTGGGGTGTCTACTTTCCAAAATGGGGTCATTTGGGGGGGATTTGTACTGCCCTGCCATTTTAGCACCTCAAGAAATGAGATCGGCAGTCATAAATTAAAAGCTGTGTAAATTCCAGAAAATGTACTCTAGTTTGTAGACGCTATAACTTTTGCGCAAACCAAAAAATATACGCTTATTGACATTTTTTTTACTAAAGACATGTGGCTGAATAAATTTTGCCCTCAATGTATGACTAAAATTTAGTTTATTCGATTTTTCTTATAACAAAAAGAAGAAAATATCTTTTTTTTTCAAAATTTTCGCTCTTTTTTCATTTATATCGCAAAAAAAAAAAATCGCAGAGGCAATCAAATACCATCAAAAGAAAGCTCTATTTGTGGGAAGAAAAGGACGCAAATTTCGTTTGGGTGCAATATTGCATGACCGCGCAATTACCAGGTAAAGCAGCGCAGTGCGAAATTGCAAAAAGACCTCTGGTCCTTAAGGTGTTTATTGGTCCGGAACTGAAGTGGTTAAGTAATATTCTACTTTTCTGAGATGCTGAATTTTGGGTTTTCACTAGCTGTAAGCCATAAGCATTGAAATTAAAATAAAGAAATGCTTGAAATATATCACTCTGTGTGTAATGAATCTATATAATATGATTTCACTTTCTGAACTGAATTACTAAAATAAATTAACTTTTTGATGATAGTCACATTTTTTGAGATGCACCTGTACAAGCTAGAGCCTTCAGCTGCTACCTCTTTACAGTAGAGATGGGCTCAGGCGTGTTCAAGATCAGCTAATCACAGGCAATGAGGCATTTCCCGGTCCGCAGCTGCACAGACCAGGAAATGTTTCAATGCCCATGATTAGCGGTGTGCAATGTCTGCTACCTGTCGGGATGGGGCAGGTGGATTGGGACCAAGATCCCGAACACGCCTGCGCCTATATCTACTTCTCAGGTTTACTACTAAATTTTACCAGGTAGATGTTCATGCCTCTGTGGCCACCAGTTTAGGGTGGATGGCCTTGCAGGTGGCTTTGTAGTTGGGTTTCCCCTCTTCTGTTTTGACTTTTGGGCATGTTGGCTTTGCTGCTGCTACCCATCCCTCATGTTCATTGCTTTGGGATATCCCAAGTTGTCATATTATTTCCTCTGTGTTTCATGATGTACGATTAAGAAATCTATATTTTTGGTTAACCTGTAAAGATCCCCCCCCCCCGGTCTATTGCTTGTTACAAAACTGAGGCTTGGTTGAGCTGGAAGGGATGATGCCTAGGCCTTTATTGGCCAGTGTCCATTCACCTTATGGTGACAGCATAACCTGTGTAGCCATACACATTAACTCTTCTATGTCCTGTGATGTACTTCAAGAAAATAATTTTACAGGTAAACCAAAAATCATAATTTTCAGTGTGCATGCCTTTAAATATGGTTTTTCTGCTCCTCACCAAAAGCTTCATCAAAATAACAAATCAGCTTTGGCATAGTTGAGATTCAAGAGATCCATGAAAGTGTAAATGCATACAGAAAAGGCTCTTGGTGTCCTTAAGAATTGCTGTTTAGTTTACTCAGCATTTCCTTGGAGTGACTGCAACACAATTGATTTTCAACAGTATGCTCTAAGGTAATAGTGCTTTAAATGAATGGCCTTTCTGTTTTTTTTTTTTTTTTTGTAGGAACAGGGAAATGACCCTGGCTTTTCATATCTTGGCTTTTTTCCTACAAGTGTGTGTGTGTAACATTGTAATAATTGTAGCCACAGTGAGCTCATACCTACAGGTTTATGTTTTGCATACAAGCTGCTTATTTTTCCACATGTAAATGTGAACACTACTTCCTGAAGTTCAAAGACAAATCAACGCAGAAGTACTTTAAAACATACTGCATTTGGTTCACTTTTGCATTGAATCACATTCAGCACTCCAAATGCCAACCTGCTAGTACTCAAAATTATATATTTTGTGACCCTAATAATGTAGCTTAAGTGCCACTCACCTATATGGCAGTTGTACATCCATATACGTTGGCCATCATATCGACATCGACACTTCATGATGTTGTTGGTGTAATCTGACTCTGCCACCTCCTGGTTGGGATTAATAATAACCTGTAGGACACAAACATGTAAGAACACATGTAAAATACTGAGTGATGCAGCATCTGTTGGCCAGTAGAGGGTACTTTTACTCCAACGAGACATTGTGGTGAGATGACTATTTTCCATGACCATACCATCTGTTTCTTTGCCCCCTCAATGCTACTTTATTACAGTTTGCCATTGTGTTAGAGCCCTAGTATGAGAAAACTATTAGGAAAGTTCCAAGAAGTCTTCAACATGAGTAATCATTTTCCAAACTTCAGTATGAGAAACAGCTGTGTCTTTTGATAACAATCCAAGTTTTTCATGAGATAACTGAACTGTGGCTTGTAAATGCTAGCATTTTACCTATTGTCACATGCTGCTATGGAAGGAAAGAAGAAATTGACTAAAAGGGATGACTTGGTAATGGAAAGCATTTAAAAGTGGGTTACAGTAGACTCTCCAAAGGATGATGAAGAGAAAGCACTCCACTGGAGAAGATGCGAAGTTCAGCTATCAGAAATGCCTTTGATTGTTTAAAAGAGGTGAGAAGAACTTTTAGGTGGAGATAGGTTCCGATACTGACCTATGAAAGGGCCTACATTACCTACTCTAGCCCAGAGTATCCTGAATTCTCCAGGCATGCTAACGCTTTCGTATTAGTGCAGGCACATTGTTTTAATCAAGTAACCTGCAGTGATATTGTAGCAAAGCTCAGACAATAAAAATTTCAGAGGATTCCACTTGCTTACTGAAAGGGTCACTAGAATCCTTCATAAGTACCCTAACTATCCTGAAGCCTTCAGACCTAAAATATATCTAATTTAGCTGGCTTTAAGGCTGGATTATATGCAAATTGGATGCAGGTTTTACCGCACCCAATTCGCATGACAGGTAAGTGTGACCGGCTCTCAATAGAACCGGTTTACACAGGTCCAGGGTGGCCACAGTCTGGATTGCAGAAGGGTCCTGTGTGTCTTTGGGTCCGGTTCAGGTGTGAATTCAGGCAAAAATTTGGACCTGAACTAGTGTACAGAAATGCGCCGGATCCCATGCTGTGAACCCAGACTTAAAAAGGAAGTAAACCCCTGATGAGTTTACTTCCTCTTTCATTCCCTGCAAAGGCAAAGCATAATGGACTACTATGCATCGCATAGTAGCCCATTATGTGTCACTTACCTGACACAGGAGCCAGCGAAGTCGCCGCTGTTCCCTGTAGTCCGCCGCATCCATCTTGTTGGTGGGGTCTCGCAGCTCCGCCGCTGTCATTCGGCGAAGCCGCGATGATGTCACTCCCGCGCATGCGCACGGGAGCCGACACGCGCTGCAGCTCCGTCGCTGAGAATGCCGCGCTCAGTGCGCGCCGCTGTCTACGGCGCATGCGCCGTAGACAGCGGTGCCCGTTTTCGGGCAAATATCTCCTAAACCATATAGGTTTAGGAGATATTTCTTGGACCTACAGGTAAGCCTTAATCTAGGCTTACCTGTAGGTCAAAGTGGTTTGTAAGGTTTACAATCACTTTAAGGTCTGTACAACACGGTCAGAAAATCTGAAGATAAATTTCGTCCGATAAACGATCTGCCAATTTTCTGATCATTAGTATGCTGCGTTTGACAGCCGATTACGAATTTTCCTGCAGACAAAAACTGGATGTGCAGGCTTGAAAATTTTTGTCTGATGTGACCACAACGTCGGATTTTCATTTCATTAGTATGGTTTTCTGTCCAAAAAAATCTGAAGAGCAAGACTAGGCATGCTCAGAAATGAAAAAACACATACAAAACAATTTAACACATTACGTCACTTCTGACGTTGAATTCTGTCGCCAGAAAATTTTCTGATGGTGAGTATCCTCTTCACTTTCGATGTGAGACTAGCATCAAACAAAAAACTGATGAAAATTTGTCCAATAATCTGACTGTGTGTACAAGGCTTTATATCCCATACACCTTATTAAATTTTCTACAGATTTTTGTCTTCAGATTTACCAAAACCATGTAGTGCAAGGCCTGCCTGATTGCATACAAATTGAAACTTAAGGTTTCACCTCATATTATATGGTTTTGGAAAATCTGCAGAAAATCTAATAGCGTGTATGGGGCTTAAGACTTGCTCACTAATGCAAGCACCATGATTGTCCAAATAAGCTACCACTAAATGGGTATAAATCCCTACAGAATCCCTTATATCTTATTTTTTCAGTGTTTCGAGCTCAAAAATACTTTCAGGAAGTACAGTGCCTTGCAAAAGTATTCACCCCCCCGGGCTTTGTTACATTATAGCCTTTAGTTCAATGTTTTTAATCCGAATTCTATATAATAGGTCAGAACAAAACAGGCTAAGTTGGGGAAGTAAAATTAGAAAAATATATACATAAAACAATTTTTCAGCATTTAAAAACTGATAATTGGCCTGTGTGTCTATATTCACCCCTTTGTTATAAAGCCCATAAAAATCTCTGGTGCAACCCACTCACCTTCAGAAGTCACATAATTAGTGAAATGATGTCCATCTGTGTGCAATCTAAGTGTCACATGATCTGTCATTGCATATACACACCTTTTTGAAAGGTCCCAGAGGCTGCAACACCTAAGCAAGAAGCACCACTAACCAAACACTGCCATGAAGACCAAGGAACTCTCCAAACAAGTAAGGGACAATGTTGTTGAGAAGTGCAAGTCAGGGTTAGGTTATAAAAAAAAAAAATCTAAATCTTTGATGATCCCTAGGAGCACCATCAAATCTATCATAACCAAAGGGAAAGAACATGGCACAACAGCAAACCTGCCAAGTGACGGCTGCCCACCAAAACTCACGGACCGGGCCAGGAGGGCATTAATTAGGCAGCGCAGAGACTTAGGGTAACCCTGGAGGAGCTGCAGAGACTGGCGTATCTGTACGTAGGACAACAACAAGCTGTACACTCCATAGAGTTGGGCTTTATGGTAGAGTGGCCAGAAGAAAGGCATTACTTTCAGTAAAAAACAAAATGCCATGTGGGAGACTCCCAAAATGTATGGAAGGTGCTCTGGTCTGATGAGACTAAAAATTAACTTTTTGGCCGTCACAGAAAACGCTGTCTGGTGCAAACCCAACACATCACCCAAAGAACACCATTCCCACAGTGAAACGTGGCAGCATCGTGCTGTGGGGATGTTTTTCAGCAGTCGGGACTGGGAAACTGGTCAGGGTTGAGGAAAAGACGGATGGTGCTAAATACAGGGATATGCTTGAGCAAAACCTGTGCCACTCTGTGTGTGATTTGAGGTTAGGATGGGGGTTCACCTTCCAGCAGGACAATGTCCCCAAACACACTGCTAAAACAGCACTTGAGTGGTTTAAGTGGAAACATGTAAATGTGTTAGCATGGCCTAGCCAAAGCCCAGACCTCAATCCAATAGAAAATCTGTGGTCAGACTTAAAGATTTCTGTTCACAAGCGGAAACCATCCAATTTGAAGGAGCTAGAACAGTTTTGCAAGGAGGAATGGGCAAAAATCCCAGTGGCAAGCCCATAGAGACTTATCCAAAGCGACTTGGAGCTTTAAAAGCCGCAAAAGGTGACTCTACAAGGTATTGACTTTAGGGGGGTGAATAGTTATGCACATTGACTTTTTCTGTTATTTTGTCCTATTTGTTGTTTGCTTCACAATAAAAAAAATCTTGAAAGTTGTGGGCATGTTCTGTAATTAATGGCTTGTTCCAGGTTGTGAGGCAACAAAACATGAAAAATGCGAAGGGGGGTGAATACTTTTGCAAGGCACTGTATAATCAACTATGCTTGGAAGAAGGGCATGGCTGAGTTTGAAACATTGTGCTAAAAAATAGTGAGAATTTAATTTGATATATTATTTGAAGTTTATATCTTGAGGCGATGATATGCCGATAATGGAATAAAGTTCTCATTCACACTTGCACATGGGGCCATACAAAGTAAAATGCAAGCATATTTCTACAGCTGCAGTGTACTGCTGCCCATAGTAATGAGTGGATGTACATTGGCTGTATACAGATTTACAGCATACTTGCATACACATATGCATTGGAATAAATGCCAGGCTTGTGTGTGTCAATGGATTTGAGCACATGCTTAGGTAAGTACAGCATATACCTGCTGACAGCTAGCATACAGTCTGTCATTACTAAGGGCAACTGTATGGGGCAGCTGTGTCTCACAAGTGCAGAAATATGTCTGTAATTTACAGTGTACAGCATCATACTCCCATGTGCATAAGGCCTAAAGGTATGTGTGACAAAGAAATATGGGTACACTATAAATTTTGAATGAACCCTTTGCTCACTGCTATACACCCTTACCCATTTCTAGCAAATTTGTGCATAAAAACGAATTTTTGGTTTACATAACTTGCAATTCATGTTCAAGCTTGCAAACTGCATCAAAGTAATCTCTCTCTGGCCAGTTCCTACTCTGCAAAATGGAAAATACTTGCTTATAGCATATTTTGGTGGACAAGCAGTCCCAATATGGGGTAGACAGACTAAGCTGGAGGAAAGCTACAGACTCAGGTCTGGCCACTGACCTGCACTATTCAATATAAATGGGTGAGATATGTCTGTGCCCATATCCAAATGGCTTATGTAGACTGTATAACACATCAGGTGCCAGAAAAGGAATATTCTGACAGAGCTGGTCAGCTTGAACTGATATGTAAACCAAAAATGAAAATGTTTGCTAGAAATATGAGAGGGTGTATGGCAGTGGTGTGTAATCTATGGGTGCATACAGACAAGCCTCCGAGGGGGGGTGACCTGACCCACCCTGCACACGTGGATGTTACGTTCAGGATCGGTGTAGCGGTGGGGGCCCATCTTTTCACCTAGAGGGCATCGCAGTGGGGGGGGGGGGGGGGGGGTGGGCACTGCCACTGACAAGAGAAGTGACAGCTGTATCACTGCTCTTGTGGCTGGGCTGACACATCTGGAGAAGGGATGCCCATGCAGTAACTGCTCAGACAAATAAATAAAAAGTGTCAGCAAAGGAAGACTTCCTCTGCAGGGCTCTGCTATAGATGATGTCATCAGTCAGAGCCTGGCAGTGAGTGAACAGAGGAAGTTTCTCTAGTCGTCTGTCCAGGACAGGACAGCACTAGAGAGATAGGCTCCACCACTGGAGGCAGGAAACACAAAATTAGAATCCATAAAGGGCGACTTCCGTCCCTCTTACCAGTCTTTGTGTTTCCACCACCAGAGGAGGACGCTGGATTGGAGCTCTCCTTCCCCTGAGCCTAGGTAGGGCTGCCTAAGGAAGAGGGGGAAAGAGTTATGCGAGGACCTGTGAACAGGGATGGCAGGCATCTAAGTCCCCCAGTCAGGCTGCAGAGAGCTGATACCGGCGTCCTCCTCCAGGGTGGGCTGGCGTTCCCTGCACAGGGCTCACGGCAGTCTGCTGGCCGGATACTATGGTATCCCAGTGTGAGTCCAGCGGGGGTGGGCGTAGGCCTCGAGTTCCGGCCTATGGAACGCAGGATGGGGGTGGGGACTTCTGGTTGTGGTGAGCGTGGACGCCGGATCCATGGTGGTCTTTTAAAAAAAGGCAATCGGACGGTCCTTTTCCACAGCAGCAGCACGATGTTCCAGGAGGACAGCATGGATCTAGATGAACCAGGTGGTGTCGGCCCAGCTCAGGTAGGTGGACACTGGGCTGCCTCTGGCCTACAGGGCTGGGGGGGTGTGTGATGGACTAAATGCTAGTACCCATCCACCCCCCTTAGTGAGACAGGATCCAGGCTAGAGTCATGTAAATCCTGTCAGTGGCTGGTGGGGGTGCACATACAGTAGGTGTTGGTAAATGTTTTCACCCACTGGTTGGTTAAGGTTTCTGACAGCAGCTTGTCTTTGTTTTTTTCTTTCCCTTTGCCTCCCTTCTCTTGTCTCAGACTCAGCCCAAAGAACCAGAGAGGTCAGGGGGGGAAGAAGAGGCGTCCGTCATGTATGAACAAATTTAAATAAGCGTGGAACAAGCCCCTTTGTAAATCCTGTATTGATAAATTGGTGTACAAGGAGGCAACGGGGGCATGCAAAGCATTGATTCCTGGTGTTAAGAAACAAATGAAGGCTATAAAGTCAATGCTGTCGAACCTTGAAACCCCAGAACAACCTGCGGCATTTCCACCCACTTCAGCCCCGGGGGGGGGGGGGGGGAATAAGATCCTTTGGATGAGCTAAGTGAGGCAGAATCATCCACAGATATTCTGAGCCAAGGGACAAGTTCACCCAGGTACAGGCTCTCGCTCGAGGAGGTGGATGCCTTATTGGGGGTGATCTATGAGATGCTAGATATAAAAGAAGAGCAGGCCTCCTTGTTCCTACATGACCAGATGTATCAGACCCTGAAAGAAGACCAAAACGTTATTTCCGGTACACAGCGCACTGGCAGACTCTATCAAAAAGGAGTGGGTGGAACTGGAGAAAAAACTTTTTTCCTAAAAGCCTGAAGAGGAGATTCCCCTTCAGTCCTTCAGTGAGGATTCCGCCTGTATTTGGAACAAAGTGCCCAAAGTGGACGCAGATTTTTCCCAGTGCGCCAAATCAACGGACCTCGCCTTTGAGGACATGGGTGTCCTTAGGGAACCCATGGACAAGAGGATGGAAGTCATGAGAAGTAGCCATGACAAATTTAAAACCAGCAATGGCTACAACAATAGTAGCTCGTAATTTGGAGGTCTGGCTGGACATCTGGTCATTTGGAAACTGGGACCTCCAGGAAGGAAATTCTTGAATCCCTACCCATGCTGCACGAGGCGGCAGGTTTTATAGCAGACGTTTCTGCAGAGTCGGTCAAGCTATCGGCAAAGACCCCTGCCCTAGTAAATTCCTCTCGTAGGACTTTATGGTTAAAATCCTGGTCGAGGGACATGACCTCAAAAGTTATGCTGTGTGGCATCCCATTTGAAGGAGACCTCTTCTTTGGGCAAGATCTAGAAAAAGTTCTAGACCGTACTGCCGACAAGAAAAAAGGCTTTTCCTATTAAAAATAAGAAAGCCCCAGGAAAACGTATTTTTCGCCCCCAAAGACAAGGGCCATCACAGGGGCATAGCCCTAAAGGGGCCTCTAAGAAACAGTGGGGAAGAGCAGAAAGGTGAGTTAGTTCCCGTGGGAGGGAGATTGGGGCAGTTCCTCCCACAGTGGGAAAAGACTACCCCAAATGCATTTATACTGAGGAAAATCAGGGAAGGCTATTAAATCCAGTTCAAGGGCACTCAGCCCACAAGGACGTTCCTAACCATGCCTCCCAGGGATTCTTAGAAGATGACAGCCTTGTCACAACTTGGCAACTTGATAGACCAACGGGTTCTTATTCCAATGCCACAGCAAGAAATAAACCATGGTTTCTACTCTCACATCTTCGTAGTAAGGAAATAGTTGGGCAAATTCTGCCTAATACTCAACTTGAAGTCACTGAACAAATGGATGACCTACAAGAAATTTCGGATGGAAACAATCTTTACTGTGAAGTCAATTCTTCCCCCGGATTGCTTCATGGCCTCCCTTAATCTGAAACACGCTTATTTACACATCCCGATCCACAAAGAATCTCAAAATTATTTGAGGGTGCCAGTCAAGTGGTCTGACATTTTCAGTTCAGGGCCTGCCATTCGGACTGTCCTCATCCCCCAGGATTTTTACAAAAATCCTGGCAGAGGCATTGGCCCCATCTGAGACTGAAAGGAACATCGGTCATCCCATACTTAGATGGCCTTTTATTTTTTGCACCCTCCACGCTCCAATTACAAAGAGATCTGTGGGTGACCATTTCCTTTCTGGAATAGCTGGGGTGGTTGATAAACAGGGAGAAGTCGAACCTAACCCCGACACAGGCCTTACAGTACTTAGGGTTCTTGGTGAACTCAGTGAAACAGAGGATCTATCTCACAGTGGAGACATTAGAAAGGGTACAGGCGACCGCAGCCTTTTTTCAGAACAATCTGTCAGTTTCCATCCTTTCAGCCATGTCCGGTCTGGGTCTCCTGGCAGCAACAATCCATGCAGTAACATGGGCAAGGGCCCATTTCAGGTGTCTCCAGGCCAATATCCTAAGCAGCTGGGACGGAGCTCAGGAATCGCTGGACATGACCTTCCGCCTATCTCCAATGACCAAGAGGTCTGTGTGGTGGTGGTGGGATGAAAATAACTTTGTGCAAGGGCTATTATGGTCTCTTCCAGTATCTTTCCACATCACCACAGACGCCAGTGCCTGGGGGCCCACTGGGGGTCAAGAGTAGCCCAAGGGTGCTGGGAGAAAACACAGTCCCAAAGATCAGCCAACTGGAGGGAGTTGCAAGCAATCTGGGAAGCGATAAGGGCATTTGCCAGAGAGCTGAAAATTCACCACGTACAAGTCCTCTCAGACAGTGTGGTAGCAGTCTCTTATTTAAACAAACAAGGGGTAACGCGGTGTCCGTCCTTAATCAGACTAGCGAGCGCCATCTTTTCTTGGGCCGAGAGGAACCTGAGGTCAATATCTGTGGTCTATCTAAAGGGAGTGGACAATCATCTGGAGGACTTTCTGAGCCGACACCAAGTGTACGAGTCAGAATGGTCACTAAACATGGAAATCTTCCAGCTAATGGTAGAGAAATGGGGACTTCCGGAGGTGGATTTGTTCACCAACAAATCAAATGCCAAGGTTCCAGTGTACTTCTCGCTGGAAGGAGAAGTAGGGGCCAAAGGGATAGATGCATTGGCCCAGAAGTGGGCGTTTTGCCTATGCTACGCCTTCCCTCCATTCAAACTTAGAAGTTATAGCAGCTTATAGGGAGGGAATCCCTGCTCTCCTGGACGACTCCTGGAAACAGAGTTACTGGTAAGTCCATCTTTGGTTTTTCTTTTGCTTTCCGGAGATCGTCTGAGCTCTCACTGCACTGGCATCCCCGGCATCCCTCTAAATGAGAGAAATCAGCCCAGGAGAAAAGTGAGAGAGGGGATGATTCTTCTACACAGAATGCCAGATGGATCAGGCAGCAAGGTAAGAAGCACCAGTGCCCTCTCACCCACTGACTGGCAGTGCCCCCCCCATCTGCCCCCACTAAGCACCGCTTGTCCGCCATCTCAGATTCTAACCACACCCGTTTAAGCCACGCCCAATATTTCGTGCAATTTAAACCACGCCCACTTTTGCCAGTGCCTGGGGCCCACTCTTGATCTTGCACATGGGCCCACACATTTAATGATACGCCCCTAGTGTATGGCAGTGTGCAGAGGGTTAATTCAGCGTGAGCATGTTGTCACATCCCTTTAGCACCTTATGTGTTATATATATGTAAGCTATTTGGATTTGAAAACAGGCATATCTCCTCCATTTCTATTGAAAGAAATATGAGAACTGTAATTGCTGACATGTTTTTATAATTTTAAGATCTGAGGCTGTCTTGCTTTACCGCCTGAAGAATCAATGACCCACTAAGTAGTGAAGCCAGAACCAGGATGAACGCTTCAGGAGGCTGCACATTTAGGCTTAATTCACACTTGTGCAGGTTGCAGTTTGCATATTGCAGGTGCATTTTTGCATTTTTCAATACACATCTTGAACCATTGAAGTCTATGGAACCAGAAAAAAGTCCCTGGCTTTTGCCAGATGTGAACTACATCCATAGGAAACCATGTTAAATAGACTGTAGTGTGTTACTGCAAAACTGAAAATGCAACAAAAAATGCATAGGTGTGAAGCCTTAACCACTTGCCAACCGCTGTACGCCGATAAACCTCGGCACAATGGAAATGGGCGTACCTGTACGTCCCCTTTAATTGGCGGGACTAGCAGGCACACGCATGCCCGCCGCGTACAGCGTGACCGCGCCCGTGGGTCCTGCGGCCTCGATGTCCACTAGGGGCCCGCAATCATGTCACGGAGCCGCAGAACAGGGAGATGCCTATGTAAACAAGGCGTTTCCCCGTTCTGTCTAAGTGACATGACGGGGATCTACTGCTCCCTGTCATTGGGAGCAGTGATCGCTCTCATGTCAGTGGTAGCCCATCCCCCCACAGTTAGAATCACTCCCTAGGACACACTTATCTCCTTGATCGCCCCCTAGTGTTTAACCCCTTCCCTGCCAGTGTCATTTACACAGTAATCAGTGCATTTTTATAGCACTGATCGCTGTATAAATGACAATGGTCCCAAAATAGTGTCAAAATTGTCCGATGTATCCGCCATAATGGCGCAGTCACGATGAAAATTGCAGATCCCTGCCATTACTAATAAAAAAATAATAATTAAAAATGAATTATAGGGGCTACAAAATATCCCCTATTTTGTAGACGCTATAACTTTTGCGCAAACCAATCAATATACGCATTTTTTTTTTTTTTTACCAAAAATATATAGAATACATATCGGCCTAAACTGAGGAAAAAAAATAGTTTTTTAATATCTTTTTGGGGGATATTTATTATAGCAAAAAGTAGAAAACATTGCCTTTTTTTTTTTCAAAATTGTTGCACTTTTTTTAGTGCAACAGGTTTTTTAGCGCAGAGGTGATCAAATACCACCAAAAGAAAAAAGAACGTCAATTTTGTTTGGGTGCAACGTCGCACGACGGTGCATTTGTCAGTTAAACAACGCAGTGCTGTATCGCAAAAAGTGCACTGCTCAGGAAGGGGGTAAATTCTTCCAGGGCTGAAACGGTTAAAGACTACTTATTAATGGCAGCTAACCTATTGGTAAGCTGTATTTCAGCAGTCTAGGGAAAGAATACAAGCAAATACCAGCACCCACAGCCATCCCTGAGAAGTGAGGCTTCACTATTATAATATATATATATATATATATTTATGTAATATTTATAGAACAGACATTGATTTTTGCAAATGCTCAGTACTGACTGCTTCTCATTAAGTTCTGGAAACCATTTATATAAAAAAAAAATATGCATCTAAAAGGTATGTAGATATTAAAATAAATTATTAGAGAAATGATTGTTAGGAAATGATTTAGGTATCTTACCTGAAAGAAATAATCTCCTGGGGCCACATCAGTGATATCGACCCACTGGCAGTCAATATCATGTCTGTAAATATCCCAGCAGCCAACACTGATCCCTTGTTCACCAAAATTAGCACACACATACTGCTTCTGTGCATCTGTGAAAAGGTTAAGGGAGAGAGTAAAATGTCAGAAAATTAAGCTAATGAGATGACACAATGGGGCCAAACTTTACAAGGACATAAGAGAATACCAGAAAGACAGATGTCCAACTTGTCTGTATGCACACACCTGTCTCACACTCTGAGTCCTCCAGACAGAAACTGGCCTTGTGCCCCTCAGCAACCTTGGTCCCATTCAAACTCAGCAAGTCATAGTGAGTGAAGACCTCCATACTGTGGTAGTGGCTGCACAAAAAAAAAAGGAGTCTCCATTTAGTACACTAAATAACAAATAATGTTACTTTTACTCTCGATTACAGCTTTAGTTTATGTAACACTAAAACAATATAAAAATAATTATTAAAGGATACCGATAAATAATATTGGCAACAACCCTCCAATACTACTAATTATAGCTCCATATACTTAAAATCTGAAGGCAACCAAAGACAGGAGCGGTGTCTTTCTCCATGCAGAAGTCCTCCACTAAGCCAGATCGGTATTCTCCATGCATTCTGTAGATCCTGATAGAGAAGCCCCCAACCTGCAGGTTTGTAAGTAGAATGCTTTTCTATTAGGGGCTATAGACAAAACTCATATGCCCAGAGTCCCACTCTTTTGCTGGTTTGGAGAGGACCAGAGCACCGCCCAGTGTAGACCACATGACCAGGATACCTTCTAATCTGAGGTAAGTAAAGATAGCTAGCATGGAAAGAAAAGAAGGTTGCTAGATTTACAGTTATCCTCTAAAAGAATAATAAAGCCTCATCCTCCCTGAGCACACTTTCTCCCCTCTATGTGCAGATCCAGGAGGCGTCTGCTACAACCCTGGCGAACAGACAACACTGGAAGTCTCAAGAGACACAGCCATACTGTTGATCAGTTGTGATGTTAAACTACATCCATGCAGGACTTCACCATTTCCACATCCTATGGAAATCTGCCTTTCTAAAGTACAACTCCTGCCTCCGAGCTGCTAAATAAACCTACTTCGCCACACTCATCTAAAACCTCTCATCCAGCACTTTTCAACTTTTTTTTTCTTCCCTTAACTCTCTTATTTGCCCCCTACTGTCTCCATTCACTAAATTACTTACTTGCCCAGTAGATTCACAATCAGTTAAAAAAAACAATATCAATACAATTCATGATGAGATCTCCCCCCCCCCCCCACATTTCATTAGAGCCTATTTAAAGGGGGGAGGGGAGAAGAAGAGATTAAATATGTGAGTTTGAGAAGGTAGAACAGAGCAGTAGGGGGACTGTACTAGTTGAGAGGGGACTCACTCAGTACCTTATTCCTTTAACTCTGTTACACCTGATGAATTTGCTACTTTCTGAGGCCTACCTCAGCAAATGCCTCCTGGACCCTGTCCCCTCTGAACTACTACGGTCCCACTACTGCTCTGTCCTGCATTCTCTAACTCACATCTTCAATCTCTCCATCTCCACTGACACCTTTCCCTCCTCCCTCAAGCAGACTCTAATGAGATGGGGGGACCTCTAATATGAAGGTGGGGGGTGCTTCTGATTGATCTCCTATTGATAAGTAACATTTAATTTTTTTTTAAATTAGGAAACGCTGATTTAGATCATATAGAGGCTCATTTTAGGAGATTAGCAGCCCAATGTTCATTGGCAATGCATTCAGCACTTTTTATTCTGTCGACCACATTTCAAGAAATCTCTGTTCATTAATCAGCAACTCTGAACTTATAAATCAATCGCTTCATCTTTGCATTGGTGTTCAGTGGTTACCTATCTTATCACACACACCTATGTTGCTACACTGATTTCCTCATCTGACCAGAACTATGCTTTTACTGTTGAGTAGACCATGCAAGGGTAGTGGCATAATAATAAGGCACCCCGTTGTCACTCTGCACTTCGCACTGTACTCTGGATCTTTATTTTATTTATTTATTACAAGTACTTATATTACCATCAATTTATATTGACATCAGTCCCTGCCCTCAAGGAGCTTAAAATCTAAAGGTCCTAACTCACATTCATACATACACATACTAGATCCGATTAACCTACCAGCATGTCCTTGATGTATGGGAGGAAACCTCAATACCCAGACAAAACTTATGCAGACACAGGGAGAACATGCAAACTCCAGGCAGGTAGTGCCATGGTTGGCATTCAAACCAACGACCCTAGTGCTGCCAGGTGGAAATGCTAACCTCTTAGGATCTTGGGCAATTAGGACCCTGTGCAACTATATAAAGTTAAAAGATAAGTCCATCTTAACATTAAAATCTCTACATCTACAGATATCCACAATCTAACACTAACCTATCTAACCCTGTAAAGGAGAAATCAATATAAATATATTTTTTGAAGCTGAGCTGTGGAAGCGGGTGCAGAGACCACAGCCAACAACAGAAGCCCCATAGTAAGTCTATGGGTGATGTCATACCCCATATATTTCACAGCCGTTGTCGGCTGTGTGCTCTGCAGAACTTTTGCCATTGGAGACTGGACCGGATCAGCTTCAAAGAAGGCATTTAAACTGATTTCTTCTTTTCAGGGCTAGATAAGTTAGTGTTAGATCGTGGATGTCTGTAGATGTAGAGATTTTAGTGTTAGGGTGGACTTATCCTTTAATTATGTTGTGGTATCTGCACTTTTTAGGGCCAGATGCACCGAGAGATAAGAAAAGTGCTCTCTAACAGCAGTTAATTGTGAGACGCAACAGTGATTTTCCATATGTACATCACACGATGTGTGGTACATTGTCTATTTGTTAAAAGCCTGCTTATTTCTCTTATATTTTCTTTTAGCAGTTTACCTCGAAAATGATCACCCTGTAAGCTATTTCAAGAGTATCTGAAATAACTTTACTGGTAACACAAACACATCAGGATCCCATAAAAACTGGATCTTTCTTGTAGGAATTATGTTAAAACACATTAACAAAAAGCATTCTTGTGCAGTAACGCAGTACATATGGAAACCCAATGTTGCATCTCACAAATAACGGCTGTTAGGGAGCATCATGTGCCCTTTAGAGCTTTATATAGGGTACCCCCCCCCCCACGCCTAGTTCTGAGGCGGCTGGGAAATGGCTTGTGATTTCTCAGACAGTAGGGGAGTAAAGGATTGACTTATATGATTTCCCGCTGAGCGTTTGTTATATCAGTTGCTTTCTACATTTTATAAACCAGCAAAGGATCAGTGTACCCAAAAGTAATAAAGCAGTTTTAATGGTAGATGCTGAAGAGTTAAATCACCTAGTGGTTTCTAAAGCTGGCCAGATTCGATTTTCGTAGAAGCATCGTTTGTCAGAACATTCCTTCTTGATATCAATTCATTTTGTTCAAATGCCCTTAAAATTTCCTCCAGACCTGCTATTTGAATGGAATCCCAGACATATTAACAGGTTTCTTAATGATAATAACATTTTAAAAAGAAATTCTCCTGATGAATGGCCAGCTTTATAACACTCAGGAACTTCAGGTGTAAAATCTCTGTTCTTGTGTAGTAAGTTCTCTCCCTTTGGAGTTCATATTATACTATGGATAACTTACTGGAAGAGACGGATACACCTATTTTTGAAGGAGAGACTCTCCGCGGTGAGTGGAAACATGCCCAGGAATTATGGTGTCCAGCTCACCACTAAAGTCCCCAGGAGAATAAGGAAGGTAGTGGATTTGTAAGCCCCAAGCACTCTCTTATAACTGAAATATTACTTTAGGGTGAACTGGCTCCTGACTGATTTTCTTTTTTGTTCCTAAGTCAAAGGATGGAATATTTTTGCTTTCCATTTCTAAGGCCGCGTACACACGCGGGGACTGTTCGCCCAACTTTGTCCGTCAAACAGTTTCGGCAAACAGTCCGCTCAAACTTAGCATGGACGGACATGGCCACACACGACGGACGAACAGTTTGCTGAAACCGTGCGCGATGACGTGAACGGCACGTAGGCCGGGACGAAAAATACGACGTCCTATACACTGCATTATAACTTTCGGCGTGTAAATCCTTTCTGAGCATGCGCGGAGCTTAGTTTGACGAACAAGCCTACACACGAGCGGACTGTTCGCTGAAACAAGGTTTCAGCGGACAGTTTTTCGGAATTTCCGAAAAACCTTGTTCGTCAAACTGTCCGCTGAAACTGTCCGCTGAAAGCCCACACACGAGCGGACTGTCCGCCCAAACACTGTTCAGCGGACTAAGTTGGGCGAACAGTCCGCCCGTGTGTACGCGGCCTGACGTTATCCTTGAAGTTTATTTAGGACTCACAAATGATTAATAACTATTGTTTCCTTTACTGTACATCATCATTCTGAAAATTGCCTTACTCTCCCTTAAATTCTTTTCAGAGTGCCAGGTTATATACTTATAGACAACAGTTGGTGGGGCGTTATCTCATTTAGATTTGTCCCTCGGTTTTGTTCTCCCATGATATATCACTTTTCCATGTTGGGGAGAGGAACATTCCTCACCATTATATTGGATGTATTCCCCATAGGCCTTGCAGCAAACCACATTGTACAGCATGAAATTGTTCTAGCCTTGTAAGCTGGAGGCATGCGATTAAAATGGTGGCTGATTTCTACTTGGCTTCAGTTCTGCTCTCACTCTGAAGCAGAACTTTGCTTGATAATCGTTCACAGATAAAAGACAGTGCCTTACAATATGGAAAAGATGAAGCTCGTGCCACCTGAATAAAAAGCAGAAATTTTGATCTTTATTCTAGATGTAAATTTGTGCCCTACTAATCCGTATTATCCGCAGGCTATTAATATTACTCACAGACTGGAAGCAATTGGCATGCGGTCCAAAGCAAGCCACAAACCTTAATGGATTTCCAGCCTACACCAACTTGTTTTAAATTTATATATACATGTCCAAACCACCTTGGCATGACCCATTCCAAAACTTTAAATTTATTCTGCAGTGATAATTGAATGCAGTCAGCATTATGTTAAGTGAGTTGCGTAAGCTGATAAAGCAAAAAGAGACTTTGCGCTGCTTGAGTTTTCCACCCAATAACATGCAGGAAAACTATACAGGCCAAGAAGGAAGCTCAGCTACAGATAGGCACAGCATGAAAAACTGTATCCTGGCAGGAAATTGAATCTTAATCTTTTAATTACCATTATTGAAACCTCCTTGTGTAATCTATGCAACCACCCCTATTGTATGTGTGATAATCTTAAGGAATTCCTTCTATTCTTTTCCATAAACTTAAACCCTCATCTGCTTGTGTACTTTATCATTCCCTCCCACTTCCAAAAAAAAAGGGGGGGGGGGATACCATTTATGTGCTAAACCCTAACTCTAACTAATGAAACGAATTGTGGAGGGAGCAACCCTGAAGTGTCTAAAGCCCCATACACACGGGCCAAAAAAGTAACCGACCGACATTCGGCCTGTGTGTATGTCGGTCTGTCCGACAAAATCCGGGGCGGATTCTGTCGGACATGCATGCTGGAAAACCAGTAGCCAACCGTCTCCCGATCAGCGAGCTAAGCCAATGGCAAAGAGCTCTGATCGGAGTGTTCTGGCGGGGGGGTGTCTCCTGTCAGAACACAACTGCTCAGCGGGGGGAGATCACTGAATTAACCTTGCATGGTTAGTACAGCGGCTGAACTAAAAAATACATTTATGGTGTATACCCGCCTTAACCATTGCAGTCCTTATTTTACGTCTTTTTCTGTCAAGTGTTCAGCTTAAAACTGCTTAGAAAACTGCCTTGGCATATAGGATGCAATCCCAGAACCAACTTGGGGACAATATTTGGTTGGCTAAGAGGAATATCCGTCTTAAGGTCCCTTATATGAAGTTATTTTGCTCCTGCTCTAGTACATCCCAGTTATCCCAGATCTTCATAGTATCTGGTCAGCTAGCCTGCACAGGTGGATTTGAGGGCTGCAACCTGGCAATTGTCCTGCAGCAAACTGCATCAACCTTTGTAGGGTGCTCTGGTGAATACCAGATACTCTTTAGATTCCGTGCCTGAAGCACACCCTTGCCAAACATGTAGGCATTCTGATCCCTGCTCTCCCCTTTTCCTGAGCCTCTGGTGTCAATATTTTAGTCCCCCTCATAAAAAAAATCCCAGATCCTCTGCTCCCTTTGAATACAGACATAGGGCATGCAGTTTAACATTAACACTTTTATTTTTAATAGATACAATTTTTACTTATGGCCTCCATCCATGTGTAGATCATACTGATAAATGAGAATGCTGCTTCAGTGAGCAGATATTTGAGGTTTAAAACACACCTTTTATACGGAATAAAATATCAGCAAAGCTGCTGCTAGTGGGGCGTGCTAGGATTGCTCATCCTTCACCAGTTGGACGGGTGCCTACTGATCACGCTGCATTATGAAAGTGCCCTGTGTTTTATTCCACTTCAAGGAAAAATAATTATAGTCATTGAACAGCTAAATCACAGGTATTGCCTATAAATCCACGAAACTCTGAAATGTCTGTGGCCCTGAGCCTGAGCACAGGGAGTACACCACTAATATCTCCTGTATTAAAGCAATGTGCAGCCCCAAGACAAAGGGAAATGAGAAATCCAACAGTTTTCAGCTACCAAGGAGCTACAAATCTCTGCCCAGGCTGCAGTCTACTGGAGGCTAATTACTATAATACAAGCCTTGGTTCGTTCTCCAAAAAAGTCAGGTGGGCATGAAAACTGCATCATGTTGGACTACCTTTGGTCTTGTTGACAACTGCCACGTATCATATCAATATCTCTACAAGGACCCAAGAGCCCTGTAATATCCCAACATTAATACTGACCACACAGACATCTGTGCATCCTACAATGGCCCAAAGAAAGCTTCTGCTTTCAAGTTCATCCCACAGATTTATCAGGCTAGGGTAGTCCCATGAAAGCTTGTCCTGAAAATGTAACTGTTAGCGCAAGTTAAAATGAAAAAAAAAGTTTTATAGACAGTAGTTACATACATAGTTACATAATTGTTAAGGTTGAATAAAGACACCAGTCCATCCAGTTCAACCTGTGGCGTGCATGTAAGTTTATGTAATAGTAAATTCCATATCCCTGTTTGTTGCAATCGTTAAGATGTCCATCTAAAAGATTTTTGAAACTATTGATGCTCCCTGCTGATACCACTGTTTGTGGAGGGAATCCCACCATCCTTACTGCTCTGACAGTAAAGAACCCTCTATGCAGTTTAAAGCTAAACCGCCTCTCTTCCAATTTAAATTAATGGCACTGTGCCTTTTTAAAAGTCCCTCACACTGAAACGTTTTTTTCCCTATGCTAGGGTCACCAGTAAAGTATTTGTATATCGCTATCATATCTTCTCTCAAGCGTCTCTTCTCCAGAGAGAATACATTTAATGCTTGTAGTCTCCTCATAGCTGAGGTCCTCTAGTCCTTCTCTGGACTCTCTCTAGTTCCAGCACATCCTTCTTGAGGACTGGTGCCCAGAACAGACAGCATACTCAAGATCTTCTGTTTGCCTTTGAGATTGCTTCCTTCTACAACTTGGTGTGCGAAAAACTCACTTTCCTGTTCTGGATAAGCTTGCATTTTTTAAGGGCTGGAAAGTAAACATTAAGCCCATTCCCACTAATATGTTCCAATGCAAAGTATGTGGGAGTTGCTGATGCATGTCTCTCTTTATATAGAGCTACATATACAGGGAGGGAAAAGAGTATTTGATCCCCTGCTGATTTTGTACATTTGCCCACTGACAAATAAATGATCAGTCTATAATTTTAATTGTAGGTTTATTTCAACAGTGAGAGACAAAATAACAAAAATATCCATAAAAACGCATTTCAAAAAAGTTATAAATTGATTTGCATTTTAATGAGTGAAATAAGTATTTGATCCCCTATTAATCAGCAAGATTTCTGACTCCCAGGTGTCTTCTATACAGGAAACGAGCTGAGATTAGGAGCACTCTCTTAAAGGGAGTGTTCCTAATCTCAATTTGTTACCTGTATAAAAGACACCTGTCTACAGAAGCAATCAATCAGATTCCAATCTCTCTGCCATGGCCAAGACCAAAGAGCTGTCCAAGGATGTTGGGGACAAGATTGTAGACCTACACAAGGCTGGAATGGACTACAAGACCATCACCAAGCAGCTTGATGAGAGGGTGACAACAGTTGGTATGATTATTCGCTAATCGAAGAAACATAAAATAACTGGCAATCTTCCTCGGTCTGGGGCTCCATGCAAGCTCTCACCTTGTGGAGTTTAAATGATCATGAGAACGGTGAGAAATCAGCCCAGAACTACACGGAAGAATCTTGTCAATGATCTCAAGGCAGCTGGGACCATAGTCATCAAGAAACAATTGGTAACACACTACACCGTAAAGGACTGACATTCTGCAGCGCCCACAAAGTCCCCCTGCTCGAGAAAGCACATGTACAGGCCCCGTCTGAAGTTCACTAATGATCATCTGAATGATTCAGAGGAGAACTGGGTGAAAGTGTTGTGGTCACATGAGACCAAAATCGAGCACTTTGGCATTAACTTAACTCGCCATGACTTGGAGAGGATCTGCAAACAGGAGTGACCTCTGTGATTGCTAACAAGAATTTTGCCACCAAGTACTAAGTCATGTTTTATTTCACTCATTAAAATGCAAATCAATTTATAACTTTTTTTTAATGCGTTTTTCTGGATATTTTTGTTGTTATTCTGTCTCTCACTGTTAAAATAAACCTAACATTAAAATTATAGACTGATCATTTCTTAATCAGTGGGCAAACGTACAAAATCAGCAGGGGATTAAATACTTTTTTTCCCTCACTGTATGCAAATGGTAAAAGCGGGTTCACCTCTTCTGCATAAACAGGGATTCTAATTTTCTGGCCACTATGTATGTGTATATTGTACAGCACACTGGGAGTGTGTCCTGGACAACAGGTATATTGCACCTATATTTGAGTTGTGGCCACTTTAAAGGGGACAGCTTTGGAGACATTGCTATACTCAGGGTTCTCACCCATGCAGGATGAGGTATTCTGGGGAAGTTTGGCTAGAGAGAGGACTGATTCCTAGTTTTTCTTAGTTTGCGAGGTCCATATTAGGGAACTAGAATTTCTGAGGTTCCAAGAGATTTGGGTGGGAAGAACCTCCAAACCCTGGCCACCAGGACTCTGGGCCCAAAGAGGTTAAGCCCCAGGCAAGGGAGGCTTGAAAGGCAGCAGAGGGAAATCAGTATGTGTATCAAGGAAGTAAAGTGGAGAGAGAGACTCAAGCTGTAAGTAAAGGAGGAGCCCTACCCCAGTATGGCAGAGACCAAGAATTTGGTGGTAAGCCAACTTAGTTATATGGTACCTTGTTCTGCTGGAACTGTTTATTTGATTTTGTGCTGAAGGAAGCTGTTTATGTTACCTGTTTGGAGGAATTAATAAAGGATTATTTGCTTTTACAAATGGCTGCTGATGATCTTGGGCCCCCATATGACAATATATCAATTTTTTATAAACAGATATAAAAGTACATATTGTGCAAAACCTCCGTCAGGGCAAAAAGAACCATTTAGCAGTTGTGTTTTTGTTGGTTTTTTTTTCCACCAAAATAGCTTTAATTAACAGTACCAAGCTTGAATTAATAGCTAAATTGTTCAATGTTTCCTTGTTCTAAATCAAACCTACCAAACTTGTAAAGAAAAACATTTTACTAGCTAACAACTAATCATATCATAATAATGGTTCTGTTGGAGCAATGAGGAGCAAGAATAAAGCATTCTTGAATTAGGGCCACGTCTGGGCCCCCCCCCCCCCCCCGGAAACTACATGCTTGCTCACAGCATCTACTCTATATGGCCCAGGTCTCAACCGTTTTATTTATTTTATACAAATAGTATTTAAAAGAGCCCAGTCCCTGACGAAAGGCTTTCACAGTCAAAACTGATACAGACTACCATATTCATAACCTGTACATGTAAAAACAAAAAGTAGTCCAAGGTAAAAGGTTATAGACACAACAAGTAAAGCTTGTATTTTTGGGGGAGCCTTCATTAATTCTTGCCTTTCTTCCCGTTAGGATCAAACGAGCTTTTAAGAGAAGAAAATATTGCTAAGATTCTTATCAGCTGCTAGATACCTTCCAGCACTAACACCTGCACATAGCTTTGCATGATCCCCAGCTGAACCCATTTCCCCTCCACCCAATATCTTGTACGTGTCTTCCCAGGTTATCTACCCCACCATGTTTTCCAGGCCTGATCACAAAGACTCCACCCCCCAACTCCCCCAGCTCCAGGGCCGTGGCTTCACTTTGATTTAACCAAAGCTATGTAGCCACCCCACCCTGTTCCCGGTCCAAATGCCAAGAAACAGGCATGTCTTTCTTCTCATTCTGCATTCCTCGACTCTAGCCTGGCACTCTGTCCCTGGCATGTATAATTAGGAGGTGCGGTGTGCTCAGCTTCTTGGACTGGCAACGACTCTGTGCTATATTTGCTGCTTGTTTTCACTTCTATGTGTTTATTAGTTCTACTTTTAGCCTAGAAAATTTAAATTTGATCAGCAGTAAATAACATTAATGGTGAGGAACAGCTGGCTTCATGGCAGCAGGAAGGAAGAAGGGAGAGATGCCAGGGAGACTTTTAGCCCCAGGTTCATATGTAATGAAATACGTTTTAAAATATAACTTCATCTTTTAAGCAGCATTATTAATTGAAAAGAATTCATGTAGAAGTAAAGAGGTCACAGCACATCACCAGCTCAGTTTAGAGCCATTTATTTATCACAAAAGTAAAAATAGCGACAACATTTTGGAGTACATAACAGTCTCTTCATCAGACAGTCTGCCTGATGAAGGGTTTGTTATATGCTCCAAAATGTCGCTGCTGTTCATTTTAAAATGGCAAAAAAATGGGCACAAGCTGAGTTGGTAATGCTCTTTGCTGGTGGAGATTTTGGATTGTTTTCCCAAAGAGAATGTTGCTGTTTATTAAGCCAGCCAATGCTTCTAATTGAAAGTAGCCGCATTGTGCTGGCACATTCAACTGCCTTGTAAAGTTAAAGTGTATGTAATCCCAAAAACAAACTTCTCTTGTTTCCTCATATTCCTTTTGGTCTGTTAAATAAGGTTAAGGTTTTGTTATATCTGTTCAATAAGGATAAAAAAATATATATTGATCCTGTTAGGAATTCAGAGCTGTCCTGTGGCCCCTGCACATTTCCTAAGTTATTTCAATGAGACTAATCAGCCCTCTTAGATGTTATCTTGGGACTACAGATGAATTAGTCTTTATGTTGCAGAGATGAAGAGAGCAGGAGGGTTTGAGTAGTTTAGCAAAAGAAAACTGGGCAGGGATGACACCATCCAGTCCACAAGAATTCTGTGTGTCGTCGGTTCACAACAGGACTTAAGAGCTGAGTGCATTTCTGGTAGATCAACAAGTCATTTTCTGTAATAGCATAGAGTATTTAAAGGATAATAGAGTATTTAAAGGATAAGTTCAGCTTTTGAAACATGTTACATGTTCCACCAGCATTTATTGTGGAACATGTAACATGTTCAAGCAGCTGCAACCTCTCCCCCTCTCCCTGTGACATTGAGCAAGGGATCTTCTCCCCGTGCCCACTGTAACTATCCGAAAATTACAAGGCTCCACCCACATGGCCGCATCATTCATTCACAGTTTCCTGTGAATGCATGAACTACGGGCAGACATTACTGCTGACTGCTTGTAGCTCTGAATGGACGGCAAGATTCCTGATGAGCGGCCCTGTCGTTCATTCACAAGCCCTGCAGCTTGTAAACAGTCATCCAGCTTTAGTCTCCAAGGGGCTGACACACAGGAGAACTACCTAGGTAGATCCTTTTGGTAAACTCATATGGCGTATATAGCCGTGGCAGTACCCCGTGTGTCAAAATACTTGGTGTCGGGACTATTTTTGCAATTTTATGTTTTATGTTGTATTTGTTTGTTTTTTTGTTAAATGTTAGCATGCTAGACATGCAAGGTCTAAGTGGTCTTGTGTATTACTCAGTTGGGGGAACCTGTACTCCAGGAAAATTCTTATAAAGGAATTATACATCTTTTTGATACTAATAAATTTAATCTTTTTGTACCCAACATATTACATTCTTTGTCACAGATGTAGCCTCTTTTCTCCCCTGTATCTTGGGGACCATTTTTTCAGCAGTCAGCCCGTATGCAGGTACAGGGTGAAAGCTACAGGGGTTGTCTGCAGGAGCCTGACATTGCACACCTGATCCACTGATCAGGGTTGCAATGCTTTCCAGGCGCCTTAGGGAAAAAATAATAAATGCACATTTTTTTTCTTGCAAAAATATGTGCATTTATTATTTTTTTCCCAAAAGGTGAACTTATCTTTTAAGAGGTATAAAATATGGGGAATGGTGCTTATATTGCAGAGATGTACTTCATGCATTTTTTTTTTGTTTTTTTTGTCTTTACTATAGTGGTTGCCCACAAAAACAAAGAAACGACTATACATATTTGATTTAAGCTAAGCTCTTTCAATAGTATAGCTTATGAAAAGACTATAGTGTCCCTATAAACTGTGACACCAGAACTACAAGGAGACATACAAATGGCAGACATAACCTAATCTGTGTCCTGGGGGGGTTGGATACTGTCAAGAAAACATTTCTATACCTAGAGCATGTGCTGAAGATAAAAGTGACTGGCTGAGCATGCCCCCCCATCCCTCATCTGGCTAGGACTAGTTTTGGAAGTGAAAATACTCTGAAGTATAATTGCTCGTTTCTGAGGATGATTGCAGGGAAGTGTTTGGCTGCATCTGAGCGAATGCCTGACTTGTGCCAAGGCATGCAGAAGGGAAGGGGGCAAAGCTGTAAACATCCTCTTTTATTAAGTCACCTGAGCTGGCTGCCCCTTGGCCAAGTTCTCGACCATTCATGTAAGACATCCAAATAAATTTAAACTTAACGCAACAAACCTAAGGCATATGTACGACTAAATTTTGTAGCACTCATAAGCACGTGACTTATTAGCTCCTAGATGTTACAAGGCCCAGGGACCTCTAATATAAATACAAGGTATGTGACCATAAAGGCAATCTTTAAATGTCCATTTTATATTTTAGGGCATGTAGTACTGACTTTAAAGAGAACCTGTCAGGGTAGTTTTTTTTTTTTTAAGTGAACCTTTGCTCTACCTATGTAGGTTCACTTTAAAGCCTATCTCTGGTCAAAGTTAACCCCCTTCCTCCCAACCATTCTGCCTTCATGCGTCTGTCACAGGTGCCTCAATTTGAAGTGGAGACCAGCGATCCAGGAATGTGCATGTTTGTGTAAGCTGATGACTAGTCCACTTATCGTAACAACATCACACCACTGTATTCTCTTGGAGACTGTGAGGACCCTGCCAATGAACAGCCAATGTGCAACATGGGAAAATAGAGAAGGACCCTTCCACTTTGCAGTCTAGAAGAGAGAAGACTCAGTACCTGAAGTGTCATGTGACCACAGATTTAGGTATGTAAAAAAAAGTCTTCAGACTGGGATTTTTGAAAATGAATATGGTAATTAGTTCCATGTGGTGGTGGTGGTAAAGGGTACTTTAAGCATGGTAGGGTATAACAAGTGACGAGGTTGTGATTACAATGCTCTTCTGCTCTCATCACTCTAAAGCCCCATACACACTATCAGATTTTCTGATGATTTTTGTCCTCAGATTTACCAAAACCCTATAATATGAGGTCAAACCTTAGTAGTTTCAATGTGTATGCAATCAGGCAGGCCCTTGCACTACATGGTTTTGGTAAATCTGAACACAGAAATCAGCAGAAAATCTGATAGTGTGTATGGGGCTTTAGGGTGGTCATACTTACAACAAAGAATGACCGATCTTTACATGTATAACCATCATAAAAGTTATTAGGGATTCTGATACATAAACCACTTTTGTCACTGATACTCCCTTAATTAACACAGTGCGTTAGTGCTATTGTGGGCTTTGGCTAATGACTTACCGATGGCATTCGTGCCATACCCAGGCATGGCGCCCTGTCTTAGGTCGAAAGTCAGCTTGTCCAGTGTTATGTATCTGGGAGCTGAACCGTAGAAGGCGACGGTATCCAGTCGTAAAGCTGGCCCGGTCAGCTGAGGAGGCCAGGCAGCGCTCTTCATGGGCACATTGAAGCATAAACATGGGTCTGTCCTCCAAGTATGTGGTCTGCTCAACCAGAGGAGCATTGAGGACAAGATCAGAGGCAGCTGCCAGGGAGAAAGAGAATCAGGTATTTATTAGTGGGCTCCTTTAATACAAAGAAACATCAAGAGATATAACTAATCTGTGAGAAGGAAACAACTCCATTCACCATTAGGGAAATCTGGTTAAGTCTCCAGGGTGAGCAGTACTCCAAGGCAGCTCAGATACGTTTTTACAATTAATTCAATGCCAAAGGGTTTTTCAGATTTAGGAATTTATGTATCCCTTTATAAAAAGCCAATGCCTACCAAGTAGATGGAGGGTCAGCTTATCTCAAACACCCCCATCATGTGCACCATAACTACCTGTACCTCCATATACTGTAAAAATGTTTTCCAGACAACCTCCCTTTATAATAACTAAACAGACAAATTCAGATCTGCTTTAATTATTATATATTATGTAAAATAGGACATATAGCTTTTGTAATGTTTTTGTTGAGCATAAATCATTTAATCTAAATTTAATCTAAATTTATCTTAGTTTAATTTTTAAACACCTTCCACTCATATATACAGTGGGGTGAAAAAGTGTTTGCCCCCTTCCTCATTTCCTGTTCCTTTGCATGTTTGTCACACTTAAGTGTTTCGGAACATCAAACCAATTTAAACAATAGTCAAGGACAACACAAGTAAACACAAAATGCAATTTGTAAATGAAGGTGTTTATTATTAAAGGTGAAAAAAAATGCAAACCATCATGGCCCTGTGTGAAAAAGTGATTGCCCCCTTGTTAAAACATACTATAACTGTGGTTGTCCACACCTGAGTTCAATTTCTCTAGCCACACCCAGGCCTGATTATTGCCACACCTGTTCACAATCAAGGCATCACTTAAATAGGAGCTGCTTGACACAGTAAGGTCCACCAGAAGATCCTTAAAAGCTACACATCATGCCGAGACCCAAAGATATTCAGGAACAATTGAGAAAGAAAGTAATTGAGATCTATCAGTCTGGAAAGGGTTATAAAGCCATTTCCAAAGCTTTGGGAATCCAGCGAACCACAGTGAGAGCCATTATCCACAAATGGCGAAGACATGGAACAGTGGTGAACCTTCCCAGGAGTGTCCGGCCGCCCAAAATTACCCCAAGAGCACAGCGACGACTCATCCAAGAGGTCACAAAAGACCCCACAACAACGTCCAAGGAACTGCAGGCCTCACTTCCCTCAGTTAAGGTCAGCGTTCATGCCTCCACCATCAGGAAAAGACTGGGCAAAAATGGCCTGCATGGCAGAGTTCCAAGGAGAAAACCACTGCTGAGCAAAAAGAACATCAAAGCTCGTCTCAATTTCTCCACAACACATCTTGATGATCCCCAAGACTTTTGGGACAACATTCTGTGGACCGATGAGACAAAAGTGGAACTCTTTGGAAGGTGTGTGTCCAAGTATATCTGGCGTAGAAGGAACACTGCATTTCATAAAAAGAACATTATACCAACAGTAAAATATGGTGGTGGTAGTGTGATGGTCTGGGGCTGTTTTGCTGCTTCAGGACCTGGAAGACTTGCCGTGATAAAAGGAACTATGAATTCTGCTGTCTACCAAGAGATCCTGAAGGAGAATGTCCGACCATCTGTTCGTGTACTCAAGCTGAAACGAACTTGGGTTCTGCAGCAGGACAATGATCCTAAACACACCAGCAAGTCCACCACCGAATGGCTGAAGAAAAACAAAATGAAGACTTTGGAGTGGCCTAGTCAAAGTCCTGACCTGAATCCTATTGAGATGTTGTGGTATGACCTTAAAAAGGCCTTTCATGCTCGAAAACCCTCTAATGTAACTGAATTAGGACAATTCTGCAAAGATGAGTGGGCCAAAATTCCTCCAGGACGCTGTAAAAGCCTCATTGCACGTTATCGCAAATGCTTGGTTGCAGTTGTTGCTGCTAAGGGTGGCCCAACCAGTTATTAGGTTTAGGGGGCAATCACTTTTTCACACAGGGCCATGATGGTTTGGACTTTTTTTCACCTTTAATAATAAACACCTTCATTTACAAATTGCATTTTGTGTTTACTTGTGTTGTCCTTGACTATTGTTTAAATTGGTTTGATGTTCCGAAACACTTAAGTGTGACAAACATGCAAAGGAACAGGAAATGAGGAAGGGGGCAAACACTTTTTCACACCACTGTAGTCCATTATTTTTTACACTTGATTTTCGGATAAAGTCTGATTGGAAATACTAGATTACAGTCTCTAACAATGTCAAACACTAACAATGCACCTGGGTAATCATGGACCGCGTTTAGGCAGTAACTGTAAGTGGAAATTACAGACGTATTTTTATATTTATGGAAATAAACATGTAATTTTCCTCATTGAAAATATATTCTTTAGGTGCCTCCTCGTCAGTGTGCTGCCCCAGCTCCTACAGGTAGTGGGGAAAGTGTGTAAGTGGCAGTAAGGGACAGGAAGTGAGGACAGAATCTTGATAATTCTCACTCCTGCTATAAACAGCTCTGAATACTTTGATATGGGGTATAAAGAACTCACTCTCTGCACAAGACACTCCGGCAGCGAATCGTCCTCCTCCTTTGGGGCAGTTGATATTGGGCCCGTCATGTCTGCAGTGTGAAAGGGACATCTCTGTGCCTGAGCACTTCACTCCACTCATAATGACATCATCAGCAGTGACATCACCCTGCCAGTACCAGGTTTCCTGTGGAAGGAAGACAATTCTGAATGCTCTGGGAATACCAAAATCATGGACACTACACCAAGATCACAGATACCAGGCCCAATGTCCACTCTCTTCTATGAAACTATGAAATGTGAAGATATTGTGCACAGTTTTATTTTCACACTTGCAGAAAAAAACAACAGCTGGCTTATTGCTGCTGACCACCATTCTGCGTTATACAGCACAACATTAAAGGGCAACTCTAATAACTAATATTCAGTGAACAGCAGAAACGATCCAGAAAACACAGCATGCATGCTTGAAGCACATCTCAATCCAAAACCATTGATGTAATATATACTATATTGTTAAAAGTATTGGGACGCCTGCCTTTACTCACATATGAACTTTAATGGAATCCCAGTCTTAGTCCATAGGGTTCGGTATTGAGTTGGCCCACCCTTTGCAGCTATAATGGCTTCAATTCTTCTGGGAAGGCTGTCTACAAAGTTTAGGAGTGTGTCTATGGGAATGTTTGACCATTCCTCCAGAAGCATATTTGTGAGCTCAGGTGCTGATGTTGGATGAGAAGGCCTGGCACGCAGTCTCTGTTTGAATTCATCCCAAAGGTGTTCTATCAGGTTGAGGTCAGGACTCTGTGCAGGCCAGTCAAATTCCTCCACCCCAAACTCATTCAGTCATGTTTTTATGGACCCTGCTTTGTGCACTGGTGCGCAGTCATGTTGGAACAGGAAGGGGCCATCCCCAAACTGTTCCCACAAAGTTTGTAACATGAAATTGTTCAAAATGTCTTGGTATGCTGACGCCTTAAAAGTTCACTTCACTGGAACTAAGTGGCCAAGCCCAACCCTTGAAAAACAACCCCTCACCATAATCCCCCCCTCCACCAAATGATTTGGACCAGTTCATAAAGCAAGGTCCATAAAGATATGGATGAGTTTGGGGTGGAGGAACTTGACTGGCCTACAAAGATTCCTGACCTCAACCTGATAGAACACCTTTGGGATGAACTAGAGCAGAGACTGCGAGCCAGGCCTTATCGTTCCACATCAGTGCCTGACCTCACAAATGCGCTTCTGGAAGAATGGTCAAACATTCCCATAGACACACTCCTAAACCTTGTGGACAGCCTTCCCAGAAGAGTTGAAGCTGTTATAGCCGCAAAGGGTGGGCCAACTCAATATTGAACCCTACGGACTAAGACTGGGGTGCCATTAAAGTTCATGTGAGTGTAAAGGCAGGTGTCACAATACTTTTGAGAATATAGTGTATATTTTGGCTTACTAGTCCTTAGATGTGGTGGACTCATTAGATTTATTTTTTCAGGCTTTTTTACTTAACGTTTCCACCTAAATCCTGCCAGTAACACACTACCTGTCCCTGGTGACAATGCTCCCCATATTGTACTAGAGTAATGTCACCCTGGGACAGAAAGTAAAGATTAGTGAACACCTTCCTCTCGTATTCCATACAGCAAGCTTCTCATAGGACTTCTGAAAGGCACTAAGGTCTCTTGTCACATAATTCTGTTGTGCAGGCTTCTTTGTTAATGATGTCGTGTACATGGCTGACCCACTGAGCACATTGGTCTTTAGTTTTATAGGATAAGTCCCCAGCTTGTAGGCTGTGTCTCCCAAGTCACTTTAAGGCCCCTTGCACACTGGGGCAACTGGTGGCTGTGTGTGCATCCTGACATTTCAGTGCTCCTTGGAGGCATAGATGGAGCATCTAACCCTACTGCTTGAAGCCTGTCAAAGTTTATGGCAGGCTGCAGCTGGAAAGGGTTGAAGGCTGTAAGCCCTTGTACACACGGTCTGAGATTGCGTCGGAATGTGTCCGATCAGAGCGTTTTGTCGGATATCCTGACTGTGTGTGGTCTGCATCGGACTGTTTCCGTCGGAATATCCGTTGGACCAACTTTTCCAACTTGCCGGAAATATTTTCCGACAAAATGCTCCGATCGGACATACTCCGATCATGTGTAGAGAATTCCGATCGGATAAAGAGCCACTCATGCTCAGATCAAATTCCTACACCAAAGCTATTGACTACTAGCGTGAACATAGTCCCGTCGTAACGAAATAACATCATCACGTCGGATTTTCCGACAACTTTGTCCGACCGTGTGTATACAACATCCGTGTGTATACAACAAAATCCGTTGGACAAAATCCGACAGATTTGGTTGTCGGAATCTCTGACCGTGTGTACAAGGGCTTAGAGTGGTACTCATGTTTAGGGCCCTACGCATTCAGGGACAAATGAGCAGATGTAAATTGTAAAATGTTCTTGCTTGATGTGGTTCTCCATTGTATTTATTTATATAACCTATAGAAAAGTAAAACAATTGTGTTGCCCAGAGCGGCCAATCAGATCTCAGTAGTCATTTTTGCTAGTGCAGATTGGATTATGACAGCAAAGACCTGGATGGTTTCTTTGAGAAACTTGTCCTTTCACACATTAAGCCCAGATGAGTTATTTATTATCCTTCCACTAGGTGAGATGCTAGTAAATAGCTCACACAGACTTCTTTGTTGAATTTTAATGTTGAATTGCAAACAGTGGCGCTTCCTTGACCACCATCAAGATGGTGTGGGGACAGTAAAAAACAGGAAAATATCACGAAAAATGTCAGCGAATTCTATGCATAGAGCAAACCATTGAGATGGGTTCTTATGGTTTCTGTGTTGAGCACACACATTCCTAGTTACACCTCTGGGCACAGATGACAGCACACTGTTCTATTCTAGACAGTAAATATCATACCCAGCAAAGCAACATACTTTCCATTCATAATATGGCCTTTAGGTATAAGCGTAGCATACGCAATCAATGTTTACAAGGTCTTGACTATGGCTTTTTCCACCCCTGTAGGCACAGATCGCTGACCTCTGGGTCTCTAACATGTTTGAAAACGACATGTCGCTCCATGTCCTGCCAGCAGGCTATTGCATGGTGATTATAATAGCTGGCATGAAGAACATGTAGAATGAAGCAAGCAAAACATACATGATATAACCTCTAAGTGAACAAGTTATAAAGCGGGTTAAATACAGTTTACGTTTAAACTATATCTAGACCCAAAATCTCATATATGCTATAACATGTTAGGTCAGCCTTTTCCAACTTTTTTACCCCAGAATAACCCTTGAAAGAATTTTTAGGTCTCGGGGAACATCTGCTAAACCAGTTTATTGGGGATCAGTAGGAAACATGCCCCATACAGTGGTGGTCAGTGGGAAGAATGCCCCCCCCCCTCATACAGTGAGGGAAAAAAGTATTTGATCCCTTGCTGATTTTGTTTGCTCACCGACAAAGAAATGATCAGTCTATAATTTTAATATCCATTAAATTCGCAGAAAAGGAAGGAATAAGAATGTTACTTTTATTTTCAAACCTTCCTGTAAATATGACCGTTTAAATTTGGTCGATTGTTATGGCAATAACAGGACATTCTTAACTGGCGCTTTTGATAAATGATGCTCATTGTATAAGAGATAGGCTGTTAGCCAATCAGATTTCAGCCTTTTATAAGTTGCATGCATTCTGCAATTACAAGCCAGGTTCTGATTGGTTGCTAAGGGGAATGCAAATCACTGCTCTTTGTGTTATTACATACATCCATGGGATACAGGAAAAGTCATCCAGTACTGCCTGGGGTAACATAAACTTTAAAGAATATTCTGGTCATTTTTATTTGACATATATTTATGTGCATCTCTCTTTATGTGAATCCAAGGGGTCTGATCGAGAACATCTATTTTATTACAGACATTATAAATTGGCGCCCCTGGGGCTTTGGCATTGCTGATCCTACATGTTGCACAACATTAAATGATCTGCTTACAGCTGCTGTGTATGGAACAATGTCTGCTCTCCACACTGTGGAATGAAGCCAGGGAACATTCCTGTAAAGGCTCCAGAGCAAGACATGTTATTCTGCTTTGTTATGTCACCAGCCAAGCCAGACCTGATGGAGGATTTTCTTAAAGAGAATCTTACACACTGAACTGTATATCCAGATTTAAAAAGTAGACATTGAATGGTGCTCCAGGATTCAGAACAGGACAGCTGTTTGGGTAACATCCGCTCCTTACCTGGAAAGCATGGCTAGCAAAACCTAGCCCTAGCTGGCGACAGACAATCATGGCTTCCAATGTGCCCCATCTCTCACTGCACACAGTGCCCCAGCGCAGGGTGCCATTATTCTCCATTAGAACTTCCACTCTTCCCTCTGTGGGGTTACGTCCACCACTCAGACGAACCTATGTAGAAACAGACCATCTCAGGTAAGGAAGTACTTCAAACAGCAGTTGCATGCTCAGTTTACCCTCTAAGTTATCAGTATAGTATGATGCTGTATACACTATATTGCCAAAAGTATTGGGATGCTGCCTTTTCACACACGTAAATTTTACGGCATCCAAGTCTTCGTCCGTAGGGTTCAATATTGAACGCTCCACCCTTTGCAGCTATAACAGCTTCAACTCTTCTGGGAAGGGTGTCCACAAGGTTTAGGAGTGTGTCTGTGGGGATGTTTGACCATTCTTCCTGAAGCGCATTTGTGAGGTCAGGCACTGATGTGGACGATAAGTCTTGGCTCGCAGTGTCCACTCTAATTCATCCCAAGGGAGTTCTATCGGTTGAGGTCGGGACCTTATGCAAGCCAGTCAAGTTCCTCCACCCCAAACTTGCTCATCCATGTCTTTATGGACCTTGCTTTGTGCACTGGTCTAAATCATTTGGTGGAGGGGGGATTATGGTGTGGGGTTGTTTTTCAGGGGTTGGGCTTGGTCCCTTAGTTCCAGTGAAGGGAACTCTTAAGGCATTGGCATACCAAGACATTTTGGCCAATTTCATACTCCGAACTTTGTGGTAAAAGTTTGGGGATGGCCCCTTCCTGCTCCAACATACAGACTAAGACTGGGATGCCATTAAAGTTCATGTGCGTGTAAAGGCAGGTGTCCCAATACTTTTGGTAATATAGAGTATGTAGATGTATATTTGCCCGATGATGGTGATGATGAGAAAAGATCTACTGTTTAGTGAAGTGTTGATAACCAAAGAGGGCCATATGTTTGGCAAAATGGAGGAATGAGCCAGTGAAACCGTCCATATGTTATTGCAACCTGTACTTAGAGGGTATTTTTATATTTTTACAGAAATGCAATTTTTAGTCCAGATAAAAATTCTGCTGACCATCAGTCTGGTCCACGCACCTTTTTATACACCCTGTTCTAAGGAGCCATTATATTACGCCACTATGGACTTTGCTTTGTACAGTGGTGCACAGTCATGTTGGAACAGAAAGGGGCCATCTTCAAGCTGTTCCCACAAAGTTGGGAGCAGGAAATTGGCCAAAATGTCTTGATGTGCTGATGCCTTAAGACTTCCCTTCACTAGAACTAAGGGGCCAAGCCCAACCCCTAAAAAACAACCCCACACCATAATCCCCCCTCCACCAAATGATTTGGACCAGTCCACAAAGCAAGGTCCATAAAGACATGGAGGATCAAGTTTGGGGTGGAGGAACTTGACTGGCCTGCACAGAGTCCTGACCTCAACCCAATAGAACACCTTTGGGATGCATTAGAGGGGAGACTGTAAGCCAGGCCTTGTCGTCCAACATCAGTGCCTGACCTCACAAATACGCTTCTGAAAAAATGGTCAAACATTCCCATAGACACACTCCTAAACCTTGTGGACAGCCTTCCCAGAAGAGTTGAATCTGTTATAGCTGCAAAGGGTGGGCCAACTCAATATTGAACCCTAATATTGGACTAAGACTGGGATGCCATTAATGTGCGTCTAAAGGCAGTACTTATGCCAATATAGTGTATGTAAAGCGCAAACTTATTTCTTACTTTTGGATAGAGTAGGGAAGGCTTGGGACCTCTGTCAGATTTTATTTGCTCATCAAAGTAAGAGCCAGCATGCCAAAAATTAACTCAAAACATTATTGTGGTTCCGTTATAAAGAAAAGAGGAATAAAGAACCAAAAAGCATATCCACTGAAATTTAGGCACAAGACCAGACCCCTCAAGCAAAGTGACAGTCACCTTAAGAAGGAGTCCGGTATGGCCCTATACAATTGGTAGATATGCTTTATTGTGTACTTTATATTCCTTTGCATTTTATAATGGAACCTTAAATACGTGTTTTTACGTTGATTTTGTAAGTGCTTGCTATTTCTTTGATGAGCTACAATACAATGCCATTGTTATCTGTGCACCCCTCAACAGAGCAAGTAGAGTAAGTAGTGTAAGGTGGCAGATGGATTGGACTGCTATTAGATTATATTTGCTGTTTATGTCCCAATTGAAGAGATTAAAGGAGAAGTTTGGGATTATGACAAAAGCAAACCTTCATACTTACCTCTATGCTGCAGCTGTCCCATGTTAACTCTATAAGGTACCACCACACAGCAACATGGGTGGAATTGCGGTGATTCCACCTCACAATTTCAAATCGGCTGCAAAACACAGGACGCTTTGCCAATGCCATTACTCCTAATGTCACCCCAATTGTGCCACGATTTTGCAACAATTGTTGAGCGACAAATTGCAGCAAAATTGTGCATACAAAATTCCACAACATGTGTTGCCCAAAAGACGTTCTTTTGTGCGACACTCATCTTGGGATTTTTCTTGCGTGATTTTGCCGTGATTTGAGCTATTAATTGAAGGATATGCCACTCAAGGGCCGGAAGGATTTGCCCCCTTAATGACAGGCCAATTTTGCAATACAGCACTGCATCACTTTAACTGACAATTGAGCAGTCCTGCAAAGCTGTACCCAAACAAAATTGACATCCTTTTTCCCACAAAGAGAGTTTTCTTTCTTTTGGTGGTATTTGATCACCTCTGCGGTTTTTATTTTTTGCGGTATAAACAAAAAAAGACCGATAATTTTGAAAAAAAAGCTATATTTTTTACTTTTTGCTATAATAAATATCCCAAAAAATAAATCTAAAGAAAATAATTTCTTCCTCAGTTTAGGGCAATATGTATTTTTCTACATATTTTTGGTAAACAAAATTGCAATAAGCATATATTGATTGGTTAGTGTCTGCAAAATAGGGGATAGATTTATGGCATTTTTATTATTTTTAATTTTTTTACTAGTAATGGTAGCGATCTGTGATTTTTAGCAGGACTGCATCATTGCGGCGACCAGATTTGACACTTTTTTGGGACCAGTGACATTTATACAGTGATCAGTGCTGTAAAAAAAAACACTTATTACTTTATAAATGTCACTGGCAGGGAAGGAGTTAACACTAGGGCTGATCAAAGGGTTAAATGTGTTCCCTGGGAGGTGTTTCTAATTGTATGGGGGCTGGGCTGATCGGAGGAGGAGAGAGATCGCTATTCCTAATCACTAGGAAAAGACGATCACTCTCAGCTCTGCTGTCAGATCGGGGACCCGCCATGTTTACACTGGCAGATCCCCATTCTGCCTCTGTGTGGAGCGATCACGGGTGGTACAGTGGTGTAGTGGGTAGCACCTTCACCTAGCAGTAAGAAGGGTCGCTGGTTCGAATCCCAACCACGACACGACCTGCCTGGAGTTTGCATGTACTCCCTGTGCCTGCGTGGGCTTCCTCCGGGTACTCTGGCTTCCTCCCACACTCCAAAGACATACTGGTAGGTTAATTGAATCCTGTCTAAATTGTCCCTAGTATGTATGAATGTGAGTTAGGGACCCTAGATTGTAAGCTCCTTGAGGGTAGGGACTGATGTGAATGTACGATGTATATGTAAAGCGCTGCATAAATTGATGGCGCTATATAAGTAACTGAAATAAATAAATAAGGCAGCAAATGGCAGATCTCTATATTGTGGGCCAAAATATATATGAAGACAACACCTCAAAGTGCACCTGGCCACATGGGCAATGCCTCTTCTCTCAGAGCCAGTGGAAGAAAAGGTCTAAGGGCAGTACACATAACCCCTACGAGTTCTCACTTTCTCTGTGACTCTAGTCATCCATCTAGTTATTAATGATTGCATAACAGGGGTGTCTAACCTGCAGCCTAAGACAGCTATAAATGCAGCCCAACACAAAATTGTAAACTTACTTAAAAATTTTGATTTTTTGGGGAAATGTTTCTTTACTGGACTTTTATAAGTTTTATCTAGCCAAAGAAAAAAACTTGTATAGTTTTTCCGACGTAATTCCGCTCAAGCTTGGTTTGCATACATACGTTCACACAAAGTTCTCTGAACTTTCGACCGTCAAGAATGCTGTGACGTACAACACTACGATGAGCCAAGAAAATGAAGTTCAATGCTTCCGAGCATGCTTAGGAATTTTGCACATCGGAATTTGTACAGACGATCAGAATTTCCGATAGGAACTTTTTTCGAACTGCTCTCAAGAGACTCTGCTCTCAATCTTTTTTTGGCTGGAATTCTGCCAGTAAAAGTCAGATGGAGCATACACACAGTCAGAATTTCCGACCAAAAGCTCACATCCGACTTTTGCTGGCAGAATTTCTGATTGTATGTATCGGGCTTTAGGTTATCAAAGACAGTGTCAAATTTACTTTACTTTTATAATAAAAAATATATCAAAAAAAATAATACTATATCAGTGATCATTAACTTGTGATCTGCCATTTTCTGCTCATCAGTTATCCTTATTTTTAGTGTATTTTATGTGTGGACCAAGACAATTCCTCTTCTTCCAATGTGGTCCAGTAGGGACAAGAGGACACCCCTGATGTAGAACTACCTTTCTACTTCTTAATGAATGCAGTTTATCTGAGGTAACTGCCCTTGTTCTGAGGCTGATCTGCACACTGTTATAATCTCTAATTACAATCATGTCCAGTATAATTCTATATAGTGTACAAACATTTGGCAGCTTGACAATTATTAGAACTATGTGCCTGTATGCCTGACCTATGAATGGTAATCTTGCTGGACTGAGCTCTCACCTGGTTCTGGAAACCCATGGCTGGTATATTGCACTTCACTGCCGCATCCTCCTCATGGGTACAGCTGGGGGTATGCATGTTAAATTTGCAATCTATAAGTGACTTCTCAAAACCGGTGCACTCGATCTCACTCATGTGAATGTGGCCCATCCCTGCGGAGAAACAGAGACATGTGATTTTGCTATACAATTCAGACATGACTAGCTATGTACACTATGGTCCTCTACTGTGGTATGTACAAAAGCTGTAGGCTGCATTCACACCTGGGCATTTCTGAAACACACGAAAAAACACAGAAATATGCGTTTTGATGCACATTTCGGAAATAACTCTGCAAACGCGCTGCAATCGCAGGCTGTGCTTGCGGTGCCATTAAGTGTTAATGGCACACCAAGCGAGGGTAACAGATGCATGTTTTGTTGCACGTTTGTCGAGTGCCAAAATGCGCACTGTAAAAAAACGCTCAATGCTCGATGACCAAAAAGGTTCTGGAGCTACTTTGGGGCATTTATCATGCCTAGGGCAGCCTACTCAAGTGATGAAGTAATGCACAAAGAACAAGCAAAAAAAGGTGAGCGGAAATGTGTGAATGGGGCCATAAAGACTTAAATTGGAAAGTAAACTCATGCAAGTTGACCAGATAATTAGGAATCTCCAATGTGTATATGTATTACTTTTTTACAGTGTGGTCTTCACGCCATATGTAACAGAGCCAAAAGCGCCAGAACTCCATGTTATAATGCAAGCAAGCTCTACAAGGATCTATATTCTGGCAACTTTCAGGAACACTTTATCAAGGTACAACAATATCCGCTCAGGTATAAGCATGAATATAAATACATGGCGCCCAAATGCACAAACACATTGAAAAATCTGCCATAGCTAATATGGGGTGTTTCCATTGCCACATCTTGACTTTTTAGATAATGAATTCAATGTGTCTGATTTGTCACCTATTTGTTTTAACACTTCTGTTTTTATGTTCATTTCAATGCTCTAATGTTTGGAATTAAAAAAAAATTAATATTGGAATTTTAAAGGTTTTCTGCTATGATTGTCCAGAGAGCTATGAAAACCCTGAGCTATAAAAATCTCTAGTCAGACCACAATGCAGGAAGCAGCTTAGTTAAATGTGGAATGTGGTTCCCTGGTATGACTCCTTTTCTCTAATTGCAATAAAGTATTGATGGAAGATCTGACCTATGACTATATCTATACTCTGAGCAGACACTCCTCAGACTTATCTCAAGGGAACAATGCGCCCAGATGGAAATGTCATTCTAAAATGAAGTCAAAGGCTTGTGTAAAGATCTAAAAGGGACTGAAAACTTAAAGCATGTGTTTAATTTGGTCAAGTATCCCATTAAAATCAATCACATTTACACTTAATGTTACCTTGCCCCATCTGTGATCCTGATAAAGCCTCTTTGGCACTGCCAAACCCAAGCTCCCTGCAGACCACACTGGCGGAAACCAAGTTCCATCGATCATCACAAATAGTTCCCCACTCATTATTCTTCAGGACCTCAACTCGTCCTTCTCCAGTGTTGGCTCCGCCCCTCAGGCGCACCAATGGTTGCTGCAAAGTGCAATCAATAAAGCATAAAAGACATGATAAATATAACCAGTTTTAGCTTTAAGAACAGAGAAGCCTTGTTGGGGAAGCTGTCTGGATAGTGTCATTGGTCTAACCAATTTCTTCATAAAGATCTCCAATAGAACCTGCCTGGACAGAAGTATGGCTGATCTAGAAAAAGTATGGCGATCAGGAACATTAGAAGTTCTTATTTCCAGTTCAATAGCTAAGAGTAAGTGGAGCAAGAGGTTCAGCATGACAAACAGATAACTAGCATGTTTTTCTCATGATAGATTAAATTTAAAGCAAACCTACATGCAGGTCATGTAGGACAAAGCAATAGGTTTGCTATTACGGTAGTCCTTACCTTCACTCCCTTGATGTTTTGCTCAGCTGCTGGGGATCAAAGAAAATACCTAATGTTTTCAGGTATGGAAGATCATATGTCTTACTTTATGTAATAGTGCTGTGCCAGTCATCAACTGACAGCACAGTCACATTCTAGCTGTGTAAAGTAAGACTTTAGAGACTGATAGCTTACACAGAGCAGCTTCTACCACTCCTAACGCTAAATGGAGCAGTGGGGAAGTAATAGAAAGGTGGATATGTAGGAGGAACAGGAATGGATACATTGATCTTATTGCTTTGACTTGCACGGGGCAAAGTCAAATCAATTTAAAGAGGTTCAAATATGCAGGGCCAACATCCCAGCACCAACGAAAAAGCCCCGAAACCTGCATACACAAAAACAAGTCCATAATAGCAGGACCCACACTTCTGTTTGCTTCCCTTCTATCACAGGCCTATTACAAAGACAAAAACAACACACTTGAGACTGTGGCGTCTGTGTATACTTATTCTAAAGCAATTGAAATATTTCCCAGTCTTTATAAGGCAAAAAAATGAAGCAGCTCTAGAATAAATGATTCTCTGTATAATATTATTAATGATTTTCCCCCAACACACACACACATGCGCGTAAAATCGCCCACACCTCTTGACGGAATGCCTTTCTGAAGCCTGTGTTGGGACTTGGGGCAAACGCTCTTCCTGGGGTGCAGCTGACTACCGCAGGAGCCCCACCATAACAGGTCAGGTTTGAAGGAATATTGCCAACAGCGCAGGAGGATATATGGGCCTCATTTCCAGTGCAGTTAGCAGAGGATTCCCAGTAGGTGTGCTTCTTGCGGGTTGCAAATATTCTGGAAAAGGAAACATAGTGTGATTTAGTGAATATTTAAAGCTCAGTTGAAGTCTCGCTATCTTTTTTCTCCTTATAGTCCTGAACCCCAACATGTTAAGATTTGTGACTGATTTTTAATTGAAAAGGCTTCAAAATATATTTTTTAGCTCTGAAAATGCTGAAAATTCTCACACCGAAGTGGTCTGTGCTGGCATAGCTAAATAACAGCCACACCCCTCAACATAAGCCTCCTCACTCAGACTTATATTGCAGAGAAGGGGCGTGCCGGACCAGTTCTGTGTGTATTAGGCTGGATTCACACCTACGCATTTTTAGTGCTTTTTGCATTTTGAAGATTTGCACTACAGTCCATTTAACATGGTTTCCTATGGAACACATTTTGTAGTGCAAATCTGCAAAAAGCACTAAAAATGCATAGGTGTGAATCTAGCCTTACTTAGAGCTGATAACAAGTTTCATTGGGTCTGATTTTTATTGGACTACATTGCCATATTTAGTAAGTCTACAAAACTGCAGTAATAGGAAAGTCGCTGAAGTAAGAATGAGAGTGAAGCTTGTTGTTACAATGGCTTTCTCACTGTAAATCTATTTCAGTGACTCCAAATGGGCTTAAAGTAGAACTATGGGCAAAACTTTTTTTTTATTATCATTCTGGATATCGAAAGGGAGGGTTATAGCCCCTGTCAGTTTTTTTTGTTGCCATTTGTGTCCCATTGGGGGAATTTATCTTCACTTTCTGTCCCATAGCTAAAACCGGAAGTGAGAGGAAATCCTTGCAAATGAAGGGAATCCCTTGCCCCCACCCCAGGTCACCAGAACTAGTGTTCCCATTGGAAGATGTTCCCTGTATTACTTTTCTGGGGACAACCCTAAAATTTGGGATTTTCTTTTACTCTCAATTTAAAATTATAACAATAAATAGGACAAATAGAGAGGGTGAATCTCCACAATGGGGGGTGCAGACAACAATAAAAACCTGACGGATGTTCTAATCCCTCTCCACCTCTCCAAAACTAGAAAAAATTGTTTTGCCTTTTGTTATACTTTAACTAAGGCAAGCACATATACATACACTTATAAAGCTTTTCATTTGATGGGAAAAATGGTGAAATACCAGTCCTGTGCAGCACAACCACAAAGTCTAACAACCACTGGCTACCTGTAGATTAGTCTTAGCCCTTGTACACACGATCGGACATTCTGACAACCAAATCCGTTGGATTTTGTCCGACGGATTTTGTCCGAAACTGTTGCATACATACGGTCGGACAAAGCTGTCGGAAATTCCGATTGTACATAACGTGATGACATTATTTCGTTACGACGGGACTACATTCAGGCTAGTAGCCAATAGCTTTGGTCTAGGAATTTGATCTGGCACTTTGTCCGTCGGAGTAGGCTACACATGATTGGAGTATGTCCGATTGGAGCATGTTGTCGAAAAATTTTATAGACAAGTTGGAAAACTTGGTCCATCGGATATTCTGACGGAAACAGTCTGATGGAGACCACACACAGTGGGATTATCCGACAATACGGTCCAATCGGACACATTCCGTCGGAATCTCCGACCGTGTGTACAAGGGCTTAGGCATAGGTGGTATAGAACAAATGTTGATTAGCACATGTACCCCCTAGAGAGTAATTTAAACTGGTTAGGTGGGTGCTTCTGGTAAAAATAAATAAATGATATTAGCGCAGTACTGAAGCAAACGATAATTCATGAAATAAACGTGGGTGAATTTGTAATCTTTTTCATTTTAATGTAACCAATTGTTTGGGAAACATGAATATGCAATGAGGGGTACCAGTCATATATACCCATATGCTCACTTACTTGTAGACCTTCTGGTTGTATTTCCTCTCCCCGGGGAACCCGAACATACCACATATTACTCTGCTGTTTTTCTGGGTCCAGTGGGTGTCGCACACCTGTTTCCATTGGTCATTAACTTTTACTTCCACGTAGCCCTCAGTAACAGGCACTCGCTTGCGGTATGTGGCAAGGATGGGGCGGATGCGCACGTCTTCCACCAGAATGTTCAGCACCTGTGGATACAGCAACATGTTATAGGTGAAGGACATAACTGCGGTACTGGTTATTTAAAGAGGAGCCAAACCAGAAAACATATTTCTGAAAACGTCGTCATGTGGGTGCAATGTACTATCCAGTCTCTGATGACAGGTCCAGGCAGCTCTAATTATAGAGAAATCATTTATTTACCAGCTGCTGTCTTGTCTCCTCAAATTCCGAGACCTAATCACTTGTGGGAGTGCCTATTAAAGAAATCTTCAACCCACGTTCCAAGTCAATATCAGTTGTCTACAAGGTGGCGTAATATAATGGCTCCTTATATTAAAGCTGGGTGTATAAACAGGTGCATGGACCAGACTGATGGTCAGCAGAAACTGAAAAGTTCAGCAGAATTTTTATCTGGGACTAAAAATTGCACGTCTGTAAAAATATAAAAATACCCTCTAAGTACAGGTTGCAATAACAAATGGATGGTTTCACTGGCTCATTCTTCCATTCTGCCAAACATATGGCCCTTCTTGGTTATCAACACTTCACTAAGCAGTAGATCTTTTATCGTCATCACGATCATCATCATCATCACTCAAATATACATCTACATACCCTATATTACCAAAAGTATTGGGACACCTTTACACATACATAAAATTTAATTGCATCCCAGTCTTAGTCCATATGTTGGAACAGGAAGGGGCCATCCCCAAACTTTTACCACAAAGTCTGGAGCATGAAATTGTCCAAAATGTCTTGGTATGCTGATGCCTCAAGAGTTCCCTTCACTGGGACTAAGGGGCCAAGCCCAACCCCTGAAAACAACCCCACACCATTACCCCCCCCCCCCTCCACCAAATGATTTAGACCAGAGTACAAAGCAAGGTCCATAAAGACATGGATGAGCAAGTTTGTGGTGGAGGAACTTGACTGGCCTGCACAGGGTCCTGACCTCAACCCAATAGAACACCTTTGGGAGGAATTAGATCGGAGACTGTGAGCCAAGACTTATCGTCCACATCAGTGTCTGACCTCACAAATGCACATCTGGAAGAATGGTCAAACATTCCCATAGACACACTCCTAAACCTTGTGGACAGCCTTCCCAGAAGAATCAAAGCTGTTATAGCTGCAAAGGGTGGGCCAACGCAATATTGAGCAGATTTCGGACTAAGACTGGGATGCCATTAAAGTTTATGTTCTTGTAAAGACAGGCATCCCAATACTTTTGGTAATATGGTGTATTATACAGTCCACTACAAAGAAGCAGACTTTACTAATGTTATCAGAAGTTGGAGATAAATGTGGTCATACCCACCTTTACATCTTTGGTTTTAGTTATATTTTCTAACACTTGATGGGGATAAATCAACAAATGTTTCCAATCACAGTAAACCAAAAAAACAAATGGAAGCCTAACAATAAATCTAGTCATAAATGTGGAAAAATCAAAGATATTGTAATACCCTTGTGCTAGAAAAATCTCCAAATAGAGGTAGAACTTTTCGCGGTGATGAACATTTGTTCATTTAAAAAAATGTGTAGTATAGAAATGTATGAAATAAAACACAAATAAAAGGTAGTACAGGTTTACTTTAATGCTGCCCACCCCAACTCCACACATTCAGCTTCCCTTCAATCTCCCACTGCTCTATTAAGCTTCTGGATGCAAAAAGACATGGAGGATAACTGGACAATCGGGCACCAAGCAGTGTGACACAAGCGTGGGAAGGAAGTCCTCTGGAAGCTCCAACTTGACTGCCATATTCAAGACAGACTTCTTCATTTACAGAGAACATAAAAGCTTCATATACAGATAGATGTTTTCTGTTTACAACCACAGAAGCATTCACGCTTATTAACGAAGGAAAGTCATAAGTAATGTGCAAGGTGCAATAACCCAGTATCACAAAAGGCAATTAGCGTTAATCTTCTATTGATTTGTCTCTCCCAAACTGAAATCAGATTTACTGGACTTTGTGCATGAACATTGAATAATGGCAAAAATTGCAGTAATCCATTTTGAGTGTCAGCTCATCTGTCCATATCAGATTTAGTGACAGCGTTCTATCTGAGCTTGCCTGTGTTTTACACACCCAAGAGAGCAAAGCCAGTACTCCACTCCACATGACCTTGGCAGATTGAGCAGGTGCCAACCAGATGTCTGCCTAAACCTTGTGTGACCATTTACATCATGCGCAAGGAGGATCTTATTATACAGGAAAACATAAAACACAAGCATATACCGTATATACTCGAGTATAAGCCGAGATTTTCAGCCTCTTTTTTGAGGCTGAAAGTGCCCCCCTCGGCTTATACTCGAGTCATCGCTGTCTGTCTGCCCGATCAGCGTGTCGAGCAGACAGACAGCGGCCATTCTAGGATTCAAAGGCCGCGCCTCCGTCGGTGATAGGCGGAACACTGAATTTCCCAGCAGTCTGTGTTCCGCCTATCACGGACATCCTCTCATCCTCGTCCGTAGTATGATGATGAGCGGACGTCCATGATAGGCGGACCACTGACTGCTGGGAAATTGAGTGTTCCGCCTATCACGGACATCCGATAGGCGGAACACTCAATTTCCCAGCAGTCAGTGGGAAATTGAGTGTTCCGCCTATCACCGACGGAGGCGCGGCTTTTGAATCCTAGAATGGCCGCCGACGAAGAGCTGAAGGACGGAGGCTCGGCTCGGCTCGGGACGGGCCGGGACGGGACGCAGGCTGGACGGGACGCAGGCTGGACGGGACGCAGGCTGGACGGGACGCAGGCTGGACGGACACAGGCTGGACGGACACAGGCAGGCTGGACACAGGTAGGCTGCACGGACACACACACACACACACACACACACACACACACACACACACACACACACACACAGATGCATGCACACACACACACACACACACAGGGATGGATGGACACACACACACACGGATGCATGGACACACACACACACACACACACACACGGATGCATGGACACACACACACACACGGATGCATGGACACACACACACACGGATGCATGGACACACACACACACACACACACACACGGATGCATGGACACACACACACACACACACACACGGATGCATGGACACACACAGGGATGGATGGACCCACAGGGATGGACGGACACACAGGGATGGACAGGCATGTCTCACCCTCGGCTTATACACGAGTCAATAATTTTTTCCAGTTTTTTGGGGGTAAATTGGGGGCCTCGGCTTATATTCGGGTCGGCCTATACTCGAGTATATACGGTAATTAATTTCTGTTTTAAAAGCTTCTTTTGTTCAAAATAGCAGATTTCTTTACTGTATGTGCCATAGAAAAATATTGTACCAGAACCTTGATTTTCAGTATCCAGACACACTGAGGGCCACCTATATCCAGCCCCAGAGTGAGCCACACACTGAGCTCCACCTCGCCACAGTGAGCTTCTCCTCCATCTAATCACACACTGATCTTCTTTTCCATCCAATGACACACTGAGCTTCACCTCCACTTAGTCACACATTGAACTACGCTTCTGCCAAGCCACACATTGAGTTCCATCTTCACCCAGCCAGACATTGAGCTCCACCTTTACCAGCCACACTTTGAGTTCCACCTCCGCTCAACCACATATTGAATCCAACCTCTATCCAGTCATCCATTGAGTTCCACCTCCTCCAATCCACTCATTGAGCTCCACTTCCACCCAGCCACATACTGAGTTCCACTTCCTCACAGCCCCGCATCAGCTCTACCTCCATCCAGCTATACATTCAGTTCCACCTCCACATAACTACACATCAGCTCTACCTTCCCCCACCCATACATTGAATTCCACCTCCACTCAACCACTCATTCAGCTCTACCTCCACACAGACACACAATGAGCTTCTCCTCCATCCAATCACACAGTGAACTTCTTCTCCATCCAATGACACAGTGAGATTATTCTTCTTCCAACCACACACACTGAGCTCCACCTCCACCCAGTCATACTATGAGCTACACATCAAGTTCCACCCCCGCCCAGCCACTCGTTGAGTTCCACCTCCACCCAACCACACATTGAGTTCCACCTTGACCTAGCAACACACTGAGTTTCATTTCCACCAAGCCAAACATTGAGTTCCACCTCCAACTAGCAACACACTGAGTTTAATTTCCACCAAGCCAAACATTGAGTTCCACCTCCAACTAGCCATACATTGAGTTCCACCTCCAACCAGCCACACGTTGAGATTCACCTACAACCAGCCACACCCTGAGTTCCACCTTCACCCAGCCACACATTGAGTTCCACCTGGACCCAGCAACACACTGAGTTTAACTTCCACCAAGTCAAACATTGAGTTCCATCTCCACCCAGCCACTCATTGAGCTCCACCTCCATCCAGTCATATAGTGAGCTCAGCCCCTACCCATTGGACTCCTCCTCAATCCAGGCACACAGGGAGCTTCACTTTCTTCCAGGCATACAAAAGGCTTCCCATGGCCCCAATCATGCAGGGTGTTCCTCCTCCTCCATTCATGCACACCAAGTTACACAAGCAGCTCGTTTCCACCTCTACACAATGGGAGGAACTCCTCTATTAAAGCATATAGTCATATAAGGAACACAAGACACACATTAGAAAAGGACTCTTCCAACTAGCATACACACATTTAAATTCTTACCCCACTTCACCAGACCACAACGCACCCCTAAACGGCCACACAGCTTCATAGCACATCTGTGTAAAGGAAATAAATATATTTTCGAGAGTAATTATCAATTCCTTCTCCTATTATCAGCTACATAGTGCAAATGCCACATATACAACAGAGAAATTGGTTTTTAAGCATTAAAAGAGACCACTCATTAATTCCAGTGCTTCAGGGCTCATATACTTCTAATAACTAAATAGGCAGAACCTTCTCAAAGAAACCAAAAAATACAGACAGACATACTAGAAGCAACAAATATAAATAATTTACAATGAGGACCTTCTTCATATGGCCAACCAACTACAAGCACATAACCCACAGGTAGACTAATACATAACATTAACTACTGGCAGGTACAGAGGAAAAAATACTACTGGCAGGCAAAAACAGAGCCCTTACTACAGGCAGGCACAGATGGAGCACTTACTATAGGCAAACAAAAAGTTCTTGCTACAGCTAAGAGCACACAGAGTGCTTATTAAGGCAGGTAGGTACACACAGAGTGCTTACTACAGTCAGACACACGAAGAGCCCTTACTACAGGCAGTTGCTCCAGAGCGTAGTAAATGAGATAAAGATTCACTTTGCAAAGAATACCCAATCGCAAGGAAAATTTAAAAAAAACAGCATTTTTGCTTGCATATGATTGTATGATAGAAGTCAGCAGAGCTTCTACTCATTTACTAAGCACTGGGACAACAGTCAAATTGCCTTTAGTAAATCAACCCAAAGTGTTTACTACAGGCAGGCACACACAGAGCACTTAGTATCAGAAGGGGTACACAGAGCACATATTATAGGCAGCCACACATAAAGTGTTTACTACATTTAGGCACAATCAGAGCCATAACTACAGAAAGGTACACACAGAGCCCTTACTACGGGCAAGGACACACAGAGCACTGACAGGTAAAGAGGAAATAGGCTAAAAGTCAGAAAATACTATAGGTGGGTGCACACTGATCAATTTCAAAGGCAGACTCATACCAAGTGCTTGGTAAAGGCAGGGGCAAAGGGATGCCTTTTACACAGACCCATACAAAGTTCTCAATAAACGCAAGCACAAAGGAAGTACCTACTACAGGCAGGCCCATACTGGAAGTACTTTGTACAGATAGGCACAGAGGGAGTACCTACTACAGGCAGGTCCATACAAAGTACTTTTTACACATAGGCACAGAAGGGGTACCTACTACAGGCAGGCTAATACTGAGTACTTAGCATAGGCAAGGATAGAGGCAGCACTTACTGTAGGCAGGTCCATAGAGGATACTTAGCACTGGCAGGCACAAAGGGTGTACCTACTACAGGCAGACCCATACATAATTTCTTGATAAAGGCAGACACAGAGGGAGTACCTACTAGAGGCAGACCAATACAGAGTACTTAGTACAGGCATATATATAAGGAGCATCTACAAACCACAGGCACAGGTAGCTCTTCTACAACTGTAATAAACATATTGGGGTTGATTTACTAAAACTGGGCACTGCAAATTCTGATGCATCTCTGTATAGAAACCAATCAGTTTCCAGGTTTTATTGTCAAAGCTTAATTCAAAAAGATGAAGTTAAAAGCTTATTGGCTACCATGCAGAGCTGCACCAGATTCTGAGTACTCCAGTTTTAGTAAATCGCCATTATGTTTTCAAAAGTCTGATTCACTAAACAGACAACGTGATATATTAAAATAGTTTGAGGTAGTTGTATTCACAAACACACGTGGGGGGTTGAGGCTCTAAATATATTCACACACGTACATACACCCTCCGTGCAGATGTGTACACACAACAAATGTCAGCTATATATATACACAGTTGTGGCTGGCTTTGACCACATATTTTAAGCAGAAGACGCATCTTCTTGAACTTGTGACCCAGACTCTTTGTAGGACATCCAGACCAACCACTCTGGGCTCAGATGCTGGGATCAGTCATGTCCAACCTGGGCACAGAGTGTAAACACAGCACAGACTGCGTTGGCATGGTCACGCCTAAAGCAAACAGTGACAAAATGGAATAACTTTAGGGGAGTGATGGGTTCAATCTTAACACGATAGACAGCTGAAAAGAGCACAGAGTCTGTCACAGCGAGGGAAAACCCAGCGCTGGGTATAAATTCCGCACAATACAGCACTGTACTCAGTGAGCTGTCTAATAATATGTGTGTACTGTACACTAGGTGTGATTACCTTGGACTGGTGAGAACTGCAGGAGAAGAGTAAACACAGACCTACACACTGCAGCCTCTGGCAGCTCACATAATACTGTATATAGAGCAGCAGTAGCGCAAGTACACAGAGGAGACCTGTCATACATCACGTGTGTGTCCTATAAATGATGCCAGGCATGTTCACTCAAGATCACCATTTTTTTTCATATAACGCTGCCACCTGTGTACTTGTGTTTACCATATGGGCAAAGTATAGGGGGGACTTTGGAAAGCTGTTCAGAATTGGCAAATACTTTATGACTGCAGCTGTCACATGTGGAGTGGCGTATGGAAGTAATATAAGAACAACACATGTACAACATAAGGGCACACACACATGTACAGGACAATGTACCTGGATGTACAGTATTGTATATGAGCGAGGGGCAAGGGTGTACAGGATGGCATATGAAAGAGGTGCATGGATTTATGGGATGGCATATAAGAGAGGTACATGGATGTACAGGATGGCATATAAGAGATGAACATGGATGTACAAGATGGCATATGAGAGAGGTACATAGATGTACAGGATGGCATATAAGAGAGAAACATGGATGTACAGGATGGCATATGAGAGAGGTACATGGATGTACAGGATGGCATATGAAAGAGAGGTACATGGATGTACAGGATGGCATATGAGAGAGGTACATGGATGTACAGGGTGGCATACAAGAGAAGTACATGGATATATAGGATGGCATATGAGAGAGGTACATGGTTGTACAAGTTGTTTATGAGTGGGGTACCTGGATGTACATTGAGATATTTTGATAAAGTGTGACAGGCGGGATGGTATAAGGAAGGTATGTATATTTGTAGTCAGAGTCGTCACTTGGAAATGCGATAATCCTAACTACCGAGACCTGAGGTGTGCCTTGGCCTAGCTGGTCAGTATGCCTAAAAGAGGACATACCCTGAATGAATAAGTATGAAATGTAAATAAAATGATGAAAGTATGGGGGAAGGGGTGGGTGGGAACCCAGAAACAAGTCGACAAGGATCTAATAGAGGAGGAGGAATAATATATAGCCCTCAGACTCCTCCTACAAATACAGGCTAGCCTGCGGTCAACCTTCTAATTTGTAGTCAGAGTCTTCACTTGGAAATGCGATAATCCTAACTACCAAGACCTGAGGTGTGCCTTGGCCTAGCTGGTCAGTATGCCTAAAAGAGGGCAAAAAGAGACACAAAGTAGGTGTGATGTGAAGCTACAATGAAGGGCCAGCTACAACCATCAGTCCAGAGAATAGCGAATGCCCATATGACTATAGAAAAAGAGGGTTGAGTATGTAACTGCTAAAACAGGAGGATCTCCAGCGCCCCATCTACCAAATGATAAAAGAAGGGACCCCCTGTTCGGGACCTATGAAAGTTGCCTCCGATCCTGATGAATATCCAGGAATGGGTTTGGATTTGAGCCTGATTAGGAAAGAAACCTGGACATGAGAACATACTGTTTCTAGTGAGAGGATGCATGGGGAAAGGGAGCTGACCAGAGGAATATTTCAGAGGACATAAACTTTAATCTGACACCATTACTGTGGTACAATAATAAGACCACCAACCCCTGGCTTGTCCATTTATACTAATTATGAGGAAATTGTAAGCGCAGTAAAAGGGGACTGCCTAGAGCACTAAATGCGCCATGGGTAGGAGACAGGAAGTCTGACACACCACGAAAAACTGGTCGTTAGCTGGTAGCCGTGCCAAAGAGAACATCCCTGACTAACTCTGAATATGTCTTGACCTGGCTTAGAGAGGGTGAGCTGCAAAAATGGACAGACTGACAGGCATTTGTAGGGGCCTGAAATGCTGGTCACCTGATAGAGGCTACGCTAAGACAGCACCCATTATGACAGAACACGCCTGGAACACGCTAAGATTGGAAAACGCTAAGGACATGAGCAGTGATGATGGGACCATGGTGCGTGAATGAACCAGGGGCGGATCCAGGGGGGGGCAACGGGTCAATTGCCCCCTCCGAGAATACCGGCAGCTGATGACAGCAAGGCCGGTTCCGCGGGTCCAATCGTGGCTGGTTCCACGGGTACCAGCGGGCCGGTTCCGCGGGTACCCGCGCGCCCGGTTCCGCGGGTACCCGCGCTGAGTGGACGGGTGAGGGGGGGGCAGCTGGGCGGCTTAGGAGGGCTGCTGGCCAATCAGGAAGCCAGCAGGCAGGGGAGCAGGGAGATGACATCTCTCACTGCCCTGCATCCCTCCAGTTCCGCCCTCACTGTGTAGGAAGCTGTGTGCAGCAGAGAGATTGCATCATCTCTCTGCTGCCTATCTTCACTCTGGGACCCAACAAAAGACCACCTTAGCAGAAAAGTGACACAGTAGGTGACAATCCGCAATGTGTGGCAGGCTACGTGGCAAGTGGCAATCCGCAATGTGTGGCAGACTACGTGGCAAGTGGCAATCCGCAATGTATGGTAGGTGACGTGGCAAGTAGCAATCCGCAATGTGTGGCAGGTGACGTGGCAAGTGGCAATCTGCAATGTATGGCAGGTGACGTGGCAAGTGACAATCCGCAATGTGTGGCAGGCTACGTGGCAAGTGGCAATCCGCAATGTGTGGCAGACTACGTGGCAAGTGGCAATCCACAATGTGTGGCAGACTACGTGGCAAGTGGCAATCCGCAATGTGTGGCAGGTGACGTGGCAAGTGACAATCCGCAGTGTGTGGCAGGTGACGTGGCAAGTGACAATCCGCAATGTGTGGCAGGTGACGTGGCAAGTGACAGTCTGCAATGTGTGGCAGGCTACGTGGCAAGTGGCAATCCGCAATGTGTGGCAGGCAACGTGGCAAGTGACAATCCGCAATGTGTGGCAGGTGACGTGGCAATCCGCAATGTGTGGCAGGCAACGTGGCAAGTGACAATCCGCAATGTGTGGCAGGTGACGTGGCAAGTGGCAATCCGCAATGTGTGTCAGGCAACGTGGCAAGTGACAATCCGCAATGTGTGGCAGGTGACGTGGCAAGTGGCAATCCGCAATGTGTGTCAGGCAACGTGGCAAGTGACAATCCGCAATGTGTGGCAGGTGACGTGGCAATCCGCAATGTGTGGCAGGCAACGTGGCAAGTGACAATCCGCAATGTGTGGCAGGTGACGTGGCAAGTGGCAATCCGCAATGTGTGGCAGGCAACGTGGCAAGTGACAATCCCCAATGTGTGGCAGGTGACGTGGCAAGTGACAATCCGCAATGTGTGGCAGGCTACGTTGCAAGTGGCAATCCGCAATGTGTGGCAGGCTACGTGGCAAGTGACAATCCGCAATGTGTGGCAGGTGACGTGGCAAGTAACAATCCGCATTTGGTGACAAGTGACGTGGCAAGTGACAATCCACATTTGGTGGCAGGCGACATGGCAAGTGACATCCTCAGGGCTCCCACTGATTCTGCATTATGGTGAGTTGAACCATTTAATTTTATATTACAATGTATTAATAGAAATAATGCGCTTCAATCATCCTGACACCATAACAACCATGGTGCCGTAATGATTGAAGCGCAAATACCAGCCATTTCCCATATAAATTGCCCCCAAAAAAACATATTTTATAGCAGTGCCCCTCCCGAGATTAGACTTTGGACCCGCCCCTGGAATGAACCTGATGACGACCCCACCCTGGTGTGGAAGTAAGTGAGCCCAAGTAACCTGCAGCGCAGACAGGTAGTTGAAACTGAATACTCAGGGCTAGTGTACCCAATACAGCCTCATGAACCCAGCAGCTGCCCGCAGGAGTGGGAGGGTGAACAATCGCCCCCCCCCCCCCAGTGTGAGCCCAGGAGGAGGAGTAGGTGGCCCTTCAGATGATGCCGGCGAGAGCATGAAAGGAGAAGTGGGTAAAAGGGGCAGGCTGCCTCCCTCCCATGATGCCTGGCGTGCGCATCGGGAGAAGCGCCCCCCCCCCCTCCCTTAAGCTGCCGGATGAGCTCCGGGGAAAATGTGTACGGCGGGCAATGCCTCTCTGCTGCCTGCATGGGTATAGGAGAAATATGTGGATGGACAGATGAGCAGGCCCCCTTTCAAGGATGCCGACATGAGTCCAGGAAAGTAGATGGATGGCTGCCCCCCCCCCCCCTCCAATGATGCTCGGCGTGAGCATGGGAGAGGAGCCACCACAAGACTGCTGCAGCTGAGCGCCGCTCTGCCAAACCAGAAGTGACCCAGAAATGAGCCGACAAGGATCTACGGTAATATAGGAGGAGGAGGGATATATAGCCATAAGACTCCTCCTACAAATACAGGCTAGCCTGCGGCCAGCCTTCTAACATATATATGGAGAGAGAGAGAGAGAGAGAGAGAGAGAGAGAGAGAGAGAGAGATATCACAGAGTATTTGTATAGGCTGGATATGGAATATATATCTGGGCTGTGTGTACAGATGAGATTAGAGCTGGTTTCAGGCTGGACAGTTAGAAAATGATATACATGTGGTGTAATGCATGATACACAAAGCTCATGATTAATGGAAATGGTGACTTTGCTACAGGCAGCTTAGTCAAGCTTCATCTTCAAGGGAGTCAGAACAAACCCTTCAGTCCCTCTGGACCTCCTGGGATGCTTGTTGTCCTGGGATGCTTGTTGTCCTTAGAGTGCCAAGTTATCACTGTAATATTGAGCTTTAAGGAATTGAAGCTGAAAGAAGGGACAGCCCATCTCCTGGACTAGATTCTAGGACCCTGTAATGTACAGCATTCTACAGCAACCAACCAGAAAATGTCTGCTCTAAAGGTTTTTTTTTGCTGTTGGCCTCTATGTCTTTTTGCATATATGACCTACAGTGCATTTGGAAAGTATTCACAGCACTTTACTTTTTCTACATTTTGTTATGTTACAGCCTTCTCCAAAATAGATTAAATGCATTATTTTCCTCAAAATTTTACAAACAATACCCCATAATGACAACGTGAAAGAAGTTTGTTTAATATTTTTGCAAATTTCTTAAAAATAAAAAACAAAAAAAATCCCATGTACATAAGTATTCACAGCCTTTGCCATGACGCTCAAAATTTAGCTCAGGTGTCTCCACTGATCATCCTTGAGACCTCCAAGACAGGATTGTATTGATGCACAGATCTGGGAAAGGGTACATGTTTCTGCAGCTCAGGTCCCAATGAGCACAGTGGTATCCATCATCTGTAAATGGAAGAAGTTGGGAACCTCCAGCACTCTTCCTAGAGTGGGGCCGCCTGGCCAAACTGAGCAATCGGGGAGAAGGGCCTTAGGGAGGTGACCAAGAACCTGATGGTCACTCTGACAGAGTTCCAGCGTTTCTTCGTGGAGAGAGGAGAACCTTCCAGAAGAACAACCATATCTGCAGCACTCCACCAATCAGAGGTTTGTATGGTAGAGTAGCCAGACGGAAGCCATTTCTCAGTAAAAGCCCGCCTGGAGTTTGTCAAAAGGCACATGAAGAGTTTTTGAAAAGGCACCTGAAACAAAATTCTCTGGTCTGATGAAACAATGATTGAACTCTTTGTCCTCAATGGCAAGTGTCTGGAGGAAACCAGGCACCGCTCATCACCTGGCCAATATCATCCCTACAGTGAAGCATGGTGGTGGCAGCATCATGCTATGGGGATGTTTTTCAGCAGCAGGGACTGGGAGACTAGTCAGGATCGAGGGAAAGATGAACACAGCAATGTACAGAGACATCCTTGATGAAAACCTTCTATAGAGCGCACTGGACCACAGACTAGGGTGAAGGTTCATCTTCCAAAAGGACAACAACCATAAGCACACAGCCAAGATAACAAAGAGCATCTACGGGACAGCTTTTAATGTCCCTGAGTGGCCCAGCCAGAGCCCAGACTTGAACCCGATTAAATATCTCTGAAGAGATCTGAAAATGGCTGTGCACCGATGCTCCCCATCCAACCTGATTGAGCTTGAGAGGTGCTGCAAAGAGGAATGAGAGAAACTGCCCAAAAATAGGTGTGCCAAGCTTGTAGCATCATACAGTACTCAAAAAGACTTGAGGCTGTAATTGGTGTCAAATAAATGTGAATACTTATGTATATATTTTCAAAGATAAAATTTTCAAAGATTTCAAACAAACTTCTTTCACGTTGTCATTATGGTGTATTGTTTGTAGAATTTTGAGGTAAATAATGAATTTAATCAATTTTGGAGTGAGGCTGTAACAACAAAAAAGGGAAGCGCTGTGAAAACTTTCCGGATGCATACAGTCTTGCATTTTACTGGTGATATATAAGTCCACTGCCTTCATTCTATAAATTACCACTGAATGGAGTATTATAAAATATCTTCTATCTCCACCCACAATTCTTAGGTGTGGTTTTTCCTACAATCCTCACCTCCAGTCGCTCCACCAAAGCGTTATCATATTTGTACCCAGGGATCCTGCGGTCGCTGCACTGAATGCCAACGTCCTCACTGTGCTTGCAGTCCGAAACCCCCCAGCCATTAGAGGTGCAAGAGGCAATGCTGTTCTCTCTGCCCGTGCAGTGTACGTTGTCCAGCCAGATTGTACCTGAGGAAATAGGAGAGGGCCAAGTGATTAAATGTTATGACATCAATATTTCACGGTGAACTGCAGGGGTTCCCAACGTCTGACCCAAACTGTTAACATGTCACTGTTCTGGGACTTCAAAATGTCTGCATACAAAGCAGTACAAGCCATGATGATAACATGTAACCAATTAAAATTTAGGTTACTGTAGTCAGATAAACATAATGCACTGATGTCATAGTGGGTTAAATCCACATTTAAAAAGACAATCTATAATTACCTGTCACTTTACCTCATGCAGCATTTCAGAGAGACAGTGAGCAAGTAGCAAGAGCAGGGAGATATTGGAAAATCCTGTGTGAGTACCCTTAATTAGGGATGAGTTCACATTTTGCAGATCCTAGTCAGAACCCACCTGATACTGTTAGGTAGATTCCATCTGTACTGTGCTAATCATTTGCAGTCAAAGCATTCCCAGCCACATGTATACAAGGGGAGTGTATACCTGTACCTGCAGGGTGGGGAAATCCTTGGCTGCTTATGACTGGTCTAGAAAATTGACAGATTCCAAATGGGATCACTCGGGTCTGTTCGGACTATGACTCAAACACAAATTAGCTGATCCCTACTCCGAATATGGCTGCAAGAAAGATACATTTTCAGCTTAAGTACAGAGTTCTGTTGGCACTCTCATGAATTTGGATGCAGTGCAGGTGGTCAAGAAATTGAAAGAGCAGTAACTGTCAGACCTCTGACACTCAAGCTAAAACCCATCGGTGCACCCATCCCTGGATGTCTACCAATCGGCTGTGCAGATGAGACTATACAGTCAATGCACTCCCATTCACTTTCAATGGGCTGCCTACACGCAGCTCAACAGTGAAAAATAAAATAAAAAGGAAACAGCTCTGGCTGCTGCATGGAACTGATGGCCAAGTGAATAAGCCCGTAATCTTAATTTCTAACTTTTAATGTCAGCATTATATCTTTGAAACTGAGAATTCCGACTTGAATCATAGAATTCTGAAATGAGGAAGTCCGAATTCTGAGTTTAATCTCAGGATTTTAGCTTAGAAACTTGGCGTTTTGATGCTTAATCACAGAACTGTAATGCCGCGTACACACGACAGGACTTAAGTCCGGCAGACTTTCGACGGAGTTCTGACTGAGTTCTGACAGAGTTCTGACAGAGTTCTGACGGACTTTCCGAATGAACGGACTTGGCCACACACAATCACACCAAAGTCCGACGGATTCGAACGTGATGACGTATGACTGGACTAGAATAAGGAAGTTCATAGCCAGTAGCCAATAGCTGCCCTAGCGTCGGTTTTAGTCCGTCAGACTAGCACACACACAAGTGGATTTCTGGGTCCGGCAGAGTTCTGGCGGAAAAATTAGAAGCATGTTCCATTTCTAAAGTCTGTCAGACTTTTGTGAATCAAAAGTCCGTTGCAGCCCACACGCGATCGAATAGTCTGCCGGAATCATTCCGTCAGACTTTGGATGTTGAAAAGTCCGGTCGTGTGTACGGGGCATTACGTTTAATGCTAAATTCTGACTGTATGTTAAGTCAAAATTTTTAGATAATAAAGTCAGAATTCTGACCTTAAATCCAACAATTGACTTTTAAACATAGAATTCTGACTTTAAAAGTTAGCATTTTCAGAAATTTATTTTAGATCTAGGGCTTTTCCATATATTGATTACAGAGCTACAGTGTCTTATATAGCCCATTAGGATTCTTGTAAATGCCTAGTTGCTACTGTAGCTCTTAAAATGAAACCAAAAAAGATATAAAAGAATAACAGTAATGTAAAATATATGCTCTAAAACTGGAATTTGTTTTGCATATGCAGGCCATTAGGTATGCAGAGGGTAAAATTGGCAAAATTAGACCTTCCTACACTTCACCACTGTAAGCATACATATATAAGTATAGCGCCATTTTGTATTTCAGACTTACTCACCGTCTCCCTTGCCATACTTGGAGCCGGGTGCCCATGACAATGCCTCCATGAAGCCTAGTTCTCTACAGACTACATGAGCCGCATGGATAGAGAAGTCATCATCGCACACAGTGCCCCACTCCCCGTTATAGTAAACTTCCACTCTCCCTTCAGTGTGTTTGCGTTTCTCTCCTGCTAGACGAACGTGGACTTTCTGGGCAGGCTTTGGTGGCTCTGTTGGCCGCGGAGGGGGTGCTTGTTGCTCGTGATATTCAGGATAATACTGCCAGTGCTCATATTGTCCCAGTGCAGGTACAGAGAGTGTAAGGAAGAGAAGGAATGCAGGAACCACCAACATGGTTTAGGAATGACACCAGCTCTGACTGCAAGCCTAGAACAAGAAAGAGGAGCAACGTTATAACTGGTGGCTAGTTGAAACTTTTCAGCATTGCTGTTTTTAAATCAAACCTATCATGTGCGAGATGCAGAAAGCGAGTGCTCCAGTATAACCAGCACATGTGTTCCGGGATCACCAGATTAAATGAAACCATAGGCAGATATAAAACACACACACAATTGCAGAATGTTATTCTTTAAAATGTATCAAATGGTCAGAATGTCAAATCATATATTCAATTCCATATTGTATATCAATTATTTCTAGCCTACTGGAATAGGCTAGAAAACAACTATTTGACTATAGCCATCTGTTTGGGTGCAGACACTGTTCTGTCAACAATTTTCCACCTGGCTCCTCCAATTCTCAGAATGATAGAACTTTGGATGGAAGGTAGCCGACACTCAAAATGCATTCTGTGGAAGACCAGCTTAAGGGTTGCAGCAGCAATGTGTCTTAGAACCTGTTCTCATGTCTGTCCTTTCATTAATAAGAAGAGGCCTTAGAACAAGCCATGTTATGGTGACTTGATACAGCGGCGGTGGAGTTGAGGGAAGTCAAGAGATTAGGTTATTATGGCTGATCTCCTTCTAAAATTGCTAGTTACCTGTCTGTCTCTGCCTTCAACACTTTGAGCCTCTGATCTAATACAAGCATACAGTAAGTGAATTCAGTAAAATCAGACTATATATTTTGTTCTGTACAAGGCAATCATACAGGGGTCATGATTGTGACTCTGCCCCATGCTCCAGGGGGCCTGTATGGTCCCCCTCTACACCTGGATAGGAGGTCATGTAGAGGAACGAATCCCTCCATGCAGCTGCTGAATGCCCGATTCTCCTTCTCTCCCTCCTGTATACATTCAGCTGCTGCAAGAAGTAAATGGGCATTGGTTGCTCTACTGCATGCTGCCCCCCATCCCTGTCCTGCTGCCCTGGGCCCCTTTGCGCTCAAGCAGCACTGCCGGGTTTCCCCTTCCCACCTCCCCCAGCTTCCACTGGAGATACTGTCAGGATAGCGCGTGGGGAAGGAGCACACATTTAACGGCCCCTTCCTTGTCGTCTAAATACATAGAGTCAGTGATCGGTAACTTCCTGAAGACGGCAATCACAGCGAAACATATGTCAGAGGGGAGGATCCGCCACTTCCGGATCCTAACTTGACATCCCACACTAGGCTTTGACCTCTGGAGTGAGACGTGGAACGCACGCCATCCCCAACTGATTAGCTGACTTGCACATGCTGATTACACCTAATGCCAGGCCAGACACTTTAACATGTGAGTGTAACTGCTATTGCTGCTGCTGTTTTCATTAATTTTTTTGAGTAATTTTTTACATCCTAGTTCTATCGCGAGTGGCCAGTGGAGTAGAATTGTGCTATCAGTGGAATCAAATCGCTTTTTGGCCGTCCTGTAAAAAGGGGTCAAACATCTCTGGTGAGTGGCCACCTTTCTACTGAGCACTCATGGTGGAAGAAGTAGAAGTTATATCTCAGAGCACTTTGATTTGGTGTTGGGATTCATCATATGGACTTTTAGCTTGCTACCATTACAATTTATTTCATCAGTGTACACATTTATGTTTGATGTTATTATTGTACATATTTATTTTTTCCACAATTTCTTTCTTTATAGTGCCTTATCCTGTATTGCAATATTTTACAACGATTTTTTTTTCCTTCACAGCTGATGCCTGTGTTTACTATGCTTCAGTTTATGAATGAACCAGAAAATCTGTATAGAGCTATTCCTGTTCATTCTTTCTGTGCTGCTGAGGCTGCATAGATGGAGATTGAGGTGTCCTCAGTGTCCTTTCTCTGTTTAGACCCCTGATATTTCACCAAAGCTCCCCAACGATGGTCCTAAAAAAACGAAAAACTAAAATAATAAAAAAATAAAATAGTAAAAATAAATAAATAAAATAAAATCCTAATAAAATAAAAAAAAATAAAAAAACTTCCGACACCAGTGGCTGAACTATGGGGGTCACAAAGGACCCCAAAACAGAATAAAGGGGGCCCGCTGAGGGACCGTAATAAAGGGTCCCACAATGGGAGGGAAGGACCCAGGGATCAACGGGAAGGGTCCTTCCTGTGTTTCTTGCACTGGCTCCCTCAAGGTTTTAGTTACGTCTCTGCAGTCATAGATCACACAGTGTTTTAGGTCACCGTTTCTCAACTAGGGTGACTTCTGGGCTCCTTATTGGTGCTGAACTATGTCCCATATTTTTGCAAAGTGTTATGAGTCTCTATAGTGGAAATGGGACAGCTGTTTGTGAGTCCTCTAGTGTGAAAGTAGGGGGGGAGGGGGTGACTGAATACTCTGATGTGAAGAGGGGTTATGAGGACTCCTATTTACAAGGGGGAAGGGAGTGGGAGGGTAAATTAATATTCTGATGTGAAGGGGGGGCAGGGGACTCTGATGTGAATGAGGGACCCTGATGTGAAAGGGAGGACTCAATTTTTTGACTCGGTTACCTCTAAATTTTGCATACTTTTAAAGGGTACCTAAAAAAAAGGTTAACGAAACACTATTCTAGGTGTTTGGTTTAGGGCCCCTTTCACACAGGCTTTCTGATCAGGTCCACCTGAAAAACATACAGAAAAACTGATCAGAAGCTCTGTGCAGCTCTATGGGCAGGTGCATGTAAACGGACTTGTCTGTTTACATTCGCCTACCTCCCAGTCTGTCCAGGTCCGGCAAAAAAAATAAAGTTGTGCATATCTGACCGTCCATAGAGCATGTCCGCCTGCATCTGCTGGGCACAAACTGAATAGGTACGAATGTAAAAAAAAACTACACCCGTCCCATTCGGCTCTGATTCAGCAGGGGATCTGCTCATGGAGCCCTTGCTGATTGTAGCGAACCCCCGCTTCATATGAAAGAGCCTCTAGAAGATACTTGTTATGAATTATTCCATCTTCAGGCACTCCGAAACATTGTTAACAGGTTACATTTGAAAGTTTTAAACCCTTTTGACAATATTTAGCTCAGTCCCCCAACAGATGTAACAAAATCTAGCTCCCTAGGTTTGCATGTTCTGTTCATTACTCTCACATGGTCTTGGCTGCCTGTGCACAATTGCCACAACCAACTTCAAAGGAGAGATAAATGCTTAGTGAGCAGGTGCACATCTGGTTCTGTGTACATGGCCCCATGTGTCTAACACTTGGCTTGAACTTGGATATACATAGCCTCCTATAAAACGTATCTGACTTCAGAACAGACCGTTCCATCCATGTGTACCAATTAGATTGCCTCCTACATTTATCTTGTGCAGGACATAAAATGAAGCAGCATCAGATTTTTTGGGAAGGTGTCGATATTTTCATATATAAGAAGTTTTAAATATGGCAATATAAAAGTGTGGCTATATGAGATAATATACATACAGTAGAAGTGAATGGCTGTACAAAGTGAATGGAGGCATTGTTCAACTATCATACCATCGGAATATATAGTGTGTGGTAGATCTGCACAATTAATTGTTAAAAAATCGTGATCTCGATTCGACCCCCCTCACAATCTCTATGCAGAATTTCCTGATTCATTCATGTAACAAGTGGAGAGTTCTCTGCTCACTCAAAAAAAAAATGCCATGTTTTTCACAACATTGTCTGTGCTGGTAGATAACTATAAACATTGTACCTTTTCGTTCTTAGATCAAAGGAATGAACTGTCGGCCTGTAAATGAGTGAAGTGTAACCACTTAAAGACTAAACCTTTTTCTGACACTTGTTTCTTACAAAGTTAAAATCAGTATTTTTTGCTAGAAAATTATTTGGAACCCCTAAACATTATAATATTATTGTAGCGGATGACATTTTGGACAAAGTGTCATACAGGTGTAAATTTAGTTTTGCCTCAGAACATTAGGAGTTCTGAGGGTTAATTATGTAGGTTGACTTTGACATCAGTTTGGCTGGGCTATGTTGGAAGTTCTGCTTGGTCATGTGTGTAGTGAGGTGCATGTGACAAGCCAGAACCAGGCCTGGTTGGATGTTTTGAGAATCAGCCTTCTCGGAACCAATCAGCGGGTGTGCCGGGCTTGTGTGGTCTGTTCTGGTTCCAGGACCGGGGTAGCCCCACGAGGGGTCCCGATCACAGGGTGTCTGACATCCCGCAACATGCTTCTGCTGGTTACCCCCAATAGACCCGTCTGGTCTAGGGTAGGGATCCGTCTGTTCCCGAGTCTCGGAACCAGCTGGTCAGAAGCGCAGTGACTGAGGGAGGATTCAAGGTGTCTGGGTGTGCTCTCAGCTTGGAGAGGCACCACAGCTCGTGGAAGTGACCGGGGGAGGACTCTTCGGAGGAGGGCCAACAAGTGGCATCCTGAGAAGTGCCTGGTTACTGAGTTTGGAAGGACATTGACGAATCCACACTTTTTCCAGTACTATCAAGGAGACAGAGAATGTTCCAGGTACTGAGGAAAAAGGTTCCTGTTCACTCTTAGTTACAACTTGCACACGTTCATAGGATTGTTTCAAGTTCTGAATCAACATGCTGATCTGGCTAAAGATCTGTTCAGCCTTGAAGTGCCCAGATGCGAGTGGCTACTCTCTGGGTGGAATTAGAGACTTTGTTATATCTGCAGTTCAAGGTACCTGAGTTCTTCACCCGTGCCCTCTGTTCCTATATGAGACTGTGTTATTGGATGTTATCACTGCAAAATAAAACATTCCAAAAGGACTTTATTGGTGTCAGTGTCCAAGTAGGAACCCCGAGACATGGAAGAACAAGCCAAGCGGAGGTAACCGGTAAGCCCATTAAGTCAAGGCCGCCCTACAAAGGGTTATGGCCGCTACATTATTTTTTACGCAGAGACCCTAGGGAATACAATGGAGATTGTTGCAATATTTTATGTCACATTATGGGAAAAAATACACTTAAATTAATAAAAAAAACAAAAAAAACAGTAAAGTTAGCCCAATTTTGTTTGTATAATGTGAAAGATGATATTAAACCATGAGAATCGTGATCTTTATTCTAAGCAAAAAAATCGTGATTCTCAGTTTAGCCAGAATCATGCAAGTCTAGTGTGTAGCTCATATCACTTTTGGATTATATTTTACTCATTTTTATCTATACATTTTTTCTCATTAGGTCCGTATATTAACCAGAATGCATTATTTTAGTAATATTTTTTTTTCCAGTTGATGAACTGAAATAGTATTCATGTTCTCATATTTGTCTGAAGTTTTTGCATAGGTATTCATTTTGATACTTCAAATACCATTAGCTATTTGTTTTAAATATGACCCAGAGGAGGGAATACTGTATTGACATTGGATTGATATGGAGACGTTGATGATGAGGCAGAACCCACCCCAAAAACACATTGTTTACTTTTTGGTTTGCCCCTTTGTTTTGTTACATTACTTTTCAAGCCAAGGAGCCAAAGAGATCCTCTGTTGTGTAGAAGCCACCATGCTGGGAACCAGGTAATTTACATCAACATCAATACTTTAAAGTGGTTTTACAGGCTCAAGGTTTTTTTATCTTCAAGCATTCTATTCATGAAGGTAAAAAACCTTCTGTGTGCAGCGCCCCCCCCCCCTCAAAGTTCCAAAATTCACCTAAGCTTCCTCTCGATCCAGCGATGTGCACGAGAGCTGAGCTTCTCCTAGGTCTCTCATTCCACATTGGCTGCAGTGGAAGCCATCGACTCCTCCTACAGTCCTACAGCCAATCATGGCCAGTAAACCAATGAGGAGAGAGCGGGCGGGGGGGGGGGCTCTGGGTCTCTTATTGATGCATGGAGTGAATCTTTAATGTCACTTTAAGATAGCAATAGCAGTAAGATAACCTGATAGGTACACAGAAAGTATTTTAAATTTGACCAAGTCTCTAAATGAAATAATTGTTGTCTGGATTTGGGCTTTGATGAGCAACTAATCAATGGTGTGCAGTAACCCAGACAATCATTAAGGATTAATCTTTAATCAGATTTAAGAACTTAAAAGATCGGTTGCAGTGAGTTAACACATGTTGAACTTTCTGGTTTAAATCTAGGCCTCTCCTCTACGAGGCTTGCTGTGTTGAAATATAACTAAAACTAAACATTTTCCAGCATTTATAGCTGATCTCTGCTTCAAGCTTATGACTTTCAGACGTGGCTCCCTTAAGCTTACAATCTAATTTTAGTGTCTGAGACAAATACAGATTGTATAGATGCTGTGCGTTAAGCTGCTCAGCTGCTGACCCATGAGATGGTGGTGAGGTCCCTTCAGTGGCCCCTAACCACCGTGAGAACCCGTTATCCTCCTTAGGGTGACCTCACACTTTAATTAGATCCAGCTACCACCGACTATGTGTTCTTATATACATACAGAAAGTGCTGAACAATGCACAAAAAATGAAAAACCAATCAGTTATCGATTTATTACAAGCACTCCCAAACGTTTACCGGTATATGTACCTGGGTATTATGGTTTGGTATATATTCCATATACCGTACAAATATCAGTATGATTCAGTAATGTGTTCACTATGTGTAGGTGGAAGTCCATATCCTCTTGTAAAGTAAACCTTTCCTTTAGTTCCTTCCCCCAGCCTTGTACAGAAGCTGACCCCCTCCCTGTCTCACTCTCCCAGACTTCTCTGGGCGGTGGGGGTTCCTGAGTCTGAATATTTCCAACATGAAATCACACTGAAGATGACTTCACTGGAACAAGGGGATACCCCAGATACGGACGATATTTGCTGAGCTGGTAGAGTGTACAGCACGTAGGTTCCATAGCAGCAGACATCCGCTGCCATAGAGACATTGCACAATTTCTGCAGGGCTATAATAAAGCTCATTGTTCTGTAGGAGCCCCTGGTAACATTCACACCAACGCATGGAACTTTTTACAGACCTTTTGAAATAACACACTAAAGCCACTTGTGGTCTGATGTAAGAGAACATATTTCTTCACACTCTTGACTTCCTACAGAACAATAACCTCTCTTTATCATGCTGGCCACATGTGGTGCTGTACTGGGGCCTAAACTGGTACACTGGATAGAAGGAAGCAGAACTAGTTCAGCTGCATCATGTCTGAAACCAAGACTTAAAACAAGACAAAGAATAATACCTGAGTAATTACCCCCGGGAATATTTACTTGGTCAGAGGCTGGGTCTAAAATCACTGTGTAGCAAATTGACTGGGATTTATTATGTTCTCAAATATGGCAGTTTTATTAAAACTGAACATATTGTCTCCGGCACAACCCCTATGGGGTAACCCCACCCTACCACACTTACGATCCATCCCAGATCCCCAGTTGTGAGCCACATATGGCATTACAACACTGGACCATATCATGCTTCAGGGTGCCCTACTGCAGTTTGCAGATTTGAAGGCCAAATAAAACTTACCTAGGTAGATGGAATTCAGATATCTGCAACTTAAACATGCTGCCAGGGCTCAATTCCCTTGCCTGCCCATACTCAAGGCTGACTCCATAGAGGAGCTTCTGGGGACCTAACTAAACCCTTATCCACTCTATATGGTGCACTCCTGGGCAAAGACTCCCCCAAGCTAGAGAAACTATGGGAAACATGGCACAGTGACATACCCTTACTAGATAGGGAAGGATGGGAGGATTGTTTAGAATATGGCCCCAAATTAGTTATCTCCTCTAAAGACAAACTCATACAGGTAAGATTTTTGCACAGAATATACTATACACCCCAAAAACTTCACAGAATATTTGCAGATAGGGACCCTGAGTGTCCTAGATGTAAGGCTGGGTTCACACTGCAGCGATGCGGGAATGCCGCGAATCCGCAGCGGGTTCCCGCATCGCATACCTCCCGGCAGCAGTTCACACTGCCCTATGCGAACTGCTGGGAGTGTCAGTGAAACGTTAATGACACCCCCAGATCAGTTTGCATATCGCAGTGCGATCTGCAAACTCGGACAGGAATCAGATCGCATGGTGTGAACACCCATGCGATCCGATTCTGCTGCGGACCAAAAAAAGAGTCCTGTGCGAGTTTGGGCCGTGTGCGATGCGAATTCAGCCATACTATCTGTATGGCTGAACTCACATCGCACAGAGATCGGATGTGATTTGCACTGCAGTGCGGTGCGAATCACATCCGTTCTCATAAACCGCTGCAGTGTGAACCCAGCCTAAAGCACACATAGGAACATTCTTTCATATGTTCTGGGACTGTCCCGTCATCTCAGCCTACTGGACAAAGGGGAAATAAACTCTAGACTGCAGCTGTCCCTCCCACTGCTACCTGAGTTGGCCTTATTAGGGGTTCATGATGACGAACAACGCTCTCATCACTCCAAATTACTAATTTCATACCTTCTCTAAAAAAGAAATACTCCTTAAATGGATTATGCCAACCCCCCAAACCCCCGCCCCCCTCCTCCTGGAGGGCATAGATTAGAGCTGCCCTACCTATGTATAGGATTACATATATAAACAGGGGTCTTCAATGGAAATACGAAAAAGTGTGGACCCCCTGGACCTCGGCTTAGTACACTGAGGAGGACTACATATACTAGCATAAATACTAATTAATACATACTGCCAGATAATGTCTGGATTGTAAATACTGTGTAATTCAGTTTCTATGACTGTGTACTTTTGCTGTACACTGTATCTTGACCTGTATGTGCACAAATACTTCTTCATGAAATGTTCTGTACCGTACCAATGGATATACTGTTTAATTCACCTACATGACCACAATAAAGCACCTTTGTTTGTTAAAAGAAAAAAAAAGAACATATTAAAAACCACACCCAGACCGGCTCACGCCGATATACGTCCGCATTTTGAAGAGGGATATTGTTGTTATGGCAGCAGCTAGCTGGCATAACCCCGGTATCCTCTTCTTCAGTGAGCGGTCCAAAATACGGGGCATAAGTTGGCAGCACTATATAAGTACCTTAAATAAATAATAAACAATTGTGAGAGCGATAAATTCTGGATGTTAGAGAATTTTCCATGCCTGGGAGACGTGCTATGTACCAAGATTTTATCGTCATTCGGAAATATTTAAAAACCAATAAATGAAACAGCACCTTGCAGCACACCCAACGGCAGCTGTAAAATCACTAAAGCATGTAATTCGTCATCTCATAAAACGTAAAGTGTCTCAAAATGAGAGATACGATGACACACAGCAGACACTGACTATGCAACTGCAATATTACTTATGCAGAAACAGACTGACTACTGTATATAACCATCAGCAGTTGCTCCACATTGATTATAAGCGGCTGGTCAATATAATATACAGTACTAACATTACTACAAGCTACAACTTACTCATATAAATTATAGTTCTTTCCATGACAAATAGCTTGTTAAGTGTAGGTGGGTTGTGGGCCAAATTTTGATAATAAAAACGGATTATTAAATAAGAATATAACATGGTTGCCATTTGTGCAATTTGCCCAGATGCACATTGGGGGTTATTTACTAAAGGAAAATCCACTTTGCACTGCAAGTGCACTTGAAAGGGCACTGAAAGTGCAATTGGAAGTAAAGTCGCTGTAGATCCGAGGGGGACATGCAAGGAAAATAAAAAACAGCATTTTAGCCTGCACATGATTGGATGATAAAATCAGCAGAGCTTCCACTCATTTCAGATCTACCCTGTAGATTTAGAGCGACTGCTCTTCCAAGTGCACTTTCATTGCAATTTCAAGTGCACTTGCAGTGCAAAGTTGATTTGCCTTTGGTAAATAACCCCCATAGTCTCAGGACAGGTTCTATCATAGCACCTGACTTGCTATGGAGGAACCCCAAGAAGGTGAGAGCGGACAGCACCGACAGGGGACTGACAAAATTAAGGTAAGGGACCACCCTATGCAATATCATTGCAAAGAGCATATAGATATAAGAAAAATGTATTGTAACCCAAAACATTGTATCCTTAAGTGCCACTTTAACAGCGGTTAGTACGAGTGATGAGTAGATTGGGTGACTTGTCAGATGCCCAAAGAGAACAAATCAATGGTGTCTATTTAACTGGAGGGTCTGTAACTATAACAGCCAATTTATTTAGCATTCAAAGGGCAATAGAACTACTGCAGCAAAAGTGACAGCAGAGCTTCATATCCACTTTTAAGAACTGTTTCCACAAAAAACGTCTGCAGAGAACTTCAGAAAGCCAACAATTCCTAAACCTTTTAAAGCTTGGACCAATGTAAGCACAGTACGTATGTGTCATACCCGTGTGATCCCTGTGGATAATGGAAATCACTGTAGTAGTCTCTGCTACTACAGTGATTGTCTCTAGCTTCCAAGTCCCATGCCAAGCTGCTAACCTGCTAGTGAACACATGAGGTCTTCTGCAGAATCTTCTGATTGGACGAAATGAACTGCAGATTGTAACCTCATCCTCTCCACTTTGTCCAATCAGCGACTGCTGAGCAAGAGTAATTTTAATATCATTGCCGAGCACCATATAGAACTAACACTCAATTGTTCTACTTTTGTCAGGACAGCGTTAATATTTCTTGGCATGGCTGTCTCTTTGGGTCATAGGCCAACACCTTACCAATAAATAACATACATTTCAAATCCAATTTTTTTTTAAATAGTTTTGGAGGTTAAATGTTTTTAACAGTGATTAGTAGGAGTGATCAATAAAAAAAAAAAAAGACAAACCAGCACAAAAATTCTAAGTGTAGCGTGTATAAAATCCAGGGTGGGCAAAATACTAAGGCAACGGCTTAGCAGAAAAGTGTGCCACTGAAGGAATCAGGTCCACTGTAACTCCTAGCCAGGAAAGCTGGAATCCCTGATGTGCTTGTGGGTATGATGGGAGCACCCCCTACATAACATAAATCTGGAACCGGTAGTCAGTAGCGGGAATGCATTTCTGGAAGCTCATCCCTTTCTTGACTTATCAGACTTCAAAAGAGAACAAATTATTAGTGCATATTTAGCTGGACTGTCAAATTGTTTGGCGCGTCAAGTTTCCACAGAAACAGTTTCAATGGTAATGACTGTATTCATAAATAATGGCAATACTTCATTGGCAAAGAAGAATAGAAAATGGAAACTTCATATCCACCTTGAGGACCCTGTTTTCACAAAAAAGTCTCCAGAGAACTTTGGCAAGCTAACATTGATTTAACAGCTGCAATTTCTAAACCTTTAATTCAAGAAAGCAAATGCTAAAAAGGTAAAAAGATTTTGTCAAGATCATAACACATGGACCATTCAGTCTTGGTTTGAGGAGCACCAAGATAAACTTCAACATCTGCTGAACTACTGTGATCAGTTTTGGAAATTATAGGGAGAAGCAGATTTCTTCCTTCAACATAGCTAAAGCAATTGGCAGATGGTCTGAAAAAAATGATTCAACATTCCACCGGATATTATTCAAGATTCCAAGACTCTATTCCAAGGACAGAAATGGTGGTCCAACACCTTTGTAATTAAAGCAGAACTTTGCCCATGACAGTTTGATATCAATTAATATTCTTTAACAAAAGAACATGCATTCCACAGTAATATTTATGCTACAAAAATGTATGCTGTAAATTTATTCCAGCATTGCTCCTGTTTCTTCTTCCTGTAGGCTGCCATTTTGCCACTTTCTATAAATAAAATATGTACATTTACAGCCTTGATTGTATGCCTTTGCTCAGCTAGAGGGGAAGATTCACAGAAGCTTTACATTGCTGAAGTTCACAGGTTGTCAATGAGGGAGAAAAGAGGAAGAATCAGGGTGATAAGATAAAACATTATCCTTCTATGGATAACTCCTTTGTGTCTCCCAGGCAGCAGAGTTTGTCCTGTCACCTCTCCTGCTTTTCTTTTCTCCCTCCCTAATCTGTGTTCCCCTGAACAATCGGTGTCATTCTTGTTGCTTTCTTCCTCCTTCAGCAACAGTAAATCTTAAAGCTGTCATCTGATTGGCCTCTAGTGGCTCTGATTTTCGGTACAGTGCTGAGAATAGAGAGCAACTGAGCATGTGCAGAGCAGGGTGACACAGTGTATTACTGCATTTTAAACAGTACAGGCACTTATTTTTAATGTTTTACATAGTTATACCTGCAAAAGAGGCAAGCCTGAAGTGATCTATCAGGACTTAATTTTCTGACTAAAGTTCCACTTAAAGAAATAAAGCATATGTCCTAGGTCAGTGATTAAGAACCTTGGCACTCCAGATGTTTTGGAACTACATTTCCCATGATGATCGTGCACTGTGCAATGTAGTTGAGCATCATGGGAAATGTAGTTCCAAAACATGTGGGGTGCCAAGGTTTGCCATCACTGTCCTAGGTGTTTACCCTCCTTTATATCTATACACCACAAGCATAATAGGGCTATTGGTGGAGTAAAGATTGACAGCGGGATTCAGGGCCAAGGCAGGAATGGCTGACAGTTATAGCAATTTGTGTTTTCTAATGTGCAGCAAAACAGTTAGTGACTCTTAAAATAAGCTACACATTACATGCCAATATTATTCAATATTACCAGGAATTATTTGCAAGCTGACATCAAGTCACTATTTCCTTAAAGGACGTTGGTCTAATATAACTCTATTAGGAAGACAATGCCAACCATCCACAGTAAATTGTACGTCATTACTTTGACGTTAAATACCGAGGTTATGGCAGCACCCCAGTATCATTATTATTGTGGGTGTCTCTCTGCAAGATAAAAGTGGTCCTACAGTTGGATTCACCACAGGATCACTTTTATAGGTGGCGGGAGAGGTGCCAGTCCCACAGCTTCCTGGTCGTTTCCAAGTTTACCAGAGCCGTTGGTAAACCTGGGTGTGGCCAATGACTAGGCAGGAAGTCGAGTGAGGGCAAGATGGCACCCACTCGGCTCTATGCCCTTGGAAAACAAGAGTGACCACTAACGTAATTTCCGTTTCTTGGGCATAAACAAATGATTTTTTATTTTTTTTTAAAGTGAACATGTCAAAACATTTATTTTTGTCCTTTTGCTTTTAAAGGTAAATGTGAGATTTGAGGTCTTTTTGACCCCAGATCTCTCAACTACGAGGACCTGCCATGCTTATTCTATTACAAGGGATGTTTACATTCCTTGTAATAGGAATAAAAGTGATCTAAATAAATAAATAAATAAAGGAACAGTGTAAAAACAAAAGTAAAATAAATAAGAAAACAGAAAAAGTAAAGCAAAAAAGTAAACCCTCTGTGCTCGTGTGCAGAAGCGAACGAATACCTAAGCCACGCCCGCATGTGTGAACCGCGTTCAAACCACACATGTGAGGTATCGCCGTGATCATTAGAGCAAGAGCAAAAATTCTAGCGCAAGACCTACTCTGTAACTCTAAACAGGTAACCTGTAAAAAAAATTAAAGCGCCGCCTATGGAGATTTTTAGGTACCATAATTTTTTTTTTTAAAGTATAATTAGGTTCCCGTAATTTAAACTTGTAAACAAAAAGTTCCAGAAAAAGCTTAGCCAGCAAGTGGTTTTAACATGTAAAGCCTGAAAATATTGTTGGTAACGAAAACATTATTTATACACATTAAATCAAATTAAGCCTTACATGTATAAATTGTTCAAATCCAAGACTTTGCCTTAATTCTGCAGACAGTCTGTTCTCTGAAAACACCATCTGCAGATGTTCAGGAAATAAGGGGCCAATAAGGGATTATTCCTGTGTTTTTAATCATGATGTGTTTCTGTACTTGTCAATGGGATGACTCAACTGGCTGATGTTTAACCGATCTCTAGAGATCTAAAACGAATAATTAGCTACTTATTGTTGCAGCAGGTAGAGAAAGAGCAGAACTAAAAGGTTTCAGATCATTCATGTCTATGGGTGCATAGACTGAACTCTTGCATATGTACGTAGAATTACACTTCTATAGGAAAATTTCACATATATTTATAATACAAGCTCTTTTGTAATTCAGAATTTTCAAAAATGATTGTTTTGTTTCAGGTAGCAGCCAGCTACTATTTTACTAACAAAATGTGAAATTTCTCTTCTGTGCAACCACTGCAAGGATGGTCAGTTTGTTGGCAACATTTCCCAGAATCCTTATCTTCCCCTTCCTATAACTGGCTTCTAGAAGTCTGCAAAGAGCTTAACAGAACAGGAAGACTTGCATGGATTACAGCATCCCTGGCAGAGCTTTTAGATTTACTGCACAGGGAGTTTCATCCTAATGAGTTGCTACAAAAGTGATTGATCATTGAAAATAGTAACAGAAACTTCCACTTAGTACTCATTTGAAAAGATCTCAGCAAGAGCACTGAAGTGGCATGTCTAAATATATACCGAACATGTAAGGACCTGCAAAAAAGTGAGCTGTAAACCTTGTAACACACACACATATAAATATATATATATATATATATGTATATGTATGTATATATATATATATATATATATATATATATATATATATATATATATATATATATATATATATGCTGGGGATTCTCTTTCGCAACTAGGCTGATCATATACAGTTAAAATTTTGTATGATTTCAGCTGAATTGGATGCAATTCAAGCTGTGGTTTGCCCTGCTGGCACCACTCGACTCAACAAACTTTGAGTAAAAGGTCAAAGGAACCAGGTGAAAAATTATCAGCCAAATAGTGGCTGCATCCCATCAGGTGCAGTCACTGTTTCAGTATTCAAACAGTGGCAATGGGTGTTGCCATTACCTAAATACAATAGTGGGCAGGGGAGATTCCTCCATCCCCATGGTTTAGTGTGGATGGAGGAATCTATAAAATTTCTGTTGTTCAGTCTGCAGGATGAGAAATTTTTACATGTATGGCTAGCCTTGGGTTTAAACTATGGATTGACTGGATCTGCGCAACCATCTCCATTTGTAGACCTTTACAGAATAAATGAATTATAGGGCAGGGGGTGGTGGAAAAAAAGCTTAGGGCTTCATAGCCCTTGTACACGCGGTCGGACATTCCGACGGAAAATGTCCGATCGGACTGTGTTGTCGGATAATCCGACCGTGTGTGGGCTCTATCGGACTGTGTCCATCGGAATATCCGACCGAGAAAGTTTTAGAGCTGGGCTATAAAATTTTCCGACAACATGATCCGATCGGACTTTGTAGAGAATTCCGATCGGACAAAGTGCCACGCATGCTCAGATCAAATTACGAGACCAAAGCTATTGGCTACTAGCCTGAACGTAGTCCCGACGTAACGAAATAACTTCATTACGTTACGAGTGATCGGATTTTCCGACTACTTTGTCCGACCGTGTGTATGCAACACCAGTTTCTGACAAAATCAGACGGATTTTGTTGTCGGAATGTCTGACAATGTGTACAAGGGCTTAGACTTCTGTTACCCTTTAATGTACTAAAGTTAGACACCGAGCAGTTCAGGAAGATTAAGAAAACATGAATCTGCTAGGTACCATTTTTTCATACTACGACTTCCTTTTACTGATTTTCTTTTATTAGCCCCAACATATTATTGCAACGATCAGCCAAGACAGATTTTGTTTTTAGCAGTGACTAACAGAAGCCCATGGGTGAGCTGTAGCATACATATACACATATGGTATAGTAATTTGATTTTCAAATGATTTGTTTGGCTGTTTTTTTCCACAGCTTTCCCCACAGCATCATCATCCATAGAATGGGGTGACATCATTATTGGTAAACCACAAAGACCTGGCTCCAAGTAAATATGCATTATATTTTCCATATACAGGGAGGCGATAAGCTGTGTGTGCCAGAGTTTAGGGGTTCTCTAGCCATCACGTGATGTACCTCTTCAAGCACTCAATTGTGCTGGATGTTCTTGCTAGAATGGGAAAACTTTAACTATAATCTAAAAATAGGTATAATATCCCATAAAATACCTTCTTTGTTTGTGTTGTTTTTTGGTTTGGCCAGTAAAATATGGCTGCTGTACCTTGAGGAAGTCTACAATAAGGCCCAGTGGCAGCTAGTGCTCCATCGGTCGGGGGGCAGCAGACGGTCCTGACCACATACCCCCCACCCTCCGTCGCTCCAGTTCGCACCACTCCCACTCCCCCCCATCGCCAGCTCACTCACCCTGTACTGCCCCCAGACTGTGGAGAAGACGACAGCAGCTTCCCCCCTCAGTCTCCTTCGTGCTTCGGCTCCGTTGGTTGGGCTTCCCATGCGGCCGTACGTCTCCTTCCTCCTACTCCTCACAGGCCAATAGGATGGCTTCACCTTTTGGCCAATCAGGAAATGGGTGTCACGACCCATTTCCTGAGTGGCCGGGAGGAGAATCAGTGTGACAATGGCAAATATTAATTCGCTATTGTCATACAACTGGGTGGACTCAGGGTGCAGTGCTCTGCGTTCCAAGCTCACCCTTTTTGAAGCCTATTATAAAAAACCCTCATTGGAATCCATGCGTCGGGCGCCATTCATGTAGATTAGAGGGCCGGACACATGGATAGGGGGCCCCTAAGTAATAATGTTCTAATGGACTGGATGCCACTGATAAGGCCCCTTTCACACATGCGGACCGGACCGTTTGTCCATTTTTCTTCCATCTGTTGATGGATGAAAAACAGACATTAATGCATCGCTATGGAAAAACAGATGTAAACGGATGGTCATTCATTTACATCAGTTTACATCAGCATCAGTCAACATCTGTTTTTTTTTAAATGGATCAAAGCCCTATTTTTGCTCCATTAAAAAAATGGATGTAAATGGGCAATTTTTTCATCCATATTGCATTAGTAGTGGATGTAAAAAACTGATGTAGAAACTGATGAGCAGATGATGAGAAACTGATGAATAACTGATGTAAACTTCATCCGTTTTTTTCTTTCAAAATCTGATGGAGCGTATTAATGGTCGGATTTTAGGCCAACAGTCTGTCATCACACAATTCCCTGCCGAAAATCCAATCGTGTGTACGAGGCTTTAGAGTTATAGGAAGGGATAGTGTGAGGTTTACAGGGAACGTTAGCATTAGCATTCCTATTCTGAATGGCACTCAACCCACCTTCTCAATGCACTTGCAATATAGCACAGCACTAACGTGTTTGTGCAGCCTATGCCACATGCACCTAACCCAGCACAACAATGTGAATGGGGTCTAATGCCGCGTACACACGATTGGACTTTTCGGCAGACTTAGTCCGGCGGACCGGAATCCGTCGGACAATTCGATCGTGTGTGGGCTCCAGCAGACTTTTTTTCCCCAAAAGTCAGACAGACCTAGAAATAAAACATGTTTCAAATCTATCCAATGGACTAAAAATCGGGAAAACCGTTCGTCCGACAGACCAGATAGGACGCAAGGGCAGCTATTGGCTACTGGCTATTGAACTTCCTTGTTTAGTCCCATTTACGTCATCATGTTCAAAACATCACGTTCAAAACTAACTTAGTCCGGTCGTGTGTGGCCAAGTCCGTTCATTCAGAAAGTCCATCGGGAAGACCGTCGGACCTTGTCCATCGAAAAGCCTGGTTGTGTGTACGCGGCATAACACTAACCCTCCCAATAACCCTAATACTAACCATTCATATAATCCTTTAATCCTTGCAGGCCCCACCCACTACAAGCTGCCTGCTGTAAACTATAGAAAGGGGGGAGACAAGAACAGTCACCCTGCACAAGGAGAGGGAGTAGCAGTGATTGGTCTGTATTACAGAAAGAGCCTGCACAGAGGAATAGTTTCACACAGAATTACTGCACATATCTTATAATAAATACACAAAGCACACTAAAACTCAAAGAAGAATACACATGGCTCTTGAACTTAGATATTATTTGCTTATCTTGGAGTTCAGTTTTAAAGGGGTTGTAAACCCTCGCCGTTTTTCACCTTAAAGCGGAGGTCCACCCTAAAATGGACCTCCGCTCATCGGAATCCCCCCCCCCTCCGGCGCCACAATCGGCACCTTTCAGGGGGGAGGGGGGTGCAGTTACCTGGATAATCCAGGTAACTGCACCCACTTCCGGGCTAGCTCTCTGCGGAACGGGGCGTACGTTACGCCCCCGTTCCGCAAGCGCCCGCCCCCTTCAGCAAGTGCCCCGCTGCCTGCTGGGAAACACACAGCTCCCAGAGGCAGCGGGGACCGTCCGGATTGCGCCGCGCGGCTCGCGCATGCGCAGTAGGGAACCGGGAAATGAAGCCGAAAGGCTCCATTTCCTGATTCCCATACCCAAGATGGCGGAGGGACCCGGCAGCCGAGCGAGCGATCGGCTTCGGGTGCCGACATCGCGGGCGCGCTGGACAGGTAAGTGTCACTATTTAAAAGTCAGCAGCTGCAGTATTTGTAGCTGCTGGCTTTTAAAAAAAAAAAAAAAACGCGGAGTCCCGGTGGACTCCCGCTTTAATGTATTCTATGCATTAAGGTGAAAAACCTTCTGTACTGCAGCAGCGCCCCCGAGCCCCCTTTATACTTTTCTTTCCCACGACAGGAACAAGCACACAAGCTCCAGCCCTGTCTCGTGTCCTGATTGGATAGATTGATAGCAGAACAGCCATTGGCTCCCGCTGCTGTCAATCGTATTCAATGACGCAGGCGCAACGGGCGGAGCCGAGTCCTACTGTCTATGTCTATGGACGTAGCAGCAGGACACGGGCCAGAGTGCTTCTCCGGCGGGACACTCGAGAAGAGGAGGAGCCAGGAGCGCTGTGGAGGGACCCCAGAAGAGGAGGATCGGTGCAACTCTGTGCATAACCAACTGCACAGCGGAGATAAGTATGACGTGTTTGTTATTTATTTTCTTTTTTTAAATCAAACCTTTACAACCACTTTAAGTGCTGCCAGGGAACTTTGATAGAGGACACTGTAATTAGACTTCCTACTAACTTGCCTCACCAATGACCCTTAAATCCATATGCTACATGGGCATAGCTCCCAACTGTCCCTGAGTTCAAGGGACTGTCCCTGATTTGGAACAAAGTCCCTTTGATGCATATACCTGTATATAAAAGGCAATATTTATCTATCAAAAAGTGTTTCACAGTGCTAAACCAGTTTCTAAAATGTTACATTTGTATATTTCAAAAGCTATTAGAAAGGAATAGTAGTGAGACATCTCAAGTCTCTCGTGAGGTGCAGGATTCTCCTGTATTTCTGCGGTTGCTCCCGCACACCCGCAAGCACCACGCAAACTCCCGGGAATGATCGGTGCGGTGGGGAACAGCTGTGAACACTGATCTCCTTTGTATAAATTTTTAGCTGACAGCCGCTTCTCCTTCTCTCCCTCCTGTGGCTGTCAGCTAAAAAGCTATACAGGGAGATTGGTGATCACAGCTGTCCCTCCTGCTGCACCGATCATCCCCAGCTGCTCCCTGTGTGTTCCTCCTCTGGCCCCCTCAGTGTCCTTCTCTGCCCCCCCCCCTCGTTCTTCTCTGACCCCTGTGTCTTCTTCTGCCCCCCTCCTGCCCCCCTCCACCACCCTGCTCATCCTCTGCTCTCCCGCCGTTTGCGCGCGGGGGGGACTGTCAGGAATAGGACACAGTGAGCGAGATCTCACCAAAGCCCCCGCAAAAAATATAAAAAAAAAATATTGTAAAGAAATTCTAAAAAGTGTAAAAAGATAAAATAAACTACTGACACTGCTCTCCCCTGCCCTACCAACACTGTCCACTGCCCCAATCCCCTTCCCCCAAAAAGCATTGTGAAAAAAAAATGGAATTGTGAAAAAATCGATCATTAAAAATAAAAAAACTAATAATACCGTCCACTGCCACCCACCACCCACCCCCTGAAAAAGTGATTTTAAAAATATTTTGCTGTGGGGGGCATAAACTTTACCACCTCCCTGAAATGAGTTTTTGCAGGTTGGGATGTCTGAGCAGCGGTAAAAAAAAAAGGGGTGTGGCAAGGGGTGTGTCCTATGCCCTTACATTCTTTTACTAATAGGTGTCACTCATTCCCTTCTCAAAGAGTTGGGAGGTATGCATGGGCACCCATTCTGGTCACGATTTTAGAGATTTATGAAGGCCACATCATCTCACAATATTCACTCAGTCCAGCCTTCAGCTTCGTTTTTAGTATTAATGAACTGTAAAATTGATATCATTATTACTGATCCTTAAACAGTTCCGAAGATTAAAGCGCCTTTGAAGATGAAAGTGCATATGATCAGATCAATGTCAGCTGTCTGCTGCACAGCCAGAGTGCACACGTGTATCATTCTGTAGTATGTGTGCATTCAGACATGTAGCTAGATGTAATGCAGGGATGGGCTATGTAGACAAAGTACCTGAAAGTGTAGACTTTATTAGCCTCTAATCACAGATTCCTGTGTGTCTGCCCCAGGCCCGACTGCACCCGCTCCCCACTATCATATAAAGTGACAGAGCCTGTGGCTGCTTGTTCTGGTAAGTGGTTTCCCTTTCTATATTAAGAGAGAAAGAAAGACTGATGAAACCATACAGGCCCTTCACACCAAATCCTCTACTCCTTGCAATGTGTGTATATTGTTATACTATAACAACTAACCAATACTATATGTATACATTATGGCATGAACTTAGTACTACATGTATGCACTCATATACGTATTGCTAGAGGTACACACTTTTATGCCATACAAGAATCTATACTTTGTTAAATTACAATGACTTGGTTTATTCACAATGTACAATATAAAGTCTAATACAGTAGTACCTTGAATTACGAGCATATTTCGTTCCACAAGAATGCTTGTAATCCAAAGCATTCATATTGCAATGCGATTTTCCCCATAGCAGTCAATGGAAACTCAAGATAATTCGTTCCACGGTGACCTCTATTGTATGCAGTACTGCATGTGGCCAGAGGTATGGGGGCGCCAGAGACAATCAGACACCGATCGGAGCTGCTCAGATGCATTCGGAACAGTGTTTCGAGTGTTTCTGATTGGCTTTGAGTGTCACCGGTGCCCCCGCACCTCTGGCCAAATGCGGTACTGCACACCCCAGAGGCTTGAATCCTGCTTGTTTTGCAAGACAATGTTCGTAAACCAAGCCAGGATTTAAAAAAAAAAAAATCGCTCATATTGCAAAATGTTCGTTAACCCTGTTACTCGCAATCCGAGGTATTACAGTATATATACATATATATATATATATATATATATATATATATATATACATATATATATATATATATATATACACACACACACGCACACACCTTTACCCTATGATGTGGATGAATTTTGTGTCTACAGTTTGCTACCATTGTTCCTTGGGCGAGTTGAAAATAAAAAAATAAAAAGCGAACTGGTTCTATGGGTGACAATCTGCCCTTTAAATAACAAGGCCATACAAATACAGCATGGTAAATACACAATATTATACATATTAACTCCTATACATTGCATAGCATGTGTAAAATAGCCCAATGCTACACTTTTTGCACAAGGCATTATCTTAGTGCTGCTACAAGTATGCTAACGTTTATTAGTCTGCAGGTATTTATATAGCTACATCAATTTATGCAGTGCTTCACATATATATTGCACATTCACATCAGTCCCTGCCCTCAAGGAGCTTACAATCTAAGGTCCCTAACTCACCTTCATACACATACTAGGGACAATTTCAACCTTTATCCAATTAACCAACCAGCATGTCTTTGGAGTGTGGGAGGAAACCGGAGTACCCGGAGGAAACTCATGCAGGTACAGGGAGAACATGCAAACTCCAAGCAGGTAGTGTCATGGTTGGTATTTGAACCGGTGACCCAAGAGCTGCTATGTGGAAATGCTAACCAGTTTGCCACTGTGCTACCTTTGGCTGTGTATGTGTTGCATACACTGTTACATTATGCCAGTAATGCATAACATTAACACATTACAATAAAATGATAGGCTGACATTTGTGTGCCATGTACTTTGTATTATGCATAAAATGCTACATAATGTTACTGTAAAACGACTAATCTACACATCAGAGAACTAAGCACCATGTTTACTTTATTATAGTACAAGCATGCATGGTATGTATAAACTCATACAGCATGGGGGAGCTCAGAGTTAACCTTTTCCCTATACACTTTAAAGCGGTAGTAAACCCGCACATTTTTTTTTTTTTTTAAACCTGCAAAGCAAAAGGCATAATGAGCTAGTATGCACCGCATACTAGCTCATTATGAAATACTTACCTTAGAACGAGGCTCCGACATCTGGCCCGATCCACGCCGAGGGAGCTGACATGCTCCCTCGGCGTTTCTTCCGGGTATCGCGGCTCCGGCACTGTGAGTGGCCGGAGCCACGATATCGTCACTCCCGCGCATGCGCGCGGGAGATTTCAGTCCGGCCGCTCGGCTGCTGCCGGATTTTGACGGCGAGAAACCCCTTGTGCGCATGCGCCGCTGCAGTCAGCGGCGCATACCGAGGGGAATATCTCCTAAACCGTACAGGTTTAGGAGATATTTTTTTTACCTACAGGTAAGCCTTATTATAGGCTTTCCTGTAGGTAAAAGTTAAAAATGTGGGTATACAACCACTTTAATAGGATGGTTTCAATAATTATCTGCAGTTGTGCTACTCTAATTAGACCAATCACATAGAATGTGCTGAACCACAGTGCCATGGTATATGGCAGTGGTCATCAACCCTGTCCTCAGGGCCCACTAACAGGCCAGGTTTGCAAGATAACTGAAATACATAACAGGTGATATCATTTGCTGTGATTGCAGTATTCTAGTCTGCATCTCCCCAAGGTAATACATAAAACCTGGCCTGTTAGTGGGCCCTGAGGACAGGGTTGATGACCACTGGTATATGTTACCTGTGTTGCAGCCATCCTGCTTAAAGCTGTGTTCCTCTAAAAAAAAAAAATGTAAAGTCAGCAGCTACAAATACTGCAGCTGCTGACTTTTAATAATCGGACACTTACCTGTCCCATGGTCCAGCAATGTGGGGGATTGAGGTCGTCTCCCGCTCTGCTCGGCAGTGCCAGCATTGTAACTGTGGGTGCCCGGCTGTGGCTGCACAGCCGGGCACCCACTGCGCGTGCACGAGTGGCGCACACGCCGTGATTGGCCACGCAATCATCTGGGACCTGAGACATGTCCCAGATGATTACAAGAGGGTGGGAGCAGAGCTGATCTCCCTTCCTGCACCAAGGGAAGTGATGTCACAAGCCCAGGTGCTGAAGGAGGCAGACTACGAGGGACCCCCTAGCAACAGACATTAAGGCCGCGTACACACGCGCGGACTGTTCGCCCAACTTTGTCCGTCCAACAGTTTCGGCAAACAGTCCGCTCAAAATTAGCATGGACGGACATGCCCACACACGACGAACGAACAGTTTGCTGAAACCGTGCGCGATGACGTGAACGGCACGTACGACGGGACGAAAAATACGACGTCCTATACACTGCATTATAGCTTTCGGCGTGAAAATCCTTTCTGAGCATGCGCGCAACTTTGTTTGACGAACAAGCCTACACACGAGCGGGCTGTTCGCTGAAACAAGGTTTCAGCGGACAGTTTTTCGGAATTTCCGAAAAACCTTGTCCGTCCAACTGTCCGCTGAAACTGTCCGCTGAAAGCCCACACACGAGCGGACTGTCCGCCCAAACACTGTTCAGCGGACAAAGTTGGGCGAACAGTCCGCCCGTGTGTACGCGGCCTTAGAGGTGAGTAAAAAAAAAATATTTTCTCCAAATGTTTTTCTTTTTTTATGCACATAAATATTTGTTTTTTTTTGTTTTTTTAGGGTGGAACTCCACTTTAACTCTAGATCAACCTTTCTCAACTTTTAAACAAAGTAAAAAAAAAGTTTTTTTCAAGTTAAAAAGCTAAAGCTAAAAAAGAATTAAATCAGGGTCAGAGTGAAGAATATCCCTTGCATTGGTGGTTGGTGGAAAGAATGTTTCCCCTACCATGGTGATCAAAATGCCACAGATACAGACAGCTAGATCATTCATTGGAGCCAGAATCATGCAGGCACCATCAGGTGAGGGATCAATCAGCCATTTCAAGAAACCCCTAACAACGAAAGGGAGTTTAATAAGACACTCATTAAAATTAGAAGAAAAGAGGTTTAACCTTAAACTACGTAGAGGGTTCTTTACTGTAAAAGCGGCAAGGAAGTGGAATTCCCTTCCACAGGCGGTGATCTCAGCGGGGGGCATCAATAGTTTCAAAAAACTATTAGATAAGCACCTGAACGACCGCAACATACAGGGATATACAATGTAATACTGACATATAATCACACACATAGATTGGACTTGTGTCTTTTTTCAACTTCACCTACTATGTAACTATATGTAACCTGTAACTCTAGTTGAGAATGGCTGCACTACATCATAATTTCTGATATACAGTAAATATATACAACAGAGGTATTACTGTAAATTGTCTCTAATGCCATGTAATTAAGTAGAACATTGGCACATCCACTAACTTTTAATGCCAAACTGCTGTTAGGCTATGGAGCCAGGAGTGAAAATCTTGCTTAGGCTGCAATTTTCCTATCCCTCAATCACGTATTCAGTTACCAGGGAAAGGTCTGACTGAGCCTAGAGGTCCTGCAAGACGAATCTCTACTCCTAGTGATGTCATGCCCTTGTTATGTCAATGATGAAACCAGAGGGAAGAATAAAACAGTAATAGTAAACCTAAAGGGAATTTCCAGTCTCAACTAAAAGTTACTAGACTAGAAATATTTCCATTGACACCGTGGGGGTTATTTACTAAAGGCAAATCCACTTTGCACTGCAAATGATCTTGGAAGTGCAGTCGCTGTAGCTCCCAGGGGGACATGCAAGGAAAATAAAAAACATCATTTTATCTTGCTCGTGATTGGATGATAAAATCAGCAGAGCTTCCTCTCATTTCAATGGGAGACCGGGCCTTTTGTGCAACTGCCCCGTGCCTGTGGAATTCCCTACCTGACACTTTGAGGGCTCCTCAATCCACTGACTGTTTTAAAAAAGGTCTTAAGACATTTCTTTTTAGCAAAGCTTTTTGTCCCTTTTAGATGTTCGTTTTCATTGTATAAATTGCTCATTTCTCTTTTAACCTGTAGCACTTTGAGATCTTTTGATGAAATGGGCATTATAAATAAAATGTATTAATATTATTTCAGATCTACCCCTCAGATTTACAGCGACTGCACTTCCAAGTGCACTTTTAAGTGCAAAGTGGATTTGCCCTTTGTAAATAACCTCCCCATGTGACTCTAGCAGCCATCTTGGGTCAGGCAGAGCCTATTTAAGGCCCCGACTCCCGAGCTTGGCACACATTTTACGCGTGGGTAGTGTAAAGACGGAACACCCGTCTGATTAGGGAGAGGTTCCTGATGAGTAGGGAAAGGATAGGGACATATCATCCTTCCTGGAAACCATTTGAGCTTGGACTGGCCAGGCCACATTCCAACTCTCGAGACAGACACTTTCGGCACATCTGAGACCTGCTCTGATACACATTGCTGTTACATGCTGTGAGTGTTCCCGTTTGGGTGCATTCCCGCTGGGTCTGTTGTGAATTACTGGATTCCGCATTGTTACAAGTTTTGTTTGCTGCGACCGGAGTCTGTGCAATTACTGCCACCACACCACGCTGAACCTCCCCACAAATCTACTGACTAGAGAAGAGAGCAGAAGGAGCAAAGGGATGGCCTCATCAGTGTGCTGCTGCACCTTCTCTGTTCAGTTAGCAGAACTGCAAACCATTTCCCAATATATAATGTTTATGTACATTAAGTTGCTTTTCTTGACTTCAACATCAAGCACAGATTCTTATAATTGGATATTAAAAAAATAAAGTATTAAAAAATAAACAGATAAAATCTTATCAAGGTAGCTATAGAAAACCTACACTAGTCATGCAACCAGTTGTAACATAATTTGCATTAATTTGGCGATTGGGGGGGGGGGGGGTTAATATGAATGCTTATAGCTCTAACATGTGCAGTGGACTGTTTTCTCCTCACCCTAAAAAAGTTAATAATCCTTTGATTGCACACAAGATAAGCTTTGCCTGAATTTAGCAGACAAGTCAAAACAGGTTCAGTGATCTCAGGACTTTGGTTACCTGCCATTTGGTGCTGAGAGGTCTACCTATCTGTGGGCAGTTTGGGCACAGTTATCTAGTGGTCCATTCTATGTTCAGACTATCTGGGAAGTCAGATTCAATAAATCATCCTGCAGCTTATAGTTTTATAGCATTTGAGGAAGGTGTCTGCCAGTGGATGGAAGCCATGTCCTTGCCTCCATGAGGACACACATACTGTATAGCAGCAGAGGGATCGTTTTTGTGCAGAGTTGTTGCACATGAATAGAATTTGTGAAATAATATACATTATAGACTCTCCTGGAAAAAAACGACCCTCTGACATTTTAAACACACAACCCAGGTGTTTTCAATTTGCCAGCATGCGATGCAGTAATTCTAAATGTCCCATCATGGTCTAGGCAGCAATAAACAAGTTTTCATATAAAAAAATTGTACATTTTTCATGGTCTTGCTTAGGCACAATTAACATTTCTAGATGTTCACTTCAGGCCCACTTTATTACCACTATTAACATTGATGAAATAGAAATAGAACTTAACTATCAGAAGCTATAGCAAATCTAACTGTTTGTTGTGCAAATATCTTTTTGTTTGTTTGTTGTATTCTTAAAGTAGAACTAAAGCTAAAACATATTTTTTCATTCTGGTTAGAGTAAGGGAGGGTTATAACCACTGTCAGGTTTTTTGTGTCCCTTCACTTCCTATCTTACAGTAAAAACAAGAATTGAAAGGAAATCTCTGGTTGTCACCAGTGACATCAGAACAAGTGTCCCCATTTAAAAATGTTCTTTCACTTTCATTTTAATTCTACACCACTCTATCCAAAACAGCACACCTATTGGAAACATGTAGATCAATCTTAGTTTGCTTTGATTTCCTCCTGAAAAAATAGCAATGCGCTTTCCTGTGCCTCTGGCTGCTAGTCTCATAAAATTTGGTGAATACTATGTTGCTCACTGTTCTCCTTGCTGGAGGGGAAGCCCTACCTGAGGACCTGCAGTGCAAGAATCTCTTTGTTTCGGTTTTATTCATTTCCTGAATATTTGCTTCCTCCATTTCTTCTTCTACCAGTTGATAATTACCCCACCAGTCAACAGGTCACACTTCATTTGGGGGCAGCTGCTACATGTGGAGTGCTTCAAGATGGCTGCAGAATAAGGCATTGTAAATCAGCAATGGGGAAAATATCAGCTGCCAGGAGTCTACAGCAAATTCTGGCGACTAGTCTACTTAGCCCCCTGCTTGCCTTTTTATGGATAGCTGCCACAGTTCAAGTCCTCCAGAATATGATAATGGAGGCACTGCCTACCCGTTAAATTGCTTTAGTTTTCGCCATGGCCTTCCACAAAATTGTAAGCATGTTCATTGGTTACAGAACTGCTCCTTCTCTACAGCCTCACACACATATTCCCTTAGTTTCCAGTTCCATCCTTTGATTAGTTAAATAAAAAGTGACCTCGTACAGTAATAAACTGTCACACACAATGAAATAAGTGCAATGGTGATGCACCAAAATAAAGTTCAAGTAATGTGCAAACATGTTCTTGATGATTAAACTATCTCTAATAAATAATATTCATTCCGTGTCTTCACACAACTGTTATGTGCTCCCAGAAATCTCACCTCCAAACAATGTATATCCAGCCTCGAAGATATGGGAATATCCAGCCTTCGGGTCTGTTTACTTCTTGGTGTCCTTCCACACAACTATCACTCAACTAGGTCTGTTTAGTCCCTGGTGTCATTCCATGCAGCTATCACTTGACCAGGTCTGTTTACGTCCTGGTGTCCTTCCATGCAGCTATCACTCAACCAGGTTTCTCTAGTCCCTGGTGTCCTTCCATGCAGCTATCACTCAACCAGGTCTGTCTAGTCCCTGGTGTCCTTCCACGCAGCTATCACTCAACCAGGTCTGTTTACTTCCTGGTGTCCTTCCACACAGCTATCATTCGACCAGGTCTGTTTACATCCTGGTGTCCTTCCACGCAGCTATCACTCAACCAGGTTTGTTTACGTCCTGATGATCTTCCACACAGCTATCACTCGACCAGGTCTGTGTATGTCCTGGTGTCATTCCACGCACCAACACTCAACCAGGTCTGTTGACGTCTCGTTGTCCTTCCACGCAGCTATCACTCGACCAGGTCTGTTTACATCTGTTTACGTCCTGGTGTCCTTCCACACAGCTATCACTCGACCAGGTCTGTTTATGTCCTGATGTCCTTCCACACAGCTATCACTCAACCAGGTCTGTTTACATCTTGGTGTCCTCCCACGCAGCTATCACTCAACCAGGCCTGTTTACGTCCTGGTGTTCTTCCACGCAGTTATCACTCAACCAGGTCTGTTTATGTCCTGGTGTCCTTCCACGCAGGTCACTCAACCAGGTCTGTTTATGTCCTGAAGTCATTCCATGCAGCTATCACTTGACCACGTCTGTTTATGTCCTGGTCTCCTTCTATGCAGCTATCACCCAATCAGGTCTGTTTACATCTTGGTTTCATTCCATGCAGCTATCACCCAACCAGGTCTGTTTACATCCTGGTGTCCTTCCACGCAGCTATCACTCGACCAGGTTTGGGACCTGACCCCACCTTTAACTGGACTTGGCATCTCCACGGTGCATCAACAGCTGTACTTCTGCTTATCAGATACCAGCACTCCCAAGTTCCTGCTCACAGCCTCAACGATGTGGCACTTTTAAATTTCCTTCACCTCTGCAGACCCTGTGTTAATATCCAGGGGTGCTCAGATGGGAACTGTGCAAGAGACTACCCTCGTCATCTCAGTCTCTGCATACAGGTATGTGACAGGCTTCCTGATAGTGGCAACAAAGAAACACACCTTTGCAATGTTTGTTGGCTTAGTTTCTTGTAGTTGCAATCAGGGGAGAATGTGATCAGGTGACAACACAGGAACACAAGACAGTTGTCACCCCAGGAAAGGTATGAACCAAGGACCTTTATGTCGGGATAACTGGGTAATCCTTTAATTAAAGCTTCCGATTTTAAAAGATTCAAAACAACTTTTCTATCTTAAGCCCCCTGCTCTCTACCACTCAAATTCTAGGCTGTGAGTCTGAAAATTAATGATGTTGATCTACTGTGCTTAATTTTAAAGCATATGTAAACCCTAAAGCTGCATACACACGTGGCTGACTGTCTGGCCAACTTAGTCCGTCAGACAATCCGACGGACAGTCCGTCCTACTTTCGAATGAACGGACTTGCCCACACACGGCACTTTTTGAGCGGACTAATACGGCGGACTAAGTCCGCCATACTATCCGCCCTACTTTTGAAATGAACGGACTCGCCCACACACGCGGAGGAAAGTCCGCTCATTTCGAGCGTGTCTCCAGGTAGGCGGGGCCCGCGAAGGAGACGTCGCTGGCCCCGCCGCCTGGAATGGACTTAAAGGGGAACCCCAACGCCAAAAAAAATCGGCGTGGGGGTCCCCCCCAAGTCCACAACAGACCCTTGTCCGAGCCTGCTACCCGGCCGGCCAGGAAAGGGGGGCGAGCGAGCGCCCCCCCTCCTGAGCCGTACCAGGCCGCGTGCCCTCAACATGGGGGGGTGCCTTGGGGAAGGGGGGGCCGCGCGGCCCCCCCACACCAAAGCACCTTGTCCCCATGTCGATGAGGACAAGGGCCTCTTCCCGACAACCCTGGCCGTTGGTTGTCGGGGTCTGCGGGCGGGGGGCTTATCGGAATCCGGGAGCCCCCTTTAATAAGGGGGCCCCCGGATACCGGCCCCCCACCCTATGTGAATGAGTATGGGGTACAATGTACCCCTACCCATTCACTTGTGAAAAAAAGTACCAAAAAAACACAACACAGGGTTAAAATATTTTATTGCACAGCTCCGGGGGTCTTTTCCGTCTTCGGGGGTCTTCTCGCCGGACTCCTCCGCTATCTTCTTGTAGCTCTTTTGCTAGCGGAGGAGTCCGGCTTTCTTCCTGGCCGCCGGCCTCTTCTCCCGACTTCGGGGGTCTTGTCCCCCTCTTCGGTTCTTCTGTCGGGCCACCGCGCCTTCTTATAGCTCTTTTACAGGCGGTGGCCCGGTCTTCTGTCGCCGCCTTCCGTTCTTCTTCTTCTTCTTCTTTTCCAGGAGATGTTGCCTCGACGCTCTCTCCGGCCGGAATGCCAGGGACGCACTGCGCGGCCACTTATATAGGGACAATGGGGCGGTGTCACATGGCTTTATGTCACATGGGTTGGTCACATGGTGACCCCGCCCCCTTACGATGTCATAGTCCCCATGTGACATCAACCCATGTGACCAACCCATGTGACATAAAGCCATGTGACACCGCCCCATTGTCCCTATATAAGTGGCCGCGCAGTGCGTCCCTGGCATTCCGGCCGGAGAGAGCGTCGAGGCAACATCTCCTGGAAAAGAAGAAGAAGAAGAATGGAAGGCGGCGGCGACGGCGGCGACAGAAGACCGGGCCACCGCCTGTAAAAGAGCTATAAGAAGGCGCGGTGGCCCGACAGAAGAACTGAAGAGGGGGACAAGACCCCCGAAGTCGGGAGAAGAGGCCGGCGGCGAGGAAGAAAGCTGGACTCCTCCGCTAGCAAAAGAGCTACAAGAAGATAGCGGAGGAGTCCGGCGAGAAGACCCCCGAAGACGGAAAAGACCCCCGGAGCTGTGCAATAAAATATTTTAACCCTGTGTTGTGTTTTTTTGGTACTTTTTTTCACAGGTGAATGGGTAGGGGTACATTGTACCCCATACTCATTCACATAGGGTGGGGGGTCGGTATCCGGGGGCCCCCTTATTAAAGGGGGCTCCCGGATTCCGATAAGCCCCCCGCCCGCAGACCCCGACAACCAACGGCCAGGGTTGTCGGGAAGAGGCCCTTGTCCTCGTCAACATGGGGACAAGGTGCTTTGGGTTGGGGGGGCCACGCGGCCCCCCCTTCCCCAAGGTACCCCCCCATGTTGAGGGCACGCGGCCTGGTACGGCTCAGGAGGGGGAGCGCTCGCTCGCCCCCCCTTCCTGGCCGGCCGGGTAGCGTGCTCAGACAAGGGTCTGTTGTGGACTTGGGGGGGGACCCCCACGCCGATTTTTTTTGGCGTTGGGGTTCCCCTTTAAGTCCATTCCAGGCGGCGGGGCCAGCGACGTCTCCGTCGCGGGCCCCACCTACCTGGATACCTGCTCGAAATGAGCGGACTTTTCTCCGGGCGGGAAAAGTCCGCTCATTTCAAAAGTACGGCGGACTGGCACACACACGGGTGGATTGTCCGCCGAAATGCGAGTCCAGCGGACAGTATTTCCAACATTCCGAAATACTTAGTCCGCCAGACTGCACGCTGCAAAAGTCCGCTGAAGCCCACACACGAGACTGTCCGCTGAAATGTGTTTCGGCGGACTAAGTAGGCCAGACAGTCCGCCCGTGTGTACGCGGCTTAACAGTGAGCATCTCTGATTTTCTATTAAATACCTATTGATTGTGTCAGAAATTCAGTGCTGTCCTATGTACACTTCCTGTGTTATCTCAAGAAGTCATCCTAGTTCTTATCTTGCACTAGAGCTGCAACTAACGATTAATTTGTCTGTCGACTAATCTATCGATTATTTTTTCGATTAGTCAACGACTATCCGATTATTTTTTTTATTTTTATTTTTTAATGAATCTAGTGTTTTTTTTTGATTAGCTAATTAATCCTTTGGATAACCTTGAGAGTATTGTATTGTAGAGTATTGTATTGTATTATAGAGGCGGGCAGTGTATTGTAGAGTATTGGCAGGCAGTGTATTGTAGAGTATTGGCGGGCAGTGTATTGTAGAGTATTGGCGGGCAGTGTATTGTAGAGTATTGGCAGGCAGTGTATTGTAGAGTATTGGCGGGCAGTGTATTGTAGAGTATTGGCGGGCAGTGTATTGTAGAGTATTGGCAAGCAGTGTATTGTAGAGTATTGGCGGGCAGTGTATTGTACTGCATTGGCTGGCAGAGTATTGTATGGCAGAGTATTGCATTGGCGGGCAGAGTATTGCATTGGCTGGCAGAGTATTGGCGGGCAGAGTATTGCATTGGTTGGCAGAGTATTGGCGGGCAGAGTATTGGGCTGGCAGAGTATCGGGCTGGGTATGGAGGGATGGCTGCTTCCATCCGACCTCTCCCCTCCACTGCACAGATCAGTACAGAGAGGGGAGAGAGAAACCCAGCGTCATGTCATGACGCTGGTTTGTTTACAAGTGATCGCTCCATCGGAGCGATCACATTGTAAACGCCTGGGTGTAGAAAGATGGCTGCCGCTTCGGAGCTAGGCCGAAGCCGCGGCCTCTCCTAAGGCCGAGACAGCGGAGCGCTCCGCGGATCGCGGCATGTGCGCTCAGATCAGGGATCGGTGACGATCCGTTGCACCCCTAGGGACGGCGGCACGGAAGGGGAGAAGAGAGGGGGACGGCAGCACGGAGGGCAGTGGTAAATACTAAGCACTGCCCCCACTGTGACGCATCGACGACCTGCACGCACGTCAACGTATTTTCTTAGTCGACGTAGTCGATTACATTGACGCGTCGTGGCAGCTCTATGTTGCACCACAGAACAATTAGTCCATATGCTGTGAAGATTAGGAGAATGAAAAAACACAGTATAAAAAAGAAAATTAAGAGAATGAATGAAATTGAGTAGCTTGACAACAGACAAATGGGCAGGGCTGACACCAAGTCTTGCAATTTTAGCCTACAAAAAGGTATGTAGTATCATTTCACAAGATGAAAGCATTTCCGGCAGGGTCTGTAAAGGAGTAAAACATGGGGAAATGTGTGTGCATTGCAGAAATTGCATCTTTGTTTTTGCGCCCTGACATACACTTTTAATGCACAGTCTTCACAATAAGGCAGTGGCCTAAACTTATGAAAGATATTTTGTAGTTAATGGAATGAGCCATTCATAGCACAGCATTTTAATAAAAACATCTGGGCAGTATGTGATATTTCACTCACACATCATTTTAGTGTAATTCAATACAAGCCCTTTGTGACCTATGCTGTGACCTATGCTGTCTAAGTACAAATGTATGATTCTTTATTATTGGGATAAATGCAGAGTAAATTGGCTGTGTGGTTAATAAAAACATAAATTTACTCCACAACAGCCTATTTAATAGATGCCTGTAAGACCATGCAAGGACATGGACCCCAGGGCAAACAAACTTTCTGGGCCCCAAAACAAGGAAGACAAAGGAACATGTTCCTTTTATAGACTTGCAAAGAGGAATTTGTTCACAATCGGTGGCTTCAGCTGCCATATTGGAGGAGTTTGCAACTTGGAAGAGTCTGCAGCCTGCAAAGTTAGGTCTAGACTAAAGAGGAGATAAACTGATTTAGTTGCACCCTAACAAACCCCAACCAAAATACGACTCACAGGCAGAGTCCCAGCATCAGCCACTCATTCAGCTTGGGTCCCATTGAGGGACTGACAACCACCCACACCCCCTTCCACTGATAACATGTAAGTATACTATACTATGCTTCAACTCTTTGTTCTCTGTTAGTGTATAATAATGTGAATGGGAATGTGAGACACTTGCATGCCTGGATACTGCAGGTGGATGGACCTGTAAATTGAGGTGCAAAGAATTTACTGAAAAAGGGAATAAATGACCTCTTGCCACACAAGTCAAAGAGGGAATGGTGCCACAATGGAAAGAAATACTTGCTGTAAATCGGATGACCTCAATAGGACAGGCATGCTTCTACTCTTCTCAGAGGATAAGTGGATTCTTGTTGAAGACGTCAGTCATTTTACTGAACATTAACGGAACAGTAAACTGAAAATAATGTTCCACTTGGAAGATGTATGGGTTTCCACTGTGCAGTCTGGTGCTATTTTTTGAAGCCACAAAGATGACTGATTCATGACCTGTGAAAGTAGTTAACCTTAAAGAGCTAGACCTTGCATGTAGATGGCTGCATCTGGTGTCCGCAGACAGAACAAGGTTAACAAGTCAGCCATAAAGACAAAGAGAGCCTGTGGCATAGTGAGAACCCAAAGCTTAATTCAACAGCTTCCTAAATAGTCATTTAGTAATGATAGCATCCGTGGGAGGAGAAGGCCAGCAGAGAAAGTCTGGAGGACAGGGGAAGTGAAGTGTGATGGTCAATGCAATGGAATGTAGACAGAGAGGTGGAAAGTGACAGGAAACCGGCTGACATTGGAATATGGCATGCCATAGAGGATTCTTCAGTACTATGTTATTGAACAGACAGGTCCAAAATCAGTGGCATGACTCTATTACATAGGAAGATTTCATAATACAATGTAACCTTATCAATCAATACTGGATTGGAAGCATGTTCCTAACCACATGGATTGCACTGCATTTTGCAGAAAAGTAAAATGCGTGTTTAATTTAAATTGAGGCACAATAATCATAGGGTTAATAATCCTAATGCCCTCACAGAGAATTGGTAGAACATAAAAACATCTGGTTTGTTTTACACTCTTTTTCCACCACTGGGGAAAGTTTATCTCAGTCCCTTTCTTTCAGACTGGGTGTCAGAGGGGCAGCAAGGGAAGGGCAATGTCACTATTAAGGACAAAGGCAGTAGGCACATTTATTACTGTCTGTCTGTGGCCTATTGTCCAATTGACCCCCATTTCCCTAATTTATGATCTTGGCGTCAGAGGGATAAATAGTGATGGAAATCTCCCAGAACTGCAGATTCGTCCATCACGCCTACCGGATGCAGCTATGGAAGACTGGACCTATGTACATAGCTAACAATATCACTGGAATTGCGAAAGGGTCACACATCCACAAAGCTCCTGCCAGCCAGAGGGTCTTTGGGAAAAGCTAGATAGTGATTAATGGTCTGAATAGACATAGGAGGACAGGCGCCAATTGTACTAATGAAGCCTGAATACTGCATGAATAGGGACATTCAGTCTAGTGTAACTTTTCTGGTCAATGGCAAGGGCATAAGGTGGGGCTGGCAGGTATTGCAGGCCCCACTTATTTTGAGAGTCAGTCATAGCAATTAGGTCATCAATTTGTTCTCTGGAAGGATTGAAGCACACTCACAGACAGGAGAAAACATGATGTGTGACTGGTATCTCATGTATATCATTAGGTGTAGGATTTGACAGTTAAACAGATAGCTATACTATACAATGGATATATCTTTGTCACTTACCTTCATGTTGTAAAGCACTTCACACATCACTCAATGTGTCTTGCAACTAAGCTATAAATCATATCATCAATGATATGGAGACAGGTGGGGGCCATCTTCCCCTCACTCGTCTCCATACCGAGGAAGGAGAAGGATCCAATCGCTTCTGCCGCTACCGACAACTCCGGTAAGTGGTGGAGGGCACCAGAGAGCAGCGGGAGGAGAAAAAAAACAAAAAGATCACCAGCAGCTGTGAAAGGGACATGAGTCCTGATCGTGAAGAGCCTTCTGTGCCCACCAGCGCCACCCATCAGTGCCCAGAGTGTCACCCATCAGTGCCACCAATCAGTGCCTCATCACCAGTGTTGCCTATCAATACCACCTATCAGTGCCCATCAGTGCCACCTACCAGTGCCCATCAGTGACATCCATCAGTGCCACCCATCAGGGCCCTCTTATCAGTGCTGTCTTATCAGTGCCTATCAGTGTTGCCTTATCTGTGTCTATCAGTGTCACCTTATCTGTGCCTATCAGTGCAGCCCATCAGTGCCCATCAGTGCAGCCTTATCAGCAAATGTCAATGAAGGAAAAAAATTACCAGTTTGCAAAATTTTATAACAAACTATGAAAGGTTTTTTTTTTTTTAAATGTCTCTTTTTTTTTTGTTTAGCAAAAAGTAAAAACCTAAGTGGTGATAAAATACCACCAAAAGAAAGCTCTATTTGTGTGAAAAAAATGCGCATTCAAATTGTGACAGCGCTGAAAGCTAAAAATTGGTCTGGGCAGTAGGGGGTTTAAGCGCCCAATAAGCATGTGGTTAAGTTATTAGCCAGTATTTTATGAACTATGTGTTCATTTTTGATATTTGCCAGCTGTGCCCCCTTCCACTACATTCTGCTAACTAATGTAGGATCCCATCAGAGGCAACTGTCATTCTGATCCTCTTTCCTCATCAAGACCTGCTTAGCTATACTGGGTAGGAGAGGACTGACATCATACAGGGAAAATCTTGTAAGTGTCATAAATATTACAGATTCTTTTCACCGGACAGGATGTACTGTTTTGAAGATCATGATAGTTTTCTTTGGACCATTTTAGAGTCAAACACTAATTGGAGTTCTCCTTTACAACGACCCAGCTTTGACCTGGGATTAAGATACTGCATATTTGTAGTGTTCTTCATCTTGGAAGTGTGCTAATATCTCCTATATCACAATGCTTGCAATGTGCTGCACAAAGCAGTACGGTAGTTACGGACAGGTGCTCCCTGCAGCTATGATCATCTCCATTCAATTTCATATAGAAATTGGAGCTGGATGTTATATTAAGAATGCTGGTAGACAAGTCTACACATTGTTTAAGGTTAATCAAATGTAAAATATGTTTGGTACGGCTTCCCATCTCACTTCCATCATAGAACAGAGGCGCAGTGTGCGTGCTAATCGCTCTCTGGGTGCGCTCCATGTGTGAGCTTTGCTAGGAATGCAAACCAAAAAGCACATGGTACACCTCCTAGACCTAGATGATTACTGGCCAGGCACAAGAAAGGAAGGAAGGCCTTTCATTGACCACACACATTGGTGGACTTATTTTATGAGTCAGTGCAAAGCGCAATAAGCCATATCAACCACTACAAAATGATCTAATAACTAATCTGAACCATCAGTGCTGTTTGGATGGACCCACATCTGGCTGTCATGAAGACATATGATGGATGTTTTTTTGTGCTTATGTTTACAGCATGCTGTTTTCCTAAGAATGTACAGAATGTTGGGAATTATGAATGCGGAACAAATGGGGATTATGTGAACATTTCCAACAAAATTGATCCAGCATTCCTCCAAGAAAAAAACTTTCAAAGGTTGTTTGTTCTGGTTGCTTAATCTCCATCTACTGACCACTTGAAATCTGACAGAATTTCAGAAATGATGGATGACAGTTGGGGTTCCTACCCTTGTACCCACACATGTTCCAGTTTACACTTGGTAAATGGTGACTTAAGATGCCATATGGATTCAATTTTTTTCTTTAAATTAACGCTGCTTTGTGATCTACAGCCTGTAGTCTCTTCCAAGTTCTCGCTAGACTCCTTAAAGAGACCCTGTCATAAACTGCAGGTAAAACTATTTTAAATGCTTACTTGCAGTGCTTTTCCTTTCCATAAACACATTTTTATTGACTTGCAATGTGCCTCTAGCTATCAATTTTTACTTCTTCAGAAGAGCCAATTCCCTAGCATAGCCCCCTCCCTCTTTGTATGTTATAACCCTCTAGGAGAGCATAATTACGCTCTGTGCTGGCCAAGCTCCTCTGTTCCTCCCGTCCCCTCCCCAGATAACCTTTTTGTAGCAGCTTTGAGTCTGGGGTGCTGACACCACAACCAAGATGGTGGCACCCAGCAGTAGTCTTAGCCCTTGTACACACGGTCGGAGAATCCGTCCTATCGGACCGTGTCGTCGGATAATCCGACTGTGTGTGGTATACATCGGACTGATTCTGTCGGAATATCCATTGGACCCAATTTTCCAACATGTTGGAAATATTTCCCGACCAACTGGTTCGATCGGACATACTCCGATCATGTGTAGCGAATTTTGATCGGACCAAGTGCCACGCATGCTCAGATCAAATTCCTACATCAAAGCTATTGGCTACTAGCCTGAATGTAGTCCCATCGTAACGAAATTATGTCATCATGTTCTGAAAGATCGGATTTTTCGACAACTTAGTCCGACCGTGTGTATGCAACAGTTTCGGACACAATCCGTCGGACGAAATCCGATGGACAAAATCAGACGGATTTGGTTGGCAGAATCTCCGACCGTGTGTACAGGGGCTTAGAACTTTTGAATGTCCACACAAGGGAGGCTTTAAAAGGTAAATAACACGCAAACAATATATTAAATGCACATACAGTATGATCTTATGCCGCGTACACACGACCAGACTTTTCAACATCAAAAGTCCGACGGAATGATTCTGGCAGACCATTCGATCGTGTGTGGGCTGCAGCGGACTTTTGATTTGCAAAAGTCTGACAGACTTTAGAAATGGAACATGTTTCAAATTTTTCCACTAGAACTCCGCCGGACCCAGTTCCTACCGAGAAATCCGCTCGTGTGTATGCTAGTCCGACGGACAAAAACCGACGCGAGGTTAGCTATTGGCTACTGGCTATGAACTTCCTTATTCTAGTCCAGTCGTACGTCATCACGTTCGAATCCGTCGGACTTTGGTGTGATTGTGTGTGGCCAAGTCCATTCATTCGGAAAGTCCGTCAGAACTCCGTCAGAACTCCGTCGAAAGTCTGTCGGACCTAGTCCCTCGAAAAGTCCGGCCATGTGTACGTGGCATTATAGAAAGATTGCTGTTGAAAACAATGGTCTGGTGACAGGGTCTCTTTGAAGGTCTCTTCTACCGGACACCAATTGGCACTCCCATATTAATCTCCCTGGCGGTATGATTATTTCTGATTTTAGGTGCTGAAAGCGGTACAATTATTTTGCATGGAAATTTGGCGTTTTATATAGTAGGCCTGTAATTCTTAGGAATAATTCACTTAAATCTGTTCAAACAAGAGTCTAGTAGACATCCCGGGTATGATAAAGTTTATAATATAATAAATAACTATCAATAATAATAAAAATTATTCAATAATGTAATTCAAATCCAAAAACAATGAAATGTGCTCAGTTGCAGAATTGTCGCTGTCATTAGATTTAATGTTTGATAACGAATTTCCCCACAAATTGCTATCGCTCAATTCTGCAAATGATGATAATTTATTATCACTGTTTTTCTAGTTGGCCTAAAATCACTTTTGACATAAAGGGACACTTTTTGTTTGCTATGGACAATCTCCAAATTCCAGGCAGTGCCCCATCACTGATGTAAGTAGGAGGAATAGTGTCCCATTATTGGTATCAGTAGAAGGAGTAGTGCCCCATGGTTGGTGTCAATGGGAGGAATAGTGCCTCATTGTTGGTGTCAGAGGAAGAATAGTGCCCCATCGTTGGTGTCAATGGGAGGAATAGTACACCACCCCTTGATGTCAGTGGAAGGAATAGTGCCATAGTGCCCCATCATTGGTGTCAGTGGGAGGAGTAGGGCCCCATTGTTGGTGTCAATGGGATAAATAGTGCCTTAATGTTGATGTCAGTAACAGAAATTATGCCCCATTGTTGGTGTCAGTGGGAGGAATAGTACCCCATCCTTGATGTCAGTGGAAGTAATAGTGCCCCCATCGTTGGTGTCAGTGGGAGGAGTAGGGCCCTATTGTTCATGTCAATGGGAGAAATAGTGCCCCATTGTTGATGTCAGTGGGAGGAATAGTGTCTTGCATCAGTGAGAGGAAAAGTGCTCCAAGGGCCAGATAAAGGCAAGCAAAGGGCCACATCCAGCCCCTGGGCTGCAGTTTGAAGACCATTGAAATAGAGTGAGAACAAATGTCTTCAAAAGGTGACACCAACAGTAATAAAAGCTTGGCAGATGTTCTGTTTCTTCCCTGCATTATCCAAAACTTAAAAAAATATTTTGTGGAATTTCACTTTGAGAAATAGGGATATTTCAAGCAAAGACTGATTAAAATAATGAAATTCTCTGAAAATACAAATCAGTTACGATATCTATAAGTGTGTGGAGGACCTCTGCATTTCTCCCAAGGATTTATTAACACTAAAACAATAACTCCACTTCCTGCAATTGGAAGTTTCTGTATTGTTCAAAAATCTCTACATAGACCCAACCTAGCATATCAGTACACTGCTTTTAGAGAAGGGGTTCATTTTGGGAAAAACAGACTTCAGGAATATCCATCAGAGGGAGGAAGTTCCCTTGAATGGGTAACAAGAGACATCTGCAGAGCACGGTGTGCCTGGGGTGGGGGCACATTTATGGGGAGAATGCTACAGCATTGACCCCTCTGGTCTTTTCATACATATGGTGGAATTCACAAAGCTAAAACACTGGGATAAAGATTAATTATTTTAAGTGACAGTTATTTTCATCTAAATCCAATGAAAATTACAATCATGTGGCTAAAATAAAGATCCCCATATGTTAAGCTTTGTGAATTGAGCCTATAATAGTCTTGCTATCCTTTCTTCAGTCTGCATCCACACTCATTCAGGCCATGCATTAGGCAATTTTCTTTCCTTCAACCACAGTTTAAAGGAAAGAAAATTGCTTGATTTCCCCATCAACACAGTCAGTGCTAATGGGGGGAATACCTCCCACATGGCTATTTAGTTCTGCAGGCAGGGAGCCTTTTGCTCCAGTAGAATGATCACTGCTGATGTTTAGGCAGGCCATAGATGATGCGATTTTCTTTCCATCCATAGATGGCTTGAGTTTCAGCTGGTCCATGCTGAACTGGTCAAGATGCGAACCAACGATGGCTGGCTTTATAGCTGCCTGCAGTGATTGGGCAAAAAAAAAAAAAAAACACAGACAGGCTGGTTGTACTGAAGTAGATCGATGGTCCAACCTCAATACAACCAGCTTGTCCATAGACAGATCGAAATTCGTCCGGTTCCTGCTGAACCTGATGAATTTCAATCCATCCATGGCCAGCTTAAGGGTGAATATTTTTGGTTGTTTTTACTGGCTTTCATTTTGATGATTTGTACAGGCATTTTTAAATGTTTTTGCAGTTGTTTTTGAGCGTTTCTTATTTTAATTATCTTCAGTCAATGGAGAGCTAGTTATTGGGGGGGGGGGGATTTGCAATAGTAGTTCAAATAAAGCTTATGTACTTTATTGTTCACTACAAGTGACACTACACTTAAAGGGGTTGTAAAGCTTAGTTTTTTATTTTCTAAATAGGTTCCTTTAAGCTAGTGCATTGTTGGTTCACTTACCTTTTCTTTCGATTTCCCTTCTAAATGTTTTTTCTTTGTCTGAATTTCTCACTTCCTGTTTCTCCTCAGTAAACTTCACACCATCATCCGAGCGGTGTTTAGTCAGCCAGAACAGCTTACTGAATAGCTTACTGAGGAGGAACAGGAAGTGAGAAATTCAGACAAAGAAAACAAAGAAAGAAACATTTAGAAGGGAAAGCAAAGGAAAAGGTAAGTGAACCACTTGCACTAGCTTAAAGGAACCCATTTAGAAAACCTTTACAACCCCTTTAAGTGTGAACAAGTACAAATAAACAATAGGATTTTGAATGTTAAAGTGGAACTTTAGTCAGAAAATTAAGTACTGCTAAATCACTTCTGGCCCCTTTTTCAGATATAGCTGTAAAACATTAAAAATAAGTACCTATACTGTTTAAAATCCAGTAATATAATGACTCAACCTGCTCTGCACATGTGTCAAAAATCGGAGTGACTAGAGTCCAATCTGCTGGCTGCCTAAACAAAAAAAAAAAAAACACCCTGCAAGATGAAGGCATAATGAGCTAGTATGCATAGCATACTAGCTCATTATGCCTTACTTACCCAAGAACAAAGCCCCCGCAGCCGCCCTCATCTCCCCCTCCAGCCGGCGACATCTATCCCAGAGGTTACTTCCAAGTATCGCGGCTCCGGCACTGTGATTGGCTGGAGCCACGATGGCGTCACTCCCGAGCATGCGCAGAAGCCGCCGGGAATGGCACAGTACAACTGAAGAAACGGCACGAGGTCGGCACATGCAAATACAGGGATATCTCCTAAACCAGCCGTCACTAAATGGCGGCCCACGGTCCGAGTCCGGACCGAGCAGCGCTTCTGCCCGGACCGCCATGCCGCCAGTGTAGCAAGCGACAGCAATCACTGGTTTGCTGGGACCGCGGGTTTCCCCAGCAACCAGTGACGCTGCGCGCATGCGCCCGCCCCCTGCTCCTGGCCGCGTCTCTCGGAGCTGAAGAGACACGGGCAGTAGGGGTGTGACGTCACGTGCGCGCCCCGCCCCCCCTGCTGCCCGCGGTTCCCGGGTCCTGGATCTCATCGCGAGGCAGCTTCAGTTGTGCCCACACTCCTGCAGTTAAGGTATGTGGGCACATTAGTTATCTATTAGTGATCAGTGTTGTGCACACTGTTGGGCATATTTTAAGGGGCTTTTTTTTGTAAAGGGCACGCTGATGGGAAAATTTTATGTTAAAGGACACTCTGATGGGCACATTTTATTTTAAGGGGCACGATGATGGATATATTTTTTATGTGCACACTGATGGGCATGTTTTGTTAAGGTGCCCCTTAACAAAATATGCCCATTGATGTGCACATTAAAAATATACCCATCAGCGTGTCCCTTAAAATAAAATGTGCCCATCAGAGTGCCCTTTAACATAAAATTTTCCCATCAACATGCCCCTTAACATAAAATAAGGGTCACGCTGATGGGCACCTTTTATGTTAAGGGGTAATCCGATGGACAAATTTTATTTTACGGGGCACGCTGATGGGTATATTTTTAATGTGCACATCGATGGGCATATTTTGTTAAGGGGCACGCTGATGGGTACAACAAAATGTGCCCTACAAAATATGCCAATCGATGTGCACATTAAAAATATACTCATCAGCATGCCCCTTAAAATAAAAATTGTCCATCAGAATGCCTCCTAACATAATAGGTGCCCATCAGTGTGACCCTTATTTCATGTTAAGGGGCACGCTGATGGGCAGATTTTATTTTAAGAGCAACACTGATAGGTACATTTTATATTAAAAGGGGCACTTTGATGGGCAAATTTTAAGTTAAGGGGCATGTTTTGTTGTGTCCATCAGAGTGCCCCTTAATATAAAATGTGCCCATCAGCATGACACTTATTTTATGTTAAGGGAAATCCTGATGTGCACATTTTATGTTAAGGGGCACTGTGATGGGGACACCTGATGTAAAGGGGCACTGTGATGGGGACACCTGATGTAAAGGGGCACTGTGATGGGGACACCTGATGTAAAGGGGCACTGTGATGGGGACACCTGATGTAAAGGGGCACTGTGATGGGGACACCTGATTTAAAGAAGCACTGTGATGGGGACACCTGATGTAAAGGGGCACTGATGGGGACACCTGATTTAAAGAAGCACTGCGATGGGGACACCTGATGTAAAGGGGCACTGTGATGGGGACACCTGATGTAAAGGGGCACTGTGATGGGGACACCTGATGTAAAGGGGCACTGTGATGGAGACACCAGATTTAACTTGATCTGGGATCACCAGATGTAACTTGACAATAAATATTGTTGAAATGCTAAGGAAATTGTACATTTCTCATGTTGTTGATAGATATACAGTTACTACAATATTTCTGAGTCGTAGCACAGACTTGAGATTCGGACCTCGGCCCAAAGAAAATTTTGGCGACCGGACCTCCTTTAATTTTAATTCATTACCCCTGTCCTAAACCATACAGGTTTAGGAGATATCCAGTGCAGCTACAGGTAAGCCTAATTATAGGCTTGCCTGTAGTTTAAAGTGGTTGTAAAGGGTTTACAACCACTTTAAAGTAGATGTAAACCCAATCACTAAACTCTCATAAAAGTACCTATATACAGTGCATCCGGGAAAGTATTCACAGCGCTTTTCCAAATTTTTTTATGTTACAGCCTTATTCCAAAATGGATTAAATTAATTATTTTCCCCAAAATTCTACAGACAATACCCCATAATGACAACATGAAAGAAGTTTGTTTGAAACCTTTGCAAATGTATGAAAAATAAAAAAGGAAAAAATCCCATGTACATAAGTATTCACACCCTTTGCTCAATACTTTGGTGAAGCACCTTTGGCACCACTTACAGCCTCAAGTCTTTTTGAGTTTGATGCTACAAGCTTGGCACACCTATTTTTGGCCCGTTTCTCCCATTCTTCTTTGCAGGACCTCTCGCACTCCATCAGGTGCACAGCCATTTTCAGATCTCTCCAGAGATTTTCAATCGGGTTCAAGTCTGGCTGGACCACTAAAAGTCATTCACAGAGTTGTCCTGTAGCCGCTGTTTTGTTATCTTGGCTGTTTGCTTAGGATCGTTGTCCTGTTGGAAAAGGAATCATGGCCCCAGTCTGAGGTCCAGTGCGCTCTGGAGCAGGTTTTCATCAAGGATGTCTCTGTACATTGCTGCATTCATCTTTCCCCCAATCCTGACTAGTCTCCCAGTTCCTACTGCTGAAAACATCCCCGCTGCATGATGCTGCCACCACCATGCTTCACTGTAAGGATGGTATTGGCCAGATGATGAGCAATGCCTAGTTTCCTCCAGACATGATGCTTGCCATTCAGGTCAAAGAGTTTAATCTATGTTTCATCAGTCAGAGAATTTCGTTTCTCAGGGTCTGAGATTCCATTAGTTGCCTTTTGGCAAACTCCTGGGGGGGCTGTCATGTGCCTTTTACTGAGGAGTGGTTGATTGGTGGAGTGCTGCAGAGACCGTTGTTCTTCTGGAAGCTTCTCCTCTTTCCACAGAGATATGATGGAGCTCTGTCAGAGTGACCATCGGGTTCTTGGTCACCTCCCTGACTAAGGTCCTTCACCCCTGATCACTCGGTTTGGCCGGGTGACACGCTCTAGGAAGATTCCTGGTGGTTCCAGACTTCTTCCATTTATGAATGATGAAGGCCACTGTGCGTATTGGGACCTTCAATGCTGCAGACATTTTTCTGTATCTTCTTTAGATCTGTGCCTCCATACAATCCTGTCTCGGAGGTCTACAGATAATTCCTTGGACTTCATGGCTTGGTTTGTGCTCTGACATGCACTGTTAACTGTGGGACCTTATATAGACAGGTGTGTGCCTTTCCAAATCATGTCCAGTCAACTGAATTTACTACAAGTGGACTCCAATCAAGTTGTAGAAACATCTCAAGGATGATCTGTGGAAACAGGATGTACCTGAGCTCAATTTTGAGTGTCATGGCAAAGGCTTTGAACACATATGCACATGGGTTTATTTTTTTTATTTTTTTTATAAATTAGCAGATTTCAAACAAACTTTTTTCACTTTGCGATTATGGGGTATCGTTTGTAGAATTTTGGGAAAAATAATGATAATTGAATCCATTTTGGAATAAGGATGTACCATAACAAAATGTGGAAAAAGTGAAGTGCTGTGAATACTTTCCGGTTGCACTGTAATGATAATGGTGATCCTGCCATGAAGGTCCTTGTTGGCGCACATCCTGTTTTAGGGTGACAATACTAGGCCCCTGTCTTCCAATTGCTCTCTTGTGTTGTTACCTTGTCAAACAGACTTCTGATAAGACTATAAAGCCCCATACACACGATCGGACTTTGTACAAACTTTCCCGTGGACTTTTGTACAAAGGGAGTGGTCCACAAGTTTGTATTGCATACACGATCGGACTTTTTGACAACAAACACGAACGTAGTGACGTCACAACGTACTGACGCCACTTCAAAAGAGGACGTTCAATGACTCCAGCGCCACCTTTGGTCAACTTCTGTATTGTAGTCTGATCTTTTGCATTGGTTCTGAGCATGCGTGTTTGTACCTTGTACAAAAGTCCGATGCTTTTGCATACACACGGTCGGACTTTGCTCCATCGGACTTTTGTTGCCAGAAAGTTTGTCCGTTCGCACAGCCAACAAAAGTCCGATGAAAACAGAAAAAGTTTGTCCGATGGAGCGTACACACAGTTGGATGTTGCTCCAAAACAGCTAATTTGCATGTTTGTTGTCAAAAAGTCCGACCGTGTGTACGGGCCTTAAGTAGCCATATCAACAACAATTACACAACACAAAGTCCCATTGGGGTTGCTTTACTAAAACCGGAGAGTGCAAAATCTGGTGCAGCTCTGCATAGAAACCAATCAGCTTCCAGGTTTTTTGCCAAATCTTTATTGAACAAGCTTAAGTTAGAAGCCGATTGGCTACCATGCACAGCTACACTAGATTTTGCACTCTCCGTTTTTATGAAAATAAATCCCATTATGACACCATCAACAAACCCACCCTGAGAAATGCCATGTGGCCACCGATGGAGTGCATATGGACAAGAAGTGGCTGCAAAGGTGCTGCAGGAGATCAGCAGTACTGAGATGCAACAAAGGAAGAAATATAAAAACAAATATTTCATGGATGACAATTGTTTATAATACATCCTGCTTTAGGCCAGTAAACGTCATTCATTCGTTCGGGTTTACACCTACTCTCATGTTTCTTGCTCAGTCTTAAATATTTATCTGCAGTAAAAATGTAGTGTTTACATAGCTGGATATCTAAATAATGAGCGTTAATTGAACATGTCTGCCGTCACACAGACTCGGCTACAGTTCACTGACACCATTTGTACTTACAGGAAGTCACATAGTTTTTGTTTTTTAAACAGTTCCCTGCCCTAAATTCCCTGAAACTTTGAAAACACAAAGACTATAGTGGTAATAGCAGATCATCGTTTATCATACAATGACATCTGCAGATCATCTCTCCATACAGGGCCATGTACGCAGAACATCCCTCATATATAGATGTCATACCTACAGAATGCCACTAAGTGTGCAGCTCCCCACTGTCCCTGATTTCGAGGGACTGTCCCTGATTTGCAACAATGTCCCTCTGTCCCTCTTTCTTCCTCATTTGTCCCTCATTTTGGTCTGATCTTTCCCAGAGCTAAACCTTTCATCCAATTTCTAAATTTCTACATTTGTAAATTTCAAAACCAGTAGAAAGGAATAATAGTAGTAAAAAAAAAGCCCTTGTGGGTTAACTAATCTTTTTTCTTTTTTACATATAATTCTTTATTAAGGGGGCATGGCAGAGGGGTGTCCTATGCCTACATACATTTTCTAATAGGTGTCCCGAAAATTGGGATGTATGCTAAGTGCCAGATGTAAAATCTGCTCAGCATCACTCATCCACCTCATTTATGTAGAATGTCCATTTACAAAAGGCTATGCAGACTATTGTCTGCCATGACAACTAATAACTGCAGAGCATCATTCATTATAGGTTATGCATTTCACAATGCAGATCATCACTTCCAGTAAGATAAACAAGGTATGGAGGGGATCACTCATGACAGCCTAGAATCGAAATACAAAAGCTGTAAAGTATCATCAGACAAGCATTCATAGGAGGCTATGTAATGCAAGCGGAGTGTCACTAACAAAAGGACATTTATTACAGACAGAGCATTGCTTACAGGAGGATATCAAAAAAAGGGCAGAGAATCACAGTGAAAGGTTATATAGTACAGGCAGAGAATCACTCATAGAATGTAATGTACTACAGGCAGAGAATCACTCATAGAATGCTATGTAATGCAGGCAGAGAATCACTCATAGATTGCTATATAATACAGGCAGAGAATCACTCATAGAATGCTATGTAATACTGTAATACAGGCAGAAAATCACTCATAAAATGCTATGTAATACAGGCAGAGAATCACTCATAGAATGCTATGTAATACAGGCAGAGAATTACTCATAGAATGCTATATACTACAAGAAGAGAATCACTCATAGAATGCTATTTAATACTGTAATACAGGCAGAGAATTACTCATAGAATGCTATGTACTACAGGCAGAGAATCACTCATAGAATCCTGTGTACTACAGGCGGAGAATAACTCATAGAATGCTATGTAATAATGTAATACAGGCAGAGAATCACTCATAGAATGCCATGTAAGGCAGGCAGAGAATCACTCATAGAATGCTATGTAATGCAGACAAAGAATCACACATAGAATGTTATGTAATACAGGCAGAGAACCACTCCTAGAATGCTATGTAATTCATGCAGAGCATTGCACACAGAATCCTCTGTAGACACACAGTACATCTCTCTCTTAGTCTTGTTGGGGATGCTCTGTAATACACATATGAGTATGAAGCATGTATGTGCCGTGTAGCAGAGCATCGCTCAGCTCTGTTATGTGAAGTATGTGGACACACAGGACTCCCTGCAAGGAAAGTGCTACAAGATAATCAGCAATTACATTGTGATGAGTGAGCTACTCACACTTGGCTGACAATGGCTCACACTCACAATGAGCCCTGAGAACAAACTTCAACATCTGTACAACATACGCCTGTGTGATATCTTCACAGACCGCCTGGGGGCCACCTGCAGAATATCACTCCCTAACATAGGAGATCTTCAGACAAACTTTGTGCCTGCAGGCTATCACTCTCTGTTGTGTAAGTTTTGCATAACCAGGTAGTCTGTCGTCTACAGAGCATCGCATTCCTAATATGTAAGATATTTATTAACATGCTTTATGCCTGCAGAGTATCACTCCCTGCTTTGCAAGCTCTGCAGAGCTAGGCTGGGTGCCACCTGAAGAGCATTTCTCTTTAGGTATCAGTCTAACAATGTCAGGCTACCTGCAGAGCATTACACAATAAGCTGTGTGCCACATGCAGATTATCACTCCCTCATGTGTGAAATAGTCAGATACATGGTTTATAAAACTGCAGAGTATCACTTCTATTGTTCTGCAAAGGGCTACACGTCACCTGCAAAGCATTAGTGTCAAATAGTTTTTTTTTTCAACCTGCAGATTATTTCTCCCTAATTGAAATCTCTAGACAAAAGGTTTTGCATCTTTGCAGAGCATAAATTAGAATGTGCTAAAATGTAACACACTGGCTTTGATACTCTGCAGAGTATCACTCCCAAACATGTCAATCCTTAAGACACAGAAATGTCCCCTCCTGATGTGTCATCTCTGCAGAGGCAGCCCATACTACACCTGCAAAGTATGACCACCTTTTCTGTAAAATCTTTAGAGGCAAGCGGTGGTCCTGCAGAGTATCACTTCCTATAGGTCTTCAGGAAGCAAGCTGCTGGCCATAATATAATGTACTGCCTGTGAGTTGCCTATCAGTCTGCAGTGTAAAAGCTTGCTTTAAGTTCTCTATTAGACACCCACCCTCATCCATCCCCACCCCACACACTTACAGGTCAGTAGCAGCAGCCTCCTGGCTCTGATGATGGTCCCTGGCTGCAGTGCTATAGAAGTTTTCCTTCAAGTCTCAGCCCTGTATCCTTGCACACTTTTTGAACACACAGAAGCCTCTGCCTCCCTCCCTCTCCCCCTGCACTGCCCTCCTCTCCCAGCCCCCAGCAGACTAGTGAGGGTGAGCTCATACTCTGGAGCTGTGTAATATGAGTTCACTGGCTGAGCAGCAACCTACACACTGAACTTCAAAGGGTTAATCATGTTAATAATTCACATTGTTAATAGGAGTGCAGCTGAGAAATGTGACAGAATCTGCTATAACATGTTCTATACTGCTACATACAGTAATATATATATATAATGTATTTACAAAGAAATTATGTACGTTTGTTGGAAGACCTTATAATCTATTAAGTGTATTTACTTGTATATAATTGTTAACAAATGACCATAGTGGCGTTGTGTCCCTCTTTCTGCAGCACATTACACCCATTCTGCAAACTGCCTTATGCCTCCCATGATTTTACAGCATGTCCTGCCAGGCTGAGGGTAGAAAAAAATGTACCATGGTTGGTGGCACACAAGACCACGCCGCCATTTTATTCCTGAAGCATTCTCCCATTTTTTTTTTAAAATGTGGTATCTATGCATACCCCATCCCATCCACACATTCAGGGCTCCTAATATACAGTGTCCCTGTTTGCAATGATCAAAGCAAGATTTGAGACTTTTTTACTTGTAGAAGTTCCTTGCAAAGAACTGATTTTTTTCCCTTTACTGTGGCGAAAAGGAAGTTCAATATTTTCAGTGCACACTGGATATTTTTTATTAGCTAGATTGTAGTGTGTATTCTGACAGAGGTTCAAGGACAGACAGATGTCTCACTGCCTAGCGTTCTTGAAAAACCATATACCAATGTCTAGGGTTCTTGGACAGAAATATGCCTGTTTAGGGTTGTTAGTGAGACCTATGCCCGTCTAGGGGTCTTGCCAAGACATATGCCTGTCTAGGGTTCTTGAACAGACATATGCCTATTCAAGGTTCTTGGTGAGCCATATGCCTATCTAGGGTTCTGGAAGAGACATAAACTTGTCTGGGGTTCTAAAAGAAACATGTCTATAGTTCTTTGTGAGATATACAGTATGCCTATCTAGGGTTCTTGGTGAGACATTTGCCTGCCTACAGTTTTCAACGGATTTTGAAAAAACATATGCCTGTCTACAGTTCTTGAAGAGACAAATGCTTTTCTCATGTTTTTAATGCAGCATTTTCCTGTGTAGGATTTTTAGAAAGACATATGCCTATCTATGCATCTTAAAGAAATATAGATGCCCATCTAAGGTACTTGGAGAGACATATTCCTGTCCAGGGTTCTTCTTGGTGAGACATTTGCTTGTCTAGGGTTTGTTGGAGAGACAAATGCCTGTTTAGGGTTCTCGTGAGACATTTTCCTGGAGAGACATATGTCTGTCCATGGTTCTTGAAGGGACATAAGGTTCTCTAGGGTTCTTGGAAAGACATATGGTTCTTGAAGATGCTTGTCTAGAATTCTGGAAGAGACATAAGACTGTCTAGAGTTCTTGCATAGACATATGCCGGTCTTGAGTTTTTGCTGAGCCATAGGCCTTTGTAGGGTTTTTGAAGAGGTGTATGCCAATCTAGGGTTCTTTGAATGACATATACCTGTCCAGGCTTCCTGGGCTGACATATGCTTGCCTAGAGTTCTTGGTGAGACATAGACCTGTCTAGGGTTGTGGAAGAGGCATATGCCTGTCTAAGGTTCTTGGTAAGACATATGTCAGTGTAAGTTTCTTCAAGAGACATACCCCTGTGTAAGGTTCTTCGAGAGACATACAGTATGCCTGTCTAGGGTTGTTTGTAAGATATCTGTCTAGTGGTCTAAAGTTCTTGGCAAAACATCTACCTCTCTAGGCTTCTTGGTAAGACATCTGTTTACAGGTCTAAGATTCTTAATGAGATGTATGCCTGTTCAGGACATATGACATGAGACGTATGCCTGTTCAGGACATGTGACTGTCTAGAGCCTGTCTATGGTTTGTAGAGCGATATATGCCAATGTAGGGTTCTTGGTGAGACATATACCCATCTATGGCTAAGTATGGTTCCTTTCTTACTAGCCTGTAACCAATATGATAGCATGAGATATAAGTCAGAATAGAAGGTTATTGCACTACAGCCAAATAAAAGTGGGTAACATTAGATAAACTGGTCCTCAGATTGGGTTATGGTACAGCTTATCATAACACAAGGCCTAGGTACAGGTCTGAGGCCTGATTTGTACTTACTTACCCTGCAGATTGTATGGACAAGTTAAGTACACTAATGTTAACGTGTTTATAAAATATATATATTTTTTGGAAGATAAGGTGAAGCCAAATTGTTCTATAAGGACACCTGGTGACATTTGTTACATTTCTTCTCATGTTGGAGGAATCTCCTTTAACTTCCTACTGTATCTCTGGGACAGGAAGTGAGGTAAAATCTCCCAGAATAGACACAAACAGCTAATAAATAAATAAATAAAACTGATAGGGGTTTTAATCTTTTCATACTTTAGTAGCAATACCCCCAACGGAGCTGCTTACGTTTGTTCAGTCCGTTACTCTGCCTCTGAACCCCAAAGAACTGTCTCAGCCCATCTGGCACACCTAGCAAACAGTGTACCTGCAAACACAGTAAAACAGACACAAATGTAGTAAACAGGAAGTTTGTCTACTGGGAGACTTTCCACAAACAAACAGTGATCTGGTAACTCAATAGTAAAGAATGGCAAATTGTGGTCTTTGATAGTGTTAAACCCAAAATGCAGACTTCAAAATAACACGGTCAAACAATTTAAAAAGGTCTAGAGTGGCCTATGCACTCAGGCAATAAAGGGGAACCGATCTGACTTAACGGTCAGTCTGTTTCCCTCAAGTCCTGAAATCACAGACCCAGGCAGTTAAATGTGGGGCAATAGGGCACAAATGCAATTTATCTCTTTAATAATTAATGTGAGAGTACTCCTTTAAAGGTAGTCACTAAATTACTGATACTGAAGGAGTAACAGAAAGGGTCCTCACAATGGAGATATCCAGGATCTTCGGCTATTCTGGCATTGGTACACTTTGTTTTCTGTTGAGCAGGATAAACAAAGGGTTACTTGAAAGTATCCAGGTAGGCAAAAAATTAGATGTAGGATGCTAGCATTATCCTGATAGGCAAAGAGGAATGTAGTGACTGTTCAGCAGGGTGCAAGTGTTCCTACAAATGTGGGCACTGGTGAGGCAGTGTTGCCCGACTACCGTGTCATTAAAGATCGGCAAATGCCCTCTCACCCGTCCTGCAACCAAAGGATCAAGCGTCAAGTTCCCCCGAAAGGCCTGACTGGCCACCTTGTTCCTGGATTGGCCCACGCCCTCAGGAAAACCTGGAGATATGTCCGGGATCCCTCTCAGGTGGGATGTCCGTCAACGCCCAAATCCTGGAACCGTGGCAGGATCAGCACACCGACCTCTGGAGCTGTGGCTGGATGGATCCCCTCCGTGGGTAACAGCAGCCCCTCAGATCACATTTATGTCTCTCTCACTCCCTCATCGACTGACTTTTACCTCAGGACACAAAATGGAGTCTTTTACTTTCCTGTCAGCAAAGCCTGCTGGGATTTGTATTCTCCCTGTAGTTCAGTACAGTCTCTCCCATTTGCTGTTGAAACTGTGCCTTTAATTGGTTGCCTTTTAGTGGTTTTCTTCTTCTGGCCAATAGGGACACAAGAGAGGCTGCTGAATGCACAGCTTTGCGTGTGTCAGCTATAATTACATTACTCAGTGAGTGAAAAGAGGAAGAAGAAGGAGGTGAAAAGGCCTATGCAGACATGACAGCCAGCTCTCTCCCCTTTTTCAGGCTGGAAAGTCTGTGCACAGGCAGTCATCTGTGTTAATGTACATGCAGCCCACCTGTGTTAATGTAAGTCTTTGGCTGCAATACCCGCTACACTTTCTTCAAAAAAGCCTGGCTATTGATACACTTAAATTCTTCCCACCGAAAGACGGATACAGCGTGGGCCTTAATTGCCAGGAGGGCATCTATGGACATCCTCCTGACCATGCGCTGTCAGCGTGTCCCTGCAGGCCACGTGTGGCCTGCTCTGTGATCTCTGAGTCTATAAGATCCCGGCCCCTTACCACGTGATCAGCTGTCAGCCAGTGACAGCTGATCACGTGATGTAAACCAAAGATCGATAATTGGTATTTTTTCCCTTTATGCTGTAAGCGTGAGAGAAAAAAAAGCCGATCCCCGACTTCTGTCAGAGGGACATTAGTCCCTCACAGAGAGAGCCGCGGCTGCCTCATCTGTGCCCACCAGTGCCACCAGCCAGTGACCACCAATGCCATCAATACCCGCCAGTGCCACCTACCAGGGCCCACAGTGCCACCTATCTTTGCCCACCAGTGCCACCTATCAATGCCCACCAGTGCCTCATCATCAGCACCACCGATCAATGCTGCCTATCAGTATCACCTACCAGTGCCCATCAGTGCCACTTATCAGTGCCAACTATCAGTGCCCATCAATGCTGCCTCATCAGTGCCCATCAGTGCAGCCTATCAGTGCCCATCAGTGTTGCCTCATCAGCACACATCAATGAAGAAGAAAAATTACCAGTTTTCAAAATGTTATTACAAACTATGAAACTTTTTTTTTTTTTCAAACATTTCAGTATTTTTTAGTTTTTTAAGCAAAAAATAAAAAACCCAGCAGTGATTAAATACCACCAAAAGAAAGCTCTATTTGTGGGATAAAAAAGATAAAAATGTAATCTGGGTACAGCATTGCATGACCACGCAATTGTCATTTAAAGTGTGACAGCTTTGAAAGCTGATAATTGGTCTGCGCAGAAAGGGGGTTAAAGTGCACAGTAAGAGAGTGGTTAAAGTACTGCAAGTTGTCAACAGCATCTCAGTCTTATTTAATATGATAGCAGAACTTTGCATTCGCCTGTTCAGTACAACAAGCAGCCACTATGAGTTTCTTTTGACATCGTCAACAGACTTAAATGAAAGTTACAGCAACCAACTTTGCCATTGCATCCATCTCTTTAATTGTAATGGTTTTTATGTTATATGGCAGCTCTCTCTTGTAATATGGTAATCTTATATGATACAGGCATATCCCACTTTTAAGTACACAATGGGGTGTATCCACTAAACCTGGAAAGTGCAAAATCAGGCTCACTTCTGCATAGAAACCAATGAGCTTCTAACCGCAGCTTGTTCAATTAAGCTTTGGTAATAAAACCCGGAAGCTCATTGGTTTCTATGCAGAAGTGAGTCTGATTTTGCACTTTCCAGCTTTAGTAAATAAACCCCATTGTGTACTTTAAAGTGGGGTATGCCTGTAGTTCACTTTTAACATGCAAGTTGCTTGTAACATGGCAATGTTAAAGAAGAAAGAGATAAAACCTCTGCATACTGAAGTGTAGGTAGAATTTGTGGGCATAGGTTTGGGGTTGGTAAATTAATGACATATGTGAAGAAATGCAAGGAGCAATAAGGTAGTCAATACTGCTTTGGGCGTTTTTTTTTTTTTTCTATTACTGGCCCCAGGAGAGAAGGCAATGGCTGTATGAGAAGAATTGTCCATGATTTTTGTATTACTCATTTACAACTGGAACATTTTTACTCTCCTTAGAAACCCTAGCTGTGAGATGAACCCCCCCCCCCCCCCATCACATTGCTCTGCAACGTGTGGCAAAATCCTCGAGAGTCAGCTTTACCCATTATGCAAATACTTTCTGTAACAGTCATACTTACATATAGGTGAAATGTGAGATTTACTGCCAGTGAGCTCAATGCAACCAACTGTCTTCCACACCGCTCCATTAAAGACTGAGTCTCCCTGGGTAGAGTTACTACTGTAAAGTGTCTTTGCTTTACAAAGAACATAGGTTTAGTGTGTCTGCATAGAGAGGGATAGTGGAAACAGCAGTCACAGGACATTTTGAAATTGCATGTTAGCTAGCCCTCTATCACATTTAATTGTCTATTAATAATAATCACCGGATCTGTCCTCATTCGTACAGTCAAGAACGCTGACCACACCACATCAGTATGGTCAGGAGATGTGGTCAGCATTTTTAACTACATGAATGAGAACAGATCCTGAAGATCTCACTAGCGTACAATTGTGTAAGATAGAAGCTACATAGGGAGTAGAAATCTAAGGACAATTAGTGAACACATGGTTATGCACCAAATACAGTGCAATGTGTTGGGGTGCCATTCATTTTAAATTACATCTTATAGAATCTACCCAGAGCACCTCTGCTACAGTGCAGCATAATGCATGATGTGTGTTGCAGTTAAAAACGAGAGCAGAACTTTCATACCTGGTGGACCTGTCCTAAAGTCCATCACTTTTAGATAAGGGTCCACTCCCTTATACATTCCATTATCATGGCCAGTGTTACTAAAGATACTTATATTATTACCATTGAACGAACCCATGGAGAATATCCCAAAACACATACAAACTCTGATTTACTTCATGTTTTTGGTGGAAAAATATTGCTATAGCAACTGCATAGAAAAGTGATCGATCTGGCTTTGATGAAGCACAAGTTAACGTGGATCATGCTCAATGGAAACATTGTGAGTGTCCTGTGAGATAAACACTCTCTATTTAAAAAGCCTGGGAACCCTGCCTCTCTTATTTACAAGTGCCAGATACCTACAGGTGATTCCCGGGCGAGGAACCGGGAGCCAAAAAGAACAGGGGTGGAGAGCACGGAGGGTAGAGAGCACTGGGGGGGGGGGCTGGAGAACACCAGGGGGGCAGAAAGAACAGGGGTGGGGAGAATGGGGGGCTGGAGAGCACTGGGGTGGGGGCTGGAGAGTGATGGAGAGAGCTGAAGAGCACTGGGGGGGGAGAAAGAACAGGGAGGAGATCACTGGGGGGAGTGGAGAGCACTGGGCGGAGAGCACTGGGGGGAAAGAACAGGGGGAGAGCACTGGGGGGAGAGGAGAACACTGGGGGGGGGAGAGCAGTGGGGGGAGAACAGGGGGGAAGAGCACTGGAGAGCACTGGGGGGAAAGAACAGGGGGAGACCACGGAGGGGAGAGGACTGGGGGGAGTGGAGAGCACTGTGGGGGGGGGGGAACGGGGGGAGGACTGGGTGGAGTGGAGAGCACTGGGGGGAACAGGGGGGGAGCACTGGGGGGGGGACAGGGGGGGAGAGCACTGGGATGGTGGCTAGAGAAGGATGGGGAGAGCTGGAGAGCAGGGGGGCAGCAAGAACAGGGGAGGAGAAAACTGTGGGGGGGGGCAGGAGAGTGTGGTGGAGGAGAGTACTGGGGGGGGACAAGGGGGAGAGCACTGGGGGGAGTGGAGAGCACTGTGGGGGGCACTGGGGGGTGAACGGGGGAGTGGAGAGCACTGGGATGGTGGCTAGAGAAGGAGGGGGAGAGCAGGGGGGCAGAGAACTGGGGGGGCAAGAGAGTGCAGTGGTGGAGGAGAGCACTGGGGGGGCAGGAGAGTGCGGTGGTGGAGGAGAGCACCGGGGGGGGAGCAGGAGAGTGTGGTGGTGGAGGAGAGCACTGGGGGGGGGGGCAGGAGAGTGTGGTGGTGGAGGAGAGCACTGGGGGGGGGGGCAGGAGAGTGTGGTGGTGGAGGAGAGCACTGGGGGGGGGGGGGGGCAGGAGAGTGTGGTGGTGGAGGAGAGGACTTGGGGGGCGGGGCAGGAGAGTGTGGGGGTGGAGGAGAGCCCTGGGGGGGGGCAGGAGAGTGTGGTAGTGGAAGAGAGCACTGGGGGGGGCAGGAGAGTGTGGTGGTGGAGGAGAGCACTGGGGGGGCAGGAGAGTGTGGTGGAGGAGAGCACTGGGGGGGGGCAGGAGAGTGTGGTGGAGGAGAGCACTGGGGGGGGGCAGGAGAGTGTGGTGGAGGAGAGCACTGGGGGGGGGGCAGGAGAGTGTGGTGGTGAAGGAGAGCACTGGGGGGGGGGCAGGAGAGTATGGTGGTGGAGGAGAGCACTGGGGGGGCAGGAGAATGTGGTGGTGGAGAAGAGCACTGGGGGGGGGCAGGAGAGTGTGGTGGTGGAGGAGAGCACTGGGGGGGGGGGCAGGAGAGTGTGGTGGTGGAGAATAGCACTGGGGGGGCAGGAGAGTGCGGTGGTGGAGGAGAGCACTGGGGTGGGACAGGAGAGTGTGGTGGTGGAGGAGAGCACTGGGGGGGGGGGCAGGAGAGTGTAGTGGTGGAGGAGAGCACGAGGGGGCAGGAGAGTGTGGTGGAGGAGAGCACTGGGGGGGGGCAGGAGAGTGGTGGAGGAGAGCACTGGGGGGGGCAGGAGAGTGTGGTGGAGGAGAGCACTGGGGGGGGCAGGAGAGTGTGGTGGTGGAGGAGAGCACTGGGGGGGGGGCAGGAGAGTGTGGTGGTGGAGGAGAGCACTGGGGGGGGCAGGAGAGTGTGGTGGTGGAGGAGAGCACTGGGGGGGGGGCAGGAGAGTGTGGTGGTGGAGGAGAGCACTGGGGGGGGGCAGGAGAGTGTGGTGGTGGAGGAGAGCACTGGGGGGGGGGCAGGAGAGTGTGGTGGAGAGCACGGGGGGGCAGGAGAGTGTGGTGGAGAGCACGGGGGGGCAGGTAGCACAAGGCTAACTGGGGACAGTAAAATAAGTTGGATAGGAGACCCCCTGCAGCCCCCCCCCCGATCCTCCTATCCAGGCACTGTGGCACACAGGGCGGGCTGTACCTGCAGCATCTCCTCCTATGGATAAAAGTACTGGCTGGCTGTGTACGGCGGCGGTCGCTCTGTAACATGGCCCCGCCCCCCCAGACCGGCTCGTGTGATAGGCGGAACGTTAATTCTCTCTACTATCACACAAGCAGGTCTGGGGGGGCGGGGCCATGTTACAGAGCGGCCGCCGAACACAGAGGCAGCCAGCTCTGTGATCCAGAGGAGAGAGCAGGGGATGCAGCCGCCGGTGGACTCAGTAAAAAAAATGCAGCATGGTGGCGGCTGCAACACCTTGGGGATTCCGGGGGGGGCACTTGATCCCCCTTGCCCCCTGCTGCGGACGCCCATGCCTGCATACATGTCTTCTGTCAAAAATGCTGCTTCTTATTAAAACCTTAGAGCCGACCAATGGGGATGAAAACTGTTTTTTTTTTACAGCAAATGAGCTATATAATATGATATGTGTATAATAATGATATGTGATCATTCATATTTACCTTACTAGAAAAAATATATATTTTTAAGTATTTTTACTTTTAGCTTTGACCAGAATAAATTAAATAGGAAAGGTAAAATTTAGAACGCAATACATGATCCCCTTTAAAGTGGAACTAAACCAGGGGTGCCCAACCTTTTGAAGAACGAGGGCCTTGTAAGCAACTTGGTAACTAGTCACGGGCCACAATGAGCGGGTGGATGACAGGTCCAAGTGCACTCTGCATATGCAGAGCTGACACAGCCCGCTCAACTCTATGGGCCTTAGATAAGATCTTCCCAGGCGGAAGGGGATGGGTCCCTCCCCCTTCTGCCTTTTAAAAAAAAATCAGATTGGAGGTAGGTGGGTGTAAATGGACACAAGTCAGTTTACATCTGTGGTTCAATAGAGGTGAACGGAGGTTCTGATTGTGTCGGAACCGATTGTGTCAAAAGCAGCCTAAGGCTGCTTTCACACTGACGAGCTGTGGTTTACCCACCCTGAGGGTGCAGCGCAGTGCACCTGTGGCTTAGCTGTACTTTGCCATAGACTTCTATTATATCCTGCAGGGGTGGTGCACTTTCTGATGTGCACCAAACCCGCAGGTAAAAGCAGAAGTCTATGCCTTAGTGCAGGTAACCTGCAGGTGTTCTGCGCTGCACCTGTGGATCAGTTTGAAAGCAGCCCAGCTATGCCCATATACACACTGATTTTAGTAATAAACTTACCTTTAACAACAATCTTCCATTCAGGTCAGCTCATGCGGCTCTTCTCCGCAACCACTTGCTTCCTCTACTGCCAGCTTCATTCACAAAACCCTTGCTTTGGGATGGTGGGTCGGCAACCCACAATCTGGACTTGCCAACCCGCCATCCCAGAGCAGGAGGTCGCAGGCCACATCAGAGGGCTCAAAGAACAGTTACAATTTCAAAGAACAGTTACATTCCCGGCATGCCAGGAATGCTAACTGTCACATTTCTTGTGCTCTCAATCAAACTGTCAAACCATGAAATGTCTGGTGTCATAACTGATCACATGTGCAGCATCATCATGGCAGTTGAAGATCAAACAGAAGCCAAAAAGGCAGCTTCATTGGCTGAAAAAAATTCTAGAAGGGTTTATTTCCACTGAGGTCCATCGTCACCCTATCTCCCATAGGGGTGAGCGGCGCTGTGACAGGTCCGTCCCTGCGCAGTGTGCAGAGACGGACCTGTCATCTCCCTGCTCAGCAGAGATCGCTCCGGCGATCCCCGCTGTGCAACAAGCGGATATACACGGGGCGGATCATCACTGATCCGCCCCGTGTGAAAGGACCCTAAGAAAGTAAGCTCTGATCGATCTACTCATAGTGTCAAATTTATTTGTTTGTGTTTTTAGTTTCAAGTACTCAGTAACTTAGATAAAAAGCAGTGGCAGATTGAATCTGATTGTTTTTTATGATTGATATAGGCATCCTCCTTTACTATGGACATTATGGGGTTGATTTACTAAAACTGAAAAGTGCAAAATCTGCTACAGCTGTGCATGGTAGCAAGTCAACTTCTAAATTCAGCTTGTTCAATTAAGTTTTTACAAAAATAATAAACTGGAAGCTGATCTCTATGCAGAGCTGCACCAGATTTTGCCCTCTACAGCTTTAGTAAATCAACCCCTATACTATACATCAACTCTATTGTCCTTTAGATTTGTGGTCAAGAAGAAAGGAGTTGTCTTGGCCATCTGTTCTCTAAGGCAGTTCCATGAAATCCTTCCATTCCTATGAAGCAATCTCTCTTGTTTACCCAGTACAGCTTGGCTTCTCAGCCTTCATCTGAACTGAATGGCTCTTGCCAGGAGTTGTAACTTCCTCTATGGGGTGCCCAGCTGAGAAATAAGAAACTGGGCTTTCCTCCTGTCACCCTGACCACAGGACTGGCATATTATTGCATCCCACAGCAGCCTGGAACAGACTGGATAGCTCATCTGATTGTCAGATAGGCTGTTTATAAATACCACATGTGCAGTGTGTACGTGAGATCTCAAGCATCAGAATCTTCCCACTTTAAACAATAGGAAAAAGTTTTGAAGACATATGAACAGAGCTATTTTGCTCCTTCATGGGTTTAATAAAAGCACCATGTGTTCTCAGAACATCTGTATATGTGTATGTAAGAACCACACAAGCAAAAAAATAATGCAAAGGAAGCTGTATGAAATTGGAGGAAGAGACTTTATCAACCAATCAGATAGTTTTCTCACATTCACACTTGTGATGTATTGTAGGTTGAAAAGAGCATGGTAGGATTCAAAGTAAATCAATGTATGCATATTTAATCCAGTTGGAATTTTTCCAGCAAATCTCATGTTCCCAGTCTATCATCTTTATAAATCATAAAAAAGTAGTGGCAAGGTTTGGTCACATAGAGTAAAAAAAATTACACACAAACCCAAGTCAGAAGATGTTGTTTTGGAAAAAGCACAATGCAATAAAAAAAGCGTATTGCATCTGTATTGATTAAAGCTAGCAGACGTCTTCCCAGAAATACAGTTGTTCCTATCTAGTGTAGGGACCTGCACCATTTATGATGCAACTTGCCCTATGGATGAAGGCTGCATATGGGCAGTTAACACCTTCCTTTGAGAAGGATGAAGGATTGGCCCTACAATAAGGATATTTACCAACAAACTTCAAATTATGTTTTGAGTTGATAACTAGGTCATCCAACGTTCTGAAATGCTTTTACTTTCACCCCCCATTCGGAACTTCTAAATATCCTGGTTTTTGTTCAAGTGCCATATTAGGGTAATTTATGGCAGTGCTTCTCAAGCAGTGGACCACGGGCTATTAATAAGGCCAAATGCAATATTCCTCATGCACACATTCCTGAAAATGGCTATTCAGTAATAATGGGTGCTATAATGACCATAGGCTGGAAAGCGAAGACAATCCAAGTGAAGAAATGTCATCAGCACACCAAGAATTCCTCAGAATTCCTCAAAAAGGGTCCAAAGCTTTAATTTCTTGGTCACAAGGTAAACATAAGGCAATGTTTCAGAGCCACGCAAGGAAGTGGCCTTGACTGACGAAGGGTCCCTGCGTGGCACTTAAACATTGCCTTATGTTTACCATGTGAACACAAAATTTAAGCTATGGACCCTTTTTAAGGAATCCTTGGTGTGCTGATGATATTTGTTTACTTAGGCCATGAATAATGTGCAGATGTGTGCCAAGTGGCTTATGGAGCCACTGCTTTAAGCTATGCATTAGTGCAAATCCATCCGTGGATTGGTCTTTGATGTACCCTAACAAGCTTTAAGGACTGGACAATGTTTTGGGAGAGGAACTTGAGAAATCGTAAGAAAGGTGAGCAGTAAATAACTCAGCAGATCATGGAACTATTCTAATGCCTGGATTTATGACACATATCTAATCATGGCATGGTTATTATATACCCTGCAGGTATGAGAAGAAAGGATGGGCACATATAGTTCTGAAAGCGTAATAAGTGTGGTACACCACCATGGAAGTTTAGCCAGTCTGACACTTATTAGACAAAAAGGGTATAACCACAACCAGCAGAAGCCTGGCACCATAAAGAGAAGTAACCTGTGCACAGAGGTGGGGGAGTGGTGATGAAGAAGCAGGCATCTTACCAGTCTGATTACTAATGCCGCGTACACACGAGTGGATTGTATGGCGTACTTAGTCCGTCATACAATCCGACAGACAATCCGTCGTAGTTTCCACTGAACGGACTTGACCACACACGGATACACAAACAGTCTGTCGAAAGCTTGCGAGATGATGTGTACAGCACGTACGACGGGACTAGAAATAGGAAGTCCAAGACACAGCAAAGCACCCTTCCGCCGTGTAAATCCTTTCTGGGCATGCGCCATTCTTAGTCCGTCGAACTAGCATACTGACGACCGTATTGTCCGCTGAAACCAAAGTACGACGGACAGATTTTTGGAAAAACCGAAATTCTTAGTACTCCGGACTGCACGCTGAAAAAGTCCGCTGAAGCCCACACACGAGCGGATTGTCCACTGAAATGTGTTTCAACGGACTAAGTACGTCAAACAGTTCGACCGTGTGTACGTGGCATTAGAAGCACTAAAAGGCAGCAAACAGTTAAAGAGGAACTGAACACTGTAAACTATGTCCAAAAAAGGACTTGTCACCTGTAATGCTAGTGTTCTCGCTGCAGCTGATCTTTTCCCCCAATACTCTAACACCAACTTACCATGCCTTATTCTGCCCGTCTCCATTTGGAAAGGTAGTGATCTTGGTAGAGGGTTTGCTTCCTTCCATGTCAAAGTCTCTACAGTAAGCAGCACAGTAGTGACAGCATCAAATCTCACTCCAAATCTCCTTAAACTTGCATTTAGAGCCTGCAGTGCCTTTGATTTCTCACTGCAGATATAATGTACAGCTACGAGGTTGTAGGCACATGGGTACGTAAGAACCCTCCCAAACCAGAAAGTGCACTGAAATTTTTTAGGAGGAATTCCAGACAAAGTAAATTTTTCAGGGAACTGCTAAGGCACAATTAAAATTTCTAGATGTTTCCTATAATATAACAAATCTTCACTTTTGAGTTTAGATTCTCTTTAAATACTTAGTTAAGGATGGTACTTTGTATCTCTGAGCTCTTGCCCGTGCCCTGTTATCTGTCTGATTCAAGTGGAGTACCTGAATATTCTGCAAGAAAATAAGAACACTTATTGTCCTGTGACAGCCCATAAATAGGTCAAGCTGGTGAAGGCCCCCTATTCTGGAGGGTAAAACATGGTGTCAAAATAAAACCATACTTATTTTATTATAAACGATCAACATAACGAAGGCCATATGTATTGTGAAATGTTTAAAACATGTATTTCTATATGCTTGAATGATCATATATGAAGTATATATAAATGAATTTGCATGCTTCTGATAAACGTTGGCATATTTGCATTTTTGACCTAGCAGTGATAGTTATATCACATCTGGTTATTATTTATTTACATTGGATTCTGGTTACTCAGAGGTACCTAGTGGTTCTGGCACAACCTGCAGCAGCTCTCATTGCCCTCTACTAGAGCTGAATGCTGGGCTGTTATGAGCAAGCAAAGCTCCCACACTTCCAAATAATAATGGAGCTTGATCATTCCTTCCTACCTCACACACATTCCTATTGTTCAACGAAGCAGTGGTGTGCCAATCGGAATGTAGAGGGAGAGAGCAGTCAGGTTCTGACACCACCTGGAAGCTTAGGAGCTTTGGCCAACCAGAACAACCTGGCAGTTAGCCTTGGCAGGTAGGCTATGCAGTTTTTTTTTTATTCTTTATATATAAATTTAGCATTAGTGATGGACGAACGTTTCGCCCGGCGGTCGTTTCGCGGCGAATTTCCGACATTCGCGGTCCGCACGTTCGAACGCCTTTTTCCGTCGTTCGCCGCGGCGGACTTACGTGTTTAATGTATACAAGAACTTTAACCTTTGGTGACACGTTTATCATGTGATACAGGACAGCCAATTGAGACATGACAGCACATGGACACTTGGACATTCCCCCTAACCTATAAATACACCCGATCCGGTGGCCATTTTACATTCTTTCTTCTGTTACGATAGGGACAGGTTCCTGTGTGGAGTAGGGAGAGATAAACCACTAGCTATTTGGTACACAAAAGTTCTTTTCAGGACTGGTATAGGTGTTAGGTGTTGATAGGTTTGCTGTGCTGCTGATTCTTGCAGCAGCCTGAGTGTCTTTTGTTAGTTTAGAGAAAGGGAAAGGACGGTGTATGCTACAGGGACAGCCAGATTAGTCTTTCATCATCATCATCATCATCATCATCATTAGCTGTTACTATCAAGGTCCACAAAAGAGCTGTTCCAGTAACCACTAATCGTTCTCTTTTTTTGCCAATTTGTATAGGGACAGGAAGGAAGCAGTGTTGTCAGGCAGTGAGGGTAATTTTAAAGACTTGCTGTTATTATTAGTTCCACAAAGGTTCTTTTCAGGACTGGTATCAGTGGTACAGTAATAGGCTTGTACATGTATAATATTCTTTCTTCCAAATATAGAAAGGATATTATACTTGACTGCTGCCCTTCTGCTGCAGTCTGCTAAACATTCACAACTCACTTGTTCCACAAAAGTTCTTATAAGGACTGGTAACTTGGTATAGGGTGCTACGGTACATAGGCTTGAGTGCGGTACAGTCTGCTGTTCTGTAAGGACCGCTATCGGTCCACAATAGATAGGGTTGACGTGCACCACTGCTGACCGCTGCCCTATACTGCAGCAGTCCTTCAGCGGTATAGGGACTGACGTACAGTCTGCTAATCACTAACACACAACCTGCTTGTTCCACAAAAGTTCTTATAAGGACTGGTAACTTGGTATAGGGTGCTACGGTACATAGGCTTGAGTGCGGTACAGTCTGCTGTTCTGTAAGGACCGCTATCGGTCCACAATAGATAGGGTTGACGTGCACCACTGCTGACCGCTCACCTATACTGCAGCAGTCCTTCAGCGGTATAGGGACTGACGTACAGTCTGCTAATCACTAACACACAACCTGCTTGTTCCACAAAAGTTCTTATAAGGACTGGTAACTTGGTATAGGGTGCTACGGTACATAGGCTTGAGTGCGGTACAGTCTGCTGTTCTGTAAGGACCGCTATCGGTCCACAATAGATAGGGTTGACGTGCACCACTGCTGACCGCTGCCCTATACTGCAGCAGTCCTTCAGCGGTATAGGGACTGACGTACAGTCTGCTAAACACTAATACACAACCTGCTTGGTCCACAAAAGTTCTTATAAGGACTGGTAACTTGGTATAGGGTGCTACGGTACATAGGCTTGAGTGCGGTACAGTCTGCTGTTCTGTAAGGACCGCTATCGGTCCACAATAGATAGGGTTGACGTGCACCACTGCTGACTGCTGCCCTATACTGCAGCAGTCCTTCATCGGTATAGGGACTAAGAGTTTTGTCACAGGGTCATTTAAAAAATGACAGGCAGAGGAAGAGGCAGGCCCTTCCGCAGGGGTGGTAGGGGTAGGGCAGGAGCAACAGGCTTGAGCCAAAGTGGGAAGTTGCAGAAGGTGCGTTCAATTACTTTAAAGGATGCACCAGACTTGGTTGAGTGGCTCGCTCAGCCTTACTCTTCTGCACCCTCCTCATCCTCTCGATCTGCACCCTCTTCTTCACTCTCTGCTATGTGCACCCCCAAAGACACTACCACCAACAACACGACCACCACCACCACCACCACATACCTTCCGCTTGAGTCACTGGAATTATTTTCCGATCCATATCAAGAGGACATTTCTGATGCGCAGCCACTCTTGGTATTGGATCAGGAAGAGGAGGTAGCAACAAGCGCTACTCAGCAGTCTGACGACAGTACCCAGATCAGCCCAAGGAGGAGGTTGGTCCCCGGTGTTGCTGCCTACTCCGAGATCTCTACTTATAGCGGTGGGGAAGGTGACGTTGATGATGACGTGTCTAGTGATGTCACGTGGGTGCCCACAAGAGAGGAAGAGGAGGGGAGTTCAGAGGGAGATATGGACCAGCAGATAGGGAGGAGAAGCAGGAATAACTTACATTGCACAGGAGGGACAAAGCAGACTGCAAATGTATCAGGAGCGAGTCATCGACCATGTACGGTCACATCTGGCGCTCCCAGGACACCGGCACATGGCTCCGCAGTGTGGGCTTTTTTTAACGTGTCCGCTGCTGACAATAGCGTTGCCATCTGCAATCTTTGCAGTCAACGCGTTAGTCGCGGTAAGCCCAATACTCACCTAGGGACGACCGCCTTAAGAAGGCACATGAGCAGCCATCACCGAGCCCAGTGGGAGCAACGGAACACACAAAGCCACACTGCAGGCTCTCACCGTCCAGCCTCGTCTTCTACTTCTCCTTCTCCTCTCTCCTCACAATTGTCCTCCACTCCACCTTCCATCACGCCAAGCTCACATTTTTCTGCAAAAAGGCAGGCTTCCGTGGGCCTAATGTTTGAGCGTAAAAAAATGATGACGCCGGATAACCCTCTTGCCCAACGGTTGGCGGCTGGCTTGTCAGAACTCATAGCCCGCCAACTACTGCCATATAAACTGGTGGACTCGGAGGCCTTTCGCAAATTTGTGGCCATTGGAACACCACAATGGAAGGTCCCAGGAAGGAAGTATTTCTCAGAGAAGGGCATCCCAGAGCTATATGGCCATGTTCAGCGGCAAGTGAATGTATCTCTGGCACACAGTGTCGGTGCCAAGATACATCTGACCACAGACACGTGGTCTAGCAAACACGGGCAGGGAAGGTATATCAGTTTTACTGCCCACTGGGTGAACCTTCTGACGGCCGTCAAGCATGTAACCCGTGGCACCCGTGTAGATTTGGTTTTACCGCCACGGATTGCATGCAGGCCTGACTCTTCTTCTCCTCCTCCTACTCCATCCTCCTCCCTCTCCTCCTCAGCTGCCTCCTCCTTTTCCGCTGCTAGCGTCTCTTCCGCTGCACCGCCCAAGCTCCCCAGAACCTATTCCACATGCCAGGTGAGACGTTGCCATGCCGTGCTGCGTCTGTTGTGCCTGGAAGCAAAGAGCCACACTGGCCCGGCACTCCTTTCAGCTTTGCGTTCACAGGCAGATGAGTGGCTAACACCGCTCAATTTGACAGTTGGTAAAGTGGTGTGTGACAACGGTGCCAATCTGCTTAGCGCATTGAAACAGGGCAAAATCACGCACGTGCCGTGCATGGCACACGTCTTAAACTTGGTCGTGCAGCGATTCCTTGTCAAATACCCTGGGGTCCAGGACATCTTGCGGCAGGCAAGGAAAATCTCGGCCCATTTCAGAAGATCTTACACGGCCATGGCTCGCCTTGCTGACATTCAGCGGCGACACCATCTGCCGGTCAGACGTCTTATTTGCGATTGCCCGACGCGATGGAACTCAACCTTCTATATGCTTGATAGGCTGCTCCAGCAGAAACGTGCAGTTAACGTCTACCTGTATGAACTCTGCGAAAGAAACGGTTCTGGGGAGCTGGGTTTTTTTTCACCGCGCCAGTGGCTGCTCATGCGCGACACATGCAGACTTCTGCGGCCATTTGAGGAGATCACCAAACTGGTCAGTCGCAGCCATGGCGCCATCAGTGACATGGTACCTTATGCCTTCTTTCTGGAGCGTGCATTGCGTCGTGTCATTGATCAGGCTGTGGAGGAGCAGGAGCGGGAAGATGAGGAAGTCGCAATGCTGGATGAATTCCCAGGGGGGGCTACTCTATCTGAGACAAGTCAACAACAGGAGTCTGATGAGGAGTCAGAGGAGGATGGTGCCGGGGCGGATGAGCAGGAGCAAGAAGAGCATGCTTTAAACCTTTCTGGGATCCCTGTTGTGCGAGGATGGGGAGAGGAGAATGAAGAGGACGACATTATCCTGGATGATGAGCAGGAGCCAGGCCACCACACCGCTTCCACTTTAGTGCAAATGGGGGCCTTCATGCTCCAGTGTTTTAATAGGGACCCCCGTATAAAAAGCATGAGGGTCAAGGACCAGTACTGGGTGGCAACGTACTTAGACCCCCGGTACAAACACAAAATGGCGGAAATGTTACCGCCGTCGCAGAGGGCTGTCAGAATGCAGCACTTCCAGGCCTTGCTTCGAGAAATGCTGCATTCTGCTTTTGCGTGCGCTGGCAGAGGAGCAATTCCCACTCCCAGAGAAGGATTTGCGGGTACCAATCCAACAGCGCCTGCAAGAAGAGGCCGGTTTGAAGATGTGTTGGTGACTTCGGATATGAGGTCATTCTTTCAGCCGACCCATCGACAGGTGTCATCCGGATCCAGCATCAGGGAACGCCTAGACCGTCAGGTGTCCGACTACATTGGGTTAACGGCCGATGTGGACGCTCTGAGGAGTGATGAACCCCTAGACTACTGGGTGGGCAGGCTTGACCTCTGGCCAGAGCTTGCCCAATTTGCAATCGAACTGTTGGCTTGCCCCTCATCCAGTGTCCTGTCCGAAAGGACGTTCAGCGCAGCAGGGGGGATTGTGACCGATAAGCGTACTCGCCTAGCTCACGACAGTGTTAACTACCTCACATTTCTAAAAATGAATGAGGCATGGATCTCGGAGGAATTCAACACATGTGACCAGTAGACCATGTATATGTCTATAAACTATTTTTTTAATCAAGCACACAGACCTTCTTAATTCATTTGGCTCACTTCCTTGACCCAAAAAAGCACACCGTTCTATATGCCCCTACCCTCCTCTTTGAAGAGGTTGAGCGGTGTCATATTTCTACTGGGGCTGCTTATGATATCCCTGTGCTGTGCTGACTTCCTCCTGGGGGTTCTTATTATGAAGGGATCACACTATCCCTGTGCTGTGCTGACTTCCTCCTGGGGGTTCTTATTATGAGGGGATCACACCATCCCTGTGCTGTGCTGACTTCCTCCTGGGGCTGCTTACGGTGCTGCTGTCAGTGCTGTATGTCACGGTGCTGCTGTCAGCGCTGTATGTCACGGTGCTGCTGTCAGCGCTGTATGTCACGGTGCTGCTGTCAGCGCTGTATGTCACGGTGCTGCTGTCAGCGCTGTATGTCACGGTGCTGCTGTCAGCGCTGTATGTCACGGTGCTGCTGTCAGCGCTGTATGTCACGGTGCTGCTGTCAGCGCTGTATGTCACGGTGCTGCTGTCAGCGCTGTATGTCACGGTGCTGCTGTCAGCGCTGTATGTCACGGTGCTGCTGTCAGTGCTCTGTATTACGGTGCTGCTGTCAGATGCCTCTATCACGGTGCATGTGTCATTCCGGTATGTCACGCTGCTGGTGATCATCTCCTGCACCCTCTTCTTTGCCTACCCTGGTCCCTGACCTTCCCTCTCCTCCATTGCCTTCATTAGCTCCATAGTCCTGAATTGTTAGAACAATTTCCCAAATAAAATAAAAATGCTTGTAGTTATCGATCCCAAATTCACCTCATACATGTATTATGTCATTGTCCAGATGGTGGGACTACGTTTTACCCCCTAATAATTACCACGTGGCCGCAAATTCGACATGAAGGTTTGCAAAGTTCGCCTCCCATTGAAGTCAATGGGGCCCGCGGCGAACGTTCGGTTTCGCGAACGTTTGGGTCCGTTCGCATTTCGCTTTCGCGAAACGTCCCGTCGGAAGTTCGTCCATCACTATTTAGCATACAGGCAGAAGTAAGTGGCAGCCCACAGTTGTCAACATAAGCTAAAAATAAGGCATGTAAAATAAATAGACAATGCACATTTGTTCTAAAGACAAGTTGCAAGATGAAATAACACCTTGTACATCCTGTCTTCTGTATTAAAACAGGAAACAAGGGCTCAAGAAAAGAACAGAGTTTGTACTCCACTGGTGGTAGGGAGACTGGGGAAGCTTTGCTATATACCGACCACCCACCATACCATTATGACCACTCACTTAATATTGGCTAGGTCCCCTCTTTGCAACCAAAAAAAACTCAACATTAACATCCACATGAATGCCAAAGCCCAAGGTTTCCCAGCAGAGCATTGCCCAATATATCACATTGCCTTCTTCCCATAGTGCATTCTCTCCTTCGCTCCATTCTTTGCCCCTGTAAGCGATGCACACACAACCAGCCATCCACATGATGGAAAAGAAAATGCGATTTGACCAGGCTGCCTTCTTCCATTGCATTGGGGTCCAGTTCTGATGCTCACACGCCAATTGTAGGCACTTGTGGCTGTGGACATGTGACAGCATGGGCATCCTAACCAGTCTGAGATTACACAACCCCATATGAAAAAAATTGCAATACACTGTGTATTACGATACCTTTCTATCATTACCAGCATTAACTTTTTCAGCAATTTGAGGCACAATGGCTCTTCTTTCAGATTGGCCTACACAGGCCAGCATTCACTCCCCACGTGCATCAATGTGCAATCAAGACAATCAAGGGGAGCACAAATAAAGTGCAAAATACATAAGAACATTACTCCTTATCAGGTATAGTGGTCAAGGAATCTACCCATAGGGACCTAATCTTATGAAACTTCTTAGGGCAACTTCTAGCCTCATAGGTTATTTTGTATAAGGGAATTGCCTGGTTAACAAGTCAAAGCCACTGAGTCATTGTAGGTGGATGCTGTGACTTCCAATAGATTGCTATCAATTGTTTAGCATAGAAAAATACCACGTGTAGCAGAATTTTAGTACCTTTTTGTCATCCACGTATCCAAACAAACATCCTAAAATGTGCCATCCGGAGCAGAGCATTTATGACATTCTAGAGATGACAATTTGCCCATTTTAAAAAGCAGATGAGGGGTATAATAGGAACGATAAAGAAACTTTGTTTGCACAACTTTATCTTTGGATGAAATAACTGTATTTCCTGCCAGACCTCCTCTGGAAGGTCCGGGATATCCTCCCCTCACGGAGATTCCGTGGTAAGAAGTCTACTAGTTTTGGACTGAAGTAAAGAGGAATAATAAGTAGAAATACGTTTAGAATGTGTGGGGTTGGACAATAGGTTTTTCAAAGCGAAGGACTGTAAAGAAACATTCTTTAAACCAAATTGGGCAGCAGGGGTATGTCACAATTGCAGGTATATGAAATATGCCGTAGTATGAAGGTGAAACTGCTTGAAAGCTGACAAAGGCCAAAAGGCACCCAACGAGTTTCACCTCATGCCTAACCCAGAATAGCCCATCAGTATGTAGAAATAATTCTGCTAGACAGTTATTGTGCCAAAGAGGGGCATTCGGTGAACACCCTTGACCATTGACCAGGAGGAAGCAATTTAGATAACCAGAAGATATGCAGTGTCATAGAGAGTATCCTGGTACTCTGTCTACGCAAGCCTTGGACCAATCTTGGTAGGTCCTGACCACTGCAAACTGGGAACAACCCACAAGAGCTGCGGTTTTGGAGTTGATCTGTCTAGACATTACAATTTGGCCCTTGTCAATGTACTCAAATACTTGCCAATTTTTTCTGCATTCAACACATCAACTTCAAGGTCAACATGTTAACTTGATGTCTAATATATCCCACCAACTTATACAGACCAGCAGTTTTTTTAATACTGTTTATCACTAAGTAGATATTTAGAAAATAAAGGAATTTGAATGCCTCCATTTGCATGTCTACAAATAATTCAATCCTTTATATTGTGATGGTAGAGGTAAGATTGTTTTATATTATGAAAATATTATGGCATAGAATTTGCAATGGGGAGCTTCTTGAATTGGTTTATTCCATCTCCCCATGGCCTTTGTTGTTGACTTGTACAGGGAACAGTCATGAGGTATGCACATGTCATCATATCCTGGGCACCATTCTGGAGGCAGGGGCCTTCATCCTGTCCTAACAAGTGACCCTGCAAGAAACTTTATAGATGAAGACAGTCCAATACACAGGGAAATGACCCAGCTGGGGAGACGTTTCAGTGTAAAATATGGCAGGACAGATGTTGCAGACTGGTAACAGATGTGGCCATATATACCTATACACTATCTACAAGTATGGGAGATGGGCTGTGATTACTGTGGGGGTAGAAGTGCACGGTGGGGAAGTGATGGATGACTTCTGTATTAACACTCTAGTGCTGGACATTCCACTGTCCAGTGATACATGGAGACCCGCTTTGTATCAGTAATGTCACGTGTACCTGTCATGTCCTTTCTAGAGTATTTCAAACTGCACACTCGTGATGTACGTGGCCTAAATATGGACTTCATTGTAGACTCTGCTTACATACCTGTGTTCTGGATGTGTATATGTGATTAGGAACACTCACCCACTGGCTTACCCAGAATTGTGCAAACTGCAGTATAGATGTGGAAAGCATGGCATCCAACCAGATAATTGTAGCACAATCTGTTATTAAATTGCTATAGGTCATTGCACTTGCATATCTGTATTGCTTTTATCAATACATTATAATTGTAGCAAAATATTTTATCAATGTTTTAGATAGTTTGGAAAAAGTTTAGAATTTCTTTCACTTGTCATTAGAAATTACAAGAAAAGTTAACTGTTTTGTATCCAAAAATAAGTTCCTCTCTGCAAATTCGTAAGATTAACCAATAACATAGGGGTGAAGGACCATTGGTCCCAAGCAATATCTTACCAGTATATAATCAATTATCAAGGCCCTGTCTGGAAATGCAATGTGCTTTGTTTTGTAAAAAAGGGGGCCTTTCAACTAGTGGGCCCATAACCTATAGAGAGCAGTGCAGTCGTCTATAGCAGTGGTTCTCAACACTGTCCTCCAGTACCACCAACAGGCCATGTTTTGTGAATTTCTCTTAGATAAAATAGCTGTCCAAAATACCAAGCCATTGACTCTGATTTAAAGCACCTGTGCAAGATAAAGGAAAACCTGCAAACATGGCCTGTTGAGGGTACTTGAGGACAGGGTTGAGAACCATTGGTCTATAGGACTAAAGCTTAGAATTTCTATCAGGTTCTTGCTGTCTGGGAAACCAAGGACCAAGGTGCTCTGCTGTAAGCTGTCTGTCAAAATCTATGACAGGCTGAAATACGCAGCAGCTGAATGCTGTACTGAGAACATATATGTTCAGGGCATATGTCACTGAACACATACAGCCCTAAACGCCAGTTCCACTTGGTACAACACCCAGCCACTATGTATTTTAGCTTGCCATAGATTTGAAAAGAACCTTCCAGAGAAAGCCCAGAGGGGTGATACGCATCAGGTGGGTGGGACCTGTGTGTAGACATCACTCTAGGAGGGGCCAGGCGCCATCTTGCTGAGCTGACAGATCTACACTGTGTATATGCATCCTGTGTAATAGACACTTGTATTTGTCTCTGTGCATTGTGAGTGTAACTCCCTTTTATTCTTTCATTAAAAAGTCACTGGCAAAATTACACTATTGGATTTTCTTTGCATATATCTCTTTGAGCCTGTTTATGCAAGAGCTGCGGAATATGGAGATGTGACCTCTGTGCTGCTGATCTGGTGATTAAAGTGCTTTTGGCCACCTAGGTTATGCTTACCTAGACCCTAGAGTATCTCATGTTCTGAACATTGTTTGCCCATGTTTCTAAAGGTCTCCCCTTGCGGCTGTCCTGGAATGTATCGGCACCCATATAATGGGCACAGGAGCTTCTCTTTGGCACCAGCTTCCCACCCCTTCATATCCTGGTATTCTGGGAAGGGATCACTACCATAGGAATGTTATAGAACCTCTTTTGGGGGGTTTCTCGTAGTAATGCTGGGAAATTACGCTCACTTTCTTTCCTAGTGTTAGTGATCAACAGGAAAGGAAGTGAGGGGAAAAAGGGGCAATGCTTGATCTACAAAAGATCTGGGGCTAGAGCCCATAGCAGCGTAGTAAAGAAAGTCATACGCTGGAGTGGGCATACACATGTATATTCAGTATTATTAGTGTGTGTGTGCATATATCCCCAGAGAGCCCCCCCTTACATCAGGGTCCCCAGAGAGCCCCCCCTTACATCAGGGTCCCCAGAGAGCCTCCTCCTTACATCAGGGTCCCCAGAGAGCCCCCCACTTACATCAGGGTTCCCAGAACGTCCCCCTTAAATCAGGGTCCCTAGAGAGCCTCCCCCTTAAATAAGGGTCCCCAGAGAGCCTCTCCCTTAAAACCAGATTCCCCCAGAGAGCCTCCCCCTTCCATCAGTGTCACCGGAGAGCCTTCCCTCCCCTTGGGGCCCCTGCAGAGACTAGGGGGCTATAGCCTCGAATCTGGGGCCCATAGCCCCAAAGCCACCCCCTAGAGACGCCAACAAGCGACACAGACATTTTTTGAGCATTTTTTGGAGCAGAAGGGCATGTTTTTGTAGCTTTTGTCTGCCATTTTTCAACTAAAAGGTGTGGTGTACTGCTGAAAAAGGGTCAGAGAGTTGCTGTTTGAGCAGGAAAAATGCAACAAAATGATTGAAAAAATACTCAAAAAAAGCTCATGTTGCACTTTTCAGGTGTTTCCATTAAAGTCTACGGGGACAGAAACGCCTAAATAGTAGCTCACATCCTCACAAGGAACAGGACACTCAGATGTGAACAAGGGCTATTGAAATCAATAGGTTTTTACTTGTTAAGTGCTTTTGAGCTTTGAGGTACACGCTACAAAACACTCAAGTGTGAACCGGGCCTAAGAGCCTATCAGAGATTTTAACACTTCTCCACTCTAGCCAAAATTGAAAAAGAGGTTTTGGATACAGCGAAGCTGATCATGTTAAAACAGGACTCCTCTAATCTTGATGTTCTATATCAGGAGACCTTTAATTATTCAAAATAAGTCCTGCACCTTATTTTAGTTTTAAAGTAAAGCTGCCCATACACATGCAGGCTAAATAAAAGAAAAAAAAAAACATCCAACGTTTCTCCATCTATGCTACACAGTGCAGGTAAATTAATCTTCAGCTGAGGATATTGTATTCTGACCAGTGGCGGCCAGTCCATAAGGGGTGCAAGGGTTCCCCCCCCCATAGGGGATAGGTTTATGGCATTTTTATTTTTAATTTTTTTTACTAGTAATGGGGCATTCAGTGATTTTTAGCGGGACTGCGACATTGCGGCGAACAGATCGGACACCTAACAGAAATTTTTGACACATTGTTGGGAGCCAGTGACATTACTACAGTAATCAGTGCTAAAAATATGCACTGACATTGTACTAATGACACCGGCAGGGAAGAGGTTAACATCCGGGGCGATCAAGGGGTTAACTGTGTTCCCTCACTGTGTGTTCTAACTGTATGGGGAAAGGGCTCACTGGGACAACATAGATCCGTCTTCCTGCAAAGCTGTGTGATCTCCCCTGTTAGAAAGGAGCTTTGGCTTGTTTACACAGGCAGATACCTGTTCAGTCACTGTGGGGAACGAGCTGATTGGCTCCCCCGCTGGCCAGTGGAAGCGTGCACGTGTCCACAGATCGCGTGTACGAGCCCGACTCACACCTACGGCGATTTGTGCAGCCGAGCCAACCTGCCGCAGTTATACTGCGGCAGCTGGTCGGCCAGTGGTTAAAGAGGAACTTTACCCATAATAACTTGATAAAAAAATATTGTTCTTTAGCAAGGAACATTCCATATGAATAATTATGCCACCAAAATTAGTGTGTGCTGTAAATTGCCTCCAGCATTGCTCCTGCTTCTTTTTGCTGGAGGCTGCCATTTTGCTGAAGCCCAAAGCCCCTGAGCAGCATTAAATCATAAAGCAGAATTAAACTCATCGATTTAACAGTTTCAAAAAAGTTACATTCCTGGAATGCCGGAATTGCTAACTGTCACATCTGCTTGTTTCCTCAACCAAACTGTCAAACCATCAAATAGATGGAGTCATAACTGATCTCATGTGCAACATCATGGCAGTTGCAGATCAAACAGAAGCAGCTTTCTTGGCCGTAAAACATAGGAGGGTTTAATTCCACTTTAAGGCTGTCAGCAGATCATCCTCTACAAACTCAGCAGTGCCTTAAAAGTAACTGAGCATGTGCAGTGTACGGTGAGACTTTGATTTTAAACAGTATAGGCACTTATTTTCTATGTTTTACATAGCTTAATTTCTGATTAAAGTTCCACTTTAAAACAATTATAAAAAAAAAGAGGAAGGTTACACCCAAGCACTTTAACCCCCCCTCCCCCCCCAAATATAAGCACACACATCAGGGCAGCTATGTGGAAAAATGTATTTTAAACTACACATTACACATTACCACGCACTCTAGAGTATGAGCAAAAATTCTCGAATCATTATTCATAGTTAACTGTAAACTGATGACCTGTAGGGGCTTTTTTCTTTTTCTGTGAACGAAGCAGATAGATCGGATTTCATTTACTAAACGTTGCAGTTGCTCCAGAGCTTAGTAAATGAGGGAAAGTTTTACAAAGAATACCCAATCATACGCAAGGAAAATAAAAAAAAAAAGCATTTTTGCTTGCACATGATTGGATGATGGAAGTCATTAGAGCTTCCCCCTAATTTACTAAGCTCTTGGTAGACTGCTCTTGCAATCTATGAGATTAAGGCCCCCCCCCCCCCCCCCCCCCGAGTACATAGAATGATTTATTTTTAAATAAATGATAATAAGACTAACATTTTCTAACATCTTAAAGTTAAAAAATGTTAGTCATGTTATCATTTATTTAAAAATAAATGTTTCTATGTGTGTACAGTGCACTGTGTGGGGCGCCAGACTAATAGGTTTCTATTAGGTCCGTCAATGTTTAACAAGCACATGATCAGAGTCTGAGGCTTTAATTGGCTTGTTTTATGTTGTCCTTGGGGCACAGAGCACTGCGCCTGAACCCTCCCACTTTTGATTTTATTGATCAAAATTCACCATTGCATAATTTCCTGTATTCGGCTTCTCATCCCAGCCACTCAGGAGGCTGAAGATTTGGAACATGGAAGCCGCCGGGTATCAGGGGAGCCGTTACAGCCCAGGCTGGATGCTCCATTTGCTGGTAATTAACTGGAGGGGTTTGTTTGCACCCCCCAAATATTTTTTATCACCAGCCACCAATGATTCTGACAGCCGCTGATGCTGGAATACCCAAACAGCCGCTGTTTGGGGGGGGGGTATATGGCCAACTGAAGCCATGGGAAGCACACAGTGCAGTAAGAACAGCACAGCTTCCTATGCTAGGAAGGTTCACACATATTAATGTGATTTTACATTTAGCATCAATATTCTATATGGATCTGTACATCTGCAGGGATGGATTTCATTTATAATTTGCCCAGTTTAAATTTACTGTATTGCCCTTTATTATGGCGAGCGCACAGCTCTACATACCACAGATAATATAAACAAGTGCGTTGTGCGTGTTCATTTCTCGGAGAGATTATGAAATAATGGGCAGACTGCCACACCCCAGGTCATGGGCCTGTACTGGCTGTTCCAATTATATTTTTTATTCTGCAAAACAGATCTGAATAACTGGAGGATGTGCTTGCAAGAGAACATAGCTAAAGTGTAATTCACAATCACAGTACCATACAGACCACTGTACGTTCTTTAGGTATGGAGAGAAAATGCTGCCCGTCAGAGTAGTGTCAATGGACCCTAAAGTGGGTATTGTAAGGGGCGGGAGGGGGGGGGGGGCAGTGTTATTTTCCAGCAGGGTTCCTGTTCAGTATTACCATATGAAAAAGTACAGAGAGAGCGTCTGAGAAGCTCCGTGTATTCTAAGGTCATGTTCTGACTGTGCTGGAAATTCTGAATGGCACATTTACACTGCACTGGGCAGTCTGTAGCCTCTGCCAGAGGGATGGTTGAGTCAGCCCATGTGGGCACACTCCCTGCTGTCACATCTGCATTTGTCACATACCTGAAGTCTCAGCTGTGTTTGTTCTGGCACATATAGTAATAAAAAACGTATCAGGTCTTGTCATAGAAATATTAAGGGGACTGTGGCTAAAAATGAGCTATGATGTCCATGCACATTACATCTCATGACTGACCTAAAGCGAAACAAAACCCACTGATTTAACCTCTTTGTGCCTAATGGTAAAACAAATCTTAAAGCGGAGCTCCACCCACAATTGGCACCTTTCAGGGGGGAGGGGGGTGCAGATACCTGTATAATCCAGGTATCTGCACCCACTTCCGGGAATAGCTAGCCGCAGATGCCCTGCCCCCCCCCCCCCCATTGTGTTCTGGGAAACACACAGTTCCCAGGACACAGTGGGAACCAGTCTCATTGTGCTGCACGACTCACGCATGCCGAGTAGGGAACCGGGCAGTGAAGCTGCAACGCTTCACTTCCCGATTCCCTGACAGAAGATGGCGGCGGGGGCAGCCGAGAGACAAACGATTGCTCGTCATCTGCTGCCGACATCGCTGGACCCTGAAACAGGTAAGTGTCCATTTATTAAAAGTCAGCAGCTGCAGTATTTGTAGCTGCTGACTTTTAATTTTAATTTTTGCAGGTGGCACTCCTCTTTAATGCCTAAACCCAATTTTGTGACTTTGAAATGTGTTAGTAAAACCGTATGTAGTGGCGACACTTTTGACAAGGTGTCTGCTATGTACAAATTTAGTTTTTACTCAGAACAGTAAAGGGGTTCTGAGGGTTAATTGTGCCGGTTTAGCTTTGGCCTCAGTTTGGCTGGGCTGTGTTAGGGTTCTGCCTGGTCATGTGTACAGTTAGGTGCACATGACAGGACCAGAACCAGGCCTGGTTGGACGCTTTGAGTATCAGCGTTCCCCGGCGCCAATCAGTGGGTGCATCTGGCCCCGCTGAGGAGTCTGGGGAAGGGTACTTAAGGGGCTGAAGTCACGTGTTCGGGGTTCGTTCGTTAGGCCAGAGCTGCCTGTTCCTGAGTCTGGAACGGGGTAGCCCCGCGAGGGGTCTCGTATGCCGCTCCGCAACATGGTCAGTTTGACTAACCCCATTAGACCCGCATGGTCTGGGGTAAAGATCCATCTGTCCCCGAGTCTCAGAACTGGCTGGTCCGAGGCGCAGTAACTGAGGGAGGATTCAAGGTGTGCTCTCAACTTGGAGGGGCACCGCAGCTCGTGTAAGCGATTGGGGGAGGACTCTTCGGAGGAGGGCCAACAAGCTGGCATCCCAAGAAGTGCCTGGTTGCTGGGTTGTCGAGAACACTAAAGAATCCACTCTTTTCCAGTACTGCCAATGAGACAGAGAACGTTCCAGGTACTGAGGAAAGGTTCCTGTTCACTTTCGGTTGCAAATTTATTCAAGGTCAGAGGCTTTGCAAGTTCTGGATTAAGGTGCTGACTGCTAAAATCTCTGGCTAGAGATTTGTTCAGCTTTGAAGCGTCCAGCATGTGAGTGGCTACTCTCTGGGTTGCATTAGAGACTTTCTAGTGATTAGCAGCCCAAAAGTCAAGGCTTGAGGGTTATGGCCACTACACGTACATATTATCACAACTACTTTGTGCATCCAGGTGGATTATACCTTGTTTCTTCCAGGACAAATTGGGATTTTATTTGGTGGTAAATGGTAATGGATATCTGCTGCTTTTTTTATTAGCAAAAGGAAAACTGGCCCATAATAGTAAAAAAAATATATTTTTATAAATTTTGCTGTGTATATCTTAGTACTACCATTACCTATCACCAAAGAACAACCCAAAATAAATTCTCCTGACGATTACAGTGATATCACATATATGTATGTTAGGTATTGTATGTATCCATAGTACAGCCCAAAAAAAAATACTGTGCATTTTGCTTTTTTTTTTATCTAACCTAAAACACAGTGCAGTCACTTTAAATCTGAGGGGTAGATCTGAAATGAGGGGAATTTCTGCTGATTTTATCATCCAATCATGTGCAAGCTAAAATGCTGTTTTTTTATTTTCCTTGCATGTCCCCTTCATATCTACAGTGACTGCACTTCCAAGTGCACTTGTAGTGCAAAGTGGATTTGCCTTTAGTAAATAACCCCTACTGACACTAAGACCAGCTTCACACTGGGAAGCCCAGCTGTTAAAGCACTAGTTTTAGCGGCGCTTTAGCATTGTTTTACTGGTGCTTTTCGGCTGCTATTGTGGTACTTTTTACCAAAAAAAAAGGTAAAAAGTCAAATTTTGTGGCGCTTTTGGAAGCACCGCCCATTCATTGCAACAGGCAGGATGTTTTGGGAGCACTAAATAGAGCGCTTCCAACCCAAAGATACTGCTTGCAGGACTTTTCGTAACATCCCGCAAGCGCACCGCCCCAATGTGAAAAGACTCACTGCAATGAATGGGAGGTTTTCGAGTACTTAGGAAAGGCTATCTCTACCGCTAAAGTGCCTGAAAACTGCCCCGGTGTGAAAGTAACCTAATGCCACATACACACGAGTGGATTTTCCATCGGAAACAACTTGAATGTTTTTTTCCCACAGAATTCCGCTCAAGCTTGTTTTGAATATACACTGTCACACAAAAGTTCTCTGAACTTTCGACCGTCAATCGATTACGTACAACACTACGACAAGCCAAGAAAATGAAGTTCAATGCTTCCGAGCATGTGTCGAATTGTTTCTGAGCATGGGTAGGAATTTTGCGCGTAGGTTTTTTTGCAGACGATCGGAATTTCCGATCGAAACTTTTTCCGACCGAAAAATAGGGAACCTGCTCTCAATCTTTTGCTGTCTGAAATTCCAGAAAAAGTCAGATGGAGCATACACATGGTCGGAATTTCTGACCAAAAGCTCACATCCGACTTTTGCTGGCAGAATTTCTGATCGTGTGTACGGGAATTTACTGACACTGATACTAATTAAAAAAAATATTCTGTCCCCAACCCCCCAAAAAAAAATATAATGACCCTGACCTTGACACAAACATTAACCCTGGATCTGAGCTACATCAAACCTTGTATTTTTTTATTATTATTTACGGTAATTAATTTTTTTACCCATGTTTTTTTTTTTTTGTGAAAAGGACAGAGAGAGATGCAATGATGTTGATTTACTGAAGGCAAATAGACTGGGCACTTTACAAAGTGAAGTTGCAATCTACAAGAGCAGTCGCTCCAGAGCTTAGTAAATTAGGGGGAAGCTCTAATCACTTCCATCATCCAATCATGTTCAAGCAAAAATGCATTTTTTTTAATTTTCCTTGCGTATGATTGGGTATTCTTTGTAAAGTGAAACTTCACCTCTTTTACTAAGCTCTGGAGCAACTGCAAAGTACACAGTTTATTTGCGTTTTATTTGCGTTTAGTAAAGCAGTCTCAATGCATCTGTCTGCTTCATTCACAGAAAAAGAAAACAAGGGGGCTATACTCTAAAAGCCCCTACAGGTCATCAGTTTACAGTTAACTATGAATAATGACTTGAGAATTTTTGCTCATACTCTAATACTCTAGAGTGCGTCGTCATGTGTAATGTGTAATGTAAAATGCACATAGCTGCCCTGATGTGTGTGCTTATATTTGTATGTGATAGATAATTAGTGCAGCGCTAAGTATTATGTGTTCAAATGTGTGGAATAATGTAATAAAACACACCACAAATAAATACACAAAATGCATGAAAGTGAGCAGCAAAACCGAATGAACGTGATTCGCACTAAAAGACTTAGCTCCAATATATTTTGTGAAAATAGTCCATATAAACACAAATGTGCAAATATAAGTGTCCAATAAAATGGTGCCAGACACAGAAAAATCTGGGAATGGTGGAGGCTGTAACTGGTTGTCTAAAGTCACATCAACACCAACTGGCTATCTGGAATCGCATCAACATCAACCACTCAAAGATAAAAGGATGGGTACTCTTACTGATATAGTTGGACACACCTGTCTTACGACAGTGGGTTGACAAGGCTTGTGGTCACAATCTAGTACCGTATATGGACGACCATTGAGAAGATCCTGGTGGAGGGTCCTCGATTTTCTATCTCCCGATTCCGGGAGAGCGGACACTCCAAAATGGACGTGTCAAAGACAGGTTCTCTTTTTCTTTCTTTTTTTTTTTCCTCTCCTTACTCCTCCAACGCTCACAATGAAAATATGAGAAAAACAAAACAGAGTGGCTCCAAATGGTGCAGGTCAAAAAAAACAATGGATTTATTATAATATGTCATAGGTTACATATGGCACACCAACATTTTTATATGTTTAAGAAGTGATCACAAAAAATATAAAACCAAAAAATAAAAGAAATGTGGGGTACAGTAAATCTAACTGACGCGTTTCGACACTAGGAAACTTCAACAGGGGCTTGCTGTATCCCCTCACATTGCTATTCAATAAATAAGCTACTAAATCTCCAGTCCGCCCCTAATGAGGGGGCAAGACAGGAAATAGATAACAAGGTTTGCTCTCCAAGCCTCAAAATGACCTGGGCTATGAAACACACAATCATTTAATAAATAATATAAATATAAACATATATTTAAAATATTAAGAATCAATTCACTCCATTAAATGATCTGCAAACTGGCCCAGTAATGAAAATGACAAAAAGATAAAAGGAAGGGGACTGATACAGGAAATGTCATATATCATGCTGTGTGAACGAATGCGAACTGTTATAGAGTGGTGATGAACTCTACGGGATAACATTTATTATTCAAGGCATGCGGCACTTGTCCATGCTCTTTATACCAAGAGCTGGACATTGCAGCAATTGGGGTCCTGGGGTCACTCCTACCATGCTGTCTCTTCATCAGTGGGATCGCTCTGCATATGAGTGATCTACGCTGAGCTAGTCATGTGACACGGATGGCGTGCCCTATATCAGTCTAGACATAACTGGTGTCCTATCAAATATGGTCCCCCATTGGATAGTGTCCGCTGTGTACTGCGCATGCCCTCTAATTTTCACAACCCTGTGTCCGCTTGGATGGGGGGCTAACACCTCAACTCACGGCGCAGGCTCTGTTCATCTTCAGAGATTTTCCGAACCTTCGTCTGCCCCGTACTGCACATGCACAGTATGGGGCGGACACTATATGATGGCAGGACACTATCTGCCAGAACACCGTAATGAGCGGCCAGTCTCCACTTCCTGGTTCAGTCACATGTACTCCTTACGTCAACGGGTCATGTGACTGCCCCAGCGCCCGTCATAAAAGCCCACACTGCCTGCTCTAGGAAGGGGCGTTGCCACGGCTGTGCTGAGCGTCCAAGTCCCCGTCTCTGAAAAGACAACAGCCAACAGATGGAGTCACTTATCGTGAATAGGCAGTAGACAGTCCAAACAAAGGGCAAATATTAACTAATTGAGCCAATGGCTTAGTGTGCAATACACCACCAAAGTCCGGTATGCCATGCATTCCATACTGAATGTTATAACAGATATGCACCATTCCCCGGGACATGGCAAAAAATGTCCCATGACTTGGAGGAACTGCATGTCTTCAGATGGACGGACATTTTAGCCAATAGCTTAGTATACAATAAACCACCAAAATCCAGTATGTCATGCATTCCATACTGAGTATTATAGCAAACATGCACCATTCCCCAGGACATGACAAAAACTGTCCCATGACTCGAGAGACCGCGTATCTGTCAGATAAACAAAGTGCATTGCAAACATATGGAATTCAGAGAATTCAAAAATTTAAAAATTTAAAAATCTAAAAATGTGCAGAAGATGTCACGCAAACCGGGGCGAACAATAAACTTTACTACAGTGTGCAGGACATCAAATGCATATATAAACCGCAAACATCAATAAACACCATCCAGCAATATGTATAATGTATATAACAAATCAAGATCCATGGAATAGACATGTGAGAGATCAAATAACGAAGAAGAAAAAAAGAAGGACACCAGGAAAAATAAAGTTGAATTGTGTAAAGAAAGAGGAAAACTATGCTTGATTGATAAAACAGTTATCCCAATCAGTGTTCATGCCATGGGGAGAATAGCACTTCAACTCATGGATCCAAAAAGTTTTGAGATGTGATACTCCCCGTAGACATGTCTCCCCCCTCCAATTTGGAACAAATCTGTCAATTATCTGGAACTGGGTACCGGTTGGATCCTTTCGGTGATGTTCCAGATAATGACGGGGTACAGTATGTTTGTCACATCCTTTTTTAGTTTTAGCCAAATGCTCATTTACCCTAATAGAGAAGTTCCTGATGGTACGGCCCACGTACTGTTTTTTTTACATGGGCACGTAATAAGGTATACTATATGCTTAGTAACACAGGTTGTGAAATTTTTCGTAGAGTATACCCGCCCAGTTGCTGTAGACATGAAAGTGTTGATTTTTCGACTTCTCAGGGCATTATGTGAACAGACAATGCACTTTCTGCATGGAAAAAAACCTTTACATTCCGGAAAGAACTCAATTGGTTTGGGGGGATCTATGGTATTAGGGGCAATATCGCCTTGTATAGAGCGCGTTCCCCTGAAAATGACCCCTGCCTGTTCTGGGATAGATGTTCCTAAAATTTTGTCGCTATGAAGTACTTTCCAATGTCTATTGAAGATTTTTTTAATTTCTTTGTGTTGGGTGGAAAAAGTTGCAAAAAAGACCACTTAAATTCCAGGAATGTAACTTTTTTGCAAATGTTAAATCGATGGGTTTAGTTCTGCTTTATGATTTACTTCTGCTCAGGGGCTCTGGGCTTCAGCAAAATGGTAGTCTCCAGAAAGAAGAAGCAGGAGCAATGCTGGAGGCAATTTACAGCGCACACTAATTTTGGTGGCATAATTATTATGTTCCTTGCTAAAGAGCAATATTTTTTTATCAAGTTGTTATGGGTAAAGTTCCTCTTTAACCACTTGCCGACCAAGCTGCTGCAGTTATACTGCGGCAGGTTGGCTCGGCTGCACAAATCGCCGTAGTTGTGTGTCCGGCTCGTACACGCAATCTGTGGGTGCACAGGCACTGGCCACTGGGGGAGTCAATCAGCTCGTTCCCCACAGTGACAGAACAGGGATCTGCCTGTATAAATAAGGCAAATCTCCTTTCTGACAGGGCAGATTACACAGATCCTGTCTTTCTGCTATATATTGTCCCAATGAGCCCTTCCCCATACAGTTAGAACACACAGTGAGGGAACACAGTTAACCCCCTGATTGCCCCTGATGTTAACCCCTTACCTGCCAGTGTCATTAGTACAGTAAAAGTGCATATTTTTAGCACTGATTACTGTAGTAATGTCACTGGTTCCCCAAAAAAGTGTCAAAAATGTCCGTTAGGTGTTTAATCTGTCCACCGCAATGTTGCAGTCCTGCTAAAAATCACTGATCGCCACCATTACTAGTAATAAATAAATAAATAATAAAAATGCTATAAATCTATCCCCTATTTTGTAGACGCGGTAACTTTTGTGTAAAACAATCAATATACACTTATTCTGATTTTTTTTTTTTACCAAAAATATGTAGCAGAATACAAATTGGCCTAAACTGATGAATACATTTGTTTTTTTTTTTTTAAAAAAAGGTTTTGGGAAATGTTTTATAGCAGAAAGTAAAAAAAAATATATATATATTTTTTTTCTAATTTGTCACTCTTTTTTGTTTATAGCGTAAAAAAATAAAAAGCGCAGAGGTGATCAAATACCACCAAAAGAAAGCTCTATTTGTGGGAAAAAAGGCATACATTTTGTTTGGGTACAATGTCGCGCAATTGTCAGTTAAATCAACGCAGTGCCGTATCGCAAAAAATGGCCTGGCCATTAAGGGGCCAAATCCTTCAGGGGCCCAAATTATTAACTTTATTTTATCACATGGGGACTTTTGTCATTTTGTTTAGACAAGTTTTCTTTAATGACAGCAGTTTATTCGACAACTCGATGTTTTTCAGCTGCCATCCACTTAAAGGGGGTTGTAAACCCTCAAGGTTTTTCACCTTAATGCATTATATGCATTAAGGTGGAAACCCTTCTGTCACTCAGCAGCGCCGCCGAGCCCCTCTTATACTTACCGAAACTCTGTATTTTCCATGACGGGAACGAGCCCACCAGCTCTGGCCAGTGTCTCATGTCCTGATTGAATAGATTGATAGCAGCACAACCATTGGCTCCCGCTGCTGTCACTCAAATCCAATGATGTGGGCACCGGGGTGCAGAGCTGAGTCCTGCTGTCTGTGTCAACAAACGCAGTAGCAGGACACTGGAGCATGCCCCCACGGGTGTCCCGAAGGAGAGCGCTTCTCCGACAGGGCACTCGAGAAGAGGAGGAGCCAGGAGCAGCGATGAGGGACCCCAGAAGAGGAGGATTGGGGCCACTCTGTGCAAAACCAACTGCACAGAGGGGGTAAGAATGACATGTTTTTTTTTTTTTTTTTTTTAAACCCTAAACCTTTATAACCCTTTTAAGTTAATAGAGTACAGTTTGTGCTCAGTTAGCTTCTTTCCCAGCCACAGAGGCTGAGGGACAGCCAAACCAGGAAATTAGGTGCACTAGGGGAGATGTCCACTGGTCTCTCTTCCCCTCTAGCCAGTGACACCCACCATGGGGGTCCAGGTCCACAGGTGGGACAATGGTGGGGGGGGGGGGGGGTTGGACGAGTGGAAACAGCACACATTACTGGGGTCCATGGAAGCAATTGGGTGAACCAGCTTTTGTTGTAATATACAAAGATCAGAGGTTTCCCCTGCAGTACTTTTTTCTGTCAACTGATGTCCTCAGCTTGATGGCCAGCATCATTAAACCCACTTCCTTTGAGCCCAGGTTGTCCAGACCTGCCTCAGCCTGCTACTGAACATGGAAGAAAGCGCAGCACAGTAATGAGCTGTTTTGTCCACCTATCAGCATGCTTCTTGTTAGCACAGGAATTGACTGGCTCCTTGTTCTATGTCTTCCTCCCACACTCCACTCTGCTGTAACTAACAAGTTTGCAATGTACAAACTTTGTTATATTTTTACTGATATCTGGTGCTCTGACAGATTTAAAGTGATAATAACTTTCCAACTGCAACACAGACAGAAATATATATATATATATATATATATATATATATATATATTTTTTTTTTTTTTTGCAGAATAGGGGAAGACTAGAACCCCATCCAATCATGTGCAGTCACTGTTCAGGTATTCTGACAGCCATGGGTCCCAGCTGTCAGAATACAATAGTTGCCAGGGGAGATTCCGTCATCAATGTTGTTTAGTGAGGAAGGAGGAAAATAGATTTTTTTTTGTTCATCTGCGGTATGGCTAAGGCCTTCTTCAAATGGGCACACTAAGCATACACTATGCAAAGAGCCATGTGTGGCCACATGAGATGCACAGGTGTTCTGTGAATCCATTTGCAGGCAGTCATATGGACACGGTCACTGCTCCCAATATGACATCCGTGCACCAAACCCCACATGGATGGTACATTGGGAACAGTGGCTGTGGCTGTGTCTGTGCCGCCCCTGTGTCCCAACTGACATGAATGGGGCTGCCTGCAAATTAATGCACGGAACACCTGAGTCTCCCATGTGGCCACACACCACCCTTTTCACAGGTGTATGCTTATGTACACCAGTGTGAATAAGGCCTAACTCTTAGGCTTGGTTCAAACTAGCCCGTAGTCTGCGGGCTGGATGCGGATGCAGGAATCACACTTGTTCCCACACCTGCAACCTTCCACAGCCAAATCATGCTGCTGTTACGAGACACGCATTCTGAATGGAACCCCCACGTATCTTAGCCCATAGCACGCTTGCGGGTGCAGGAACCACAGGAAAATTGCATGGTCAAAAAGAACATGTGGTTTTCCTGTGGCCGCCTTTTAAAAAAGGCACATGCACCTTTTTCTTGTGGGAAACACAAACACAGCCCGAGCAAACGTGCGGCCTGCACTAGTCTGAAATGAGCCTTGGTAAATGTAAAGTCTCATTTTTTTTCTATAAAAGATAACAAACATGTTATACTTACCTGCTCTGTGCAGTGGATTTGCACAGAGCACCCCTCATCTTCTCTCTTCTGTTCTCCTGGCCCCTCCCTCCTGTTGAGTGCCCCCACAACAAGAAGCTTGCTATGGGGGCACCCGAGCCGAGCTGCATCTCTGTGTGTTCATTCAAACACTGAGCTACGGTTCGGCCCCACCCACTCCCTTCTCTCTTGATTGGCTAACTGACTTTGATTGACAGCAGCAGGAGCCAATGACGTCGCTGCTGTGTCTCAGCCAATCAGGAGGGAGAGTCCCGGACGGCCAAGACACTCGTGGACATCGCTGGACAGAGATGGGGCTCAGGTAGGAGGGGGACCGAGGGGGGCTGCGGCACATAGAAGGCTTTTTTTTAATCTTAATACATAGAATGCATTAAGATAAAAAAACCTTATGACTTTACAATACCTTTAAGCTGGGGACACACTATAAGAAAATGGGATGAACGATTGTATGGTTTTCCTTGAATCAAACCCGAGGAACGTACTAATTGTACAAAAATTCTCGAATGACAAAGACTTTTTTTTTGTGTTTGATGTAGAAACGCTGTAGCAGAGATTATTGTTGTTTATTGTTTCTGATCATGCACAGTCTTTCATATCCGACTTTTCTTGTACAAAAACAGTACACATTAAGGCTCCTTTCACAAGGGGCGGATCAGTGCTGATCTGCCCCGTGGATATCCGCTTGCTCAGCGGGGATCGCCGGAGCGATCTCCGCTGAGCAGTAAGATGACAGGTCCGTCTCTGCAGACTGCGCAGGGATGGACCTGTCACAGAGCCGCTCTCCCCTATGGGAGATCGGGTGACGACGTGTCCGTCGTCACCCGATCCGATGACGGATGGAAAAATTGCTTTTTCCTCCGTCACACTTTTTCGGATCAGAGCGGGTCGGATGTCAGCGGACATGTCACACAAGCCCGGTCCATGAACAGGGTGGGGAGGAGTTCATGGACCAAGAATTGATTGCTCCAGCATGACCAGTTCTCTCATATGCCTTTGCTGCGTGAGATCCGTGAGAATAATCCTGATGATTTCAGGAATTATCTCAGGATGACGGACCCCGTTTTTCACCGTCTGCTGGCTTTGTTGTCCCCTTATATCAGCAGGCAGGATACTTGCCTGCGGCAAGCCATCACTCCGGAGCAGAGGCTAGTTGCCACGTTGCTGTACTTGGCGACAGGGAGAAGCCTTCAGGACCTCAAGTTCTCAACAGGCATCTCCCCGCAGGCTCTGGGAATTATTATTCCAGAGACCTGTTCTGCCATCATCCAGGTCCTGCAGAAGGAATATATGAGGGTAAGTTTTCTCCTTTAACATCACATTCTATGTATTTAATGTTTGCTAATGTATTGTATTTCTTTCATCATTCTATAATTAACATAATTGTAATAAGCTGGGAATTTCCTCTTTGTTCTCATGCATGTTGTATTTTTGTATGCTCCTTTTTTGTCCTTCATGCATATTTGCCTTCACTAACCCCCCCCCCCAGCATGCTATCTGAGGCCCATATACTGCTAGCCTAGTCAATTAACAACATATTTTGTCAGCTCCATTGTAATGCTTTACCCTAAAGATGCCCTAAAATGTATACAAATGTTTTTGTTGCCCTTAAATTCATGCAGAGTGCCAGAAGCTTTTTTGGGGGGCCCAAAATCATTTGGAACCCCCTTCCCCCCAACCGCTAAGTCAGCTGATAGCAATCCTCTATCTGCTGACTTTGCCAAATACAATACACACTATATCTAGCTCTTTTGTGGTCAGATTTATGGATGAATTTCTCAAAGCATGTAGTGCAAGGGCCTGCCTGAATACTTTCAAATGCTACTGTTTAAATTTTTATTCTCATATTATTATCATGATAGGTAATTGCAGAATCTACAAATGTGCTTCCATTTATTAATTTGTTTTGATGCCACTTCTTATTACCTGTCTAGTGGGCTGCCAATAGTGTAATTAAGGAGGGGCTGGCCAAAGTAACACACATTACTTTGTTATTACTCCATTACATAGTGGAGAGGGTGGTTACCTGTCCAAAACATACCTCCCCCCAAAATATTTTCAAGGGGCCATCAGAGGGGGTGATGAATCAGATTTTTTTGTTTGACTCCACAGTTTCCTTTAACGCCACATGAATGGCAGACTGTGGCCTCCCAGTTTGCCCAGCTGTGGGATTTTCCTAACTGCAGAGGGGCAATCGATGGGAAGCACGTCCACATCGTCCCACCACCCCATTCGGGGTAATACTATTTTAACTATAAGGGGTTTCATAGTATCGTGTTGGTGGCGGTGGTGGCGGCGACATATGAGTTTATATATGTGGACGTGGGGAGGAATGGCCAGATGGAGGATGGAGGAGTATTTATCCGGACCGAGTTTTACCGACGCCTCGGGAGTGGTGGCTTGGGATTGCCACCCCCGGAGGAGAATGTCGAAGGACTGCCATTTGTCTTTGTAGCAGATGAGGCTTTCGGTCTGGGAAACCATGTCATGAGGCCATTCCCCCAGAGGACACTCAACCCTGAGAAGAGGGTTTTTAATTACCAGCTGGCCAGAGCCAGAAGAGTTGTGGAGAACGCGTTTGGGATTCTGGCCAGCTGGTTCCGTCTGTTTCAAACGGCCATTAATATGGCGGAATACAAACTTAATATCATCGTCTTATCTTGTTGCATCCTGCATAACTTTTTGAAAAGAAGCAACCCAAATTATGTAGTCACAGTTGGGCCTGACGCCGGACTTCAACAAACAATGACGTCCCTGGAAGCGGCCTGTCCTGGCTTGCCTCCCAAAGCGCCCGTGAAGTGCGACAAAATTATGTGCAATATTTTTCGGGGAGGGGGGCCATTGCTTTGCCAGCACATGTTGAATACATTTTACATTTAATCTGCAAAAATCTGGATTTTGAATTCCTGCTTGTCTTTCTTTTTTCTGTCTCCTAGTGCACTTGTAGTGCCAAGTGGTTTGTACATTATTATCTAAACCCATTGACACTGTAAACACCAATTTAAACACAAAAAATGGTATTGATCATTGAAAGAAGAAGCCACACATTGTTGAGTAAAAATCCTTTTACTCCGTACACATTCACATGTGCGTTGTAAAACATTTTTTTGTAAAAAAAATATACAATTTTGAGTTATCTACATCTTTTTTTGTTTTAAGGTTACATAAACAGCCATGTTTCATAACAGAACATACACAACTCTGGAACTTACAAAGTTCAACATTAAAAAACTTAAAAGGCAAGAGCACACATTATATTGTCCAAAATGTGTGGATCTTGCCTTCAACAGATGGGGTGAAGTCACCCATGTAAAAGCCTAATTTTGAAGATGCACACAAATCGGGAGTCAAACTGGGGATTTATATTCTGATTCCATGCCTAATGTCAGCATGTGCTATCTCCCATCATGGGGGACAAATGGACGTGTTTTGGGGGTGCAACACCTTCCTTTCACCTACTTGAGTTTTGAGGAAGGGGTTGCAGGCACAAAACTTGAGGCAGATAGCACATATTGAAATACTGTGTGCATCTTCAAAATTAGGCTTTTTTAAAATGTCAACATTTTTGAAAAAAAACACAAAATAGTGCCAATTATTTTAAAAATTTAATTCTTCCAAGGGCATCAATCATGTTCTTAAGTTTTACTTCAATATCCATAGTTTTTTGTTTGATAATGTGTAAATCCTGACTACATCACATGATGTCCTGGATTAGCCTTTGGGCACTGTCACTGCTGAAATTATCTGACTGTTCTTCCACAACCTGTACATCACCTAAAAATCAAAAAAACACACCATGTATTAGAAATATGCAAGCCTACATCTCTTATTACCTGAAGCTGGGGTGTCAGACACTCACCTGTTGTGGCTCAATCTCGACCACCTCTCCTTCCTCTACATCCTCTGTTTGTGACCTCTGTTCCCCTTGTTCAGGAGGTGAGGGGGTCCCTGGTGACCTCATATTTCCCGATTCTTTGCTCCCCTATGAGAATGAAACAAAAGGTATACTTAGCACACAGATATTTGAGGCAACAAATATGAATGATAAACATTGCTTGGAAGTGGGGTACATTTGTCTGTTTGGGTAGAATTACAAGCGTAAGACATGATTTATGCCCTTACTAAAGCTGGAATATTTACCTTTTTTGGGGGTATCCAATGGAGTACCTGTGTTTGACACCCAAACAAGTTTGTTCTTGTGTCCCACACTAATGCACCTAGTCCAGATGTGTAAACAGCTGCTGACTGTCATCTCCATACATTACACTGAATCTAGTTTGCTATTCCTTCTAGGTTCAAACACATCTAGACAACAATGTCCTAAACCTCTTTTATTAAATTCAAAAATAACATGAACAAATGTATTTAATCAGGTATCTGGTAAAACATTGTATTTATTTAGGAAACGAACGATGTAGCCATTTTTAAATGTACAACACCATAAAGAAAAACACATGGCGCAAATATTAATAATAATAGGAACACACGACAAATACTTTTTCGAAGAACTTTCTTGATCTTTCTATATTGATGCTGCTCTCTTAATTTGAGGTCTGACCAGTGTTTCCTCAATTGATCCTTGGATCGTCGTACCCCAAAATTCCTGTACAGACTCTTCACAACTTTAGTCATGATCTTGGCCTTTCTCAAATTTGGGTTTGGGTATGGACCATAATTCCCGTCATAGTCATTCCTCCTCAAGATGTCGACCATCTCCAACATCTCAGCAAAGGACATATTTGTGGCCTTAAATCTCCTCCAGGATCGTGACGTTCCTAGTTCCGGGCTTTCCTCCTTCTCGTTACTGCTATTATTCTGCACCTGGTGTGTCTCCGCCATGTTCCTCTCCCACTGCGACGAAAGAGACAGGGCAGGGAATATTCTAGAAAGAACGTTAGGGGTGGGTGACACAGGTGGAGTTTCACGCATGCACAGTGTATATAAAGCTTAAACACGTGTGTGTCGTAACTACGTTCTGTGTGCAGAGGAAGGAGGAACGGAAGCGACGAACGTTATAACGAAGGTAAGATTTTTAACTTTGGTGACATGAGCGGACTATACTGAATCTAGACTGATGCCTATATTGGCTTTTAAGATTATCCTGAGATGAGCGTTTTTGTCTTTTGTTTGGTCTTGCAGAGAAAATGTATCGATTTAAAGACCAAGAATTCCTGGGCGAATTCCTGGATAAATACAGTGATATGTGAAATTTATGGGAGGTGAAAAACCCGTTATATCACAATAAAGCAGCTAGGAAGGCAACGCTGGAGAAGCTGCTTGAATTTGTAAAGACTCGGGCCCCCAATGCAGACATGAGGTCTCTGGAAACTAAAATTGGTAGCTTGAGAAGCACCTATAGGAAGGAGTATCAGAAGGTCCAGCAATCCCTGAGGTCAGGGGCAGCAGCAGATCAGGTGTATGTACCCAGTCTGTGGTACTATAACAGGATGCGTTTTCTCGATGACCAGATTGAGGGCAGGGAATCACTTTCAACTCTTCCAGCACCCCTTCCATCCAGCCTTCCCTCAACCCCAGCTGAAGCTTCCATGGACCAACCTGGGCCTTCCATCCAGGAGGAGATTGAGGATCCCAGTTGGAGGCAGGTATAGGATTTTTATACATATTTTTTATGTGAAAATGATGGTTGTCAACTAGATGTTATTATTGATAAGAAATTAATTATTTAACAAAAAGTGTTTCACATATCAATAGACAGTAGTGGCCAAAAATTATTGGGACAAGAATGAAAAATGCTGGGCTCAGAATGATAGTTCTTTCTATTTAGTAACATTAAATTTGCAACAGTCGTGAGCTGAAAATTGTGTGTGTTTGATGAACAAAAAATGAAAACTATGTCCCTTTTTCATATACAGGAAGACCTCAGCTAGGACGAGGCTCTGGCAAGTGGCACACAGGAGGAGGCGGGGGAAGGTGTCAGCCAGGAGGTGGCAGGGCCCAGTAACACCCAGTCTCAGGTGCTTCCCCTCTGCCTTCCATACAAAAGGCCCAGGAAGGGGACTAAAACAGAAGAGGCAGCACTGGCCCTCATCAAGGAGGCTAATGACGCCCTGAAATCCCCCTCGATGCTGTAGAGGCCTATGGCATCTACATAGCCTCCAATTTACAGCAAATGGAGGAGGGCCAACGGTGCAAATGTGAAAAAATTATTTTTACAACCATCCACAAGGGGTTGAGTGATGAACTAACTGACGACGACCACCTGTGTGCGCTCCCCCATCCTCCTCCTCCTCCTCCTTCCACAAGTCCACCTCCAGGGAAGGCTGCAGGGAAGGCTGTATGGAAGAATAGAAAGTGACTGGCTCCCTTTAGTCTGGTCTGAAGAACACACAGCCTGTTGTAGTACCACAGCCTGGGTACATATGTCATCTGCTGCTGTCCCTGTTCGCAAATTCAAGCACTTTATCCAGCGTTGCCTTCATCTTTATTTTGTTTTTATGATGTTAAATAAATTGTGATTTTTTTTTCCCAGAAAATAGTTGCCTATGTGTTTTTCTTCAAATAGCAAATATAACATTTTTGGGTGAGTAGGCAGGTACATTTCAAACATACAATGACAAAATTAACAAGGGACATCAACAACAAACAGGTTTACAAATACAACATAATAATGGTGTTGTGGAAACGTGACATAAAAAAATAAAAAGGAGAGCACTAGAAAATAATACAATAATCCAAAAATGTATATTAATGAAAAAAAAGGACTTTACAAACAAAAAAAACATATATATTATGTAGATCTTGCTTACATTAAAATAAAGATTATTCAGGAGATACCTAGAAATAATAAAAAAATAAGTTTGTGATAACTCTGTGTGAATATGAGCAGCAAAACAACTTCATTCTTCAAGCATTATATAAAGAAGAGAATGCGCGGCATTGAACAATTTAAAAATTTGCAGTGTGAAGAATCTGCTATCTCCATTACGAACGCTAGTTTTACCAGACTGAGCGGTTCCGTCTCGTACTGGATTTTCAGCATGCGTGATTTTTTGGCGTGTTGGAATTGCATACGCACGATCGGAATTACCGATAGAAAGTTTTTCCGTGGGGAAAATTGAGAACATGCTATCAATTTTTGGCTGGCGGGAATTCAGACAGCTAAATTCCGATGGAGCATACACACGGTCGCATTTTCCGATGAAAAGCTCTCATCAGTCTTTTTCTGGCCGATCGTGTGTACGCGGCATTAGTCAAACTATTACATCACATTAAAGACTGTTACTCAAATGGTTAACAATTTTTTTTTAAAGTAGTTGTAAACTCTGTTATACCACTTATGCCTACAGGTAAGCCTATAATAAAGCCTACCTGTAGGTACTGTAAATGTCTCCTAAATTTGCACAGTTTAGGAGATATTCACTATATGCGCTGCTGCCGACGTCATCAGCTCATGCGCACCGAAGAAATGGCCAGCTTGTGATGTTTCTTCAGTACCCGTGCCATGACTGGCGGCACCCGCGCTCCGGTGAAAGATGTCAGCCGTGGGAGCGGCACTGTAGGGCATTGTTCTAAGGTAAGTATTTCATAATGAGCTAGTATGCGACGCATACTAGCTCATTAAGCCTTTGTCTTGCAGGTTTTTTGGAGTTTTCTTCTGAGGTTTACACGGAGAAGAACCTTCAACATTACATACTTTGTTATGACTTTAAATCATATAAGGCAGGGACTGATGTGCAATATAGAATATGTAAAGCTCTGCGTAAATTGAACATGCTATATAAGTACCTATAATAAATAATAAAAAAAAAAAATATAGGGATGAACAGCCACATGAATGTATGGGGCATCCCTATTACTTGTGCCCTCATGATGTCAGCAGCAGGAAGAGATTCGAAATGTCAGAACAGGAATAAGAGTTCATGGAAAGTTGGCGCGGGAAGACTGCATGAGGACCTAATGAAGGACTAGAGCATAGATGAAGATAAACAGGTTTTGGAGATTCTTCTAACAGCTGCCTCCGTTCAACTCTCCTCTGGTCCCCTGAGCTCCTGACTACTCATCCATGGGTGACAGGGACACATTCCATCACTAACCAGTTGCTATGTATTCTCTGTGACTCATCCTGAGAACACAGCAGAGACATTCAGCCTGTGGCTACCCAGCTGTTGTGGAACTACAAGCCCCAGCATGCTGGACTAAACTTTGAGGATGCCCGATGATAGATTTGTCTCCAAACACTAAAAAAACAAGTGGTCAGGTTGTGGTATACATCTCGACCCCAGAGCTGCGTAATGTAATATATATATATATATATATATATATATATATATATATATATATATATATATATATATATATATGTATGTATGAAGCGCTCAGACACGTTTTATTCCGTGTAGCGTATCTTCCCGCCGACCGTTATCCCAGAGAGAGGGAGTATCAGCATCACAGGATGAGAGGCTGCCCTGCTCACTTTCACAACCATGTCTTTGGCCCAGAAAACAACCCAATGGGGGTTATTTACGAAAGGCAACTCCACTTTGCAGTGCAAGTGCACTTGGAAGTGCAGTCGCTGTAAGGCCGCGTACACACGAGCGGACTGTATGGCCTACTTAGTCCGTCATACAATCCGACGGACAGTCCCTCATACTTTCGAATGAACGGACTTGACCACACACGGATGCACAAACAGTCCGTCGAAAAGCTTGTGCGATGACGTGTACAGCACGTAGGACGGGACTAGAAATAGGAAGTCCAATACACAGCAATGCACCCTTCCGCCGTGTAAATCCTTTCTGAGCATGCGCCATTCTTAGTCCGTCGAACTAGCCTACTGACGAGCGGATTGTCCGCTGAAACCAAAGTATGACGGACAGAATTTCGAAAAATCCAAAATACTTAGTACGCCAGACTGCACGCTGAAAAAGTCCGCTGAAGCCCACACACGAGCGGACTGTCCGCTGAAATGTGTTTCGACGGACTAAGTAGGCCATACAGTCCGCCCGTGTGTACGCGGCCTAAATCTAAGGGATAGATCTGAAATGAGGGGAAGCTCTGCTGATTTTATCATCCAATCATGTGCAAGCTAAAATGCAGTTTTTTTATTTTCCTTGCATTTCCCACTTAGATCTACAGTGACTGCACTTCCAAGTGCACTTTCTGTGCACTTTCAAGTGTACTTGCAGTGCAAAGTGGATTTTCCTTTAGTAAATAACCCCCAATGCGGGATATATTTGATTTCTAGAACAACAGAGTTTGCAGTCTGTTTCCAGATCCTATGTCTGTTTGTAGACATGAGCGGTATGTTCCGTTCCAAATTAACTTTCTGACAAATTCTTCATTATTCACATATATTCCAATATTTACAGTATAAAAAAAAAAATTACAGTGTAAACCAAATTTACCAAATGCTCCAAATAATGAATGACGAAATTCGTCCAAATTTCTGAAATTTGAATGAAATTTTACATCAAATTCCATTCAAATTCGAACTGTATAAAAAGAAAAAAATGCGCAACCAAAAAATGTATGTAAAATAATGTGGTGTGAAAAAAGTTGTACTTTACCAACAATGTAGCAGTTAGCTACTTGTAACTAAAAACACATATAACTGTGATTAGACACTTATTGACAATTTCAGAAAAAAGAAACAATCCTATGCAATATAGTCCATAGACTGATGTAAGTTGTGGCACCCGGACACAAAACTTCATAGGGTATCAAAGCAAAAAATGATTAAACGATTCTGTTCCGTTCCTTAATAATTAAAGCAAACCGCCTCTTACCAGATCAGGTGGATCTCAAATTCTAGAGATCATACGAGCACACACAGGAGGGATAGATTCAGCAACAGATGAAGCAATCAGCGATACCAAAATCCTTCCTCCTACTCCCGCTCAGCACTGCTACAGTATTATTTTCCTGGATCACTCCATGCAAAGGTAGGTGTTATAGAATAGAAGATAGAGGCTTCATGGTGCAGTACTTAAGAAAGTTTTATTCACATACAGTTTTCCATCAGCACTGACATCCAACACGAGTGGGATACAAAATTCAAAGCAGCCACGGCTTCAGCCAGCCAGCTGATGCGTAATGATGTCAAACCCTATAGCTCCACTCGACGCGTTTCCCCGTAGAAGGCATCGACTGGGAAAGGTTTGAATTCGAACTGTAAACAAACTCTAATTAAGTCTTTTATTTTTAGTCTCTGAATGCAAAGACTGTGTGTGTTAATGGAGTACCATTTGAAAACAATGCTGTTTTTGTTAAGCCAACGGTGATTTAAAGAGTTATTGTAATCATTTGATGGAGATTTGTCTTTTGTTTGTTCATTTTGCCGCATTCGAATAAAAAAAAATATATATCATTTTTGTTTCGACTAATTCGAAATTTATCGATTTGAATGTTTCAAATTGCAATAAAAAAAATCGTTACATTCAAAAAAAGACAAAACGAATTCCAAATAAAAATTTTGAATACGAATTAAACGAATCAACTAAATTTAATGAAACTAAAAAACTAGATTAACGAATCAAAAAATGAATTTTTTCATTATGCACGTGTCTATCTGTTTCTGTTCCAGCGTAAGGCTGGCCATAGATTGATCATTTCTTTCTCAATCAGCTAGCAGGCTGAAAAAAAAAAAAAGAATGGATTCCCCTATCTACGTAAGCAATCCTCCCTGCTGTGCTATTGTATTCTGACAGTGGGGGCTCCTCAGTTGTTAGAATACACTGATCCGAGCTGCAGCCAACGGGCTGTAAACACTGATCGAACATTTTCCTGTATTTGAAATTTGTCAGGTCTCTGCTGAACTCGTTAAATGGCCAACTTTAGAGTCCAATAGCACTAACAGCTATCTGCTGGCCTACAAAGGCTCATAAGGGCCGGGAGGGGAGTCGAAAAGGATTTGCCCTCTTACAATAAAAATCGCTAAAGCTGCCCATACAAGATTTCTTTTGTTTGATCCTGTGGGATGAACGAAAAATCAAATGCTAAACAGCATGGATGGGCAAATCTCTTTTGCCTGGCTATTGTATTCTCCCAGCCGGCCCCTGCAGGGTCAAGACAATCCAAAGAGTGCCTGCCTCCGGTTGGATGCAGCTGCTGTTCAGCTGACAGTTTTCCGCCTGACTCCTTTGATTTTGGATGATGTTGAAAGTGCCACCCACACCTCAAATTTCAGCAGGAACAAGGCCCCTCATCCATAATGAAACAAAAAGTGGAGTTGGGCTTTAAGGCTGAACTCCAGCAAACAGTGAAAAGCACAGATGAGATAAACATAAGGTATCTATTTTACCGGCCACTGTATTAGGTACACCTTACTAGTACAGAGTTGGACCTTCAGAACTGCCTTAATTCTTCTTGGCAAAGGTTCAGCAAGATGTTAGAAACATTCCTCAGAGATTTTGGTCCATATTGACATGATAGCATCACGCAGTTGCTGCAGATTTGTCAGCTGCATATCCATGATGTGAATCTCCCATTCCACCACATCCCAAATGTGCTCTTTTGGATTGAGATCTGGTGACTGTGGAGGCCATTGGAGTACAGTGACCTCATTGTCATGTCCAAAAAACCCATGGGGAGATGATTAGAGCTTTGTGACATGGTGTATTATCTTGCTGGAAGGAGCCATCAGAAGATGCAGTCATAAAGGGATGGGCATGGTCAGCAACAATACTCAGGTAGGCCGTGGTGTTTAAATGATGCTTAATTGGTACTAAGGGGCCCAAAGTGTGTCAAGAAAATATCCCCCACACCATTACACCACCACCAGCCTAAACCGTTAATTCAAGGCAGGACGGATCCATGCTTTAGTGTTGTTTGCATCAGATTCTGGCCCTACCATCTGAATGTCGGAGCTGAAATTGAGACTCGTCAGACCAGTCAACATTTTTCCAATCTTCTAATGTGCAATTTTGGTGAGCTTGTGCGAATTGTAGCCTCACTTTCCTGTTCTTAGCTAACAGGAGTAGCACCCGGTGTGGTCTTCTGCTGCTTCAGAGATGGTATTCTGCATACCTTGGCTGTATCGAGTGGTTATTTGGGTTACTCTTGCTTTTCTATCATCTTGGACCAGTCTGCCCATTATCCTCTGACCTTTGACATCAACAAGGCATTTTCCTCCACACAACTGCCACTCACCTTATATTTTTTCTTTTTCGGACCATTCTCTATAAGCCCTAGAGATGAATGGGTGTGAAAATCCCAGTAGATCATCAGTTTCTGAAATACTCAGACCAGTCTGTCTGGCACCAACAATTATGCCACGTGCAAAGTCACTTAAATCCCCTTTCTTCCCCATTCCGGTGCTCAGTTTGAACATCAGCAAGTCGTCTTCATCACATCTGGATAAATAAATGCATTGAGCTGCTGCAATGTGATTGGCCGATTAGCAATTTGTGTTACCAATTGAACAGGTGTACCTAATAAAGTGACCAGTGGTGAGTGTATATTTCTGTCCACCCAGTCCTGAGATTTACAAAGCTCTGCTACGCAGTACAGCTTTCCCTGATAGTGGAGGAGACCTGATTTTTCTCTATCGCAGTTCAGTAACACATACAAGTCTCCTCCCCAGCCCCACCCTGTGACTGGACAGTAAACCTAGGTTCACACTGACTGCAGGATTGAAATCATGCTGAACTCACATGATTTCATTCCTGCATCTCATTCTGACTTTGGGGGCGATTTCAGAGACATCTGTGTGGCTTCCTGCACAGATGTCTATACGAATCGCACCCCAAAGTCGCTAAAATTAGTACAGAAACCACTTTTGGGAGTCTGTGCAGCGTCGCAAATACGGCGTTTCACCAATTCGGATGGTACCATTGCCGGCAATAGCTGCCGATGCCAAATCGCATCAATGTGAACCTAGTCTCAATGGAGAAGCAGCACACTGATGAGCTCATCTCTCCATCAATCTACTCTCTCCTACTATTATGCTCATTACACTGCAACACAATTGACTGACTTCTTGTGCTGCTTCCCATTCCCCAGGTCTGAGCTCTGTTGTACATAGACTCCAAGAGGCAGATGCCAGGTCAAACTAAGGTACTTACACTGCATGCATCCTGCCATGGGATATATATTTCTATCCATCCAGTCCTGAGATTTACACAGCTTTGCATCACAGCACAGCTTTGCCTCACAGGGTAGGAGACCTGATTAAACTGTGCTGCAGTTCAGTTAGGCAGGCCATAGATTATGTGATTTTCTTTCCTGTAACCACAGTTCGCAGGAAAGAAAATCGATCCCGTGGAGCAACTGTGTTGCGTGGGGAGCCGCCTCTGCCGAGAGAGAGCACAATGATTACTGCTAGAACCAATAGCCACTGGCAATAATCCCATGCTAAAACCCCAAAATGCTGGATATACACAAGTCGATTGATGGATCAGCCCGCCCATAGATGGATCGAATCTTGGCCGGTCCCTGCTGAACCCACAGAGATTCAATCTATCTATGTCTGGCTTACAACTTACAGGTCTTCTCCCAATCCCACCCTGCAACTGGACAGTGAAAAGAGAACCAGCACAATGATAAACTATGTCCCCATCACTCTGCCCCCTCCTTCTATCAATATATTCATTACACTGCAGCACCTTTGATTGTTTTTTTGTGTTTCGTAACCCTCCCCAGGTCTAAGCTCTGCTGTACGGAGACTCCAAGAGCGCGATACCAAGTCAAATTTAGGTATGTACACTGCATGCAATGAAAAAAAAAACACTTTTAGGAAAGTATTAATTAATACAAAGCTGCACTAAGTTTACACCGTTCTAGATTTCAGCTTTAAACTTCACACAAGCTGACATCTCTCACACAGCTCCCCACCCAACCTCTAAATTATTACTGTACTCTGGATTGTCTCGTCAGCACAGGCTCTTTTATGGTGACAGGAAACATGGGAAGTGTTATAAAACTTGAAATGTACAGAGTTTATCCATCAAGTATCCATTATCAACCAGTAGAATGGAGAAAGTCTTAGTTCCCTATGTTCCTTTGCTGGTGGTGCTGGATCATACAAAACACCTAGAGAGGTACCTGGTACTCAGATGTCCCCCAAGCCTGGGAGGGTCCTTTGTTAGGATAGGGGTCCACATGCTGACAGAAATAGACCTTGCTACAGGTAACCAGGGTAACTAAATGTTGGCACTCATTAAGATGTCCCCAGATTTGGATAGGGGTCCACATGCTGATAGAAATATACCTTAATAAAGAAAACGAAAGTAACTGAACATCGGCACTCATCAGATGCCCCCAGGTTTCTCCCAAGCCTGGGAGGGTCCTCTTCTAGCTTAGAGGTCTACATGCTGCTAGAAAAAGGCATAGATACAGGAGTCTAGGGTTAACTGAATGTTGGCACTCATAGGATGCCCCCAAGTTTCACCCAAGCTTGTAAGGTATTCAGTTAGGATACGGGTCCACATGCTGATAGAAGTAGACCTTGATGGAGGAGACTAGGGTAACTGAACATTGGCACTAGGTTCCTCCTAAGCTTCGGAGGGTCTTTTGCTAGGATAGGGGTTTACATCATGATAGAAATAGCTCTTTATACAGGAGACCAGGGTAAGCCCTTGTTCACACTGATGCGATTTCCGATGCGCAACAGACGGCATTGACATGATAAGTGAAATAATATGTTTCTATGGAGGCTGTTCACATATATGTAGTCTGAGCACAATGCAATTTTAAAAAGGGTCCTGTGTGTTTTTTATACGATGCAGTGTGATTTTTAGCCCCATATAGTTGAATGGAAAACGTATAGATTTTGAAATATGATGCGATTTCAGAGCTTTTTCTAGGATTCTGTTCTGTGTTGAGAGAAAGAGAGAGACCAGGCAATCAATTAAAATCACAAGTACATCAAAAACGCATTGCAAAGGCAGTGGTATTGCAGATGAATGTGGGTGACGTCACACTGGCTGTAGTCCTTCAAATTGCACTACAAAACTCATTCAAATTGCACCGCATTGGTGTGAACCTACCCTAACTGAACGTTGGCACTCATAAAATGCCCCCAGGTTTCATCCAAGCTTGGAAAGGTCTTCAGGTAAGCCCCATACACACTATCAGATTTTCTGCTGATTTTTTCCTTCAGATTTACCAAAACCATATAATATGAGGTCAAACCTTAGGAGTTTCAATTTGTATGCAATCAGGCAGGCCCTTCTACTACATGGTTTTAAATCTGAAAACAAAAATCAGCAGAAAATCTGATAATGTGTATGGGGCTTGGATAGAGGTCTTCAAGCTTATAGAAACAGGCCTTTATACAAGAGACTAGGGTAAATGAACATCGGCACTAGGGATGAGCTTCGTGTTCGAGTCGAACGCATGTTCGACTCGAACATCGGTCGTTCGTGCGTTCGCCGAATTCCGAACGTTTGGGCCGTTCGCGGCAAAATTCGTGTGGCCCACAATGCACTGCGATGGCGCAATGCATTGCTGTCTCACGATTGGCCAAGCATGCACTGTGACCCCGCATGCTTGGCCAATCGCAGCGCCAGCAGCGAGGAGAGCAATGGTTGGACACAGGCATCCTGCCTGTGGCCAATCATAGCTCAGCCTGTGTAGTGCACGCCCCACACTATATAAAGCCGCCTTTCAGGCGGCCTCGTGTAGTGTTTGTTAGCATCTGAAGCAGTGGGTGTTCTGTGTACCTTCAACACAGTTACACACCAATCGTTTTTGGCTGATTTACTATTTTGCTCTTGTGTAGTGGTTACTGTCTGTGCCCTGACCGCAGTATACACCACTATATTCACCTCACCTATATAGCTAGTGATCTAGCTTTAATAATAGAGCTTGCAGTCAGTAGTGTTAGTGCGTGCTGTCTGCGTGCTCTGTACCCAGTACATACCACTATATACACCTACATAGCTGTTCTCTATTTGAGCCCGATTGTCATCTGCTGGAGTTATTGGAAGTTGTGCTGTGCTTCCAGCACAGCACAGTATACATCTGTATATACCCCTTTAACTCTGCTGTTTTCTGGTTATTGTCTGCGTGCCCTGACCGCAGTATACACCGTGATATTCACCTCACCTATATAGCTAGTGGTCCATCTTTAACAATAGAGCTTGCAGTCAGTAGTGTCACTCAGGAGATAGTGCGTGCTGTGTGCGTGCAGTCTGTACCCAGTACATACCGCTATTATCCACCTACATAGCTGTTCTCTATTTGGGCCCGATTGTCATCTGCGGGAGTTATTGGAAGTTGTGTGTGCCTCCAGCACAGCACAGTATACATCTGTATATACCCCTTTAACTCTGCTGTTTTCTGGTTATTGTCTGCGTGCCCTGACCGCAGTATACACCGTGATATTCACCTCACCTATATAGCTAGTGGTCCATCTTTAACAATAGAGCTTGCAGTCAGTAGTGTCACTCAGGAGATAGTGCGTGCTGTGTGCGTGCTCTGTACCCAGTACATACCGCTATTATCCACCTACATAGCTGTTCTCTATTTGGGCCCGATTGTCATCTGCGGGAGTTATTGGAAGTTGTGTGTGCCTCCAGCACAGCACAGTATACATCTATATATACCCCTTTAACTCTGCTGTTCTATAAAAAAGGCATCTGCAGGAGTTAGTGGGTGTTGTGTGCCTCCAGCACAATATAAACTACCCAACCACTGTTTTACCCAACTCCCTTCAGGCCATTACGATGTCTGGAAGGCCAGCAAGGAGAGGCAGACAGGTGCGAGACGATAAAAGAGGGCAAGCAGGCTCTGTGTCTAGAGACAACAGTGCTGGTCGTGGACGCGGTGCATTGTCATCAGCACGTGGCCATGGGACATGCTTGTCCTTCTTTTCTGCAGCTGGACATGTTGAACCGCAACATGCCAACGACTTGGTAGAGTGGATGACCAAGCCCTCTTCATCCTCCTCATCCTCTCTCACCCAGTCTCAGGGTAGTAGAAAAGCAGCTGCCAACACATCGTCGTCCCTCCTCTCAATGTCATCATCAGTGACTCCTTCCCTAGACCCACCACGTCCTCCTGAGGAGTCTCCTGAACTCTTTGAGCACAGTGTTGGGTACATGCTCCAGGAGGATGCCCAGTGTTTGGTGGGCTCTGATGATGACACTCAGCTAGAGGAAGGCAGTAGCGTGAGCGCAGAGAGAGAGGATGCTCAAGAAGCACAGCAATCTGGCAGTCATGTTCCACAAGCTGCAGCATACTGCCAGGTTTGCTACAGCGATGAAGAGGGAGGGGATGATGAGGGCACTGACTCCACGTGGGTGCCTGGAAGGAGGGAGGAGGAGGAGGAGGAGGAGGAGACACATGTCCAACGAGGCAGGATGCCCTCCGGGGGCCAGCTTAGGGGCAGCACACCGACGGAATCACACCGCAGAGCTCCGCCTGCGCAGAGCGCTTCCTCTGCGCGTTATTCTAAAAGTTCTTTGGTGTGGGCCTTTTTTGAGACGAGTGCATCAGATCGCACCGCTGCTATTTGCAACATATGTCTCAAGCGTATCTCACGTGGCCAAAACATCAGCCGCTTGGGCACCACATGCTTGACCAGACATATGTTGACCTGCCATGCAGCTCGTTGGCAAGCGTACCTGAAAGACCCACACCAAAGAACAAAGCGGACCTCTCCTTGCTCCTCATCAGCTGGCATCTCTAACCCCACTAGACCTTCAGTCCTCTCTGAAACCTGCTCTGAGAGGAATGAAGGTGTAGAATTAGGTGTGTCACAGCCAAGTGCTTCCGGGAACTCTGCTAGTGGTACATCCACATCCGATTATAGCAGGCAAATGTCCCTGCCCCAGCTGCTGGACCGGCAGAAGAAGTTTACTCCCAGCCATCCACATGCCCAGCGGTTGAATGCTAGCTTGGCTAAATTGCTAGCACTTCAACTGCTGCCTTTTCAGTTGGTAGACTCGGCCCCCTTCCGTGAGTTTGTACAATGTGTGGTTCCTCAGTGGCAGGTCCCCAAACGCCACTTTTTCTCACGGAAGGCGATTCCGGCTCTCTACCGGCATGTGGAAGGCAATGTCCTTGCCTCGCTGGACAGGGCGGTCAGCGGTAAGGTGCATATTACCGCTGACTCATGGTCCAGCAGGCATGGACAGGGACGTTACCTGTCTTTCACGGCCCATTGGGTCACCCTTCTGGCTGCTGGGAAGGATGCAGGACAAGGTGCAGTAGTGTTGGAGGTTGTTCCGCCACCACGCCTCCAAAATGCTACTATTGGTTGTGACACACCTCTCTCCTCCACCCCCTCCTCTTCTTCTTCCTCCATGGCCTCTTCCAGTGCTCTGTCCTCAGAACCAGCGGTGCTCCGTAGGCGTTGCAGGGGCTACGCAAGTACGCAGGCAAAACGATGCCATGCCGTGCTTGCGCTGGTTTGTTTGGGGGACAGGAGCCACACTGGGGCGGATGTTTTGTCAGCTCTGCAGGGGCAGGCCGAGAGGTGGTTGACGCCACGCCAGCTTAAGCCAGGGATGGTGGTTTGCGACAATGGCACCAACGTCCTTAACCTGGTGGTGCAGCGGTTCTTGGGCAGGTACCCCGGCTTACAGGATGTCCTGAAACAGGCCAGGAGAGTCTGTGTGCATTTCCGCCGATCATTTAATGCCTGTGCTCGGCTGGCTGAGCTCCAAAAGGAGTTGAACCTGCCCAAGAACCGCCTTATATGTGACATGCCCACCAGATGGAACTCAACATTGGCCATGCTGCAGCGGCTGCACACGCAGCAGAGGGCCATCAATGAGTACCTGTGCGACTACGGCACCAGGACAGGGTCAGGGGAGCTTGGTTTTTTCTCACCACGCCAGTGGGGCATGATCAGGGATGCATGCACTGTCCTGTCACCGTTTGAGGAGGCCACAAGGATGGTGAGCAGTGACAGTGCATGCATCAGTGACACTGTACCTCTTGTCCACCTCTTGGAGCATACGCTGCGTGGAATAATGGACAGGGCACTTGAGGCAGAACAGAGGCAGGAAGAGGAGGACTTCCTTGCCTCTCAAGGCCCCCTTTATCCAGACAGTGTTCCTGCTGTGCCACCCATCACACAGGAAGAGGGTGAGGAGGAGGAAGAGGAGGAGGAGGATGATTGTGTCAGCATGGAGGTGGAGGCTGGCACTCAGCATCAGCATCAGCAGCAGCAGTCTTATAGGGATGATTTACAGTCCCAAGAAACACGTGGACTTGTACGTGGCTGGGAGGAGGTAGCTGCGGATCATGTTGTCCTTAGTGACCCAGAGGACTCCGGACCGAATGCCTCAGCTAACCTACGCTGCATGGCCTCCCTGATCCTGCAAAGCCTGCGGAAGGATCCTCGTATTCTTCGGATCAAGGAGAGGGACCATTACTGGCTGGCCACTCTCCTTGATCCACGGTACAAGGGTAAGGTTGCCGACCTTATCTTGCCATCGCAGAGGGAGCAGAGGATGAGACATCTCCGGGAGGCCTTGCAGAAAGCTCTGTGCAACGCGTTCCCAGAGACTGGGAGGTCACAAACTCCTGGTCCTGGACAACGTGTTGCTGAGGCATCAGTCAGAAGGAGCGGTGGAGAAGGTGGCCGTCTGACTGATGCTTTCAGACAATTTTTTAGTCCGCAGCCCCAAGGTATGATTGGTTCCAGCACCCATCGCCAGCGTCTAATTTACATGGTGCAGGAATACCTAGGGGCAAGGTCAGACTTGGACACCTTTCCCACTGAAAATCCTCTGGCTTACTGGGTCTTGAGGATGGATCACTGGCCAGAGCTTGCACAGTATGCAATTAAGCTACTGGCCTGTCCTGCATCCAGCGTTCTTTCGGAACGCACCTTCAGTGCTGCTGGTGGCTTTGTTACCGATCACAGGGTGCGCCTGTCCACCGAATCAGTTGATCGACTGACCTTCATCAAGATGAATCAGTCTTGGATCACCCACAGCTACCAAGCACCTGAAACTGATGTAACCGAATAATTTTTTTTGAAATACCACATCCCTTCAAGACTGCCTATGCTGATGCTGAGTGACTGTCCTGTTATGTTGATTGTCTATCCTTTTCCTCCTCCGCTGATATGTTGGAAGAACATTTTTGGTTCTGGGTGATGCCAGCAGCCCAATTTTTCTGCCCCTGTTTAACAGGGGCGTTTAAGTACAATTTTTGATGCAATGCTTTGCAGCAGGGCTAATTCCTGCAATAAAACTAGAGTGTATGGCAGAGGTTGCAGTGTGATGGCACCAGTGCCTAAGGCCCAATTTTTCTGCCCCTGTTTAACAGGGGCGTTTAAGTAAAATTTTTGATGCAATGCTTTGCAGCAGGGCTAATTCCTGCAATAAAACTAGAGTATATGGCAGAGGTTGCAGTGTGATGGCACCAGTGCCTAAGGCCCAATTTTTCTGCCCCTGTTTAACAGGGGCGTTTAAGTACAATTTTTGATGCAATGCTTTGCAGCAGGGCTAATTCCTGCAATAAAACTAGAGTGTATGGCAGAGGTTGCAGTGTGATGGCACCAGTGCCTAAGGCCCAATTTTTCTGCCCCTGTTTAACAGGAGCGTTGAAGTAAAATTTTTGATGCAATGCTTTGCAGCAGGGCTAATTCCTGCAATAAAACTAGAGTGTATGGCAGAGGTTGCAGTGTGATGGCACCAGTGCCTAAGGCCCAATTTTTCTGCCCCTGTTTAACAGGGGCGTTTAAGTACAATTTTTGATGCAATGCTTTGCAGCAGGGCTAATTCCTGCAATAAAACTAGAGTGTATGGCAGAGGTTGCAGTGTGATGGCACCAGTGCCTAAGGCCCAATTTTTCTGCCCCTGTTTAACAGGGACATGTAATTACAATTCTTGATATAATATTTCACAGGAGGGCCCCTTCCTGTGCCCACCCAGAGTAACGGTGAGGACTTATAGTGTTGTGGCACCAGCACCACAACCACCAAAGGTCAATTTTTCTACCACTGTTCAACAATGGCATGTAATTACAATTCTTGATATAATCGTTCACAGCAGGGCGCTCCAGCGCCCACCAAGAGTCACTTTGAGGGCTTACAATGTTGTTGCAAAACCAACACCTTGTTCCGCCATTTCTGCAGAGCATATAGGGCAGGCCCCTACTTTCAAACATCCAATTTACAAACATCTCCTACTTGCAAACGGAAGGAGACAACAGCAAGTGAGATGAAAAAAGATGGACGACAAAACAAATTATACAGGGGTGATAACCCTTCCCTATGTTTTCCAAAAAGCTTAAAAATAGTTTTTTTGACTGGAGCTACACTTTAAAAATGTACCAGTTGAAAATTACAAACAGATTCAACTTAACACAACAAACCTTCACAGTCCCTGTCTTGTTTGCACCGCCTGTATACTGCTGTTCTGAGTATATAGGGCCTGGGGGCCACACGCATTTCCTTTTTTTTAATATGGGTACGGGGTTCCCCTTAATATGCGTACGAAACCCAAAGGGGCTGGTAATGGGCAGGGAGGGCTACCCATGCCATTTTTCTGAATGATTTTCAACCATATTGCAGGAACCAGATATAACATTAAAACCGCAAGCAGTTTTAAATGGTGTTATTTCCGTTTAATGTCATTTTGTGCAGGGACTGTTCTAAACACGGGAAACATGTGGCACTTCGAACGTTCGAGTCCCATAGACTTCAATGGGGTTCTAACGGGGGGTGTTCGGCTCATCCCTAATCGGCACTCATAGGATATCCCCAGGTTTCATCCAAGCTTGGGAAGGTCTTCAGCTGGGATAGAGGTCTTCATGCTGATAGAAACAGACCTTTATACAAGAGACTAGGCTAAATGAACATCAGCACTAGGGATGAGCCGAACATCCCCCGGTTCGGTTCGCACCAGAACTTGCGAACGACCCCCGCGTTCGGTACGAACGTTAGAACCCCATTGAAGTCTATGGGACTCGAACGTTCGAATTGGAAAGTGCTAATTTTAACGGCTAATATGCAAGATAGTGTCCTAAAAAGGGTTTGGGGACCTGCCTCCTGCCTCAGGGGACATGGGTCACTGCAAAAAAAAAGTTTTAAAAACTGCCGTTTTGGCGGGAGCACTGATTTTAATGACGATTAAAGTGAAAAAAAAAAAGTGAAATATTCCTTTAAATATGGTGCCTGGGGGGTGTCTGTAGTATGCCTGTGAAGTGCGACGTGTTTCCCGTGTTTAGAACAGTCCCTGCACAAAATGACATTAAACGGAAATAACACCATTTAAAACTGCTTGCGGTTTTAATGTTATATCTGGTTCCTGCAATATGGTTGAAAATCATTGAGAAACATGGCATGGGTAGCCCTCCCTGCCCATTACCAGCCTATTTGGGTCTTGTACGCATATTAAGGGGAACCCCGTACCCATATTAAAAAAAGGAAATGCGTGTGGCCCCCAGGCCCTATATACTCAGAACAGCAGTATACAGGCGGTGCAAACAAGACAGGGACTGTGTAGGTTTGTTGTGTTAAGTTGAATCTGTTTGTCATTTTCAACCGGTACATTTTTAAAGTGTAGCTCCAGTCAAAAAAACTATCTTTAAGCTTTTTGGAAAACATAGGGAAGGGTTATCACCCCTGTATAATTTGTTTTGTCGTCCATCTTTTTTCATCTCACTTGCTGTTGTCTCCTTGCGTTTGCAAGTAGGAGATGTTTGTAAGTTGGATGTTTGAAAGTAGGGGCCTGCCCTATATTATAGCGGTATGTACTGGGTACAGAGCACGCAGACAGCACGCACTATCTCCTAACACTACTGACTGCAAGCTCTATTATTAACCACTTGTTAGCCCAATGTTTGCATAAAGTGAAAGATGAAGTTATGCTGAGTAAATAGATATCAAACATGTCACTCTTCAAAATTGCACATGCCCGTGGAATGGCGCCAAACGTCGCTACTTAAAAAATCCCCATAGGCGACGCTTTAATTTTTTTTTTACTGGTTACATGTTTTGAGTTGCAGAGGAGGTCTAGGACTAGAATTATTGCTCTCGCTCTAACATTCTCGGCGATACCTCACATGTGTGGCACATGCGAGCACATGGGGACATGGGCGCTTTAATTTTTATTTTATTTTTTTATTGTTCATTTTACTTTATTTATTTTAGTTTGACATTTTTTTCCCCAAAAATATATTTTTAATCACTTTTATTCCTATTACAAGAAATGTAAACATCCCTTGTAATAGGAATATGGGGTGACAGGTCCTCTTTACAGTGAAATCTGGGGGGTCAATATGACCCCACATCTCACCTCTAGGCTGGGAAGCCTGAAATAAAAAATATAAAAAAGATTCTGGCTTTGATCGTACTGGCGAGTTGGTAGAAGCACCGGAGGGCGGTGAGGGGTGGGGGGCGTCTATGGCTGGGTATTTCAGGGTATCACCGAGTATGGCTGGGTATCTCTGAGTATGGCTGGGTATGGCAATTTATGGCAGGGTATTACAGAGTATTGGCGGGGTATTGGCGGGGCACTACAGAGTAATAGCAGGGTACTGCAGAGTATTGGGGGGTACTACAGAGTAATGGCAGGGTACTGCAGAGTATTGGGGGTACTGCAGAGTAATGGCGGGTACTGCAGAGTAATGGCGGGTACTGCAGAGTATTGGGGGGTACTGCAGAGTAATGGGGGTTACTGCAGAGTAATGGGGGGTACTGCAGAGTAATGGCAGGGTACTGCACTGCAGAGTAATGGCAGGGTACTGCACTGCAGAGTAATGGCAGGGTACTGCAGAGTAATGGCGGATACTGCAGAGTAATGGCGGGTACTGCAGAGTATTGGGGGGTACTGCAGAGTAATGGGGGTTACTGCAGAGTAATGGGGGTACTGCAGAGTAATGGCAGGGTACTGCACTGCAGAGTAATGGCAGGGTACTGCACTGCAGAGTAATGGCGGGGTACTGCAGAGTAATGGCAGGGTACTGCAGAGTATGCACTGGTATTGCAGAGTATTGGCAGGGAATTGAGGGGTTAAATTTGGTGAGCAGCGATGTGGGCACTGCAGATGCAGCCCACATCGCTGCTGACACCGATCTCTTTCCCCTCCGCTGTACCGATTGGTACAGAGAGGGGAGGGAGGAACAGGCGTCATAACATGACGCCGGTTTGTTTACAAGTGATCACTCCGTCATTTGACGGGGCAATCACGTGGTAAACGGCCGCTATGAGCGGACGTTTACCGTGATCCGTGATGCGACCCGGCGGTCACGGATGCTCTCGAGTGCGCACACCTCGGGGCACGCGAGAGCAGAATTCTGGGAGGCCGTTAATTAACGGCCTCTCAGAGTTAAACAACCCCCCTGAAGCCGTTAATCGGCAATGGGCAGTTGTTAAATGGTTAAAGCTAGATCACTAGCTATATAGGTGAGGTGAATATAGTGGTGTATACTGCAGTCAGGGCACAGACAACAACCACTACACAGCAGCAAGATAGGAAATCAGCCAAAAACGATTGGTGTGTACTGTGTTGAAGGTACACAGAACACCCACTGCTTCAGATGCTAAGTAACACACTACACGAGGCCGCCTCAAAGGCGGCCTTATATAGTGTGGGGCGTGCACTACACAGCCTGAGCTATGATTGGCCACAGGCAGGATTCCTGTGGCCAATCATGGCTCTCCTCGCTGCCGGCGCTGCGATTGGCCAAGCATGCGGGGTCACAGTGCATGCTTGGCCAATCATGGGGCAGCAATGCACTGCGCCACCGCAGTGCATTGTGGTCCGCGCGCACGTCACCCGAATTTTGACGCGAACGGCCCAAACGTTCGGAATTCGCCAAACGGCCGAACGGCCAATGTTCGAGTCGAACGTACGTTCGACTCGAACACGAAGCTCATCCCTAATCAGCACTCATAGGATATTCCCAGGTTTCTCTCAAGCCTGGGATGGTATTCTCCTAGGGTACACATGCTTATAGATGGGACCACGATACAGGAATCTAAGGTAACTGAACACTGGCACTCATAAATTGCCCCACCTGTCTCCAAAGCTTGCAAGGGCCTTTTGTTAGGATAGGGGACTACATGCTGATAGAAATAGACCTTGATCCAGGAGACTCGGGTAACTGAATATTGAGTTTTCTCCACAATATAAAAAGCACCTGTCATCTGTAAGCCATTCTCTCTATCACTCATCTTTACCTGCAAACACCTGAATTGCCCGAAGGAGACTGTCACAGTCAGCAACCTTTTGTTAGACACATCTTCTAATCAGGGGAGAGCCTCCAAAAATATTCTGTGCTCACTTAACAAAAATACATGAACCATTTTTCCTGTTATAGGACACCTAACAGTTTTCTATTGTTCTAGAGCCAAGTTACCTGAAATTAAAGCAAAAGATTTTTTGAAGTGCACTGATAGTCAAAATGCTAAATCATATATTCATTTTCACCAAGTATTCCAGTTATTTCTAGCTGACTCCTATGAATCTGAATGATATTGAAGTTTTGTAAACTTACTTTGTAAAGATCCCCACACACTTCCTTCCCAGAATTCTACAACACGTAGTCACTATGTCCTGTGCGTAGGCATTGCTGTGTCACACATGTCTCACAGAGCCTGCCTTTTAAACTACAGAGGTACTGAGAGGAGGAGTTTCAGGAGGCGGAGACAGTACAGGAATCACTGCATGCAGCCAGCAAGGTACCATGGGATATGTAGTCCTTAGAAATGGGAAGTAAAAATGAGGTGGCACTGCAAAGCATGCAGGGAAACCAGGAAGTTGTGGAAAGAGATGGCTAGCAGACAGACAGAACTCACAACATGAAAGAAGATTCTTCAGGTAAGCGTATATTGGATTGTCCAATATAACTATTGTTTGTGCTGTTATTACAATGCTAATGAAAGTGTATCCTGTGACCATAGAACGCCTTTAAAACTAGACCACTATTTTGAGGTGGGAATCACATTTACAAAACTGATCAAAGGACCTGCACAAGGACACCACCATCAGAAACTCAGCAATGGATGGAACAGATATTATGGTTCTTCTGGTTCTAATATCGATGAGTGGAATATGTATAATCGCTATTATATTTTCTATACTCTTCCGACTGAAGTACATCTAAAGCTTAGAATTTGTGTACATATCCGCACCGGGATACCTTCAGCTGTCATTGTGCCCTTACTGGGTGTCACGTGCGTCCCTATACCTTGAAAGAGGGATCCCTCCAGGCATACCTGCCCGTATCTATCCAACTCAAAACTATAGTTAGGACCGTAGTAAACTGGGGTGCCTTGACATGGCCACTGCGACTTACACATAGGTTTGCATATTAAGGCATTCCCCTGCCATAACATTTCATTCTGACAGCGGATCCTGTTGCTGATTGACAAAAGTTTTTCAACATGTTCCATGTTGAGTGGGAATCGCCACACATTGGTCAAAATTCAGCCAGTCCTTGCTTAACTGACTGGATTTTGACCAATATATGGCCAGCTTAATACTATCCAACCCCCCCCCCCCCCCCCCCCCGATTGAGAAATGTGTCTCTGTTGCTCATCCTTTCAGAGTGCAGACACCTTAAGACAGGAAGTGTGTTACTGGTCAGATCACGAGGTGAAAATGAGGGGAAAAAAGCCTACTAAGAGAAAATGAATGCATTCACCACATACAGTGCCTTGCAAAAGCATTCACCCCTTTGACTTTTTACCTGCCTTTAGTTGAATGTTTTTTTTTATTCAAATTATATGTGATGGATCAGAACATAACAGTCTAAGTAAAATTAGAAAAACATATACATAAAACTATTTTTCAGAAATAAAAAACTGATAACTGGCATGTGCGTATGTATTCACCCCACTTTGTTATGAAGCTCTGGTGCAACCAATTACCCCCGGCTCTCATGTCATTGGATTTGATTGACAGCAGTGGGAGCCAATGGCTGTGCTGCTATCAATCTATCCAATCAGGACCAGCCAAGACACCGGCTGGAGCGGATGTGCTCGTCCCCGACACAGGAACGATAGGGCTCAGGTAAGTTTTTCACCTCAATGCATAGAATGCATTGAGGTGAAAAACCGTGAGAGTTTACAACCTCCTTAATATCACTTTAACATAGGATAGTAGACATGTAGCTCTAAGTCTATCTATCTATCTATCTATCTATCTATCTATCTATCTATCTATCTATCTATCTATCTATCTATCTATCTATCTATCTCAGCTGCAGATAGGGGTGCTAAAAAGTGCTGAAGGGCATTTTCAAACCAAAGGATTCCTGTTAATGGGAGTCAGTTGGATGGAAATATACTGATTTTCTAGAACCCGCAGCAGAACTTTGTAGACTGGGTGTTTGATTTTTAAACATGGAAAGTTAGGGGAAAATGTTTAGGTGCAGTACATTTTATTCATGTAGGGATGAGGTGATGGAAGGTGGAGGGAAAATGGTGAACACATTTATCAAACTTCTTATGCTGAGCTTCCATTGCAGGTTTAGTTATGTCATTTAATTAGGTTTAAATAATTTGTGTATTTCTTAACCTCTCCCTTAATTCTAATTATTGCAGTTAAAAAAGGTTGAAAGAGTTTAACCCCTTTTTCTATCAAACTATGTTTGCAATTGTCCTCATATTTAAGGGTAAAAGGGATCTGTCATCTGCTCATGGGCAGCATGTTAGCCTCTAAGCCCTTGTACACGCGGTCGGACATTCCGACAACAAAATCTTTTGTCCGAAACTTGTGTTGCATAAACACGGTGGACAAAGTTGTTGGAAAATCCGATCGTACGTAACGTGACGACGTTATTTCGTTAGGACGGGACTACGTTCAGGCTAGTAGCCAATAGCTTTGGTCTAGGAATTTGATCTGAGCATGCGTGGCACTTTGTCCGATCGGAATTTTCTACACACAATCGGCACTTTGTCCGATCGGACCATGTTGTCAGAAAGTTTTATAGCCCAGCTCTAAAACTTTGTCCGTCAGATATTCCGACGGAAACAGTCCGATGGAGCCCACACAAAGTCGGATTATCCGACAACACGGTCCGATCGGACATTTTCCGTTGGAATGTCCGACCGTGTGTACAAGGGCTTAGTCATTAAAGTAAAAAATTTATTTAAAAAAATTATTGTTAAAACAATTGAAAAAACTGTTACCCAGTGCAAACACTCTAATAGCCTGTAAAGGATATTAAAGCGTCATCCATGGGCAATTGTTAATACCATATCCTTTCACCATTTCACAGCTGCACGCAGTTTTAAGGCTTGACATGTTTGGTATCTATTTACTCACCCCAACCTTATTTCTTATATTTTTTTAAAACAGTTGTGTATTATATTGTGTTTGTGTGCACTAAAATAAATTTTATGTTTGATAAACAGCAGTACAAATATCGTGAGAAATTTCAACTGAAATGATTTTATTCTACAGGATCTCTGCTTTCACAAAATATATATGTATAATGTTTTGGGGATTTAGCGTAATTGTCTAGCAAAAATACAGATTTTTAACGTGTGTGAAAAATTAAAAAATTGTACTGGTTGAAAAGTGGTTAAAGTAGAGCTAAAGGCAAATTTTGGCAAGGATTGGCATCCTGCTGAGCTGCTGAGCTTTCTGCTTCCAGCTTTTCACTAGAGGGAGTTCTTGGGAAACAGGAGACAAGCTGCTCAGTCAGGGCCTTTTTCCTATCTTCAAAGAGCTCCCTCTAGTAGCAGTAACAGCACATAAACATGTGGGAGTCTGCAGGCTATGGTAAAGGGATCACACTGATCTCTTATGGAGAACCATTGTGAGTTTTTTGTATAGCCTTAGGATGGGTTCACACCATTGCAAACGGGATGCAACATCCCCGCATCCAATTCGCAATAGCAGGAGATTTTGATCGGCTCTCTATGATACCGGTTCACATATCTCAGCAGCAGGTCCAGTATGTCTTTTGGTTCATTTCAGGTGCGAATTCAGCCCAAAATTTGGGCTAAAATTGGACCTGAAGCAGTGAACCATCACGGACCGGTCCGGACCCCTGCTGTGAGACAGATCCGTCTTAAGTGTTAACTGAGCCTTAAGTGACAATGATTAGATCTGCATTAAAGTACACTTATCCTTTGGGGTTCATTTACACTGTTGCTTTTTAAAGAGGTTGCATTAGGAGGCCGATTCCAGCGCAATGCTATTTATATAAAAGTTGTGTGATTTTGCCAAATTCAGAGAATTTAGTGTCCATCTATCCTTCCTTTGGACAGAAATACAGCTATGCAGAGGCACATTTGCTAAATCCCAACTTTTTGAGATGGGAATGAGGGACACCTATTAGCAAATGTATGTAGACATAGGACACACCCCTTGTCACGCCCCCTTATACGAGAATTGTACAAAAAAAATGATTGGTTAAACCCACAAGTGCTTTATGTACCAATACTATTCCTTTATACTGTCTTTTGGAATTTACAAATGCAGCAATTTAAAAATTGGATGAAAGGTTTAGCACTGGGAAACAGTTTTTCATGGATAAAAAGTTCATTTTATATACATCTGTATAGATCAGACTAAAATGAGGGACAAATGAGAAGGAAAGAGGGACAGAGGGACATTGCTCCAAATCAGGGAATCAGGGCCTGTTGGGAGCTATGGCTAAATACTAACAAGGCAGCTTATGTTGTATACCCACATAGCAGCAGATCACAAAGTATTAGGGCTCCTTTAACAATTTTGCAGCCTTTTGCACATGTTTAAAAAAATATTTTTTTGCCTGAAGATTACCTAAAACCCCCAAATATTATTTATTCTCTGAAAGCAGACACCCTAGAGAATAAAATAGTGGTTGTTCCAATCTATTATGTTAATATTAGCAGAACAGTTTATGAAATGTAATATTTCTGTAAAAAAAAAAAACCCACAAAAGTGAATTTTATGGCACACAAATGCAATGTATTACCCAATTTTTGGTAAAATATAAAAGATAAATAGTTACCATTCATGCCCCTAAAATTGCATGTGCCCATGAAATGGCAGCAAACTTTAGTACCCTATGTTTTCCATAGGCAATGTTTTAAAAGCCCCTACAGATCAGTTTAGAGTTAACTGTAAACAATAGTTCTAGAATTATTGTCCTCACTCTGGCGTGTGCAGCGATATGTAACATGCATTTATCTACGTACATACATGTATGTAGGGTCTGGGGGGGCTGCAAAAATGTTTGTGCTTGGGTATTTTAACCACTTGCCGACTGATACACGCCGATATACGTCGGCACAAAGGCAGCGGTGGGCAAATGGGTGTACCTGTACGTCCCCTTTAATATACGGTCTAGAGAGCGTGCACGCCCGCTGCGTACTGTGTGACCATGCCCATGGGACCCACAGACTGGATATCCACCGGTCTCCCGGCGATCCTGTCACAGAGCCGCAGAACAGGGAGATGCCTATGTAAACAAAGCACTTCCCCGTTCTGCCCTGTGACATGACAGGGATCTACTGCTCCCTGTCATCGGGAGCAGTGATCGCTGTCATGTCAGTGGAAGCCCATCCCCCACACAGTTAGAATCACTCCCTAGGACACACTTAACCCCTTCATCGCCCACTAGTGTTTAACCCCTTCCCTGCCAGTGTCAGTTACACAGTAATCAGTGCATTTTTATAGCACTGATTGCTGTATAAATGACAATGGTCCCAAAATAGTGTCAAAAGTGTCCGATGTGTCCGCCATAATGACGCAGTCCCAATAAAAATCACAGATCGCCATGATTACTAATAATAAAAACGAATGATAAAAATGCCATAAAACTATCCCCTATTGAGAAGACGCTATAAATTTTGCGCAAACCAATCAATATATGCTTTTTGTGTTTTTTAGAATATGTAGAAGAATACATATCGGCCTAAACTGAAGAAAAACTTTGTTTTTTTATATATTTTTGGGGCATATTTATTATAGCAAAAAGTAAAAAATATTGCTTTTTTTTCAAAATTGTTGGTCTTTTGTTTATTTATAGCACAAAAAATAAAAACCGCAGAGGTGAATCGTGAGTTCAAACGACGCAGCGCTGAATCGCAAAAAGTGCTCTGGTCAGGAAGGGGGTAAAATCTTCTGGGGCTGAAGCGGTTAAGTGCTTGGGTATAAAAAAATTTTTTTATGTTATGCATTTTTGCTGACAGGTTCTCTTTAATGTGTAAAAATGTATTAAAACATGGACGGTGTTAGTAGGGCAGTGATTGGTGTCAGCAGGGCAGTGGATGCTTTCAGTAGGGCAATGGACAGTGTCAGTAGTTTTTTATTTATTTTTTAATTATTTTATTACAATTGTATTTTTTTAAATTATTTTTACAATTTTATTAAGAACCCCATTGAGGGGCTTTGGTGACATATCAGCAGGGGGATGATTAGGGTGTGCCCAGGCACATCCGGCACACCCTCTGCGCACACCTATGTCAGACCCCTGATGTCTCACCTGTCCTCCAGTGAAACTAATGCTTGTATTGGTTTGAGAAGCAGAGACCCAGGGATGATGTGACTGGCTCTGAACTATGATATGTAATGAAATGGAAAGGTTTTTCTTTTAATATAATTTCATTACCATGTTGATGAGGGGGGATGTTAAACTAGGGAGGGCAATGTAAAAGCAGATTAATTTACAGAAAAAAAAACATGAAAGCAGTCTGCATAGGATTTCAGAACAGTCTCTATAGATCAATTATTATAAATAAATGAATAAAGTGGGGCAACAAGGTCACATAACTTTAACAAATCTAATGGATTTTAGAGGATTCATTGCAAAAAGGCACCGTTGGCAACCTTTAGCATGTATGAACACATACTTCCTCATCACGGAGAAATAGACGCGCCTTGCTAACAGTGCATGACTATATACAGTAGGTATCAGATAACAGCATGGAAAATCATAATTTTTCCTAAGATCTGTTTAATTCATGGATGAGCAATAGCAAACATCTGGAAACAGTTCAAAGAACAAGAAATGAGAAACTTCCAAGAGCAATGTCATGGCTTGGTTCTCCAGCCACTGTTGCCACCTTGTGGACAATTGCAAAACATCAGGAACTACAAGAAACTTTAGGATTCACATTTTACTAGCAGTGTGGCATGATAACCTTTTAAGAGATATTTTTGCAGCTCCTATGCTATGTATTGTTGCTATAAAGGTCATACACAGTGTACATAAGCCTTTACCTTTGCAATCCAAGCACTACAGAAAACCTAATTTGCCTCCTGGCCCCAGCAAGGGGGAGTACTTTGGTCACTCATGTTTCCGTCAAGATACAATATTAGTCAAGTACTTACTTCCATGTACCTAGCAAGGCACAGTATTTAAATCGTCCCTGTTCCCAGCAAAATATAGCACTTAGGCCTTCCCTGTTCTCAGCAAGATTCAATATTTACAGGGAAAAAAGTATTTGATCCCCTGCTGATGTTGTATGTTTGCCCTCTGACAAAGAAATGATCAGGCTATCATTTTAATGGTAGGTTTGTTTTAACAGTGAGAGACCTAATAACAACAAAAAAAATCCAGAAAAACACATTTCAAAAAAAGTATTTGACCCCTTTGCAAAACATGACTTCTTGTAGTTGGCTACCAGGTTTGCACACATCTCAGGAGGGATTTTGTCCCACTCCCCTTTGCAGATACTTTCCAAGTCATTAAGGTTTGAGGCTGACATTTGGTAACTCGAATCTTCAGCTCCCACCACATATTTGCTATGGGATTAAGGTCTGGAGACTGACTAGGCCACACCAGGACCTTAATGTGCTTCTTCTTGAGCCACTCCTTTGTTGCCTTGGCCGTGTGTTTTGGGTCATTGTCATTCATGACACATTTTCAATGCCCTGATCTCACCCAAGATTTGACGGTACATGGCTCTGTCCATCGTCCCTTTGATACGGTGAAGTTCTCCTGTCTCCTTAGCAGAAAAATGCCCCCAAAGCATAATGTTTCCACCTCCATGTTTGACGGAGGGTGGGGGGGGAATGGTGTTCTTGTGGTCATAGACAGCATTCCTCCTCCTCCTCCAAACATGGCGAGTTGAGCTGATGCCAAAGAGCTTGATTTTGGTCTAATCTGACCACAACACTTTCACCCAGTTCTCCTTTGAATCATTTAGATGTTCATTAGCAAACTTTAGAGGGGCATGGACATGTGCTTTCTTGAGCAGAGGGACCTTGCGGGCTGCAGGGTTTCAGTCCTTCACTGTGTCGTGTGTTACCGATTGTTTTCTTGGTGACTATTGTACCAGTTGCCTTGAGATCATTGACAAGATTCTCCCGTGTAGTTCTGGGTTGATTCCTCACCGTTCTCATGATCACTGAAACTCCACGAGGTGAGATCTTTCATGGAGCCCCTGACCCCAGTTATTTTGTGTTTCTTCCATTTGCAAATAATCGCACTAACTGTTGTCACCCTCTCACCAAGCTGCCTGAGGATGGTCTTGTAGACCACTCCAGTCTTGTTTAGGTCTACAATCATGTCCCTGACATCTTTGGACAGCTCTTTGGTCTTGGCCATGGTGGAGAGATTGGAATCTGATTGATTAATTGATTGCTTCTGTGGACAGGTGTCTTTTATACAGGTAACAAGCTGAGATTAGGAGCACTCCCTTAAAGAGAGTGCTCCTAATCTCAGCTCGTTACCTGTATAGAAGACACTCAGGAGCCATAAATTTTGCTGATTGATAGGGGATCAAATACTTATTTTACTCAATAAAATGGAAACCAATTTATTATTTTTTTGAAATGTGTTTTTCTGGATATTTTTGTTGTTATTCTGTCTCTCGCTGATAAAATAAACCTACCGTTAAAATTATAGCTGATCATTTCTTTGTCAGTAGGCAAACGTACAAAATAAGCAAGGGATCAAATACTTTTTCCCCTCACTGTAGGTTTTCCCAACAAGATTCAATACTTAGGTTTTCCAAGTCCCCAGCAAGATACAGTATTTGGGTCTTCTCTGCTCCCAACAAGATACAGTACTTAGGTCTCCCCTGTTACCAGCTAAATATAGTGCTCAGCTTTCCTCTGTCCCCAGCATGATAATATAGTACGTAGGTTTCCTCTGCCCCCAGCATAATATATTGTTTAGGCCTCCCCTGTTCCTAGCATGATATGGTACTTAGGTTTTAGGTGAAGTCCTGACACCCTGGGCTAAATGGAAATGGGTTGAACGGCTATGGGTGTCATTCAGCAAGGAAGAGGAAACACCCTGGATCAGTAACAGGTGAGTCTGCGGAGGATAGTAGCACAGTGTCAGACACTGTCTGGTATTTTCTCTTAAAAAATATATATATTGCCAGTGTTTGGACATTACAAAATAGCTGCAAGTACCATATCTTATCCACACACCAATTGTTGTGCCCCTGTGTAGCCTCCAACCCTGTCCATGTACTGTGACTTCATTACCACTTGCAGCTTTGCAATGATACAAATTATTAAAAGTGCCATTATTGCCCAAAGAGGCACTATCCCTAGTTTAGGGGATAGCATGCTGGTATAGTTTGAAGTGAAGCTGAGGCCACAATACATCATATATCCAGGATTGAGGGTCTCCCTTGACAACATAGAAAATGCAGAATAGAATATGCAGAATATTTAAAGTGTTTGTTACTCCAACATTTCATTCAACAACAGATATGTGTCTGTTGTACCATGTACAATACTTGTGGGTAAAAGTACCCTGCTTTGTTTGTATTTTTTCCTATGTGTGAAATACCTGGTGATCCTGCCAGTCACCCTGCATTCCTTTTTCAAATGGACCACGCTAAAGCATAGAAGTACATCCACCCCAGCAGGGTCAGTTTTCTGGTTGGCCACAGCCCTGCAGTCTCCACCTCCTATGCAGATAAATTATATATATATATATATATATATATATATATATATATATATATATACACACCCTATTTCCCCCAAAAATAAGACCTAGTATGATTGTCGGTAATGGCTGCAATATAAGCCCTACCCCCAAATAAGCCCTAGTTAAAGTCCTTGTAGGTCTTATTTTTGGGGAAACAGGGTAGGGCTTATTTGGGGGGTAGGGCTTATATTGCAGCCATCACCGACAATCACGCTAGGTCTTATTTTCGGGGAGACGGGGTATATATATATATATACATATACATATACATATATATATATATATATATATATATATATATATATATATATAATCTCACACAACTTTTGCTTTGCAGAGGGTTCGGATATACTTTAAACTTTAAAACTGAAGACTGATGATGATGGTGGCTGTCCCATATCTGATGTATGATGGTGGCCATCTCGCCTTCCTCCATAGCATAATGTGTGTGCATGTTTTCTTGACAGTCAGCTGATTTACAAAACTGAGGATGGTCAGAAGATCCTTGTATGTCTGAACATATTAACAACCAACTACATTTGTCTCTTCACATACAAATGCACATTAAACCAATACTATAAGTTATATTTGCTCTGCATGTACAGCTAGACCCTACAAAAAAGAAGAGGTCATGTGAATAGTTACAGATCATAATACTTATATTTTTCTGACAGTAATTTCTCATCTTAATAATAGAAATTCTTACATCTAAACTGAACAATGTTTCATAGAAGTCAAACAATGTTTTATTTCACCTATCACAAGAAATATCTAAACAAATCATCCATGACCTAGGCTGATAATAATCAATGTCATTGAGTATCCTGGGTTCAGGAAAAAAAAAAGGAAGAACAGAGAAAATAAAACATGATAGGCCTAATTCACAAAGCTATCACAATAATAAAGTGACAGTTATTTTCAGCCAAGTCCATGGAGTTCTGAAACTTATAGCCATGTGCTAAAATAAAGATCTTATCCTAAGGGCCAAGTTATAGCATAGAGTGGATACTGCTGCCTGCATGTTACGGCTTATTCGTAAAATGTGGTGCATCACGGAGTTGTCTCTGTTTAGGGAAAAAGAGAGCTATGAGATCGGAGAACTATGGAATTAGAATTTGACAGGTCACATGACTGGGCTCTCCTCCCTGCAATCTTTTAACAGCACTCAGCTGTCTTTAGGGTCCTGAAGCCAATAAAGTTCTAAGCAAATTTCTAAAACACATCACTGTGCTTTGTAAATGAGCCAGAAATCAAATAGTCTTCAGCTAAAGCACAGCAATGTAAAGCATTGCTGTTCTTAAATAGAGGGTAAGTACGTATCATCAGAGGGTTAATGCACATACTGTGAATATTGGGCAGGGAGGGTTAATTCGCACAGTGGAGACTGGTCACTAAGGGCTTAATACTATACTCTGGTGACATGTCATTTAGGAAATTAATGAAAATACATTGCTGGCACTAATACTGATGGAAAATAGGCTCTGGGTACTGGAGAGTGTTTGTCACTTTTGACATGGATACTGGGGATTGAGGAGCGTATGCTGGGGAGAAGATCTCATTGGAGACATGGATACTGGGGAGAGACCTGTGTGCTGGACTGTGAATCTTATCTCACAAATTTACTTGCCAGCAGTAGTTATCCTGGTTGATTGTTATGCCAGGTACACACGGCAGAATTTCGGGCAGCAAAAGACCGATGAGAGCTTTTCGTCTGAAAATTTGACCGTGTGTTTGCTCCGTCAGAATTTTGCTGGCTGAATTTCCGCCAGCAATAGATTGAGAGCAGGATCTCAATTTTCCCAATGGAGTGGAAAGTTTCTATTGGAAATGGAAAGTTTCTATTGGAAATTCCGATCATGTGTATGCAATTCACATTATGCAGAAATTATGCAAAAACTCACGCATGCTCAGATTCAACTACGAGACGGAAGCTATTGGCTACTGGCTATTGAACTTCCTTTTTCTATTCCCATCATACGTGTTATACATCACCTCGTTCTTGACAGTCGGAGTTTGGTGTGACCGTGTGTATGCAAGACAGCTTGAGTGAAAGCTGTCTGGGTGGACGTGTGGACGCTACACACTCCCCCAGGTCATTTAGACAATGTCCTCATTGTCTCGCTAAAAAAACTCCTAACACTACAAAAAAAATGTTTAAGTACCTGAGCTTTTTGGTGTGTTGGGATTGGGAAAGGAAAGGAAATAACAAACATATTTAAGATTTGTCCCATAAAACAGCTCACATTAATAGACTGTACACATACCACCCAATCCTATCTATCTACAACACCCATTCTCCGGCAGCTTGACAGATGATCTCGGTGCATCCTCAAAAGAAAACACAACAGCAATACAAACATATATTACACTGTTTGTTAGAAGGCAGAATTCTATCCCAGACTCTCTCTTCTAAGTCTAAAACTCTTTTTCTTAAAACGATAGAACCACTGTGTTTTGCGCCGACCCATGCCACCTAGTGGTCAGAGCCACTGTAACTGCGAGTCCTTCCCTAAAAGTAAGTACTGTGACCCATGCGGTAGTCTTGACACGCAGTTCTCTGGCAACTGACCTGCCTAGATACCCACAGTCCTTGTACTTTCAAGAAAAAGTGCAACAAAGAGGGAGAGAAACTCTTCTTGCATTCAGGAACTCAGTTCAAAGAGCGGTTCACCAGTAAAATCGGGAATCTGGCAAAACGAAGTCTCTTCCATGTTCATCCACAGTAGTGATGAAGTACACTGCACTGTCTTTATCTGGCCTGCAAATGACAACTTTGTCCGCGTAGATATGCCGACCATAGCTCCAGTGTTGTAGACATCCCGGAAAACGTTCATGTATCTCCCGGCTGAATGCCTTCTTACAAAGTGGCTTTGGAAGTTTAAGGTAGTCCCAGACATCTTCTGCATACCACTTCTCACGATTTTCCTCAATAATGTCTATGATTTCCCTGGGCACATAAGGAAACTCTAGTCCATACTCTGTTGCCACCCGTTTGTTCAAGAGTCTCTGAGACCTGGCGAGTCTTGGTAGGTTGCGGGCAGTTTTATTTTTCTCAGGCAAATACTATTTTGTTAAAAGTGGGAAACAACTCACGGTAGCCGAGGCTCAAAGTATTCATCATCTCCCACATCAGAATTGGAGTCTATGTCCGAGTCCTGTAACTCCTCTGCCGGTAAATAATTCTTGGTAGTGGTGCTCAAGGCTCTCCAATGCTTCTCCGTAGCTACCATCTTTCACTTGTTGGGTCCAGCAGGGCTTGGCGGTGGCCTGCCACCTTGATGATAGGGGGTTCTTTGCTGTTCTCTTTTCTCTGGACCAGGCACAGTGGCAGCAATGCCCATAACCGAAGCCGTGTCCACGACTTCCAGGGTAGACTCTCAATGTCCTTCTTTAAGTTGCCAGCAACGGTGGATGATGCCGAAGCCGTAGGCCTCACAGCTGGAGCATAAACGATAGCCTCCTCGGTGGCCACTCCCGTGGCCAAGTCCATAGGATAAGCCCAAGGGGATTCAGTACCACTCCACCTTGAAAACATAGTCCCCACATCTCCGACAACGAGCAAACGGTCGGGGACTTGCAATCAGACCATCACATCCTACACAGAGCATACAGAGGACCTCAACGTCCCCAGCAGTGTAGAGTATAAACTGCCCCTGCGGCAGCAGGCGGATTCCTGTGTCGGTCAACACTGTGCCGGGTATCTACATACTCGTAGGACCTCTGACCGATGGCATCCTGGGTCCTGGAACAGATGGTGCACCCGGAAAACGAAACATGGTCACTCAGAAATTTCCTTTTCTGCAGCAAAGCAAATGAGACTAGCTTCACTCTCCTACTACGACACAGGCGTAGACTCCTCCCACTGGCTCCTCTGGTTGCGCAATTTCGCTGGCTTTTCTACGGGGCTCCTCCCACACTTACGCACCACAGTGAAAGTCCTTGCCTTAGTCGAAATGGCGCAGTCCAAAAAAAGTCACCCTCTATTCCAATGCGAGAGGTAACGGAAAATCCCAGACTATGAGCCCACACGTGTAGCACTGACCCCCGAAGGAGCGGCTGTTCTTCTCTGGGCTTACCGATTACCTCCTCCAGCTCATAACTCGTCGTTCTGGTCTAGGGGTCCCTGAGGTTGATGGCCCAGTAACTGCAGAGGCCAACACTTGAATTCTTTTTTAGGGTTGTTATTTGCATAAAAAAGTTGAACAAAACTCAGTCTCCCAGTTAGGAATAGAGGGTATAAGGATGAATTATAGCTCAGGTACTTTGGAACTGCTGACCTTAACAAAAGTCTCTCTTTACATAATCCAGGGAATAGCCACTCGCAACTGGATTCTTTAACTGTTGGATAAATCCTTGTTTATGGATACTAGCAGCCAACAAGTGATTTTAGATTAGCAAAGTCTCTGCCACAGACTTGGTTGTAATACTTTAGATGCCTACAGGAACCTAGTTGCAAACGGAAGGATAGAGGTAGGAACTTTCTTACTGTACCAGTATCTTGCAGCTGGTCTAGTGATACCGTAAGAAATGCGGATTCAATTAGTGTCCATAACAGCTCAGCTTCTAGGCTCTTACCGAGCAACCAGCCTCGTGCGTGTCCCTCCTACCGAAGAGTCTTCCCCTGGTTGCATGTAGAGTTGCTGGGCCTCTCCAAACCCGAGACAGCACTGGAACACCTTAGAATCCTCCTTCCAGTTACTGTGCCTCAGACTAGCCAGTTCCGAGGCTCGGAAACGGATGGATCCGCACCCCAGGCCATGAGGGCCTCTGGGACTGGTCAGGAGGACCAGGACAACGGAGTCAGCAACTTCTGGACCGGAACCCAGAACCACGTGACTTCAGTACCTTAAGTACCCTCTCCAGGAATATACAGCGAAACAAACATGCCCACTAATTGGCTCCGAGATAGAGATTGGTACCCAATGCGTCCAACCAGACTGCGTTCTAATGCCTCTCACAGGTGCAAACCCCACCTATGACCAGGAAGAACATTAGTACAGCCCAGCCAAACTGATGCCAAAGCACAATTTTGCACAATTAACCCCAAGACTCAACTACAGTCTTGGGAAAAAACTAAATTTACAGACATCAGGAGTACCGACGCTTCATAAGGTGGACAGGTGGGATGGTGATGTCCTGCTCTCCACCTCATCAAACTACAGAAAGCTTTGCAATCATTCAGCAAATGCAAAGAATTCCCTGAATGGTGCCCCTGCTGTTTGGTCAACCTACTGTATTCACAATGCCTCAGGCCGGCCACTCAGCACATGACTCAGAAGCAAGCGGAGATCACTGGAGTACTGTGGTGGAGTTTGTTTCAGTGATCTCCAGCTTCTAGGGGTATTCAGCAAGGTATGGTATATACATAGTTACACTGGTCCAAGATGGACGTATGTAACTATGTATAAAATATCCATACCTGGAATTTGTCTTTGTAAAGATTGACCTCAATTATCCAATCATGGAAAATTATTTCTAAAACTTTACTATATACCTGGAATTTCTCTTATGTAGAATTTAAGCTCCTTTAGTAAATCAGCCTTGGTGCATGTTGATAGTTGCATATTGGTTAGAGACCAATGCATGTGCTGGGAATGTCACTGGCGAAGCATGCTCTGCTTGGCTACATCCACTACTGGGGACAAAACCTCCAGCAGTGAACCAAGAAGCCGTAATCTTCTGAATCTCTTTTAATACCATGAATAGAAAGGTTATATCAAACGCAGTTGGCACAGCAGCAAGACTTTCTATGAATGCAGCAATTTATTACTACAGAGGGTAAAAAAAAAAACTGGAATCACAGACAAGATAACGCATTTCAGCCACACTAGCTTTAATCACAGTTGTAATTAAGGCCAATGTGGCTGAATTCTGTTAGTGTGCCTGTGATGCTGGATTTTTGTCTAATGCAGGGGTCTCCAAACTGCGGCCCGAGGGCCAGATGTGGCCTTTGCTAGCCTTTATCTGGCCCTTGGGGCACTATTTCTCTCACTAAAACCAATAATAGGGCACTAGTTCTTCCATTGATACCAATGATGGAATACTATTCCTCCTACTAATAGGGGCAGTACTCCTCCTCCTATTGACCACCAAGCCTGAGGCCATATTTATTTTCACTGATGCCCGGCCTGGGACATTTTCTGTGCCCTCTGGCCACAATTCAGACCTCCTAAAGTGTGAAGGACCGTAAGCTGGCCCTTTGAAAAGTTTGGAGAACCCTGATCTAATGTATCAAGAAAATGCTGAGTTCATAGAGCTTGCTGTTGAGCCAACTCCTTTCAAGATATTTACCACTGGATGGCTGACAGAGGCTAGGGGCAGACACCAGTGTCACCTGTTCCTGAAATTGATGAGGAGGTACAGCGCAACGTTCTCTTTCAGATATTGGGAGGCTACTTTAAAGGCTTCTTTAAAATGAAGCATAGACCAATGTTTTTCTAGGCTTGTCATGTGTCCTAATACATATATACCTTCTTTAATAGGAAGGTAATGCTGTAATTACTAGACAGTAAGCTCTATTACATTTCATCCTTCCTTGTTGAGTAGGGGAAATTCTGCTGCTTAGTTAAAGAGCAATTATATGTAATATATTCCATCAGTGTTTCCTAAGGATGGAAATCTACAGTAGTTCAGTAAAGTGGATTCTCTCTTTCCAAGCACTAAAAATATAGCTGATGTCTCCGGGTTAAAGCTCTAATTCCTTCCATATGTTTAATCCTGCACACATCGAAATCTTTTCAGCAAGGGATAGGGTTGTCAGGCATTTTCAGTGACCAGGAATTAAAGTTTTAATTTCGTGAAAGAATATTTAAAGAGGAGGGCCGTTTAAAAAAAAAAAAAAATTAAAAGTCAGCAGCTGCAAACACTGCAGCTGCTGACTTAATAAGTACACTTACCTGTCCAGGGTGCCCGCGATGTCGGCCGCCCGAGGCCTACCCGTCCCTCGGCTCTCGGGTCCCGGCGCCGCCATTCCTTCTAAGGGAAACAGGCAGTGGAGCCTTACGGCTTCACTGCCCATTTCCTACTGCGCATGCGCGAGTCGCACAGCGCTTTGTGAATGGGACGCGCTGTGTTCTGGAACACACAGTTCCCAGAACACAGCGCGGCCCATTACCCAGAAGACAACGCGGTGAGGAGAGAAGAAAGAACATCTCCGCGGAGGAGGAAGAGGAAGATTAGGATTATGTGCCTAGCAACAGGCATTTCTGTTAAGTAAAAAAAAAAAATATTTTTCATTTTTTTTTAGATTTTTTTTTTATTTTTAATATTTTTTTTTTCAGGGTGGCCCTCCACTTTAAAGGATAGAATGTTACCAGATATCACAGACAACAAGTTTTAGATTAAAAAGAAAATAAGGCCCCCCTAAGCTCAAACCATAGCAACACTCAGTCCCCAATGTACAGAAAAGACAAGGAAGCCTTCATGAAACGTGTAGAGAGCTTTAAGCCTTCATGAATTGAAAATTACATATTTCTGCAATCTTGGGTGATATGTTGGATTCACATGTCTGATTTGTGGATGTTGACACTATTATCCAAATTGAAATACAATGTGTTTTTTTTAATGTATTTTATAATACATTTTGTAAATTTTTAATACTTTGTTGGATATTTTTCATTCAGTACCTCTCACAAAAGTCCCAAGGGCACATTTTCTATAGGTTTTAGATTAACTCTAATGCGATCAGATTTTCCCACGATCAGATTTTCCAACGGGAAATGTTGGATGTGAGCTTGTTGGCTGAAAGTCTGTGTGTATGCTCCATCGAACATTTGTTGTCGGACTTTCGGATCGTGTGTACACAAGTCCGTCGCAAAGTCCACGCATGCTCAGAATCAAGTACGAGCCGGAAGCGCTCGGTCTTGTAAAATGTAGCATTCATAATAGAGATATCACATTCGTGATGCTGGAAATTATGAAATCTCTCAATGCAGCACATTTTCTTCTTCTTTATAATGAAGTTGCTTTGCTCCTGATATTCACAGAGTTCTGACAAACTTATTTTTTATTATTTCTAGTGATCGCCAGAATAATATTTTTTTGGGTGTTTTTTTCTCATGATCTCCAGAATAATCTTTTTTTTTTGTTTTGTTTTTTTCGAGTGATCTCCATAATATATATTTTTTTCGTTTTGTGTGTCAAGTTAACACCAAATGCACATGTATTTTTTTAACCTCAAAGATATAACTATTTTGGTGACCCTTGTTAATTTGACATTGTATTTTTGAAATGTACCTGCCTACCACAAACAAACTATCCTTTTTGAAGTAAAACACATAGCCAAGTATTTGTCAAAACAAAAATTTAAATTTAATAGGGTAATAACAAAATAAAGAGGAAGGCAACACTGGAGAGACAGTTGGAATTGGTGCAGCCTTGCACCCCAGGGCAGACATCAATTATTTGACTGTCAAAATTGGTAACCTGAGGAGTCCATTTAATAGGGAGCACAATACGATCCAGGACTCAGAGAGATCGGGAGCATCAGCAGATGACATGTCCCGAGGCTGTGGTCTTACAACAGCCTGCGTTTTTTGCCAGACCACACCAAACCCAGGCTATCACTCTCAACACTTCTCAACACGTGGATTTCCTTCCACGTTTCCTTCCATGCTGCTGTGGTGGGTGGGGTGGCTGTGGTGTTGGTGGTGTTGGTGGAGGTGGTGGAGGAGCATGGTCCAACTCACAGAGTTGTGTTTGAGGTGTGAGTTCGCCCCTCGCCCCCTTGTTTAGGGCCTTCAGAATAAGCTCCTCCATCTTTTCTAATTTGCTGGCAGTGACGCATCCAAACGCCTCATGCACACCAGGGGTCATGGTAATTGCCTCAGTAGCCTGTTTTAGGAAAGCAGCCATGGATGGTCCTTTTGGTTGGAGGGCGGAGGGGAGGAACCTGGGATTCCATCAGGTTGCTTGCAAAAAATATGTTCAACAATGCTAAACCTGGGTCAATCTGGGCTCTTCCACATCTTCTTCCTGGGTGGAAGGCCCAGGTTTTGACCTCAGCTGATGTGGAAGGAAGTGTTGATAGCGATGGCCTGTGTTCCATCTGGTTGGAACACAGTTCCACAGCCCAAGGATGTATACGTCATCTGCTGTTGCTCCGGAACTCAGGAAATCCTGGACCTTCTTGCACTCCCTATTATATGTGCTCCGCAAGCTACCAATTTTGGCCTTCAAATAGGTGATGTCTGCCGTGGGATACACAGGCTTCACCAATTCCATCAGTTTATCCCGCTTTGCCTTCCTCTTTTTCTTGTTCGAATAGTCCCTGCATTGGACTTGCTAGAGACATGGCAGCTCCCTGTACTTGTCGATGAAGTTAGGCAGGAAGTTAGGGGTTGTGAATTAGGCAACCATTTTATCTGCAAGACACAACACAAGACAAACCCTAATGTCAGGCTAAACTCTCCTAATCTTGTCCAAATATAGGCATCAATCTCTAAGCAGTATAGACCACTAACCGCTGATACCCCAAGTTACAATTGTACCTTTGTTTGAATGATCGACATTAACGATCCTCTGTCCTCCACTCTCAGATTGCATGTACGCCGCCCGCATGTTATGCTTTATATACACTGCGCATGCGTTAAACTCCGCCCCTGTCCTTCTTTAAAGTGTATTCACTGCCTCTTCTCTTTCAAGGCAATGGGAGAGCACATGGCGGAGACACAGCAGGTGTGTGCTGTTATCAGCAACAATGAAGAAGGCCCGGAGCAAGGCAGTTCCCGATCCAGGAGGAGATAAATATGTCCTTTGAAGAGATGGTGGAGATGGTGGACATCTTGAAGAGCACAGGCATGGGAAGCATGGACCGTACAGAAACACAAAACTGAGAAAGATCACGGCTAAAGTTGTGAGAAGTCTGCACAGGACTTTTGGGGTACGATCCAAGGAGCAATTGAGGAAACACTGGTCAGACCTGAAATTGAGAGAGCATGATCAGTATAGAAAGATCAGGAAAGACGTGCTGCAAAAAAGTATTTGTCCTGTGTTCCTATTATTATTATTACTTTCGTACTGGTCCATGTGCTTTTCTTTACTGTTGTACAGTTTAAAAGGCCAAGTTTGAGGTTCGTGGGCACAGGAATCGTTCATAGTAAACAATGTTCGTTCGACCACTAAGACCACGTTTTTGGCAGATGCAGGTTGCCTACATTTGTTCATGCCTATTTGAATTAAAATAAGTTTATTACATTGTTGTCTAGATGTGTTTGAAACTATGATGAAATGAGCTGTTTACACATCTGGACGCAGTAGCACTAGTGTGGAACACCATAACAAACTTGTTATGGTGTCCCACGCAGGTGCTCCAATGGAAACTAGGGGTATCTCCCTGTGTGAAACTTTCACAAAAAAGTATTCCAGCTTTTGAAAGTGAAAAAATCATGTCTTCAGCTTGGAACTCTGCCAAAACAGACAATTGAATGACACTTCCAAGCAATGTTCCATATTACTATTTCTAGCCTAAAATATCTGTCTGCTAAGTATACCTTATTATTGTTGTACATGTTTTAAAAATGTTAAGTGAATTGCAAAGCCAAATTTTGAAGATGCACACAGTGTGTCAACATGTGCTATCTGCCATCATGGGATATCAATGTATGCGTTTTATGGGTGCAACCCCTTCTTCCAAACTAAAGTAAGTGAGAGGAAGGGGTTGCACCCCCGAAACACGTCCATTGATATCCCATGATAGGATCTAGCATATGTTGACACACTGTGGCTTATTTCAAAATCTCTTTGCACTACAAGTGGACTTGAAAGTGCGCTTGTAGGGCAAAGTGGATTTTCCTTTCTCAAATAAGGCCCAGTGTGTCAACATGTGCTAGCTCCCATCATGGGAGATCAATGGATGTGTTTCGGGGGTGAAACCCCTTCCTCTCACCTACTTTAGTTTGGAGGAAGGGGTTGCACCCACAAAACATGTACATTGATATCCCATGATGGCACATAGCACATGTTGACACACTGTGTTTTGTGGCTTTTGCAAAATATATGTAGGGAAAATACACACATTTTAGGCATGGAATCATGAGGTAAATCTAAATTTGGAGTCCCAATTTGTGTGCATCTTCAAAATTTGGCTTTTATAGGAGTGAGATCACCCCATCTGATGAAGGCAAAATCAACACAGTTTTGACATACTAATGTCTTATATGGCCTTCACTTTAGCAAAGTTGAACTTTAAGTTCATGAGTTGGGGATGTATATGTTATGTTTTTAAACATGCATGTTTAGCCCCAAAGATGCAAATTTACATGTTATACACCAAGATGTTGGTTTGTTCCAAAACCATTTATAACGCAGATGTGGTTTCTTCTTTCAATACTCAATACCAGTTTATTTTTTAAGTTGGTGTAGTTACAGTGACAGTGGGGGTTATTTATTAAAGGCAAATCCACTTTGCACTACAACATTGCAAGCAGATTAGACACAAATATTCTTGGCCAACATAAGTATAACATTTATTGAAATTTGTATTTAACCACTTGGGATCCGCGCTATTGCCAAATGACGGCAACAGCGCGGACCCACATTTCCGGGACTACGTCTATTGACGTCGTCCTGGATACGAGCGGCCTGCGCGCCCCCTGAGGGGCGCACGCGGCGCGCTCTGTGATCGGCGAGTCCGTGAGACTCGCCTGATCACCGATCCGTGCAAGGGGTCGATCCCGACCCCTTATCACGTGATCAGCTGTCAGCCAATGACAGCTGATCATGTGATAGAACGGAGCCGGTAATCGGCTATTATTCCTCCTCGCGCTGACAGCGCGAGGAGAGAAAAAAAAAGCCGATCACCGGCGGCCGTGATCGGGACATCAGTCCCGATCACGGCCAGCAATACAGCTGACCACCTGCCCCCTGCCAGTGCCCACCTGCCCACCGCCGTGCCATCCTGAATAAAAGTAAGTGCCCCCATCAGTGCCCCCATCAGTGCCCATAGTGCCCACAGTGCCACCTACAGTGCCACCCACAATGCCACCCACAGTGCCATCCAGCAGTGCCACCAACAGTGCCACCCACAGTGCCCACAATCTGCCTCAAAGGTGCTGCGACCCAGTGCCGCCCATCAGTGCCCAGCAGTGCCGCCCATCAGTGCCCAGCAGTGCCGCCCATCAGTGCCCAGCAGTGCCACCTATCAGAGCCACCTATCAGTGCCACCTATCAGTGCCCATCAGTCCCATCTATCAGTGGTACCTATCAGTGCCCATCCGTGCCACCCATCCATGCCACTTATCCGTGCCACCCATCCATGCCATCTTATCTGTGCCCATCTTTGCCCATCAGTGCCGCCTTATCTGTGCCCATCGGTGCCGCCTTATCTGTGCCTATTAGTGCCGCCTTAACTATGCCTATCAGTGCCCACCAGTGCAGCCTATCAGTGCCCACCAATGCAGCCCATCAGTGCCCACCAATGCAGCCCATCAGTGCCCACCAATGCAGCCATCAGTGCCGCCTAATCAGCGCACTTCAATGAAGGAGAAAAATGACCCGTTTGCAAAATTTTATAACAAACTATTAAAACATGATTTATTTTTTTTATTTTTTTGCATCTTTTTTTGTTTGTTTAGCAAAAAATAAAACTCCGAGCTGTAACTAAATACCACCAAAAGAAAGCTCTATTTGTGGGAAAAAAATGATAAAAATTTCATTTGGGTACAGTGTTGTATGCCCGCGCAATTGTCATTCAAAGTGCATCAGCGCTGAAAGCTGAAAATTGGTCTGGGACTGAGGGGGGTTTAAGTGCCCAGTAAGCAAGTGGTTAAAGACAAAAATATTAGGTCCACTTATCAGATTCCTCACCACCTCTGATGGCCCTTTGTAAGAATGTCGGGGGGGGGGATGTTTTGGACAGGTAACCCTCTACACTTCATTGAGAGCTGAATGCATAAATAATGTGTGTTACTTTGGCCAGCCCCTCCTTACTTACACTACTGGTAGTCCACTGGACAGTTAAGAAGTGTCATAATCCAAAAATATGAATACACACTGTACAAATGGTAGCACATTTTTACATTCTGCAATTACCTATGAAGATAATAATAGGAGAACAAAACTTTAACCACTTCAATACAGGGCACTTAAACACCTTCCTGCCCAGACCAATTTTGAGCTTTCAGCGCTGTCGCATTTTGAATGACAATTGCGCGGTCATGCTACACTGTACCCAAATGAAATTTTTATCATTTTTTTCCCACAAATAGAGCTTTCTTTTGGTGGTATTTGATCACCTCTACGGTTTTTATTTTTTGCGCTACAAATAAAAAAATACCGAAAATTTTGAAAAAAAAAATGTTTTTTTTGTTTCAGTTTCAAAACTTTGTAAATAAGTATGTTTTCTCCTTCACTGATGGGCACTGATGGGGCTACACTGATGGGCACTGATAAGGTGGCACTGATGGGCACCAATGTGGCACCAATGAAGTGGCACTGATAGGCGGCACTGATGAGCGACACGGATGGGCGACACGGATGGGCGACACGGATGGGCGACACGGACGGACACTGATAGGTGGCACAAATTGGCACTGATAGCTGGCACGGATGGGCGGCACGGATGGGCATGGATAGGCAGCACAGGTGGGCATGGATAGGCGGCACAGGTGGGCATAGATAGGCGGCACAGGTGGGCATAGATAGGCGGCACAGGTGGGCATAGATAGGCGGCACAGGTGGGCACTCATAGGCGGCACAGGTGGGCACTCAGGCGGCACAGGTGGGCACTCAGGCGGCACAGGTGGGCACTCATAGGCGGCACAGGTGGGCACTCATAGGCGGCATCGGTGTTATAGTAATGGATGCCAATCAGTGCCAAACAATAATGCATGCCAATGAGTGATGCCTATTGTGGCCACTGATTGGCATCCATTATGGGCACTGATTGGCACCCATTGTGCTGACTGGCACCCTGGTGGTCTAGGGAGGATTATGTATTTTTATTACCTTTTCCCTGGTGGTCTAGTGGTGTCCCTGGTGGTCCAGTGTGGGCATCCTCGGGGGGGCTGTGCTGATAATCGATCAGCACAGACCCCCCCTGTCAGAGGAGCAGCCGATCGGCTCTCCTCTACTCGCGTCTGACAGACGCGAGTGAGGGAAAGCCGATCACCGGCTCTTCCCATTTACACTGTGATCAGCCGTGATTGGACACGGCTGATCACATGGTAAAGAGTCTCCGTCGGAGACTCTTTACCGAGATCGTAGTTGCCGGGTGTCAGACTGACACCCCGCAACAACGATCGCCGCGATGCGCGCCCCCGGGGGCGCGCAGCGGCTCATTATCCTAATCACGTCATATGACGTCCGGTTAGGATAATGAAACCACTTTGCCGCCGTCAATTTGTAATAGGGCGGGCGGCAAGTGGTTAAATAGTATCATTTGAAAGTATTCAGGCAGGCTCTTGCACTACATGCTTTGGTGAATTCATCCAGAAATATGACCACAAAAGAGGTAGGTAAAGTGTTTATGGGTTTGGCAAAGTCAGCAGATAGAGGATTGTTATCAGCTGACTTAGCGAATGGGGGGATGGGGGTTCCTAATGAGTTTTGGTCCTCCCAAAAAAATCCTCTGGCACTCTGCCTGAATTTAAGGACACAAATAACATTTGTACACATTTTAGGGGGTGTTTAGGTTAAAGCACTACAATGGAGCTGACAAAATACATTGTTAAGTGTCTAGGCTAGGTGTGTATGGGCCCAGGATAGCTTGCTGGGGAGGTTAGTGAAGGCAAATATGCCTGAAGGACAAAAAAGGCGCATTAAAAGCTTACAGCATGCATGAGAACAAAGAGGACATTTACAGCATATTACAATCATGGTAATTATGGAATGATGAAATAAATGCAATACATTAGCAAACATTAAATATATAGAATGTGATGTTAAAGGATAAAACTTTCCTTAATATAGTCCTTCTGCAGGACCTGAATTATGGCAGAACAAGTCTCTGGAATAATGCTTTCCAGAGCCTGGGGGGAGATCCCAGTTGTGAACTTCAAGTCCTGGAGACTTCTCCCCGTCTTCAAATACCGCAAGGTGGCGACGAGCCTTTGCTCAGGAGTGATGGCTTGCCGCATGCAGGTGTCCTGCTTCGTAATATAAGGGGTCAGCAAAGCCAAGAGACGGTGAAAGATGGGGTCCGTCATCCGGAGATAATTCCTGAAATCATCAGGATTATTCTCCTGGAGCTCCCGCAACAAAGGCATATAACAGAATTGGTCACGATTAAGCAACCAACCAATTCTTGGTCCAAGAACTCCTCCTCCCCCTGTTCATGGACTGGACTTGGGTCAAAGCAATAACTCCAACACCAAGGCCAACAACAGCACGAACTCTACAATGAGTACGTAACTGCAACATGGCTAATAAACTAACTGCTGCTCAGAACAAACTGACAGAACGCACTGAAAATCAGACGTGACCGCACAAGAACGTACTGAAAATCAGAAGCGAACTATAAGTAGAATGCACTGAAAGACAGAAACGAACTGACAAGCACGCACTGAAGAACAGATACGAACCAACAAGCACTAACTGAAAAGCAGAAACAAACTGCAAAGCACAAGGCTGAAAAGCACGAGGCTGAAAAGTGCAAATCGTCTGTCACCAAACTACTACTAAAATGAGATAAACACGAGATTAGCAGAAGGAGCCCAAAGGGTGGCGCACTGGCTATTGAACTTCCCTTTTATCGGCTCGTCGTACGTCTTGTATGTCACCATATTCCCACATTCGTAATTGTTGGCCAACATTTGTGTGACCGTGTATATGCAAGACAGAGCCAACATCCTTCGAACAAAAATCCACAATTTTTTTGTCGGAAAGTCCGATCGTGTGTACGGGGCATAAGGCTTAATGTATACGGGATGTTTTACAACTTCCCCTGAACTATTTAGCTTGACTGATAGTAACTGACGTTTAAAAACAGCGGGTTTAGCCACGTTTGGTTTAGAAGCGTTTTTTTAACCACTTCAGCCCTGGAAGGATTTGGCCCCTTAATGACCAGGCCATTATATAAATGCTATAATAAATATCCCCAAAAAAATCTAAAAAATGAATTTCTTCATCAGTTTAGACCAATATATATTCTTCTACATATTTTTGGTAAAAAAAAATCACAATAAGTGTGTATTGATTAGTATGCACAAAAGTTATAGTGTGTACAATATAGTGAATAGATTTATGGCATTTTTATTATTATTATTTATTTTTACTAGTAATGGTGGCTATCTGTGATTTTTAGCGGGACTGCAACATTGCAGCGGATATATCGGACACATTTGACACTTTTTGGGACCACTGAAATGCACTGACTACTGTGTAAATGTCACTGGTAGGGAATGGGTTAACACTAGGGGGCGATCAAGGGGTTAAGTGTGTTCCCTAGGTGTTTTTAAAACTGTGAGGGGATGGGACAGACTAGAGGAGGAGCCAGACCGTTGTTCCTACTTAGTAGGAACACACGATCTGTCTCTCCTCTCCTGTCAGAACAGCTCTTGGCCAGCGGGGATCACACCTGCCGGACACAGGCATTGGGTCCCCTGCTGTGCAGCCATAGCGGGCATATACACGCGCCTGCTATGGCTCTTAAAGGAACCACTGTACATATACAGCGATTTAGGCAGGGCTGCCAAACTTCCACCGTATATATGTATGGGAGCCGTTTGGGAAGTGGTCAGAAATTAAATGAAATCAAATACCTCTGAACATCCATCCTGAACGCATTTTTTTGCTTTCCAAAAAATGCTTCAAAACTCAACGCCTTAGAAAGGACTACACAGGACCCTGTGTACATGTACATGCACCAGTTCACAAAAAGGATAGTGGGGAACTGGAGAAAGTGCAGAGAAGGGCAACCAAACTGATAAGAGGCATGGAGGAGCTCAGCTATGAGGAAAGATTAGAGGAACTGAATTTATTCTCTCTTGATAAGAGGAGATTAAGGGGGGATATGATAAACATGTACAAATACATAAGGGGTCCATATAGTGAACTTTGTGTTGAGTTATTCACTTTACAGTCAACAAAGAGGACAAGGGGGCACACTTTATGTCTAGAGGAAAAGACATTTCATCTCCAAATACAGAAAGGTTTCTTCACAGTAAGAGCTGTGAAAATGTGGAATAGGTGGTTCTGGCCAGCTCAGTAGATTGCTTTAAGAAAGGCCTGGATTCTTTCATAAATGTACATAATATAACTGGGTACTAACATTTATAGGTAAAGTTGATCCTGAGAAAATCCGATTGCCTCTCGAGGGATCAGGAAGGAATTTTTTCCCCTGCTTTAGCAAATTGGATCATGCTCTGCTGGGGTTTTTCGCCTTCCTCTGGATCAACTGTGGGTATAGAATTGGGTATATGGGATTGTATGATATTATTATTTATTTATTTATTTATTGTGGTTGAACTGGATGTACTTGTGTCTTTTTTCAACCTGACTAACTATGTAACTATAACATAGAGGAGAGTTCAGAGGCAGCTGAAAAAAAACAAACACCCAACGTCTAAAGTCCGTTTACCAGTAGCAGTGTACATGAAGCCTAAAACTGGCCATACATTGATCGGCTGGTTCAGGTGGGATCTCCTGAATTTCAATCCATGTATGAGCAGGCTGGTTATACATGAGTCAATCTACATCTGCATTATTGATCACCAGGTGAAAATAAAATTAAACAGCCTAAAAAAGAAAATGAATGCAGCCGACACATCAAATAATTGGTAAACTGCAATTATTATTGTTTTTATTATTATACAGGATTTATATAGTGCCAACAGTTTTTGCAGGACTTAACAACATAAGGGCAGACAGTTCAATTACAATACAGTTTAATACAGTAGGAATAAGAGGTCCCCCTTTCGGGTCTACTAGATCCAGGCTTTCATGCCTGGTCCTCGGATGGGTCCCTGATGCTGCACCAGGTCCTCCGGAACAATGCCCCTAAACCTTTGTCAGAAATACTCGGCACCAAGCCGATTACATTCCTGGACATGTGGAGGTACGTTCAATTACAGTGTTTCCTGCGGGCCCTGCCCCGACCACTGAGAGACTCCGAGACTTTAAATGAAATTGAGGTGGTGTTTTACCCCAAGGATCCTCCCTTGCATTGCATTTCTTTGTTCTATAAGGCCCTCAATAGTCTCCTCCACAACTCATTCCCGTCCTTTCTGGCCACATGGGAGAAAGATTTAGGTACCAACCTCACTGACCTACAAAAACGGAAGGTGCTACAACTAACCCAGGTCTCATCCATCGCCTCACAAATAGCTGAGGTTAACTACAAATTGCTCACCAGATGGCACTACACCCCTGTGAAGTTACACAGGATGTTTCCTGACAACTCCCCGTTATGCTGGAGGAATTGTGGGTTCCGGGCCACTCATGCACACATATGGTGGTCATGCCCCGTTATCAAGCCGTTCTGGTCGAATGTCATCCAGATTATTCAACGTATTTCTGGCACCCTCCTCCCTGATGAACCCTGGGCCATTCTCTTCCATGCTACTATAGACCCTGTGGGCCGATACAAACGCTCTATCATCCCACACCTGCTGAACACAGCTAAGGCACTGATACCTGCCCTGTGGGGCCAATCAAAGACTCCGTCACTGAAAAGTTGGATGCGTAAAATCGAGGCAGTTTACCTCATGGAGGACATCACTCATGCCAATAAGAATTCCTCGCAAAAACCCCTCTTGACTTGGTCTTGTTGGAAAGAATTTACCTCCACTACATTTTACGCAGATATCTTAGCGCAGCCCCACTGAGCAGGGCAAACTAAGTTTCTACATGCCACCACGCGAGCCACCGTACCCCCACCCTCTTTCTCCCCTCCTTGACCCTCCTCTCCTTCTCTTCCCCCCCCCCCCCCTTTTTACACTCTCTTGCCTTTTTCTGTTATCTCTCAGTTTCTGTGATAGACAACATGATACCTGGTCCTTGAATCAGAGCTGTGTACTTTGCTCATTATCTCTTGAATGCTTTTCGGTTTTGTTTTTGTGTTTTTTTTTTTGTTTGTTTTTCTTCACTGGCACTTCCGTTATTGCTTTACTGTGTTTGCCCTAAGATGCTCTGATGCTAATTACTAATCCTGTCCCCTGGTTTATGGGACTGGGTGCTGTATGTGGATTTAACAGTATATGTTTGTTGTTTATCTTTAATAAACATTTATTAAACAAAAAAAGAGGTCCCCCTTTAAAAAAGGAGCTCTCTGCTCATGCTCTGAAATGCCCCTTTCTTTACATCACTTCCAGCGTGTGCGTTCCACGCCAGTTCCGGTAGTGTGTGGGCCATCTTGACACTGTATTTCATCCCTCCTACAGCTGCTGGCCAGCTTGGTGAGTATGGAGAGAGCAATGATAGGGAAACTGTCAGAAAATATACCATAATGATGAGCTTGCATTCTACCTATTGTCTGTGTGTGTTTTGTGTTTTTAATTCTTTATTACAATAAATTACTGGTTTGCTGCACTTAGAAGAGCCTTCTTTGTCCTTCTAATTTGTACACAGCACTTGCAGCTTTCTGGGCTTGGGAAAAGCAGGAATTTTACACTGGGCATATTTTCAGTCTCTCCATCCGCGTGCATGAAGGCATAGAAAGCAGTTACTGGAAAAGATATCCCCCGTGGAGGATTCCACTTCTTCTTATTTTGGTGACAACTGTAAATTATTACATTTTCCTTCACTTTTCTTCCTGGTGACAAGGCCTCCGGGACAGCTAAAGAGGGTAAATCTCCCCAAACTGCAACAAAAACCTGTTATGCCACGTACCCGCGATCGGATTATCCGGCGGACTTGGTCCAGAGTCCGCCGGACAATCTGCCCATGTGTGGGCTCTGGTGGACTTTTTCTTCCCAAAAGTCCGGCGGACTTATAAAGAAGTTTTGACTCAAAATTGCAATCACAATCCGCCCGTCTGTGTGCTAGTCCGCCGGACTTTTGAAATGAATTGACTTGCCCATACACGGAGTAAAGTCCGTTCATTTTGAACGTGGCTCCAGGAAGACGGGGTTAGTGAAGGAAGTCAATGTCGCCGCCTCCATCGGCGAGATTGACACCTCGCTAGCCCCGTCACCTGGTATGGATTTAAAGGGGAACCCCTATGCTGAAAAAATGGCATGGGGTCCCCCAAAGTCCATAGCAGACCCTTATCCGAGTACGCAGCCCGGCCTTTAAGAAAGGGGGTGGGGACGAGCGAGCGCCCCCCCCCCCTCTGAGCCATACCAGGCCGCGTGCCCTCAACATGGGGGGGTGCTTTGGGGAAGGGGGGCCCTGCGGCCCCCCCACCCCAAAGCACATTGTCCCCATGTTGATGAGGACAAGGGCCTCTTCCCGACAACCCTGGCCATTGGTTGTCAGGGTCTGCGGGTGGGGGGCTTATCAGAATCCAGGAGCCCCCTTAAGGGGGCCCCGAGATTCCGGCCCCCTACCCTATGTGAATGAGTATGGGGTACAATGTACCCCTACCCATTCACTTGGGGAAAAAAAGTATACAGAAAAAAACTACAACACAGTTTTTTAAAATACTTTATTAGACAGCTCCGGGGGCCTTCTCTTCTTCTGTCTTCAGGGTCTTCTCGCTGGACTCCTCCGATATCTTCTGCTCTTTTGCTAGCTCTTTTACTAGCGGAGGAGCCCGGCTTTCTTCTTCGTCACCGTTGCCGTCCGGGGGTCTTCTTCCGACTTCGGGGGTCCTGTCCTGCTCTTCAGGGGTCTTGTCCCGCTCTTTGGTTCTTCTTGCCGGGCCTCCGATTTCTTCTTGCAGCTCTTTTACTAGCGTTGGCCCAGTCTTCTGTCGCTGTTGTCACCGCCTTTTGCTTCTTCTCTTCTGCTGATGTTGACACAATGCGGGGTCACCGGGTGATGTCACAGTCCCAGCACCCTCCCGGACTGTGACATCATAAGGGGCGGGGTCACCATGTGACATCACCCGGTGACCCCGCCCATTGTCCCTATATAAGTCACCGCACAATGCACCCCCAGCATTACGGCCGGAGCGAGCGCCATGTCAACATTGGAAAAAGAGAAGAAGAAGAAGCAGAAGAAGCAGAAGGCTGCGGCGGTGACAGCAACAGAAGACTGGGCCAACGCTAGTAAAAGAGCTGGAAGAAGAAAGTGAAGGCCCAGCAAGAAGAACTGAAGAGTGGGACAAGACCCCCGAAGAGCGGGACAAGACCCCCAAAGTCGGAAGAAGACCCCCGGATGGCTGCGGCGATGAAGGAGAAAGCCGGGCTCCTCCGCTAGTAAAAGAGCTAGCAAAAGATAGTGGAGGAGTTCGGCGAGAAGACTCCTGAATACGGAAGAAGAGAAGACCCCCAGAGCTGTTTAATAAAGTATTTTAAAAAACTTGTGTTTTTTTTCTGTACACTTTTTTCCCCCAGGTGAATGGGTAGGGGTACAATGTACCCCATACTCATTCACATAGTGTAGGGGGCCAGAATCTGGGGGCCCTCTTATTAAAGGGGCTCCTGGATTCTGATAAGCCCCCCGCCCGCAGACCCTGAAATCAACAGCCAGGGTTGTCGGGAAGAGGTCTTTGTCCCCCATGTTGCTATGAACTTTGGGGGGACCCCCACGTCGTTTTTTCGGTGTAGGGGTTCCCCTTTAAACATTCACTTCCTTCGCTAGCCCCTTCTACCTGGAGCCATGTTCAAAATGAACGGACTTTACTCCGTGTGTGCACAAGCCTGTTAATTTCAAAAGTCTGGTCGTATGTGGGCAGGTCTGCTCGTTCGGAAAGTCCGGCGGACCTTAGCTGCAAAGTCCGGCGGGTTGTCCGCCGGACTAAGTCCGCCAGATAGTCCGATTGTGTGTACGCGGCATTAGGGGTTTCAACACTTATCCAAAGCTAGACAAAACGTTTAGGATTTAGATATACTATATTATAAAAAGTACTGGGACACCTGCTTTTACATGCACATGAACTGTAATGGCATCCCAGTCTTATGCCCTCTACACACGTTTGGACATTCCAACGACAAAATCCGTCAATTTTTTTCCAACAGATTTTGGCCCAAACTTGTCTTGCATACACACGGACCAACAAAGTTGTTGGAAAATCCTATCGTTCAGAACGAGGTCACGGACAACAGGTACATCAGGACTAGAAAGAAGCCAGTAGCCAATAGTTTTCGTCTCGTAATTTATTCTGAGCATGCGTGGCACTTTGTCCATTGAAATTGTCTGCACGCGATCGGAATATAAACAATATAAACAATCGAATTTTGTTGTTGGAAAATTTTAGATCCTGCTCTCAAACTTTGTGTGTCGGAAATTCCGATGGAGCCTACACACGATCGGATTTTCCGACAACACGATCCGATCGCACATTATCCATCGGAAAGTCCGACCATGCGTACAGTGCATAAGTCTGTAGGGTTCAATATTTAATTGGCCCAACCTTTGCAGCTATAACAGATTCAACTCTTCTGGGAAGGCTGTCCACAAGGTTTAAGAGTGTGTCTATGGGAATGTTTGACCATTCTTCCAGAAGAACATTTGTGAGGTCAGGCACTGATGTTGGAGGAGAAGGCCTGTCTCGCAGTCTCCACTCTAATTCATCCCAAAGGTGTTCTATCGGGTTGAGGTGCAGGCCAGTCAAGTTCCTCCACCCCAAACTCACTCATCCATGTCTTTATGGAGCTTGCTTTGTGCACTGGTCCAAATCATTTGGTGGAGGGGGGATTATGGTGTGGGGTTGTTTTTCAGGGGTTGGGCTTGGCCCCTTAGCTTCAGAGAAGGTAACTCTTAAAGAGGAACTGCAGTCTGCTCACATAATGTGTAATAAAAAAAGCGTCAAATTATCAAAATTGTAAAACTTGATATAAGGCAGTGCAACGCTAAAAAATAAGAACAAAAAATAAAACAAAAACAAATACAATAAATAACAAATACAATAAAGTTCACAAGATTCATATGCAGCAGAGCATATGAGCACCAAGAAAGAGTGTCCAAACGGTGCTTCTAAGAACGATCATAAAGGTGAATCTCACCACTAAAGATGCTAGCAGCTAACCTCAATGAGTGGACCCCTGAATGAACAGAAGTGTCACAAGAGCTTTTCCCTTTAAGGGTAAGAGATGGTGTATCAGTTGATGCAGTTTTGGATGGGTAAATATGTTCACTGAACTGAGCTGATGAGAAGGATCGCTCGCACTGCACTCTGCAATCTTCTTATGCTACGTACACACGACCGGACTTTTCAAAAGCAAAGATCCGACGGAACAAATCCGTCGGACAATGCGATCGTGTGTGGGCTCCATCGGACCTTTGCTGTCCAAAAATCTGACAGACTTTAGAAATAGAACAGGTTTCAAATTTTCCTGCCGGAACTCCGCAGAACCCAGTTCCTACCGAGAAATCCGTTTGTGTGTATGCTAGTCCGATGGACAAAAAGGTAGCTATTGGCTACTGGCTATAAACTTCCTTATTCTAGTTCAGTCGTACGTCATCACGTTCAAATCCATCAGACTTTGGTGTGATTGTGTGTGGCCAAGTCCGTTCATTTGGAAAGTCTGTCGGAACTCCGCAGAAAGTCCATCGGGAAGACCGTTGGACCTAGTCCGTCAAAAAGTCCAGTCGTGTGTATGCGGCCTTAGGCCGCGTACACACGGGCGGACTGTCTGACGGACTTGGTCCGCTGAAACGTATTTCAGCGGACAATCCGCTCGTGTGTGGGCTTTAGCGGACTTTTTCAGCGGACAGTCTGGCGGACTAAGTCTTTCGGAATTTCCGTAATATTGTCCGTCCAAACTTGGTTTCAGCGGACAGTCCGCTCGTGAGTAGGCAAGTTGGACGGACTAAGTATGGCGCATGCTCAGAAAGGATTTACACGGCCGAAGGTTGCATTGCAGTGTATTGGACGTCGTATTTCTAGTCCCGTCGTACGTGCTGTACACGTCATCGCGCAAGCTTTCAGCGGACTGTCTGTTCGTCGTGTGTGGTCAAGTCCGTTCATTCAAAAGTAGGACGGACTGTCTGTCGGATTGTCTGACGGACTTAGTTGGACGGATAGTCCGCCCGTGTGTACGCGGCCTTAGTGTAATGAACAGGAACTCCGGTTCACAAGGTACATGTAATAAAGAGGATACATAGGGCTCTCTGCAAGTATGACTGTTTATTTGAATAAAGAATAAAACTTACAAGTATGGCACTGCAACCCAGTGCCTGGTATACAAGTGTGTATTGACAATTCCACATGGATCAGTGATCACCTGTGGCCATCACTGATCCATGTGGAATTGACCCTTCTGTTTATTCTGTGGTCCACTCATTAAGATGAGCTGCTAGCATCTTTAGTGGTGAAGGCTTGGCGCAGATTCACCTTTATGATCGTGTTTAGAAGCACTTTTTCTTTGGTGCTTGTATGCTCTGCTGCATATGAATCTTATGAACTTTCTTTTATTTGTTTTTGTTTTATTTTATGTTCTTATTTTAAGCGCTGCACTGCCTTATATCATATTATTTTATATATACTGTGATTCTGTACTTGCCAAATATGTTGCAGAAATCTTCCTCCACTAAGTCTGGCTGCAGCCATTTTAACTGTGGGCAGCTGAAGCTGCTGCCTGTTCACTTCCTGGATTTACACATACACACAGAGTCAGCTCTCATTGGCCCTCTTATGTCTCGTCTCCCCTCCCTTCTTGGAAAACTCTCACAAGAGTGAGAGAGAGAGCTGTGTATGTAAAGTTAAAACAACAAGGGCAGGAGATTTAATAGATGGAAAGATGAAAAAATGACTGAAGGTCCGCTTTAAGGTGTCAGCATACCAAGATATTTTGACTTTCAATATGTTTTTTATTTATTAACAAGATAATATCACAAAAAGTACAGTCAGTAAACATCAGATCCTAGAGATGTGATTTTAGACATAAACATCTGTAAGTTCTTCCGACCACGTAATTGAAAATGCAGCCTCTCAAAACTGTAAATTGAAAATAAACTGTATTTGGCAAGAATGTTGGTGAGATGCACACTACTTATTACCATAGAAGAATATAATGCGTTGTCGGCCAAGTCTTGAAATATGCCCCATATTCTGCCGGGCCCAGTTACATCTCACCCAGGGAGCCGTTTAGGCCCATATTGCTAGGAACAGTGATAGCGCAGGGGAAAGGACAGGGAGAGAGAGAAAAAAAAAAGAGGGGGGTGGTTCCCTTGCGCCCTTCTTCCGTAAGTATCAACAACATAGAATTGTACATAATATCAAGTTATCTTGTATTTCTAAGAATGTCCTGTTGGACAGTAAATATGGAGAAGAAAAAAAAACATAAGAAAGGAAAAGGAGAAGAGAGAGGGAAAGGAGGGAAAAAGAAGAAGAGAGAGAGGGAGGGTAAACCAGTGGTAAATCACAAGGGAGATACATATCTTATCCACGGGTCCCATATCATATCGAATTTCTTGGTATTATTGCGGAGAATCCAGGTGAGTCTATCGATGACCATGATCCAGTTAAGTTTAGTTTTCACAGAATCAATAGGAACCATCGACTGCTTCCAGTATCTAGCTATGGTTATCCTGGCAGCTAAAATTATATATATTATTAGTTTTGAAGATTTTTTAGGAACTCCTTCAGGGAGTTTTTGGAAAAGTGCAATTTCCGGGGCTCTACGAACATTAACCCCAGTCACTGTATATATGAGGTTAAATATATGAATCCAAAATCTAGTAATTGTCGGGCGTTGCCACCAAATGTGGAACATCGTACCCACCTGGCCACACCGTCTAAAGCACATGGGAGATGCAGATGGATGCATCTTAGCAATCCTGGTTGGTAGTAAATACCAGCGAAGGAGGGTTTTATAATTAGCTTAAATTAGTGTTGTGTTAATGGATACTTTAGATAAAGCATAAGCCATGTCTTGCCAGTCGGATAGTACAAAAGTAGTGTTCAATTCCCGTTCCCAATGAGTCATATAGGGGAGTTTAGTATTTGGATCAGTAATAGTGGTATAAATAGTAGATATTCGTCCCCGTAGTAGGTCCTTCGTTTGTCAAGACAATTCAAAATTCGTAAGTGTAAGAGGTCCATCTAGTAAACTGAGTTTAGTACGTATAAAGGAGATAAGTAGATTATACCTAAACAGTTCACTAGAGGGCATTTGAATTGTCTCTGCAAAATGCTGTAAAGAGTGGGGTCGATTTCCATCTAGATAGTCACCTATCCTTAGGAGTCCTTTGTTAAGCCACCATTGAAATACCTGTGGAGTCAGGCCAGGGGAGAATTCTGGATTACAGAACACTAATGGGGTATGTGGAGATGATAGCGGTTTACGATGCCGCACCCTATCCCAGACCTCCAGGGAGTGAGACAGGGTGGGGCACAGAATGGGAGGGCGAAGGCGGCTCGGCAGCCACATCAAGGAGCCAACAGCAAAAGGGTGGCACGAGAGAGCTTCAATAGACACCCAAAGGGGTGGAGGCCCCTTAGCTGTTGTGTATGAAAGCTGTGTTATTTGAGCTGCTTGATAATAAGCTTGTAGATCAGGGAGGCCAAGCCCACCACAGGATTTTGAGGTGTGTAACGTCAACTTATTCATGCGAGGCTTCTTATTACCCCAAATAAAGCAGAGAATATCCGTTTGTAGTCGCTGTAGTTCTCTCCTTGGGACTGCAATAGGTAAGGTTCTAAAATAATAGAGTAGTCTGGGAAGAAATGTCATCTTAATAGAATTGATTTTACCAAACCAAGACAAGGGATAGTCTGCCCACCTCCGGAGATCCTCCCGGAGTCGGCTAAAAAGTGGGGGATAATTAGCCCGATATAAAGTGTCAACCGAAGATGTCAGCTAGATGCCTAAATATGGAATAGAGGTTGAGGTCCATTGAAAATTATAGGTATTTCGCAACTGCTGTTCTACTAAGGGGGGCAAAGAAACATTAAGGGCCATCGTTTTCTGAGTGTTTAAAGTGAGGCCTGAGAGCTGGGAAAATTGGTGAAACAGGGACAACAGAGTAGGTAGAGTGACTTCGGGGTTAGTAACATACATGAGAACGTCATCGGCAAACAGAGAACATTTATGTTCCTTTTGCCCACAACATATTCCATGGATTTTAGGATGGGATCGAATTGCGACAGCTAAAGGTTCAATTGTTAATGCAAAGAGCAATGGGGAAAGTGGACAGCCCTGTCTTGTTCCACGTTGAATAGGAAATGAGAGGGATCTATAATCCCGAATAGCGACCTGGGCCGACGGCTTGCTAATACCAAGATATTTTGGACAATTTCATGCTCCCAACTTTGTGGGAACAGTTTGGGGATGGCCCCTTCCTGTTCCAACATGACTGCGAACCAGTCAGGTGCATTAAATCCCTATATAATTTTAGTTTGGGTTTATTTACCCTAAAAAGGTGGCTTAAAGCTGAACTTTCAGTGAAATGTTTTTTATTCCCATGCAGTAGGGCTGCATTTTTGACTAGAGGAGAGGAAAGAAGAGATATACTCACCTAATCCTCCAGTCCCTGTGGTACCCTCCCCATCCCTGCAATCTAGCAGTCTTCTACAGTGGACTATTCCTGACATCACCACACCCATAGTCTTGCTGTGGATGTGAGGACCTCAGGAACACCACAACTACTGGATTGCGGGAGAGCGCCGTTTGTGGCAGGAGCAGGGGATCAGGTGAGTATACAGCTTTCTGCTCAACCCTTAACAAATCGAGCACTTAACTCATTAAGTGCAGGCACAGCCCCATTGCATGGGAAAAAGAATGTGTCTGCAGTTCAGCTTTAACATAATTATGATCAGAGCAACATGAACTTAGTCCTTTTGATGGAACATTGCTAAATCTTGGGACAGCCTGGTGGATTTTTAACAAGGCTGAAAATTGATCCTGTAGAAAAACACACAACCTGTTCAATAAATGTGTTTTCCGACAATTATGGTTATTCCAGAACAGTACTGCTGGTAGCTGAGTAAGCCAACACATGCAATTACTTTGAGATGGTTTGAGCCTGCCAAATCTTTTGCCAGATTCACAAGTGTCAACATTATAAGATTGATATTGCTCATTCCAATGAAAGCATAAAAAGGAAAACAAAAACAAAATATATATTGCTCAGATGGTGAACATTAGAATTGGGGACATATCCAAGGATTGATAATATCCAGGGACAAATCTGTGATTTTCCATAAAGCTGATGGGCAATGGAAGGTTGTACTTCAGAGATACCCAAAGAAAAGTTCTAACTCATAAATTGGGGGGCAGAAGACAGAAAGTGTCAATCCGATGAGTGAGATTTGACTTGTGTGTGCATTTTTCAGTGTTTGTACATTTTCTGTCAGTGTACTACTGTTCTTTTTCTTGGTGCTGGAATAAATTGAGGTATGCACTCTGGGAACTTCACCAAGTGCAATCAGGCCTCCGAGAACAGTGTTTGTGAGAACGTTTTCCCACCCATGATGTAAGAGACAGCTGGAGGCATGGAGGCTAAGATTTAGTGTCTGGATTACAAGTGTTTTTCTAGTCAATCTGCAAGAAGAAACAATTGGAAATATCTGAAGATAGAAAAATTTACTTAGAATTTTTGGATTATGCGTTTAGAAGCATTTCATGTAGACTCATGAAATACTTCTAAGCCATCAATATAGTGGACTTTTATGTGGCTGTTTACTTAAAGTTAACTTTGTTCATGAAAGTCAAAGCAACAAGATCACTTACTTTCCCTCCCTCCTTAGTTAGTTGTATTCACCTTCCAATTGCTCCTGCACCACTCAGTTCGGCTGCTTGGAACAAAAAAGAAAAAAGAAATACTGTAGCTCCACTTCCTCCCAGCAATGTTGATGCTTGTTGATTGCAGTGGCAGCTGGTGGGTTTAATTTGGGGGGGGGGGGGGGCACTGCTAGCACCCAACGCCACCCGAGGCAGCTAGCAACGTGGCAATTGCAGCATCCCCCCAGGCCCTATCACTTGCCCGATCGTGGCTGTGATCACTTCTCCTCCTTCTCCCAGAGGTGCCGGGAGCAGTGGCTATAGGTGCAGGTAGTGGCGACCATAGGTGCGGGGGGAGCAGCTCGGATGTGTGGGGAGCGGCTCAGAGGTGCGAGGATTGGCCCAGAGGTGCGAGGAGCGGGGGCTCTGGTGTCCTCCATCTCCTACCGCGTACTGTTCCTCTTCCACCTAAGCGCTAGGCATCCAATAGGATTGCCTGATGCTTATGCCAGTTGGTAAACAGTTCTCATGACTTACCTCCTGATTGGTGGGGAGGAACTTTAGTATGAAAAAATAGTTATAGTCACACAACAGGGTGGGATCAGGATGCAGTGCTCTGCAGATCGAGTCCTCCCTTTTTTGAAGCCTTTTAGAGCCTCTGGCTCTACTCATGTGCTTCAAAAATCCACACCCCCCCACCATTGGAATTCATGCACCCAGCACCCCGATATGTGGATCAGGGGGCCGGACGCATGGATAGGGGGGGCGGCACCCGTGTGCCCTCTATGGATGGGCCGGCACTGGTTGATTTGGCCCACTGCTGTCACATGTGGGTGGGGATAGAGTCCACACCCCTATGTAAGCTCCAAGTCAAAACTTGGAGCTTAAAGTGGAACTTTAGTCAGAAAATTAAGTCCTGCTAGATCATTTCAGGCTGGTATCAGGTATACAGTAACTATGTAAAACATTAAGCATAAGTGCCTGTACTGTTTAAAGTCCAGTAATGCACTGTCTCACCCTGCTTAGCATATTCTCAATTGCTCTCTATTCTCAGCACTGTGCCTAAAGTCAGAGACACTAGAGGCCGCTTATGCAGAGTGGACACAGACACTATAGGCGGTCATATGTAAATGGACCGCCTGTCTGTTTACCCCTGATGGCCATCCGATCCGATAAATCTGTCTGTTTTTGGCAGATCAGATCGAATGTCTACAGGTGTCAGCAGACGCATGTCCATTGACACCTACCGAGATGCATGTCCGTTGACACCTACCGCTCCATAGAGGGTAATAGGTATTCCGCCTAAGAATCTGACAGGCGGACTCAATCGGTCCATCCATGTGAAAGGGGCCTAAAGCGTCTGTCAGCCTTTCTCTCTAGCTAAGCCAAGACATACAATCAAGGCTGGAAATGTACATAATTTAAATCAGAACTCCATTAGTACACCCTCACACAAAACACTAAACAGTTATTAGATTTGTGAAATTTCTTACCGTTTAAGAGATATGTCTGACTGAATTTTCAGAAAGTCAGCTCTGTGATTCAAAAAATGCAGCATCTTTTCTGGCAGAGAGGATTTCTTAGAACAACGATTGCATCATATCCTTTTTTGTAACTGTAATCAGCCTACATTTCCCATGAATCCTTGGGATGGGAGTGAATGTGGGAGGGAACATTAGGCTTGTACATGTAAATGTGAACGCACCCACTTCAATATAAATCACACCCCTCATTCTGCAGTCAGCAAGCCATACATAACACACGGTATGATAGGTTATAGCCTTATAAATACAAAGCATTTTAATATAAATGCATATTAATACAATATTAATTTAATGCATTTAATAAATAAATTTAAATTAATATAAGTGCAGCTTATCAGTGTCCATCAGTGCCGCATGTCAGGACCACCAGGGCTGAATTTCAAGGATCACCAGTGCCGCTTGTCAGAAACCACCTGTCACGCACCTGTTTATTGAGCCCGATATGCAGAGGGAGGCCTCCCTTACAGTCCTGACTCGCGGCCCCTGGTAGAGCTGACAGGAGGCACAGGAGTGCAGGACAGCATGAGTGCCTGGCAGGATCGACAGCTGATATGCAGGTCTGATGCTCCAAACCTAGCTGGGACAGCAGGAACAGCAGGTGGAATGCAGCAGACTGGAAGCTGAAGCTGGGAGGCAGGCACTCACAGGATTCGGATGGATGGTCCCAAGGATAGAGACACAGGAAGGTTAGGCAGGCCGGGTCATACACTGGAAAGCAGTACTGGAACAGGTGTAGAAGGCAGACGGAAGGTCTCTAGGCAAGCCGGGTCGGTAACAGACTGGTGCAGATAAGCCAAAGGATCAGGCAGAAGAGAGGTCGTGGACAAGCTGGGGTCAGATGCAGGTGGATGGCGAAGATAGTCACAAGGCAAGCAGATAGTCACAGGAATGCATCAGGAACACAGGAAACTCTCAGGGAATGCTGTAGATCAGTAAGATTCCTCTGTCATGACAGGGTTTAAATAGTGCTTCTGGTGCCAATGGACGGGCGCACATGGAACTGTTTCTCTCAGCAAGCCTTTCCCGACACCACCATGTCAGGGACCACCAGTGCTGATTGTCAGGGACAACCAGTCAGGCACCACCATCTCAGGGACCACCAGTGCCGCTTGTCAGGGATCACCAGTGCTGAATGTCAGGGACCACCAGTGCCGAATGTCTGGGACCACCAGTGCCGAATGTCAGGGACCACCATTTCAGGAACCACCAGCGCCACTTGTCAGGGAACACCAGTGCCGCTTGTCAGGGACCACCAATGCCCCTTGTCAGGGACCACCAGTGCCGCTTGTCAGGGACCACTAGTGCCGCTTGTCAGGGACCACTATGTCAGGGACCACCAGTGCTGAATGTCAGGGATCATCACCAGTGCCGAATGTCAAGGACCTCTATGTCAGGGACCACCAAGTCAGGAACCATAAGTGCCGCTTGTCAGGGAAAATCTGACTTGATAGCTGTATCAATTGATTGACATGGGTACATTCAGCCTGCCCATAGATATATTGAATCTCGACTGACCGAGATTTGAACCATCTATGGCCATTAGTGAGAATAATGCCGTGTACACACGACTGGACTTTCTGGCAGACTAGGTCCTACGATCTTCCCGACAGACTTTCGGCGGAGTTCCGACGGACCTTTCGAACGAACTGACTTGGCCACACTAAGTCCGTTCGAAAGTCTGTTTGTTTTGAACTTGATGATGTAAACGGGACTAAACAAGGAAGTTCAATAGCCAGTAGCCAATAGCTTCCCTTGTGTCGTATTTGGTCCTTCGGACCAGCACACAAACTGACATTTTTTTTAGATTTTAGTCCGTCGGAATTGAGTCCATCAGATAGATTTGAAACATGTTCTATTTCTAGGTCCGTTGGATTTTTATTTCGAAAAATGATCGGACTAGCGCACACACGATCGGATTGTCCAATTGTTTTGTTGGCTGTGCGAACGGACAAACTTTTTGACAACATAAGTCGGATCGTGTGTACACAAAACCATCGGACTTTAGTCCAAAGTACAAACACGCATGCTCATGAGCAAGGACCAGCACGAAAAGGTCGGTCTTGTAAAACTAGCGTTTGTAATTTAGATAGCACATTCGTGTCGTGTCAAATTCTGAATTTTCTAAATGCAGCTTACATTCTCTTAATTTTTAATGGCTTAATAATAATTAATATGATTTTCTGGTGATACTGACGAAGTACTAACAAACATATTTTACATAGGACTTGTGTTCTAATGATATCAAAAAACAAATTATTATTTTTTACTTTTTTGGCCATTTTGTTTATTGTGCATTCACAACATAAATAGAATTCTTAAATTATTAGACATATTTTCTGTCATCACAATTCTAAATTTATAATTATAAACCAAAAGAGCAAATGATACACTGAAAACCAAAACTATAGCCTATTAAATCAGACTTAAATCAAAAAATCAATCATGCTAAATTAGTAGCCCCTAAATTCCCCAGACCACTGGCCTTGTTGTGCATCCTGGGGCTGATTTTGCCACTGACCACCATTCTGCTGAGGTGGGTGGGCTTGCTGGGGTGGGTAGGTTTGCTGAGGTGGGTAGGGTTGCTGAGGTGGGTGGGCTTGTTGTGGAGGAGGTAAAGGTGTGTGGTCCAAATTACACACATGAGATTTGTTGGTTAGCTCACGTTTCCTGGCCTTGCTGAAGAGCTGGATTATGATACCCTCACATAGCTCCCTTTAATCTGGGTCAATTTTGCGGAGCTTATTATCTGTAAAACAGCCAAACTCTTCAGCACTATCGGGTGCTGTGGTGATGACAGAAGTAGCCCTACTTAGGAAGTCAGCTGTGGCCTCATCCAGGTGGTGGCTCTTCCTGGCCCTTTTTTGGGGAGGACGCAGTGGAGGGATTCTGCACTCCGTTGTCTGGTTGCTGGGCCCAGCCTCTTCTTGGCTCAAAAGTTCCTGTGGGTGAAAAAACATAATTTGAATGTTTGGTCATCCATCACAAACACTTTTCAGATCATGACTTTTTTAATTTGGAATGTGTCCAATTAGTAAAGACTATCAACATGACTCCAGCATTTCTCATTCTTGTCCAAATCCTTTTTGGCCACTACTTGTCTATTGATATGGAACTCTCTTTTTTAAGACAACTAATTATTAGGCATACTAGCATCTAATTAACAACACATTATATATATATATATATATATATATATATATATATTTTTTAGCCAAGCTTTTAAGCAATGCTATACCTGGGTCAAGCTGAACTCCTCCTCCTCTTCATCCTGTGTAGGATCAGGCTCAGTATTGGTGGCCTCAGCTGATGAGGAGGGCAGTGTAGAGAGCGATCTACTTGGTACTGTTTGATCCCTTAAAAAATGGAGTCTATTAAAATACCAGAGCTTGGGAACATAGACCTCTTCGGCTGCTGCTCCAGTTTTTTTGGATTCCTCTATCTTCTTTCGTTCCCTGTTATACATGATTCTGAGGCCCCCAATTTTTGTCTTGATCAAACTGTAGGTTGCTCTGGGGTACACAGTTTTTGCTAATTCCACCAGTTTCTCAATTGCTGCTATCCTCTTGGTTTTATTGCAATAGTCTTTATGTTTGACTTTCCACAGACAAGTGAGCTCCCTGTATTTTTCTTTAAATTGTGTAAGGAATTTGTGAGAATTTAAACTTGACTTCGCCATTTTGATCTCTGCAAAACATAATAAAAAACAAACCATAATGGGTGGCATATAGCTCATAAGCTGCTCACAATATGAGCCTTTATTTAAGCAGTAGGGGTGGGCTGTATCTTCGAGCCGAACATGAGTTTGACTTGAACATTGACCGTTCACCCAATAGCAAAGCATTTAGGTTGCTTGTGACAAGTTATAAATCCGCAGAACACCCTATAAAAGCCTATGTGAGAATTCCAAAGTCTTAATTTTAATCAACAATATGCAAGCTATTGTCCTAAAAAACCTTTTGTGACCCAGGGGACATGTATCAATGCAAAAGAAGTTTTAAACAAACGGCCGTTTTTATTGTCACCAGGGACTTTAATTTTTAAAAGTGAAACAAGAAAACTGAAATATTCTTTTACATTTCGTACCTGGATGTGTGTTGGGGGGGGGGGGGGACTGGTGGTTAGGCTATAGTATGCCTATAAAGTTGCACATGTTTCCCATGTTTAAAAACAGTCAGAGAGCAAAATTACATTTCCAAAGTAAAAGAGTCATTTAACAGTACCAGCGGTAGCGACAAATTTTAGAAACGTACCTTCCTTTCGTGTCTACCTTCAGCTTGCGTCTCTTTGCGTCAGCTTGCGTTTGTCTCCCGCCTATTCTGAATGTTACATTGCATCACACGTTCGCGCTTTATACACGGCGTATGCGGCAAACCTCTGCTCTCCGAGCGTCATGACGTTGGGCCATGACCATATTAGAGTTTCTGCGACGCATCGTTAATATTTAACGTTCGTGTACCATTGACTTTAATTGTTTTCTTTATTCATGTACGGACTATTTTAATTATCATATTTATATATATATATATATATATATATATATATATATATATATACTAGATAAACATTCCATACACGTATCTAGCAAAAAAGAAGTCCAGTGCTTAAAATTTTCGATCGTGTATGAGGTGGAGTCCATCGTATATTCCGATCAGACCTATATACAGGCCGCGTGTTAAGCTTCACATACACTGCGCATGCATGAAACTCCGCTCGCGTCGCCCGCCCCGGACGTTCCTTTTCTGTAATATTTTCTGTAATATTCCCGCCCCTTCTCCCTTTGCTGCGCAGTCGGAATAAACATGGCGGAGACACAGATGCAGGTTAATGTGTCATCTAGTGAGGAGGAATCCTGATCTAGGAGGAGGAGATTCAAGGCCATGAAGAAGAAATGGTGGACATCTTGAGGAGGGAGGACTATGATGGGAAACATGGCCCATACCTGCATCCAAATGTATTGAAGGACCAAATCATGAAGAGTGGTGAACACTCTGGAGGAGAAGTTTGGGGTGCAACGGTCCAAAGACCAGTTAAGGAAGCGCTGGTCCGACATTAAACTGAGGGAGCCGGATCAGTACCTCAAAATAAAGAAGGCGCTTCGAAAAAGTAAGTACCTGTCATGCGTTCCTATTATAAATAGCAACTTGTATGCACTTGCATACGGTTCGTATGTATGAATCAACATATGTAGACAGGAACCACGTTCATAGGGCGATTGTTTATTAGTGAATACAATGTTATTAGCTGATACAGGGTTATGACTGTTTTGGTCAGGATCATTTGTCATATTGAGTGAAGTTACATTATTAACAATTGTACACCACCTCAAAGCAATGTTTCATATCTGTGTGCTAAAGTATACCTTTTGTTTGATTCTCATAGGGGAGAAAAGACTCAGACAACAACCCCGCCAGGACCCCCAACCCCGCCGGGACCCCCAACCCCGCCAGGACCCCCAGCCCCGCCAGGACCCCCAACCTCGCCAGCCTGAATGGCAAATTAGCCCCAGCAATCCAGAGGAGGTGGAGAAAAGAGAGGTGGAGGAAGTGACAGGGATGTACACTCCACCAGGTGAGTGTCTGACAATATATATATATATATATACTATTTTGATGTTAAAAGTAAAAAAAAAAAACCTATATTTTGCAGAGCAAAAAAAAAAATCTATATATTTTGATGTTAAAAAAGTGATAAAAAAAATCTATATATTTTGATTTAAAAAAAAAAAGTGATAAAAAAAAACACACATTTGAATGTGCACAGATTAAAAAAGTTAAACTAAAAACAATGTGTGGCTTCTTATTTCAATGCTCAATACCAGTATATTTGTTAAGTTGTTGTAGTTACATTGACCGTGTACGCTAAAATGTGTGTAGCCGAGATACAGCACAATATAAAAGTTAGTCAAAGAGAGATTGTCACCTCATGTTGCACATCAGGTTGGTTTAAACTAGTGGCAAAAAGGACAAAGATCATGGCTATTTGCAAACATAAGAAACACAAACAACAGTAGTTGAAATATTATTTTAGGAATAAGTAAACTATTTACAAGTTAGCAAGAACATTTTGCTGCCAAGGCACTGCCCCTCTACCGACAACGTAGTCCATATATTGTTCACGGACAAGACGGCCATTCTGGGAGCCCAAACCAGCCCGCGCACTTTCAAGAGCTGGCATCACAGCCTCTTCAGCTGGTCCGGAAAAAGCCTCATCAGTTTGCCCTGAGGCAATATAGCTGGAAGCATTCCTCCTTAAAAAAATTATGGAGGCTGCAGCAGCATAACACCACATGATAAATTTATATTCTGCCAAGTTTATGGCAGTTAAAGAGAGACGAAATCTGCTGGAAAGAATGCCAAAGGCATTTTCAACTACCCTTTGTGCACAAGAGAGGCGATAATGGAAAATCCTTTGTTCTGGGGTTAGGTTCCTCATTGGAAAGGGTTTTAGAATATGTTCCCCCAAAGAAAAGGCATCATCTGCCACGAACACAAAATTTAGTCCCTCAATATAGTCCTGAGCAGGTGGCAAATGTAAGGTCCCTTTCTGCAGCCGGTCATAAAATTCTGTATGTATCAGCACACCTTCATCAGAGTGACAGCCATTCATCCCAACATCAACATACAAAAAATCATATTTGGCTGACACCACAGCCAGCAGAACTATGCTGCAAAATCCTTTGTAATTGAAATAATATGATCCCGAGTTTGGCAGTGGAACTATCCTCACATGCTTGCCATCAATGGCATCTCCACAGTTGGGGAAATTCCATAAATTGGCAAACTGGGCCGCAACATCCTGCCATTGCTGGGTGTTTGAAGGAAACTGTGGAATCAAACAAATCAAAAAAAATAATACCTGAGTACATAAAATTGCAACCATATTTGACACAAACATTGTGGGGCAACAGAATATTCTAACATTTAAATGTGTATTTAAAATAAAAATGATAAGTTACAATTATATGCTCCCTCACCCCCTCTGGTGGCACATTCTAAAAATCTTAGGGGGGGGGGGGAGTTGGGTATGGTGTTTTGGACAAGTAAACACTTTCATGAGAAATAAATGCATTAAAATGTAAGTTTAATTTGGCCAACCCATCCATCTTTACAAGATTGTCAGGCCAGTGGACAGGCATAAAACAAAAATAAGAATGCACATTGTCAAAATCTAGACACATTTTGACATACATCGTAAAACATTTTTTTAATTAATTATGAGTATTCATTATGATGAAGTTAAAAAGCCAGGAAGCTGGCACAGCACAGGGATGGTGGGAGCCATTCATAATGATAAATTAATCATAACCAAAGTATAATTTGTACATTTTGAAGATAATCAGGCAGGCCCTTGCACTACATTATTTTAATAATTTAGGCAGCAATCTTAACTCAAAAAAATAAGGTACACAGTGTATGTGTTTAGCTAAGTCTGCAGATAGAGTAGTTGTAATGGTTTACTCTGCATTTTTTTGTATTGTTTTCTTTTCTTTTGTTTTCTCTTATTGTTTTTTTTTTTTTGGGGGGGGGGGGGGGGGGTGTTCAAAATAAGTGTGTGAAACACAAAAAGGGACTCTTGCACTCTGCATGAATTTAAGGGCAGGAATAAGATTGGGACACATTTTAGGTGGTGTTTAGGGTAATGAATGAAGCATAATAAATACAGGGTTAAGTACTGGCTAGGTGTGTATGGGTCCAGGGTAGCATGCTGGGGAGGTTAGTGAAGGGAAATATGCACGTAGGCCACAAAAAAGGTTACAGCATTCATGAGGACAAAGAGGACATTCATTCACAGCATATTACAAAACTGGGAAAGATGGAATACAAAAAATATAAAATGAATTGGAAAACATGAAGGTGATATTAAAGCAAAAAACTTTACGAATATAGTTGAATATAGTCCTTCTGCAGGTCTTGGATGATGGCACTACATGTCTCAGGAATAATGACTCCCAGAGCCCGGGGAGAGATACCAGTGGTAAACTTGATATCCTGGAGACTCCCCCCTGTCGCCAAATAACACAAGGTGGCTATGAGCCTTTGTTCTGCTGGAATAGCAGCTCTCATGCAGGTGTCCTGCTTCATGATATAGGAGGACAGCAAGGACAATAGTTGCTGAAAGCAGGAGTCCGTCATCCGGAGATAAATACGATAATCATTCGGATTATTCTCCTGCAGCTCACGCAATAAGGGCATATGGCTAAATTGGTCACGATTAAGTAGCCAAGTTTTGGCCCAAATACTCCTCACCCTACTACTCCGATTATTCCTAGATCGGGCTAAAGTCACAGCAACAACTCCAAGCCCATAAATAGCAAGCTCTCTCCTAGGATCACGCAACATTGCTAGTTGGCCAAAACGGTCGGAAACTAAAACGAAACGCACGGAACAGAAAACCGTGAATTAGCACCGACCAAACGTCTACTAACTCAAAATTAGCAGAAGGACCCCGAAGGGTGACGCCAGAGAATTGAACGTCCTCTTTTGAAGCGTCGCCAGTACGTTGTAACGTCACTACGTTCATGTTTGTTTCACAAAAGTCCGATCGTGTGTATGCAATACCAGTTTGTGGACTACGCCCTTTGTACAAAAGTCCACGGGAAAGTTTGTACAAAGTCCAATCGTGTGTATGAGGCTTTACATGTTTGTTATTTTTAAGCAAAAAAAAAAAAAACGAGACTTTAGTATCACTTTAACACTTACCCTGATCCTACAAAATTAACGTCCACGTTACTATAACCTCAACACTTAACCTACTCCCTAATCCCTAACCTTACCATCTTACTCTTGATTTCCACACTAACCCTAATCATAAAGCCTTACACTAACTCTGAACCATAACACAGATGAAGATCTACTATTGCGGAAAACTACTGTTTTTAAAAACGTATATGAAAATTCATGGTAGTTCTATACAATACAATAACTGACCTGTCTGCAGCCAGTCTTTATCTGTGGCAAAGTTGCCACTTTTGAATTGCCTGAATAGGAGTGACTCTGAGAGTATGAACTCAAGCTTTGCCACTTGCCAGGTGAAGTGTACACTAGTTTGAGAACTTGAATAATGGATCAAAAACTATAAATGACTAATTAGGAATCAAACATGTGATAACCCTATTAAGTTGTGGCATAAGACATCTAATTTGGTAGATTTGATAATATGACTGCATTATTTGGCTTATGTTGGTCATACATTATTTGTTTTGTTCTTGCTGAAATTCTAAACTCTGGATAATAAACGTCTGTATTAAGTTACGGAGGATCAATGCATGTCTGGGGGTCTTGAAGTTGCAAAATGCAGACTGGGGTAGGTCAAAGCAGGTGTTGTCTGCTGTAACAGTCAATGTCATTCTCCTAAATCACCTTTTTTGTGGTGTTTGTGGCTCTTAGTTGGACCTGACTGACATAATCAAGTACCCGTAAAGAGGTGAGATTTTTAGTGTCAGAGGCCCTCTGTGGTTCATATGTGAGGTGAAAGGTCAACACACCTTCCTTTGTCTGGCCTTCATGCCTGCCACTTAATGGACTCAGGAAGCCTCTGTAAGTCTTATCTGGGCACGTAAATAAACACAAACAAATAAACACCGCCTTTGTGAGACTCCGTTGGCGCTAGAGGTGTATGCTTTCACACAAGGATTAATATCTGAGGGCTGAGAAAAGGGTCAGATCATAGAACAATAACACAAGCCTAATGAACCCTCCTCTCTCAGCACTTAAAGAATCTGTGTACCTGCAAGAATAGGGGTGTGCCTGCAACACAATCCCAACTCCAAAGGACTGTCACTGCGCCAAGAGGACATTGACAAATCACCTATAGAGAAATGGCCTGAGGTGCACTAGGGAATAGAAAGGAATGCGAAGACTAGAAACCACTACAGGGGAGAGACATGCAAACAAGACTGACAGCTATAGGGAGACGTTTATGAAACCAGATAGCTCAATACACTTTCTTAGGCACATTGTTGGGCTTTCCCACATAGTTGAAATTCTGCTTAAGTTGTATTGGGGTTAGATTTTGCAGCCAATTTAAAGGCAAATAATGCTTGCAAGCCACAACCATAAATCTATTTGTCTCAAATTATAAAGAGATACTTTTAGGAGCAATCTTGTCAGAGACCAAGAATTTTGAATACACCTATATCCAGTGTTATACTCTGGAGACTCTTCTCACTCGCAGGCAGAAAACCCTTTTGAAGGTTTATCAGTACCTGCCCTATCAGACCCACAAAAGAGCCCTGTAGAACCTTCCATTACATTTACTTTACAAGCCATAAAAAAACTGAAAAGATAAAGTGCCTTGCGAAAGTATTCGGCCCCCTTGAACTTTTCAACCTTTTGCCACATTTCAGGCTTCAAACATAAAGATATAAAATTTTTATTTTTTGTGAAGAATCACCAACAAGTGGGACACAATTGTAAAGTGGAACAAAATCTATTGGATTTTTGAAACTTGTTTAACTAATAAAAAAATGAAAAGTGGGGCGTGCAAAATTATTCGGCCCCCTTGCGTTAATACTTTGTAGAGCCACCTTTTGCTGCGATTACAGCTGCAAGTCGCTTGGGGTATGTCTCTATCAGTTTTGCACATCGAGAGACTGAAATTCTTGCCCATTCTTCCTTGCAAAACAGCTTGAGCTCAGTGAGGTTGGATGGAGAGCGTTTGTGAACAGCAGTTTTCAGCTCTTTCCACAGATTCTCGATTGGATTCAGGTCTGGACTTTGACTTGGCCATTCTAAAGCCTCATACACACGGTCGGACTTTGTACAAACTTTTCCGTGGACTTTTGTACAAAGGGCGTGGTCCACAAGTTTGTATTGCATACACACGGTCGGACTTTTTGACAACAAACACGAACGTAATGACGTCACAACGTACTGACGCCGCTTCAAAAGAGGACGTTCAATGACTCCAGCACCACCTTTGGTGAACTTCTGTAATGTAGTCTGATCTTTTGCATTGGTTCTGAGCATGCGTGTTTGTACCTTGTACAAAAGTCTGATGCTTTTGCGTACACACGGTCAGACTTTGCTCCATCGGACTTTTGTTGCCAGAAAGTTTGTTCGTTCGCACAGCCAACAAAAGTCCGATGAAAACAGAAAAAGTTTGTCTGATGGAGCGTACACACAGTCGGATGTTGCTCCAAAACAGCTAATTTGCATGTTTGTTGTCAAAAAGTCTGACCGTGTGTACGGGCCTTAACACCTGGATACCTTTATTTGTGAACCATTCCTTTGTAGATTTTGCTGTATGTTTGAGATCATTGTCTTGCCACCACCATGTTTGACAGTGGGGATGGTGTGTTGAGGGTGATGAGCTGTGTTGCTTTTACGCCAAACATATCGTTTTGCATTGTGGGCAAAAAGTTCGATTTTGGTTTCATCTGACCAGAGCACCTTCTTCCACATGTTTGGTGTGTCTCCCAGGTGGCTTGTGGCAAACTTTAGACCAGACTTTTTATGGATATCTTTGAGAAATGGCTTTCTTCCTGCCACTCTTCCATAAAGGCCAGATTTGTGCAGTGTACGACTGATTGTTGTCCTATGGACAGACTCTCCCACCTCAGCTGTAGTTCTCTGCAGTTCATCCAGAGTGATCATGGGCCTCTTGGCTGCATCTCTGATCAGTCTTCTCCTTGTCTGAGCTGAAAGTTTGGAGGGACGTCCAGGTCTTGGTAGATTTTCAGTGGTCTGATACTCCTTCCATTTCAAAATGATCGCTTGCACAGTGCTCCTTGGGATGTTTAAAGCTTGGGAAATCTTTTTGTATCCAAATCCGGCTTTAAACTTCTCCACAACAGTATTACGGACCTGCCTGGTGTGTTCCTTGGTCTTCATGATGCTCTCTGCGCTTTCAACAGAACCCTGAGACTATCACAGAGCAGGTGCATTTATACAGAGACTTGATTACAAACAGGTGGATTCTATTTATCACCATCAGTCATTTAGGACAACATTGGATCATTCAGAGATCCTCGCTGAACTTCTGGAGTGGGTTTGCTGCACTGAAAGTAAAGGGGCCGAATAATTTTGCACGCACCACTTTTCAGTTTTTTATTTGCTAAAAAAGTTTAAAATATCCAATAGATTTTGTTCCACTTCACAATTGTGTCCCACTTGTTGGTGATTCTTCACAAAAAATTAAAATTTTATATCTTTATGTTTGAAGCCTGAAATGTGGCAAAAGGTTGAAAAGTTCAAGGGGGCCGAATACTTTCGCAAGGCACTGTACTAGGTCCTGATGGCCTCTTGGTACCCTACTATGAAAAATTTGCAAACCTTAGGCCCACTTCTTACAAACACCATTAATAGCCTCCTGAAACAGAAGGCTATTAAACTGAAACTGAAGCAGTCTTTTCAACAGCAAACCCTAAAAGTCATAATAACCATGATCCCAAAACTCAGTGACTCAACCTGGTCCAACTACTTATCAATCTCCTTACTCAACCTTCTGCAATTAAATACTTTCTTTAGCTTGGTTATACAAAGGAGAATGGGGAGCTCATGTCCATAATGGGGATGGTATTGGCACAGCCCCAAATGAGCTGCAATGGCACAAAATTGATATGCTCCAGATATATTTAAAGTGGATATCCAGGTTCAGTGTTGGGAGCCTTACTATGAAATATCTTTATAAATGATATAAGGTCTGGGATTAAAAGTACAATTTCAGTCTTTGCAGATGACACCAATCTATGCAGTGGAATAACGTCCTTACAGGAGGTCTCGAATTTATAAGCCGACCTCAATGCACTGTTTAATTGGGCAACTATATGGCAGATGAGGTTTAATGTTGATAAATGTAAAGTTATGCACTTGGGGGGTAAGAATATGCATGCATCATACATACTGGGGGGGGGGGGGGTACAACTGGGGGAATCCATAATGGTGGTGAAGGATCTGGGGATTTTGGTAGATCACAAGCTTAATAATAGCATGCAATAGCAAACTGCGGCTTCTTCACAGTAAGAACTGTTTAAATGTGGAATGGACTCCCCCAAGAGGTGGTTCTGTCCAGCACATGCAAAATAGACATGTGCAATTTGTTTCGCAATGAATCGAAATTTGGCCGAAATTTGGCATCTTTCGGACTTTTGGATGCATCCGAATGTCTGAACAAAAAAATTACGAATTTCAACTAATACAAAAGAAATTATAGCGAAAATAATGAATGAATTCAACATGATTTGTTAACCAGTTCCCGACCGGTGCACGCCGATGTACGTCGGCAGAATGGCACGGGCAGGCATGTTGGCGTACAGGTACGTCCATTTTTATATGCCGCCCTGCCATCGCGTGCGCGTTGGTCGGGACCCCCCGTGAGTCTGGTCATGGGTCCCACGGACTCGATCGCCGCGGGGACACCCGCAATCGTCTCACGAGGTGGCTGAATGGGGAGATGCCGTTGTAAACAGCATCTCCCCATTCTGCCTAGCAACAAGTGACACTGATCTCTGCTCCGTGTGATTGGAGCACAGATCAGTGTTCACTAACACAAAGCCCAGACCCCCCAGATAGTAACACACCCCTAGGAACACTTAACCCCTACACTGCCACCCCCTGGTTAACCCCTTCACTGCCAGTGGCATTTACACAGGAATCACTGCATTTGTATAGCACTGATTGCTGTATAAATGACAATGGTCCCAAAAATGTGTCAAAAATGTCCGATGTGTCCGCCATAATGTCGCAGTCACAATAAAAATCGCTGATCGCCGCCATTACTAGTAAAAAAAAATTATTAATAAAAATGCCATAAAACTATCCCCTATTTTGTAAACGCTATAACCTTTGCGCAAACCAATCAATAATCGCTTATTGCGATTTTTTTTACCAGAAATATGTAGAAGAATACGTATCGGCCTAAACTGAGGGAAAAATGTGTTTTTTTTTTATATATTTTTGGGGGATATTTATTATAACAAAAAATAAAAAATAATGCGTTTTTTTCAAAATTGTCACTCTATTTTTGTTTATAGCGCAAATAATTAAAACCGCAGGGATGATCAAATACCACCAAAAGAAAGCTCTATTTGTGGGAAGAAAAGGATGTCAATTTTGTTTGGGAGCCATGTCACACGACTGTGCAATTGTCAGTTAAAGCGACGCAGTGCCGAATTGCAAAAAGCGGTCTGGTCTTAAGCCAGCAAAATGGTCTGGTCTGAAAGTGGTTAATTTGTTAAAGGTCTAATGAAACAAAAGGTCAACTCGGAGTAAATCTTACAGTCCAATCAGCTGATTTATTTTGTGCTGGAGGATGGATTACTAGCAAAGTGCATTCCTGAGAACTGAGTGAGAAGGGTGTTGCATTGTATTTGAGTATAGGAGAAGAGATATTGGGGTTGATTTGCTAAAGGCAAATCCAATTTGCACTACAAGTGCACCTGTAAGTGCACTGAAAGTGCAGTCTCTGTGGATTTGAGGGGAAGACCTGAAATGAGGGGAAGCTCTGCTGATTTTATTATGCAATCATGTGCAAGCTAAAATGCTGTTTTTTATTTTCCTTGCATGTCCCCCTTAGATTTAGAGCGACTGCAGTTCCAAGTGCACTTGTAGTGCAAAGTGGATTTTCCTTTAGGATATAACCCCCATTGTCATGGTGTGTGTTAAAGGATTCAATAAACAAACGACTTTCATGAACTACGAATCGTTATCACGAATATATATACATACATAAATATCTAATTATCAAAAAAGAATCGATTTGTTATAGTGAATATCTATACTTTGATACTCTACAGAAATAACAAATTATCCGAAAACGAATTAACGTAACATAACAAATATAACAGAAAAAAATTATTTAACAAATTTCCATTGTGCAAAAGTCTAATGCATATCTAAAATCTCCCCATCATGGGATGTTCCCTCTCCAAATTTCTATTTGCATCGGCTTTCAAGTTTTTTGTCAACCTAATCCAAACTAATCCTGACATCAAAGGCATCGAAATAGCAGGCCCCCACCATAAACTTTGTTTATTTGACGATGTCCTCCTATTTAAATCATCCCCACATATCACCACCCCTAACCTGCTTCGCACCCTTGACCTCTGATGCTCCCAACCATGCTTACTATGTTAACCAAACTAACATCCCTTATGACACACCAGGTCCAACTCCATATTTCATGATTAGGCAGAATCACAGCTGTCAAGATGACCCTGTTACTTAAAATTCTCTACCTCTTTTGAGTTCTGCCCTACATACTAGCTACACATTTTACAATGGTGAGTCCTCCATTTTAATTGGGGAGAAATTAAAACAAAACTCCTTAAATCTACTAATTTCAGTATAAATTAAACAGGATATTTGGGACTCCCCAACTTCATAAAATATTATCATGCTTTTCAGATTACCCAGTTAACCAAATTTCACACCACCTGGTAAACCTTTGTTTCGGTCAGACTTGAAGCAGTAGACTGCGATCCCCTTTCTATAGATAAAATTCTTCAGTTCAAACCGTCAGATCATACATTTATGTTCAATCCTGTTACAGTGCATTCACTAAAGCCAGCCATAGACGGTTTAAATCTTAGCTTGTTTAACAGGGACTGGCTGAGAGTCAAACCATGTATGGACAGGCTGTCCGATTTTACATGCAATTATTGCTAGTGGCTATTATAGCCGCTACCAGTAATCACTGTGTTCCCCCAGCGGGGACAGCACCCCCCACTAGGAGAACATAATGGCTCCACAGAAGGGATTCCCCCATCAACACTGACTGTGTTGATGGGGAAATTGAGGTTGCATTAAAAAAAAATCGCTCCGTCTATGGTCGGCTTAACACTCTGGGAATCCAATTAAAAAAGCCAGTGGACTAATTTCCCCACACTGGCCGTTACTTTCATTAATAAACGCAACACCTCATTCTACCAAGGCCCATGTTTCCACTGCCTCCTTTTGAAGCCTGGACTAAGTTCACACCAGCTTACTGGCACAAACAGAATCAAACCTTTTCAGGTCCTACAAGAGGAACTCAATCTCCTGGGATGGGAAATCTTCAGATACCCACAAATCAAAAGACTTTTATACAAGCATTCCCTGCACACAAGCCTCTACCAGTCCATTTTGCCTTTTTCGAACACAAATGTTCCAAAGACCCCAACTCAACAGGTCTCATTTCTATGCTCTATTCAGCAATGATTTCCAAATGTTCACCTTGCCCCCCCCCCTTTCTTACACCAATAAAAGAACCATCTCGGTGTTACATAGTTCCAGCCAGGATAGCCACATTTCTTCACAACTATACATCCACATGCTTCAAGGGCTGCATGGATCTTGACGCTCATCCTCTCATATGATGGAGCTGTCTGACTGTTAGTATATTTTGGGCCAACGGCTTCAGTATAATTTCAAACCTCCTAGGTTCCGTTAGCACCCCACACCCCACAATAGCATTTCTCAATAATCGCTTTCCTGACAACACTAATATGCAATTCACCACTACAATCAAACTATTGCTAAGGCTTGCAAATGTCCTAGGCTCTGCCTTACTATAACTAAAAACAGGATCACTCAGGCCATGATACACAAAACAAAATAGAGGCTACACTGCAAGATAGGATTTCTAAGTATGGCAGCCCTGGATTGACAAATACCTCCTACTGGGTTTCAACTCTGCCCTTCTAGAACCCTGATATATCCCACATTGTGAAGCAATACTATCTGTGGCCTAGCCACCACTTTATACCCCCCGTAGCCTCCCCCCAATCCCACCTTTTCTCTCCAGTCCCCTCCGATCCTTTGCCCCCTTCCTTCTTTGATAAGTCCTTGTTAAAATGTAATACATGTAATATATTTGAGAACATATGTAATAGTCATAACTATACTCCTGTATCATCAATACTGCATAGGACAAATTGTAACTTGCCTATGCTTTTCTTAATAAAAATATTGAACAAAAAAGAGAATAATCCTTAACAGCACTTAAATTTAACATCAGCAGCTTCTTCACCCTGCATTCCCCTGTCACTTTTTAAAAACAGTGCTGCTCTGACATCCTCTAGCTTTCAACCCAAAAGCCTGAACAGAGGCACAGGCTGAAATCCAAGGAGATGTTTTCAGAAACCGGTAGTGCACCCATGATCTACTGATTGCAGGTGCAATGCTTTCCAGGGTCCTGCAGGAAAAAAGAACACATGCAATTTTTTTTCTGCAAAAATATGTGCATTTATTATTTTTTCTGTAAGGGTGAACTTAGTCTTTAACCATTATAGTACCACTGTATAAAATTAGATTATATTGTAGGTTGTAATGTGCAAGGCTCTCATACTTGGGTTCCTGCTTCCTGTTCTTTATTCACAGTGTGTGTCAATTGACTGTGTATCATACCTTGAAAAAAATGGTTCTCAACCAGCTGGTACCTTTACTCCAAATAACCACTTCTTTGTACGTTATATAACCGAACATTTGTGAACGCCTGGCCATCACACCTATATTAGCTTTAAAAATATCTCATTCCAGAACCATGGAGATTATTATGGAGTTGCCTCCTTTTGCAGCTATAACAGCCTCCAGGCTTTTAGCAAGGTTTTCCACAAGCTTTTGGAGTGTGTCAGTAGGAATTTGTACCCATTCAGTCAAAATAGTGTGTTTACGAGGTCAGGTAACAACGTTGGATGAGAAGACCTGGCATACAATCAGCATTCCAATTTATCGTAGTGGTGGTATAGGTGAGGATTAAGGCTTTGTGCTGGCCACACGAGTTTCTTCACACCAACCATGGAATATCTTTTCCTGGAGCTTGCTTTGTTCATAGGGCCACAGCCATACTGGCACATAAATAAATGTCTCAAACTGCCACCACAAGGCTGGAAGTGCAGCACACAATAGTCCAATATGTCTTTGTATGCTGTAGCACATCCCTGTTCAACTGGCATGCAGCTTTCTATCTTGGGCAGGGACGCACCAGACAGTACCCAGTGCATAGTGCTGGAATGTTCTCTGCAGTTCAGCACCCATTACTGCATGTCAGACAAAGCGACTAACTGACCATGCTCCCCCCCCCCCCCCCCAACAAAGAAAGTGAAATTCTGGTTCAACAGGATGGGAGGAAGCAGCACTGGAGCATGAATTCACATAAGTGACCAATAAAAATAAAAATTAAAGAGGGTCATTTTTGATCTGACTGAACACCAATGGTGGGGAGGGGGGGGGGGGAGTGTATCTCTTCCATACAGACTCCATATAGGCAGGGCCATCTTAACGCATTGGCACTGCCCAGGGGCCCTTTCATAATCCTGTATTAAGCTCTGCTCTGCTACTTTAGGCTGGCAGGAGATATGTCTCAACTTCTATCAGCTTGGGAGAAGCACAGCAGTGCTACCTAGTCTTGAACTCTATGGTCCAGGTTCGCACATCTCTGCAGCGACTCTCATGCGAATTGCAAAGGAGTCCTGTGCATCTTTTGGTCCGTTTCAGGTCCAAATTCAGTTAAAAATTTGGGCTGAAATCAGACCTGAAACTGTGAATCGAGACACACCGGACTTCTGCTGTAAGCCGGATCGTGCTGCGGTGTGAACTCAGCCTAAAACAAATATTAAATGCCCAAGCAAAATTTTGCAACTTTGATATGTGTTAATAAAACCATACATATCACCACAACTACTTTGTGCAGGACAAATGGGGCTTTCATTTGGTGTTAAATGGTTATGGATATCTCCTGATTTTTTTTTTATTATCAAAGCTGGCCCTAAATAGTACATTTCTTGCTACTACCATAACCTTTCCCCAAAGAACAAAATAAATTCTCCTGCTCCTAACGATTGCAGCGATAATACCACATATGTGTATGTTAATTGTTGTTTTAACCCGTATTACCGCCTATAAAGAACAGTGCACATTTTGCCTTTTTTTTATCCTACCTAAAACACACTGACACTAAGGGGTTTAGTTACAAAAACTAGAGAGGGCAAAATTAGTCACAATTCTGCAGAGAAACCAATCAGCCTTTAACCTCAGCTTGTTTAATTAGGCTTTAGCAATAAAACCTGGAAGATGATTTCTCTGCAGAATTGTGACTATTTTTGCTTTCTTTATCTTTAGTAAATAAACCCCTAACTGACAGGGATAGTGTGACGGGAGTAACTTTGGGCGGGGAGCTGGTGGAACCCAGAATTACTTGGGGAGGTTGAGAATCCCTTGCTTCAGCTCTCTATGCACCTCCTATGTCTAAGTCACCCTGTGTCTATTAGGGGCACAGGGTGATTGAGAACCCCAGTCTGATCTGTACTAATCGGACTCACTGTACAACCACACTGGAATGTTGTATTTTTATATATATATATATATATATATATATATATATATATATATATATATATATATATATATATATATATATATTTATTTATTTATTGTCTCATACTGTTGTGGACTCTTTGCTGGGTCATTTGGCGTGTGGTTGTATTCCATAGTGTCTGTCTGCCTTGGGAGAAAAGTATTATGGGATGTGTATGTGTGTTTGCTGTGAGGAGGGAGGGAGGAATTCCTCCAACAGCTCTCCCTGCTGATTGGACAGTCTACCCCGCCCTGAATGCAAAAGGAGGGGGGATTGTCCTGAGTGTTACCTGCGTTTCAATAAACAGTTGATGTTCAGCAGTCAAAACGAGTACTGCCTAGTTCTTGGTTGTTAGCGGTTGGAATATCTGATATCTATATTCAGAGTGGAAGCAGTATATGATGAAAGCACTCAAGTGGAGTGTGGGAGGTTTTGTTACATTGGTGGCAGCAATGGGATAGTGGAGTGCGGCGGGGATCCGTTATAGATAGTAAATAAAAAAAATTCCCGCCCAAAACAATTTTGACCCTGACCTTGACCCAAACACTAACTCTGGCATTGACCTAGATCAAACCTTTATCTAGGTATTTTTTACATTTTTTTATTTTGTTATTATTATATTTATTTATTTTTTACACAGGTGTTTTATTTTTCTCTCTGTAGAGAGAGAGACAGAAAGAGAAAGATACAATGCATTTCTCTCCTCCAGTTAGAGAGAAAAAACATGGGAACAAAACAGTCCAGTGAGGCTGCAATTCTGCAAAAGCTCGGTACCAAGGGGTTAAACACTGAACTGCAGAGCTAGTGCGAGCAGTAATGGGCAAAGCTGCTTCCTGAATCCTCCTTTACTCTGATACCCCTAACTAAAATCTAGTGGAACCAATTGCCTTCAGAAGTCATCAGATTAGTAAATAGAGTCCACCTGTGTGTAATTTAATCTCAATATAAATACAACTGTTCTATGAAGCCCTCCGAGGTTTGTTAGAGAATCTTAGTGAACAAACAGCATCATGAAGGCCAAGGAACACACCAGACAGATCAGAGATAAAGTTGTGGAGAAGTTTAAAGCAGGGTTAGGTTATAAAAAAATATCCCAAGCTTTGAACATCTCATGGAGCACTGTTCAATCCATCATCCAAAAATGGAAAGAGTGTGGCACATTTGCACACCTATCAAGACATGGCTGTCCACCTAAACTGAAAGGCCAGGCAAGGAGAGCATTAATCAGAGAAGCAACGAAGAGGCCCACGGTAACTCTGGAGGAGCTGCAGAGATCCAAAGCTCGGGTGGGAAAATCTGTCCACAGGACAACTATTAGTTGTGCACTCCACAAATCTGGCCTTAATGGAAGAGTGCCAAGAAGAAAGCCATTGTTGAAAGAAAGTTATACGAAGTCCTGTTTGCAGTTTGTGAGAAGCCATGTGGGCAATGCAGCAAACATGTGGAAGAAGGCGATCTGGTCAGATAAGACTAAAATTGAACTTTTGGCCTAAAAACAAAACGCTATATGTGGCAAACATTGCATATCACCATGGACACATCACCCCCACTGCAAAACATGGTGGTGACAGCATCTTATTGTGGGGATGGTTTTCTTCAGCCGGAACAGGGTAGCTGGTCAGAGTTAATGGGAAGATGACAAAAAGGGGAACCACTCCAGGTGGTGTAATGAAGAAAATGCTCTCCTTAAAGTGGAAGCCAGGTGCAGGCTCAGCACGAGCAATATTGAAGAAATGGATTCTGGACAGCCGCACTCCGATAAAAGGCTTTAATGTAATGAATAGTCAATGTTCATGTGACAACAGAAGCAGGAGAAATAGCTCAGGCGTTTTAACAATATCATCGTTGCTTAGTCATAGCTGCTATGACTTCTGTTGTCACATGAAAGTTGACTATTCATTACAATAAAGGCTTTTCCCCATTCTGCCTAGCAACTAGGGACGCTGATCTCTGCTCCATGTGATTGGAGCAGAGGTCAGTGTTCACTAAATGAAAGCCCAGCCCCCCACAGTTAGTAACACACCCCTAGGAACACTTAACCCCTACACTGCCACCCACTGGTTAACCCCTTCACTGCCAGTGTCATTTACACAGGAATCACTGCATTTATATAGCAGTGATTGCTGTATAAATGACAATGGTCCCAAAAATGTGTCAAAAATGTCCGATGTGTCCACCATAATGTCGCAGTCACAATAAAAATCGCTGATCGCCGCCATTACTAGTAAAAAGAAATATTAATGAAAATGCCATATAACTATCCCCTATTTTGTAAACGCTATAACTTTTGCGCAAACCAATCAATAATCGCGTATTGCGTTTTTTTTACCAAAAATATGTAGAATACGTATCGGCCTAAACTGAGGGAAAAAAATGTTTTTTTATATATTTTTGGGGGATATTTATTATAACAAAAAGTAAAAAATAATGCTTTTATTCAAAATTGTCGCTCTATTTTTGTTTATAGCGCAAAAAAAAAAAACCGCAGGGGTGATCAAATACCACCAAAAGAAAACTCTATTTGTGGGGAAAAAAAGGACACCAATTTTGTTTGGGAGCCACGTCACATGACCGCACAATTGTCAGTTAAAGCGACGCAGTGCCGAATCCATTTGATATCTAGAGTGTACATGCAGGTTGACAGTCCTGGTCCATGGCAGACCATATATGGATCAAAGCATATAGTCCAAAGTAGAAAGAGAGTAAATCAATACTTATCAGGTTTTGATGGGAAAACAACACTCACCACAATATGCCAGCATGCCTCTTTCCCAGGATCAAGGTCTGATCTTCCCAGGATCCATTTACCGTTGGGAGCCAACTTAGCTCCACATCCTATTCACATGCATGCAATTTCTATGTTTCAAGTTATTTATTGCTGCTCAGGATTGAAGATATTGTATTTTCACATTACTGGCTATATACAGTGGTGTGAAAAAGTGTTTGCCCCCTTCCTCATTTCCTGTTCCTTTGCATGTTTGTCACACTTAAGTGTTTCGGAACATCAAACCAATTTAAACAATAGTCAAGGACAACACAAGTAAACACAAAATGCAATTTGTAAATGAAGGTGTTTATTATTAAAGGTGAAAAAAAATCCAAACCATCATGGCCCTGTGTGAAAAAGTGATTGCCCCCCTTGTTAAAACATACTATAACTGTGGTTGTCCACACCTGAGTTCAATTTCTCTAGCCACACCCAGGCCTGATTATTGCCACACCTGTTCACAATCAAGGCATCACTTAAATAGGAGCTGCTTGACACAGTAAGGTCCACCAGAAGATCCTTAAAAGCTACACATCATGCCGAGACCCAAAGAAATTCAGGAACAATTGAGAAAGAAAGTAATTGAGATCTATCAGTCTGGAAAGGGTTATAAAGCCATTTCCAAAGCTTTGGGAATCCAGCGAACCACAGTGAGAGCCATTATCCACAAATGGCGAAGACATGGAACATTGGTGAACCTTCCCAGGAGTGGCCGGCCACCCCCAAAATTACCCCAAGAGCGCAGCGACGACTCATCCAAGAGGTCACAAAAGACCCCACAACAACGTCCAAGGAACTGCAGGCCTCACTTGCCTCAGTTAAGGTCAGCGTTCATGCCTCCACCATCAGGAAAAGACTGGGCAAAAATGGCCTGCATGGCAGAGTTCCAAGGAGAAAACCACTGCTGAGCAAAAAGAACATCAAAGCTCGTCTCAATTTCTCCACAACACATCTTGATGATCCCCAAGACTTTTGGGACAACATTCTGTGGACCGATGAGACAAAAGTGGAACTCTTTGGAAGGTGTGTGTCCAAGTATATCTGGCGTAGAAGGAACACTGCATTTCATAAAAAGAACATTATACCAACAGTAAAATATGGTGGTGGTAGTGTGATGGTCTGGGGCTGTTTTGCTGCTTCAGGACCTGGAAGACTTGCCGTGATAAAAGGAACTATGAATTCTGCTGTCTACCAAGAGATTCTGAAGGAGAATGTCCGACCATCTGTTTGTGTACTCAAGCTGAAATGAACTTGGGTTCTGCAGCAGGACAATGATCCTAAACACACCAGCAAGTCCACCACCGAATGGCTGAAGAAAAACAAAATGAAGACTTTGGAGTGGCCTAGACAAAGTCCTGACCTGAATCCTATTGAGATGTTGTGGTATGACCTTAAAAAGGCCGTTCATGCTCGAAAACCCTCTAACGTAACTGAATTAGGACAATTCTGCAAAGATGAGTGGGCCAAAATTCCTCCAGGACGCTGTAAAAGCCTCATTGCACGTTATCGCAAACGCTTGGTTGCAGTTGTTGCTGCTAAGGGTGGCCCAACCAGTTATTAGGTTTAGGGGGCAATCACTTTTTCACACAGGGCCATGATGGTTTGGATTTTTTTTCACCTTTAATAATAAACACCTTCATTTACAAATTGCATTTTGTGTTTACTTGTGTTGTCCTTGACTATTGTTTAAATTGGTTTGATGTTCCGAAACACTTAGGTGTGACAAACATGCAAAGGAACAGGAAATGAGGAAGGGGGCAAACACTTTTTCACACCACTGTATATATATATATAACTGTCATTGGATAAGGTCAAGAATGGTGGATATTGAGTTTTTATGACAGTCTGACACATTGTGAATGATTCAGGTTTTTATCATTGGCTATTCCATTTATGTGTTTTTAATATAATACATTTTGACTTTTTGTACTTGCAAAGCGGGCTGTGTATTTCCTTTTGTTTTTTCCTTATGCCCTTTATGTCATTGGAGTCGTTTGAGCCCAAACAGGGTTTTTATTCTGAGTTTTTGAGCAAAAGAACTAACAGATCATAAAACACGATGAGAGAAAAACAGCTATATACACATTTTCAGAAAAAAAAACAAGAAAAATGTCCCTTTAAACCCCACTAATCCTAAAAAGATGGATGAATGATGACACATGTCTTGGTAACCGATACTCATGTCCTTAACAAACTGTACACATAAGCATAGTGTTCCGAAACATTAACTACTAAAGGATCAGACACTATTATTACATTCCTAGGGGGCCTTTAGTACTTTTAAAAATGCCATTGTATCTTCTCAGTTAGACCATGTCATCCCCCACTGCTCCCATTTCCGGCACCCTGTGGCTACCAAATTACAGATGATCAATAGGGATGGTGAGAGGCTGTGAAGACTGGTTCTAAAGACAGAGGACATCTTGATTTAATAAAAATGGATTACACATCCAGATGGAAACAGGAATAAGTCCATGCAAATTCTACAGCAACAAAACCCACAAATGCAAGCATTCCGTTTTTTTTATTTTTATTTAAATAAAACGATAAATTAACAGGCGTAAGACATAAAAAAAAAAAAAGAAAAAAGAAAAGCTTGCACGTAAACTTTAAGTGGAGCTGGGAAGAGAAATGGCAGAAAGGAAGGCAAGCCGAATGTGTAGAGGAGCTGCTGGGTCATTGAAGGGGGAATAGAGCCGAATAGAGGTTTATCCAGGAGCAGGAAGAAGAAAAGGAAAGACAGAAAGGACTGGGCATGAGATAACTCAGACAGAGCTGGCATGACTTAGACTTCTCATCACTCCTCTGCTGGAATGCATCTTTCCAGCAGGCTTTGGGCTGACATCAACCTTTAACAGATGGATCAAGTACCATACATGGTTATTAAAAGGAGGCAGTTTATGGGACAAATGTTCTGTTTTGTGTGCCAGCAGAGAAGCATAACAAATCAATCAGGTGGACTACTGGCTTTCCAATCTCAATAAATGTTAAGCTGTAATGGGCTCCTGAATCGTCAAACTACATTACTTAATTTTATCACATTGGTTTCAAATGGATTGGCCAGCATAACTTGGAAGACCTCTCCACCCAAAACAATTTATTGATGTGGACTCTGCTAGGGTTTGCTGCCCTTCCATAGTTTTTTTGGTAGTGCTTTAAGTCTGACCTAAATTTGTTTGTGAGACTTGCTTATCCCCTTCTTTCAGACACCTAAAATAATTTGATGGCTTTTCTGCTTTAAGGTAAACCTGTGCAGTACTAAAACCCTGTAAAACGGTCTCTGCTGGATAAGAATGTAGACAACGGGCAGTACATTGTGAAGTTCAGTGCTTAAAGAGACCTTTTAGTTCAACAATATTGCCTTAGGATTATATATGCATTTAACATATTTTAGGCACGTTATATACCTGTAAAAGCCTTCATTGTGTGGGCTTCCAAAAGCCCTGAGACTGCTGCTGGGTTTCATAATCCTGGATGTGATGTCAGCAGCTCCCAAGCAGTCACTCAGTTGACACTGGATAATATTCCCCTTTCTTGCCAACACAGAGCAGTGATCTCCAAACTGTGGCCTGCAGACCAGATGTGGCACTTTTCTTGTCTTTATCCGGCCCTTGGGGCACCATTTCTTCCAATGATACAAGGCACTATTCTACTGACGCCAACAAGTAGGCTCCATTTCTTCTACTGACACCAAGAGTGGTACATAACTCCTTCCACTGACACCAACAATGGGGCATAATTTTGACATCAATGGGGTACAATTCCCCCTACTGATACCAACGCCACTATTCCTCCTATTGACACCAATAATGCGGCACTATTCCTCCAATTTATCACCAATGATGGGGCACTATTCTTTCGATAATATCCATGAGGGGATACCATTTCTACTTCTACTGACTACTGATATTTCATTTCTTAGTCCAAAGCCTGAGGCTTTGTTGCTCTCACTGATGCTAGGGCATTTTCTACTACCACTGGCCATAGTCCGGCCCCCCTAAAGTCTGAAGGACAATAAACTGGCCCATTGTTTAGAAAGTTTGAAGACCCCTGGGAGTGCAATTTCAAGAAGAGGAGAAAGCTATGATCTGCAAGGAGGGGCAGTGCTAGGGAATGGATTAGTCAATTTTTTTTAATTTCAAGAGCACATTGCTAGTGGATAAAATAAAAAAAATCACAGAACAGGAAAGCACTGGGATTAAGCCTTTAAAATACTTGATTTTTCAATGTTGTTACTGCATTATTTTAAGTTTATATAATAATGTCTCTTTAACTTAAAGATTCATGTCACACACACAAACAAAATTGCTGTGATTTTTTTTACGATATGTAGGTCCCCTTTATCAAGGTCACATACATGAATAGGAGGCACCATAGGGTGCTGCTTTGCTATAGAAACCATGTTTACAGTGCTGTCTAAGCCCTCTAAAATCGTCAATCTCTGGATATGTAGGCATGCCTATATAAATAAGAACTTTTAGAAATTCTGTAATTGAAGAAAAAATTGAAGGGGCTCTGGTGGAGTTTAGAGGGTGCTTACTATAAAGGAGTTTAAAGGTATGACCTGAAAACTCTTGCTGCCACCTAGCTACCAGTGATCTTTGTTTAAAGGTTTTATACAACACAGGTTAATGTAAAGTTCATAGGGAGTCAGGGGTGCAACACAACAGCCAGTCAATTGGTATTTTCAAGTCAGTAATGGCAAGCCCCATATTTCGCTCAACACTGGGTTACTTTAATTTCTTTGTCCAATTAATGAATGCATTGTAAAGTTTTTAATCAGATGCAACTGGAGTTTTTTTTTTCTTTACTGGATTGATGGAATATTAAGTCAGGAACGACCCAATTTGCTGTTTTACCAGACCAAGCTGTACAAAATGGTCTCATATTGTTTTTGATGCGTATTGTGTACAAATTCAATGATTTATATTTTGAAGGCGTTTGGTAAACAAAGATTTTCTTTTGCCAATACATTTTTCAAAAAAGGACATCAAACCCAAAAATATACAGTACATGTATTGGGCATTAATACATGAAAACAACTGAAAATTGGAACTGTGGTGGAGGTGGAGGCAATATCTGGCAAAAGTTTGTGGACACCTGACCATAATACCTACTGGACAATCCATTTCAAAATATGGAATCTTTCCCTACTCCTGCACACTTTACCCTTGAATGTTTCCACCCGATTTTGTACCTATTAAGCCTTAAGAGCATTTGTGAGGTCAGGTAAAGATGGTGGATGACAAGACCTGGTTGATATGAAAATTCCAGTTCATCCCAAAAGTGTTCAATAGGTCTGTGTAGATAGACAAGGTCCTTTAGCACCCAAGGCAAAGTTTTCAATAGGAATGAGGTCATGGTTCTGTAAAGGCCACATGAATTCCTCCATAGGACTTGTCCCTGCTTGTTATCTTAATAAAGGAAGAATATCATTTTGCATCTCAGTATGCAGTGTTTCTGTTGCTAGTATAATTGACTTCATCTGTGGAGATGAGTCAAGCCAGCACCTGAGAAGCAATTATGGAGCATGGAGTCTAATCTCGCTTGGAGTGCCATGTGGAATGTTTAGCACGTTATTATAGAGCTGCCTTTGTCCAAAGGAGTACAGTCATGCTGGAACAGGATAAGGCCTTCTCCAAACTGTTGTCCCAAGGCTTGTTGTCCCTACTCTATCAAAAATGAAAAAAAACATTTTTGCCCAGTTATACTTTATTATTTTGGAGAGTTGTCTATGTCGTTTTGATAATATAGTGGTAGGTGGTATGGTCAGGGGTCCGCAAACTTTTTGGCCATATAGTACATTTAAGTATGTAGGCAGATGTGTCCCTTTTGGAAGTGGAAAGCTAATAATTTATTACCAATAGGACTTCATTTTTAAAAAAAAAGATAATTTTAACCTAAAAGGCAATAATTATTTGGTATTCTCTATATATAAAAAAAAAAAAAACAGTATGGAAAAAGTGGAGTTTTTGGTCATTGCACTTAACCAAATACTCGCTTTAAAGAATGCCAGCCTAAACATGTCTGGTGTTTAGGGAGAACAGCTCCAATTTTCTGCTCTTCGGTTTTTGAAAACTGTGCACCCACTATATACAATGTGTACAATATACAATAATACATTCACACCAGGCCCTGAAAACATGAACATGCAGATATGTGGGGAATGTCTCTATTCATATAGGTTTTATCATGTCTCTAACGTGGGACATTACCCTGTAAAGCCATGTCACAGATCACGAGAATGACACGTGTGAATCTGGTTTCATTAGTGGGAGAGGCAGACAACATCTGTAAGCATTTATTTGAAAACCTAAACACACTACGTCCCTAGGGAGCAGGTGTCTTCAGAAAACATTTGAATTCATAGAACCATAACCTTCATGTAACCTTTGGAGTTTAAGTCTTGAGAGCTCTGAAGGGCACAAAGATAGCAGCAACTACTCCTTTAAATGACATTTTATGATTTCTCATCATAGAGCAGCATGGGGGAGGCTCAGAGCACTGAGGATAGTACAGCAAGACTAAGGACAGAGGCTGGAGTGAACAGATATTTTAAGCATAACCTTACCTTTCCATAAAAAATGAAAATATGAATTCACTTTAAAAACTGTCCTAGTCCCCGCTGCTCCGATGCTACGTTCCCACTGCCCCCACCAGTCACTATAATGATGCACACTAAAAATCCTAACTACACACAGCCGTGGTGGCTGTGTAGCATAATAATGCAGGGAATGTTGAACGGTGATTCATCAAGGCGGCCACTTGACCAATGAAAAGCTCTGTTGAGCGTTCTTTGCTCAGGGCCCTGGTTTCAGAGGACAGAAGGGATTCTCATTGGTTAATGCAGTCATGTGACTACCTTAACCAGCCACCGGAGGTGTGTAATGAAGATTCTCAGTGTGCGGCCCCTTACTGGCAGGGGCAGCGGGACAGTGGTGTGGGGCCAGCTAACTGCAGCGGGGACCAGGAGAGTAGGGTAGGTTTTCAGAGTTTGTTCACCTTTTAATTTTTTTTATGAAAAACGTGAACTTACCCATTGACCTGTCTTTTTATGTAGAAAAGGCAGCCATTTTGTGGAATTAATCAATATTCCAATAGTACCAATTTACTTGGAGTTAACAACATTAGCAAGGCATGGAACATAGACAAGGAGGCCATTTTGAGAGCTGAAAGAAAACCAGAGACAATAGGGATTGTTCCCACTGCAATTCTCTGACACATTGCTGATGCTTGGCAGGTGGTTTTGACCTTCGACAACTGCCTTGCAAATACCAGGTCTAACAATGTGTACTAATTTGAATGACTTATTTCTACTTCTATAGATTTATGCTTCCTATGGGATTATGGGGTTAAGTCTTTTACGGCTTCTCCAACCCAGGAAGTAAAGTGCTGGATGTTGTGTTGCATCCACTCCAGTGTGCAGAAGTTTACCGAAAAAAAAGACAAAAGCAGCCATTTTTATAGGTGGAACCACAATAGCTTTCTATATATTGGTACTTTTTAGTGCACTGAGGCTTTACAATTGTGTTACAAATCCAGCTAGCTGTGGACAGTAACTATTGCTACACCAAGGCCCCACACATGTACACAACCATATACAGTTCCTTGCTGCCAGCAAGACTCTGCATACAAAAAAAATGGTCTGTACTGTATTTCAACTCATACAGACTACACTCGTTTGTTTGCATGAGATGTGTACTAAAGTCATTCCGTGTATGTGCCATCTAAAATTTTTGGAAATTTACATCTTGCCCTTAAGGAGACATTCACATGGTGGTAGAGCAGGACTTCAGCCTTCAGTCATTATAAACCTACATCACCCCCAATTATTACACATAGGGGTTGATTTACTAAAACTGGAGAGTGCATCCACATACCTTTGCATGCGTACAGCATAACATACAGTCAAAGCCCAAACTGTGGACACAGACGCTTCTTGATAAACGCCACAGACCAAAATGAAGCTGTGTGTATGGGCCAATAGCGTATAATACTGATGTATTCAAACTCGTATATATTACAGATCTAAGCACAGCATATTGTCTATGTGCATGATCCCTAAATGTTGTTTCTACACCTGTTTTGGACCGCACTTTGGTCCTCCTCTTGGTCCTAATTATGAAGAGCTCTGGATGTTTTACATGGCTAGGCAAATGAATACACAATTATACAGTTAAAGTGTTACGAAACCCACAACAGTGAAATCAGTCTGTATATGCAGTAAAGCATGCTTGTACTCCCTGTGGAACCTAAGGGGTTAATCACGCACATTGTGTAAAAAGGCTGTTTGACGCTATCTTCTCTGCACAAGCATGCTTTACTGTATTCCACTGTTCCCAATACATCTCCGGATAGAACAGAGCCTTGGAGACAAACTGCACATGCTCAGTCTCGTGTGCATTGCTAAAGAGTTGTTGTTTTTTTTGGGAGGATGCATGTGATCCACACAGGGCCAATCAGTACTGTCCAGAGGGTCAGGGGTCGTGCAGCCTCATAGGACAGTCCGAGGAGAATGAATACTCCTCCTATAAGCTTTAACTAGTGCTCGGCGAAGCCACAAGACTGCTATATACTGCTGATAAGAAAAGGTATTTAGCAGTTTATATTTTCTACAATAATTGCATTTCCATGGTCTGTGGAAGACCAGATATAGTGAATACAGAGTCCTGGGTTTAGTAACTTTTTAATATAGTGGCAATGAATTATGTAATGTAATGGGTGGTACCACAATGCAAGATGCTCCCAACATATGAAGCTGCAAATAAAATCTGTAACTACAGCTTCTGATAAAACCTGGAGGTTCTGGTAGGTTCCTTGTTTTGCTACAGAGGTCATAGTCAGACTGGAGTTTTCCCATGTAAAATAAACTGGTCATGAAAGAAATATGTGGGCGGCCACTAATGATTTCTCTTCCTGAAAATGTTAGTTGCCTGTAAGCAATGCGGATACCTTCGTGCCTCACAACCCCAGAAAAAGGGCAGAAATTAGGAATTCTAACACTTTCTGGTATGTGGTCCAGAAAAACTGAAGCAAGACAAATGGCATCTTTTTTTCTGGAAGGAGGCTGGCACCAGTCAGCCCTATATTTAATAATAATTCTAGAATTCTTTCAGCTCTCAAAATGGCAGGCCTCTGGGAGGCAGATACAAGTAAACATCACAATACATAACAGTTCATATCTCTTCCTATCAAACAATAAGCTGTGCAACTTACAGTACTGAGATCATATTTTGAAACACAACTTCTATTTAAACCTTGCAGAGCTCATAGAAAACAAATGTCTGTTGCCATGGAGTAAAGTGCAAGGTAAGCATTATTACAGAAGACAGTGTGTTCTCCCTGTTGCGGGAAACCCTAAAGTGGAAATGTATATGCTGTGTCCTCCATAGAGGTCACACGAACACATCATCTTGCACCCCTTTTTATTAACAGGTAAGGGACCCTGAGGCATAAAACATGGCTTTAATCTGTCTCCTCCCATCCAGGATGGCACTGCAGGAGCAAAGGTCATCCTCACCAAGGTTCCTCTCTTTCCAGCAGAGGGAGCCACTAGACAGTTCACAAAGGCCTTCTTAGCTAACCCATTAGACCAAACAGGGTGGTGAGGATGTGCAACATATTGCTGTCAGTTCCTTACAAGGTGCCAGGGAGCCCAGATGGCTGCAGTCCTTGCTCCACCCAAAGTGCTGAGGAAGAGGTGTTTCGCTGCATGCGCCGGTGAATACGTCTAAGCCTTAGAAGGTACAGCATAATAGACAGCAGGACCACCATGAAACACACCAGGAACAGGTAGTGGTTGTACACAAAAGACGCTCCACGCCAGTGTGGATGACTGCCACGAAACTGGTCTTGCTGAATGTCCCTATAGATGAGAAATAAGATAAAAAAATATATGACAAAGACTGCAGTGAAGATATAGATAGGCTTACATCAAGGAACCCCTATTTAAGATTGCATATTTTTTATGGATTTGTTATTGGCTATCCAAACAAAAGTTTGTCTTCAGTCCACTAAAAGTGATATTTTATTTATAGGTGAAGCATAGTGGGCTGAATCAGACTCTAGATTCTTCTATATCTTGAATACAATTGTGAGTGTTGCCATTATAAATCCTGCTCATGTTCATCTGGAAGTTTTAAGTGTTAAATTTAAAAAAAATAGAAAAAGATAGTGCTATTTAGCTTCATCAAAGTCCCATCTTTTTCTATTTTTTGAGATTTCTTTACAGAGATCTGGTGCTGAGGTTACATAACATACCACTTACTTAATGCTTAAAGTGTTCCTGTCCACCTTTGCCCACCCAAGCTCCTGCTGCATTCATACATACATAATATAAAATAAAGAATTCAACAGTCTTCATGACTGGCCTTTTCGCTGGTTCTCATCCTACCTATCTCACCACTCCTTTAGTGTCACTTACAACTCTATGTCCTCCTCTCCTCTTCCTTTCTCTGTTGGGGTCCCCCAAGGTTCTGTTCTTGGACCTCTCCTTTTCACAATCTAAACCACCTCCCTGGGTCAGTTGATTGCCTCCCACGGCTTTTCGAAATAATTTCTACGCTGGCGACACCCATATTTCTCCACCCCCCCAGCTCTCTCCATCTGTCTCCTCATGCATCACCAACTTACTAGCAAACATATCAGCCTGGATGTCACATCACTTCCTCAAACTCAACCTATCCAAAACTGAGCTCATGATATTTCCTCCCCCAGGTGCCACTTACCCCGATTTCTCTGTCAATATCAACTATCAGCTTGCCAACCCACGCCAAGGTCCTGGCTCATCCACCTCACAAACCACTCAGCGTCTGCTATACCCCTCTGCCAATCCCTCCATTGGCTGTCACTCAACCAACAAATTCAATTCAAGACACTAACAATAACTTACAAAGCCATCCACAACTTGGCTCCCAGCTACATTACTAACCTAGTCTCAAAATACCAACCTAATCTTTGCTCCTCCCAAGACCTCCTGCTCTCTAGCTCCATTGTCCCCTCATCCCATGCCTGCCTTCAGGACTTCTCCAGAGCCTCTCCCATCCTCTGGAATGCTTTACCCTAATCTGTCTGACTTCCTCCTACTTTGTCCACTTTCAGACGACCCCTGAAAACGCATCTCTTCAGAGAAGCCTATCTGGCCACCACCTAACAATTGTACATTTATTTTCTCCATCAGCACACCCCTCACAGTTATTACCTCTTATATCTCTTTACCTTCCCTCTTAGATTGTAAGCTCTAAAGAGCAGGGCCCTCTGATTCCTACTGTATTAAAATGTTTTGTATTTGTACTGTCTACCCTCAAGTTTAAAAGCGCTGTGTAAACTGTAACAGAGAGCTGGATCTCCCTCCCTATGGCCACAGCAGGTGTGGAAGCCGGCACTGAACTCCGCTAATCACAGGCAGCGAGACATTTCCCGGTCCGCAGCTGCACAGATCAAGAAATGTCTCATTGCCTGGGATTAGCGGTGTGCAGTGTCAGCTTCCTGGTGGGATCGGGCAGGTGGGATCCCAAACACACCTGAGCCCATCTCTAGTGAAGAGATCTCTTCAATCAAATCCAAAAAAGATATAAAACTTTCTAAGGCAGACCTGGGAAATTTGTAGCCCCAGGGCCAAATCAGACCCTGGATGCATCCACTCACTGAGGAAGCTGACAGGCTTAGAGAGACACACTAACAGATGTCCGTGTGGAGAGCTGCAGGAACTGAAAGATCTGATTAGTACAGAGGGGAGGATTAGTTCTGGTGGGAGAATGCCATCTCCTGCTACTCTGCTACCAAGCCAAGTTCTTCTAGAGTTAGTGCTTGCACACTGAAAATCCCAGGAGCCGCGCACCTGTTCTTCACCCCAGGTCAGAATCTGCAGAAATCCCCACTGTACCAATCTCAGGATCTTTCCTTTCAATCACAAAGCTTTTCAGAGAACATTTTACCGGCAGTGAGCAAGTCTTGTATTGCCTCCTCACTGCCTGACTCAATGCTATAATGCCGCATTACCGCACTGCAATTGCATGAACTGCACGTGGTTGCAGCACGGCTCTAATCAATGGGAAGGTATGACAAGAGGTGCTGCTTGTCAAACTCTACAGTCCAAGGCAAAAATGCAGTGCTGTGGGATGTGAACAGCCTCGTCCAGCTGTAATTTAAGTTTGGGTGGGCAGCCATCCATCTTCACCACCCCCGGACTACCCATCTGAAAAGAGACCTATTTCTTGAGCAGTTGTATCTATGATTCCTAGTGCCAGATGTTTATTTTCTACATGTATACTTTACTCACGGACCTTCCCAGGTCCAAAATTCATATTGAGCAGTATTAAGTTCAGCCCTCAACAGTCCCAGCTTCTCACGTGGCCCCTTGGGGAAATTAGTTGTCCACACCCTCTGCTCTAGGGGTTTTTATCTCTGCTGCATCTACCAAAAAGTGAAACTGCTCATAAAATAGGGTAGTCTTTACAACAGCCAGAAAATACATATGTCCTCCTGGGACACTGGGCAGTAGGTAGTAGGAGGGGTTATTCTGTCTGCCTGTGTCAAATTCCCCTGTAGGCGGCAGTGTAACCAAAAGTTTTAAGACTTCCTATGTCCCTCAATGGACAATAAAGAAAAACGTTTTTTTTTTCAGATTTGGCTTGAAAGTGAAAGAGTTAAAACTTCAGCTGTGCTTTTATTCTGTGCGTTTCCTAATTGGGGAGGTTTTCCCTTATTTCCTGCCCCGTGACACCTGTACAAGAAAAGGAAGGGTGTGACCGTCCCTAGAAAGGGAAGGCAGAGACAGCAATAAAGCCATACTCAGAGTCTAACCTTTACGTACCCACTAGCGTTGTGTAAATTGATGGCGCTATACAAGTACCAGAAATAAAACAAATTCTAACAGATATGTTTTTGTTTTTTGTCCCTGTTAAAGAGATTTACCAACATGTCCATTCTTGAAAGTGATAAGCATCTTTATTGCTACATAACTTGTTTTTTTTTGTTGTTTTTTTTTGGATTTTATACCTCAGTGGTAAAAATCGTGTTCTATACAAGATGGCTCCCAGCGTCCACTGCACCTCCTTGTCATACACTTGCAGCACAGTCTTCAGACTGCTGTAATTAGCAGGAAATGAGAAACCATTGTGGAAGACTTCATACATCCAGGCTGACTTGAAGCACTGGTACCTGTATGCAAAACAGGACAAGGGTTTGTGGAAGAGGTTACAGCATTAAACCTAAAAATAATCACACATTTAAATCAATGCACAGAAATCCCACGTGATGACCAAAACCCTTCAAGTTTTGTCAGACAAGACCACAAATTGTGAGGACTATGTTTAGCAAAAAAAAGCAGGATACTAGTGAGCTGACAAGTCTCTGCTGCACTGAAATCCCAAGCAACATTGCCAGCGCTGCCCAGTTCTTCTCTGGGGGACTACATAACACTCCATCTTTATGTTATGGAGAGAAGAGTCTGTTTTGTCATCCAGCAGGGAACTAGGCAGGGCTGTCAATATTACTTGGGATATCAGTACAGCACTAGCGTTCTGTTGTCATCTTCACTGGAGCTCACTTAATTTCTGTCAGGATCAACAGGTATTTTAAACAGAACATGGGGAACGTGCATGTATTGCAGAGATTTGCTAAATATTTATTTATTTTTTACTTTACTCAGACATAAAGGAACTTCTCACTATTATGTAAAAGCTTATCTTGGTACAGCTATGACTTTAGGACCAATTAAAATAATTGCAAGTGTATAGTGCTTATAGTAATTCCATCATAATGACATGGATGAAATTAGATACAAAATATGAAAACAGATCAGACCTAATGATTGACAAGGTGCGCATAAGGGATGACATAGTGGGTGTTTTTCGTTACATATTTATGACTGGTTGCTATAGGTTATGGCACTTCATTTTCTAAACCAGAACTGTGGAGTTCAGGGGTGCGCTGCACACAGAGTGCAGAGTTCAGCCTTCTTCCACAGCTGTTTACCCCTGCATCCCCCATCCACATCTCACTTTCACCCCTCAACAGTTCTGACCTCTGCATGCAACCCACCCCCCCACGCCTCCCCCACCACGGCCGCTGCCCCCATCTTCTCCCCTCCTTTAAAACTCCACCATCTTCCACAAGTCTTACTTTTGTTGCTTTAATAAGCTGTATGATCTCCACCTCTCTCACTTGCAGGAAGATCATCCAGTAGGGGTGTAGGCATCCGCACTATGCCCCGGGCACCTGCATCTCCCCTGACCCCATCCTGCACTCAGTCGGAGACGCTCGTCAGGTCAAATCTGTGGGAGCTGTTGGGAGACGAGCTGTCACTTGTAAACACAGAAGCCAGTGCTAGTGGTGAGCAGGGAGCAGAGGGCCTGAGCCAGAGGTGGTGGAACAGAGTTCCACCAAGTTCCAGCTGAAAAAATGCCCTGTGTACGAGTAAAACACACCCATAATGGAAACTTAAAAATTGCTTTGGTCCAAAAGGGGTAGAAAGGTATGAGAGCTGAAGTGGTTAAACAAATAAGGAGTAAAGGTCTGCTATTGTTTACTACTACATGATTTTTTAATACTCACTTAAGTCGGTGCATGTCAGCATGTGAAGCATACAGACCACGGTCAAATCTCTCCTTTAAAACAGACCACTTAGTGGCACAGTAATCCTGAGAGCAAACAGAGAAGTTTTTAGAAATATTAACCGAACCCTCATGGGTTTGTAAATGGCAAGTGACATGAGTTTACCTGTGCTGCCTTCAGAAAGCGTGCAGAGTTGTAGTCCCCACCCATGCGTAGCACATCTTCAGTGCAGTAGTAGAACTCTGAGAAGCCATAGAACTCACTGTTGTGGTATGGCAGAGGTGGCTGGTAGATACCATTTAAAGTAGTCTGTGTTTCATTGGATAAGTTCATAAGAGGCTGGATGATTCGATGGCATAGGTGAAAGTCACCTGTTCCACGTACAAACATGGTTTGTCCCCCCTGTTGTATTTTATCTGGGATGTCCAAAGGAAGGCATGGATCCAGGTATGGCATGTCTGGAGACTGTCCCAACTTCTTCCCTAGGAGTCTTAAGGGAGAGAGAACTGTCACCGACCACAACATTTATTGAACCACAATTCTTTGTGCTGACAACTTGATTATGGTTCCCTTAGAACAGTATAGTGATTGTGCTGTCTAATCTGTCCCTTTTTATACTGTAAAAAAACAAAAACTGGTTGATCCTGCCTGTTCCTATGTCTCCCTATGTAAACTGATCTGCCAATTCATGATACCGTGGTCAGTTTACATGCCTCCGTCATCCTGCTGCTCTCCTCTCACCCCCTCTCCCCTGCCTGTAAGGTCTTGTGTGTGAGCGATCTCTTCCCTGCCCCTCCATGTAAAGTAAAGTCAGTAAAGTCAGAATATGATTACTGCACGCCCCTTTGTTCTACCAAGCTATACTACACAGTGTAAATGTTTGTATAAAATTATGCCTCTAAATACCTTCTTTCAGATCGTTTCTGTTCGGTCACTTGACCTTTGGTCGCACTTCTCCCCCAATCTAAAGGGCTCTAGCAGTAGCCCTTAGATTGGGGAAAGAGAGCAACCAGGGGTCACGTGACCGAACAGAAAGAACCTGTAAGAAGGTATTTAGAGGCATAATTTTATACTAACATTTACACTAATCATATTCTGACTTTAGAACCACTTTAAAGACTGAGTTCACATATGTGCGACCGTGGTTTTTAGCTTGGGGTCCGGTGCGTTTTTTGCCTGAATTCACACCTGGCACAGGCCCCTTTTGGAAACTGAGCCGCGGCCGTCCTGGATATGTGTGAACCGGCTACATTGAGAGTCGATCACACTCACATGTCATGCGAATTCGATGCGGTGAAAACCTCTGTTGTTTCCCCCGGGAACCACTTCTAGAAGGGCAAAAATAAGGGTAAAACCAAATTCGTGAGTTGTCCCCATAAAGGGATAAAGGGGCAAATATTCTAATAGAGACATATGCTCCCATGAGGGGATTTCCATTACTTTGGAGATATTTCCTCTCTCCTTCTGTAAACCATAGACGAATCAAAGTTAAGCTGGTTCCTTCCGCTGTCAGAATACAATAGCCCAGGGAGAGGGATTCCCCCATCCACACGAATGCATTGATGGGGAAACTGATAAATTTTCTTTCTTGCAACATGTGGTTAAAGGGAAGAAAATTGCATAATGTATAGTCTGCCTGTGTTGATAGGAAAATCAAGCCATGTTATTTACTTAAATCTGTGGTTGAAGGAAAGAAAATTGCACAATATATGGCCAGTTTTATGTTTATAGGACAGAAAATGAAGGGAAATTTCCCCAATGGGACACAGATAGCAAAAAAAACAAAAAAAAACAAAACAAACAAAAAAAAAACACGACAAGGGTTTTGCCATTTCCTAGTCTACTTACCTAGTCTATGCAAAACTAAAAAACAAGTTTAGGATTTAGATATATTTTTGGAAGTCCACATGGAACACCCATCTTTGCAAATAGAAAGTTTATATTGCGCTTGCATTTTTCCTGCATTGCAGAGCTTAAAGGCAAACATATTACTATAAAAATTAAATCACTATTAAAAACTCTAGCTTGTAGTAAGAATGAAATCAGCTGTCTCTCTTGCAAAAGGGAGCATCAGGCAGCCTCTGACTATTGTGAATGAGATGTACTACTGTAGGCAGGTTCACGCACATTTCATTTTTAGAACGCACTGCCAAATGAAGACATTCAAATAAAGTACATTTAAATGTATAAAGCATTAAAAATGTGGCTGTGTTTCTAACCTGTTCTTTTCCATTGTACTGAGGAAGATGTGCTCCTCGTATCTTTGTCGAGCAGCATTGCCCCCAAAGCCCAAGAAGGTGGCCACGTACACCCTGTACACGTGCTGTGTCTCGTGGGCATCACAGCCAAGGTTGAACTCTGCCAGCAGGTTCTTAGCCATCTCTTCCTGTAGAAGAATGGAAAGGTGGACAGTTGTCAAATGGAAAAAGCGTAAAACAGCTCAAGGACAAATCACATACAGGGCACAGCGCAGATATAAAAGCCTTTGGAACTAAGGATGCAATTCTTAGCAACACTGACACAAACACGGTTATAATCTTCACACCTACTTGCACCAAAGTATTAGGAAAACAATCCCACTCTCCAATCATCTACATGAAGTAATACAGAGTATACATCTATTATTGGTGTTTCTGTTCATATCTTCACTGGTGTCCGGTTTATGTTCATGCTTTTACCCATAGAACACCTACGCCCACATTTTCAAGATGGTCCCACTGATCTTTTCATGCACATATAAGAATAACTGCACTCCGCTGTGTAAGGCAGACTGTATTCTGCCAATGTATAAACTGAGAACATAACACTTAAAAAGTAAAAAGCATTAACTCCTCTCCATAGCCTGTATAGTCCAACTATACCATCGTGCATTTTTTGACACTACTGCACTGCCTGGGTGGGAACCAATACTTCCATATGTACTCTACAAGCTGATGTAGGAAGGATTTTAGCATGTTGGTTCTTGGGCACCATAACATGTACAAAGGACTGGTGACTTTATTTCAAGACACAGTGATAAGAAGACAGGAGCACTGCTTGGTAATTGCATCTAGTAGTTGTCACATTCGACTGAACTTGTGCTGCATTGTTGAAGATGTTTGGTAACTTATCCAAGCTATGTCTTCTGTTTCAATGAGCGTAAAAAACATACCCCAGCATTTACACTGACACAGGTAGTACAGGCACCATGATCGAATCACTATGCATCAGCCATGAAAGGCAGTCATTACTGTCCAAGAACAGGTTGGCAGTTGTGAAATTGTGTATACTCCTTTAAAGACAGTATCATGGAACTGTACTTAAAAGGCGAGGACAAGTGGTTCCCAATAGAGGCCATTTAAGTCGACTGTTACACCACCCCTGAACAGGAGAGAGGGCTTCAGCACCATCTGTACTCCACATATAATGCCTTTTTAACACATCTACCCTGGCATGGTAGATCATTAACACCTTCAGCCATGTAAATAGAAGACATAACACCAAGAAGCCTGTCTTGCACCATGGATTGGATAATGTAATTAGAACAAGGTGTTTCCACAATTGTCAAAGTCTCACCTGCATTTTGCATTGTAATTGTATCAAGGCGTCAGTGCTACTTGTGTAAATATAAATATGCTGGATTATTTTCCAGAAACTCATTAAAACTAAACATATGGCTTGGATAAGCTATAAGCGGTCTTTAAAATTAGGCCTCATGGCCTAGCCAGTGCACATTGCACGGTCACTATTTAATTATTTTCTCCTTCAATTTGTCACGTTCCACTTTTGTGTCTTTTTTTTTTACTGGATGGAGGGTATGGTCCTTGGGCCTATCCTGAAGTCTAGGGGCAGGATGTGTGGCCATTAGGCTCCTTCCACCCTTGAACTAGGGAGTCTCTCTTCAGAAGAGCCCCTAGACCTAGTACTCGTTGGTTGGCTTTGGCTGACCATGAAGAGAGGGATCTGCCAGGCCTTTTGGCTAGGTCGACCAAGTTCGAAACCTTGTTCCTGTCAAGAGCCTTGCATCCCGGGGGCATTAGGGTAAGGACCTACACCTTCGGGGGGGGGGGGGGGGGTGGACAAAAGCACACCATGAAGTCCATGTTTTTGTGTGTGTGCTTCCACACACATGAACCTTTTTTGTTCACTTATAGATTTTTGTTTTTGGGCACCACCACGGATTAAAAAATAAAGTCTTCAAAATTACAAAAAGTCCAGTTGAATGCAACTTACTACTACTAGATGCGCCGTGACCTGGACACGTGAGAATCTTCACAGACATGCTTGCATTACAGTACCAGAGAACCCCTTATACTAGGTGGAGGATACAAGCTGTCCTGTTTTCCATAACCAGTTGGTCTGTGACAGTCAGCCTGTGGAAATGTTATTGTCAGGGCTGCAGATGCCACTGCAAACCGTTCACTGAATAGATTAAGAGAAAAGCAATTTAGCCATTTACCAGTGGTCCTGCCTTTTTCCGCCCCATGTGGCTAATTCACAAAGTCAGACCCACCAGGGAACTACTGGATTTTTTTTTTGTATGAGAAATGTCTTGATCGGGTGAAGAATTTTGTGTGCAGTGTTCAGTTGTATAATTGTAGCATTTTGTTTTCCTTGTTAGACTGTACAGGCCAAATCTCATGATAACATCCTGGTCACTACAGTATACACACTGCAGCGATGTGGGAACCCGACTAATCCACTGCAGTCTCCCATATCGCATGTCTCCCAGCGGCAGTTCACACTGCCCTATGCAAACTGCTGAGAGTGTCAATTAAAAGTTAATGACACCCCAAAATCAGTTTGCATATCGCAGTGCAATCTTCAAATTTTGACAGGATTGCCACAGACCAAAAAAGGGTCCTGTGCGAGTTTGAGCATATGCAATGCTAATTCAGCCATACTATCTATATGGTTGAATTTGCATTGCACAAACATTGCAAGTGATTTGTACTGCAGTTTGGTGCGAATCACACGTGATATCGCACCACGCAGCAGTGTTAACCGGCCCTAAGACAGAAAGTTCTCTATATTAAAGTCATTGTATGAATCCTTCAACTCCTGAAAGTAGGTTATTTTTAAGTGGAGAGCTGACAAGGTAAAAATATGATCTTCTTGGACATCTTTTAAGAACAGGTTCTCCACATTACAGAATGTAAGTGAAACGCTTTAGGTCAGAGCAATGTTTACCTAAAGGGGATTTCAGCTCATGATTTAAATTTATTGGCTTGTATACGATTTCCTGCATATTTTAATAAGTACATCGCCTTGCAAATGTATTCACCCCCCTTGGCATTTTTCACGTTTTGTTGCCTCACAGCCTGGAATTAACATGGATTGTTTGAGGATTTGCATCATTTAAATTTACAGAAAATGCCCACAACTTTGAAGATTTTTTTCTTTTATTGTGAAGCAAACAACAAATAGGACAAAATAACAGAAAAAGTCAATGTACATAACTATTCACCCCCCTAAAGTCAATACTTTGTAGAGCCATCTTTTACAGCTATCAGCTCCAAGTCGCTTTGGATAAGTCTCTTATGCGCTTGCCACATCTTACCACTAGGATTTTTGCCCATTCCTCCTTGCAAATCTGCTCCAGCTCCTTCAAGTTGGATGGTTTGCGCTTGTGAACAGCAATCTTTAAGTCTGACCACACATTTTCTATTGGATTGAGGTCTGGGCTTTGACAAGGCCATTCCAACACATTTACATGTTTCCCCTTTAACCACTCAAGTGTTGCTTTAGCAGTGTGTTTGGGGTCATTGTCCTGCTGGAAAGTGAACCTCCATCCTAGCCTCAAATCACACACAGAGTGGTACAGGTTTTGCTCAAGAATATCCCTGTATTTAGCACCATCCATCTTTCCCTCAACTCTGACCAGTTTCCCAGTCCTGACTGCTGAAAAACATCCCCACAGCATGATGCTACCACCACCATGTTTCACTGTGGGGATGGTGTTCTTTGGGTGATGTGTTGGGTTTGCACCAGACATAACGTTTTCTTTGATGGCCAAAAAGTTCAATTTTATTCTCATCAGACCAGAGCACCTTTCTCCATACATTTTGGGAGTCTCCCACATGCCTTTTCGCAAACTCAAAACGTGCCACTTTGTTTTTTGCTAAAAGTAATGGCTTTCTTCTGGCCACTCTGCCATAAAGCCCAACTCTATGGAGCGTACGCCTTATTGTCATCCTATGTACAGATAGTTCAGTCTCTGCTGTGGAATTCTGCAGATCCTCCAGGGTTACCTTAGGTCTCTGTGTTGCCTCTCTGATTAATGCCCTCCTTGCCCGGTCCGTGAGCTTGGTGTGCAGCCATCTCTTGACAGGTTTGCTGTTGTGCCATGTTCTTTCCATTTCGTTATGATAGATTTGATGGTTCTCCTAGGGATCATCAAGGATTTGGATATTTTGTTTTTATATAACCTAACCCTGACTTGTACTTCTCAACAACATTGTTCCTTGGTCTTCATGGCAGTGTTTGGTTAGTGGTGCCTCTTGATTAGATGTTGCAGCCTCTGGGGCCTTTCAAAAAGGTGTGTATATGTAATGACAGATCATGTGACACTTCAATTGCACACAGGTGGACATCATTTTACTAATTATGGGACTTCTGAAGGCAATTGATTTTACCAGAGATTTTTATGGGCTTCATAACAAAAGGGGGTGAATACATACGCACATGCCAATTATTTATTTATTTCTGAAAAATAGTTTTATGTATATTTTTCTAATTTTACTTTGCCAACTTAGACTATTGTGTTCTGATCTATCACATATCATTCAGATTTAAAAAAAAACATTAAACTAAAGGCTGTAATGTAATGTAAGGATGGTGAATACTTTTGCAATACACTGTAAATTGCTTTTTGATCCATTTTTGCTTTCTGATCAAGGTGTGTATCCTCTTCACCTTTGCTGAGCGGCCCCCTTCCTCCTGAATCATACCAGGCCACATGCCCTCGACATGGGGGGGGGGGCTTTGGGGCAGGGGGCAACCCTGGGTGAAGGTTGTGAGGGTCTGCGGGTGGGGGCTTATCGTTATCCGAAATCCTCCTTCAAAAATAAATAAAAACAGAGCCAGTTTTTCAAAATTCCTTTATTTAAAAAATAAAACAAAAACAATGTCCCCCAGTGTAGAACCAGCGTCAATCACAATGAAAGCTGCAGCCCCCCCCCCCCCCCCCCAAAAAAAAGAGGTCTGCACCCGTTGCTGGCTGTCTGTCTGCTTCGGTGTCTGACAGTTCCTACACAGCTAAGGGGCCCTCCGTTGTGATGTTAGCGACTAATGCATGCTGGGTCGATAAGTCACAAGAGGCAGGATCACCCAGTTACGTCATTGGGTGGCCCTGGCCCTTAATTATTTAAAGAAGTACAGCCAAAGCTTGTTTGGCTGTACTTCTCCTGTGGATCACAGAAGTACAGTTCCTTTTGCACTCCTGTGACCCATTTCAGCAGCGAGCGGGCTGAAGTCTGCTCTCTGTGGATGTCACAGAGTCGGTCCAGGCTCGGCCATCGGCCATCATCATGACCATAGAGATGGGATTCGCCCAGATCCCTGGTCTGGCACCCGGCTCAGCCTCTCCATGAGTCTCTGAGAGCCTGAGGGGGCCACTCCCACCTCTTCCACAGCTCAGTGCTCCAGTGAGTGAGGAGGGGGCAGAGTAGAGAGCTGCTGCGGCATCCACCTAGGTAAGTATGAATCTAAAAATAAAAAATAAAAATACTTCTCTCTTAAGAACTGTCAGGCGGTGGAGTGTTCACACGGCGAGTGCCAGGCGATGGGTGCGGACCTTTTTTTTTTTGGGGGGGGGGGGGGGTCGGCGGTGGCGTTCATCATGGGTCAAGATGGATTTTCATCGGGGAACATGGTTTATGTTGTTTGTTTAATAAAGGAATTGTCAAAAAACAGTCTCTGTGCTTTTATTTCTTTTTGATGAATGAGTAGGGGTACATACTCATTCACATGGGGGGTCGGGATCTGGCTTCCAGATACCGATAAGCTCCCTGCCCGCAGACTCCCACAACCACTAGCCCTGGTCTCCTTATTTTGTGGATTTGTGGTGAACAGATGACATGTAAACTTCTGATTTAAGGAGGCTTTACTGTGCTTCACAGTGGATTTGTGTAAGGCTTTATGTTTCTTTTTTAATCTACTTATAAACTGTTATGCATTCTCATACACGTAGACAACACTCTGCAAATCTTTTGCCGTTACCAATCTGCTGCTACACTAAAGCCATAAATAATACAGGACTTTTCTATCCCATTAGGTGTAATGTTGCTGAGGTTTCTTTTTACTATGCTGCTAATAACAGGGACTAGGATTGCCTCAGTGCTGCAATTAGTGTATTTGGCAATGTGCGCTTACTGTTTGTAATACTTAGATTTAGTTCTTTCCAGCTGTCACATAACACATTACCCCACAAGGCTTGAGGAAAGAAAATAAAAAGTGCCTGCAGAGAACATGGATGATGACTTGTCACAGGAGATTATCTGAAAATTCCTTCCTGTAGAAGGGTCTTAATATCAGCATGTGTGGGATATTCTAGTTTCCCATGTAGATGTATTATCTCTTGCGGGCAAATTAAAATCTGGTATGTGATTTGGCAGACTTGAGCACCCAGAGGGAATAATGCCACTGAATGACCAATCAGTGCATGAGGGAAGCTGCATGGGCTCAAATAATTCAGGAGAGTCAGCCATCATACACACATCAGGTTGGTCCATTACATCTTGTTTTTAAATTTCTACCCCAATAGGGCTCATTTACATGTGCAGTAGAATTTACAGTGAGCGTGCTCAACACATAAACATCGGCCACCCAGTGACGAATACTGTATATGTGGCACGGATGTTAAAACCCACCCAGGAAGCATTCTTTTTGGTCACTTTATTTGAAGTGTTGCGCTCAGTGGCACTTAATTCATGTGCTGCATTTGTATGCACTGCCCCAGCATTTTGGTGTGAACAGGGCACGCAGAAAAAAAATTGTTGATCCAGTGTAGAAAGTCGCAGGCCACTGCATATAGTGTGAATGTACCCTTACACCCCATCTACACCTGAGCGTAGCGTTTTCAGGCAGAAAGTCACGTGATCTTAGCGTGTTTTTGCCTAGATTTTGTACAGGTCAAAAGGTCACCAATGTAAAATGCAGAAAAACACCCAAATCTGCCTAAATAAAAGTTCCAGAACTTGTTTGAGCTTCAGGCATTTTGGAGTGGGGAATAATAGATTTTTTTCCCCCCTCCAGCGTTTTGTAGCTTCAGGCTTCAAGCTACAAAATGCTAAGGTGTGAATGGGGCCCAACAGACCTATCTGCTTAGTAAAGGTGGAAGTTACAGGGACTAGGACAAACAAACAATGTAACAAGGATAGAGCTGCCTACAAATAGCCAGCATTTGTTCATAATATTTAAAGCTTTTTCTCCCAACAGGCAAAAAAGAAACTGTTACTGTAACAGCTTAGTAAGTGTTAGCTGGAATTCTACTTTAAGACCCCTTTCACACCACACCACCCTTTGCGTCGGCGGTAAAACGCCGCTATTTTTAACGGCGTTTTACCGCCGGATTTGCGTCACATTTCGGGCGCTAGCAGGGCGCTTGTACCCCCCGCTAGCGGCCGCGAAATGGGGAGCAGCGGTGGAGGAGCGATACACACACCGTGGAGGAGCGGTAAACACACCGCTCCTTCACCGCTCCAAAGAAGCTGCTGGCAGGACTTTTTTCTGACGTCCTGCCAGTGCACCGCTGTAGTGTGAAAGCCCTCGGGGCTTTCACACTACACACAATGGTGCAGCTTCTTTAGGGTGGATTGCAGGCGCTATTTCTAATGCTATAGCGCCTGCAAAACGCCCTGGTGTGAAAGAGGTGTCAAATAGTTTTTCTATTATAGCTGCAGCAAACTCAGGCGGACTTTTAGCCCCCTTCCTCATTTCCCACAGGTGGGCCCATTCACAGAGCAAAGCACAATTTGTGCAGTAGGGAATGGCTGTGAAGCCGCAAGGCTTCACTGCCGGTTTCCCACAGCGGAGATTGTGGCAGCAGCACCTGATAGCCGATTAAAAAAAAACTCGGGTGAAGATACCGCTGAATTCCTGGGCAGGTGTCCTAATATTAAGAGTCAACAGCTTCAATATTTGAATATATATATTATATTATATAATACATGTATAAAAAAAATTCTGCAGGAGTTTGGAGCTCCAGCCACTTGCTGCCCGCCCATCGTCAAATGAGGGCTGGACAGTGCGGCTCTCCTGGGTGGACATCATATGACGGCCTCCCAGAACAACCACTCTCACGCGCCCCTGGGGGCACTCAGCGAGGTGATCGTGGCCACACAGTGTTGCTAGGACATGGTGTGACCCCGATCTGTGTAAAGAGCCACGGCCCTTTGACCTGTGTTCAGAGTCGGTCACATGTAAACACGGAGATGCCGGTAATTGGTGCTCCACGCCTCATTGACAGAGTGTGAGGAGAGAAGAGCCAATCAGCAGCATCTCCTCACAGGGGCCATCTAGGGTTGTAATCAGGGCACTGATCATCAGTGCCTTGATTACAATTAAGTGCCCACCAGTGCCAGCAATGATTGCCAACCAGTGCCCACAACTGCCACCAATCTGTACCAGCAATCAGTGGCCATTAGTGATGCCAGTCAGTGCTGGCTATCAGTGCTGCCCATCAATGCCACTTATCTGTGCCCACCAGTGCTGCTTATCTGTGCCCACCAATTTCCCATGATTAAAGTGTAGCATGGCCGCACAATTGTCATTCAAAGTGTGACAGCGCTGAAAGCTGAAAAATGGCCTGGGCAGGATGTAAAAGGTATGTAAGTGCCCTGTATTGAGGTGGTTAAGGTAAAAAACCTTCTATCTTTGAAACCACTTTAAAGTCAATTTAAGCCTAGGTCCCCAGTGCTGCGGGATTGAAATCGTGCGAATTCAGCTGTACTTGCACAATATCATACCCGCATTTCAGTCCGACTTCAGGGGCAATTTCAGAGACACCTGTGTTGATTCCTGCACAGATGTCTATTGAAATTGCACCCGAAGTTGCCAAAAGTAGTATAGAAACTGTTTAGGTCGATGCTATTGTCGGCAATAGCCGCTGATTTGGCATGCGATTTGACATGTCAAATTGCATGCCAAATCACATCAATGTGAACCTGGGCTTAACTACATGTCCAACTAAAACTACCCTATTTGCAGGGTGACAATGGTGCTGAGTAACTTCCCTCCAGAATACTACAGTACTATCACCCAATTATAGAAGTGGAAATAGTAAGTTTTTAATTTTACAGAGGGAGCTAAATAAAAGCAAATACAGTTATGCTAATGTCCTTTGTTTTTGCTTTAACTGATCAGACTGGTCCTATTTGCAGGTGTATAACAGAGAAATTAGATATCAAGTGCTTCTGGCAGGGATGGATATGAACTTTCCAATAAAAGCACTGCCAAAAAGTGTAAGAGCATCATCAAATAGTAAAATAAATAACATAATAAATCATAGGAGAAAACAGCTCCAGCACTTAAAGGACAGGATTTTGATAACTAATTGATGAGTACTGAAAGAGAAAAAAGCAGCCCTAAAAATGCTAGTTGCCCATTTGCCATGCTGATCGATGGAGCTTCAATAGTTTGAGTCAATGAAGATGAAAAATATGGACTGTAATCAAATTTCAGTGGCTGCAAGCTTGTTCCAGGTTAGTGACTCAAATTCTAGAAAACATAGCTGCTTGACTGTCTATTATTGTGCTGAAGGAGAGCTGGGAAATCACAGTTCAGGTATTTCTAGCAGTTCAAGTCACCTTTTATTTTGCCAATGACAAAATATGGTTGACATAATGAAGCAAAATGATAGCGTGTGGACAGTCTGGGCTGTATGTGGTCCCGATGTCTGGAGCTGTTGAGCCATGAGGCCGAATCATAGAAAAGCACTAGATGACAAGCGCATGCAGGAAATAATAGCTGCGGTGAGCACAATAAACACACCTAGAACCCAATATATGAAAACAAAGGAGACAGACACAGGCAACAGCAGTAAAGCCTAGATGAGAAAATACTAGAAACCCAGCAAAAACAACAGTAAATTAAAAGTGCACCTGTCACAAATACTGGAGAAGTGTGACAGTTTGTCTCATTTATAAAAACTGCAGAAAAAAAAACATGGAACCTTTCTACTTTCCTTCTTCCAACTTTCAAAAATCAGTATCAACCAAGGCATCAGTATGAGTTAAAGTGGACCTAAACTTAAAGTGGAGTTCCACCCAAAAAAAAAAAAAAATATAATAATTTCATTAACTTGCATGAAATAAATAAAATAAAAAACATTTGGAGAATTTATTTATTTTTTACTCACCTCTTAATGCCTGTTGCTAGGGGGTCCCTCATAATCTGCCTCCTTACTCACCTCTGCTCCTTACGTCACTTCCCTCTGTGCCGGAAAGGGAGATCAGCTCTGCCCCCTCCCTCTAGGCACAGGTCCCAGATGACTGCGCGGCCAGTCACGGGGCATGGTTCTCGCATGCGCAGTGGGTGAAGCCACAGCTGGGTGCCCATAGTTTCAATGCTGGCACAGCCGATCGGAAGGGGGAGACGAGCAGGGCTTCGATCGCCTGCATCGCTGGACCCTGGGACAGATAAGTGTCCAATTATTAAAAGTCAGTAGCTGCAGTATTTGTAGCTGCTGACTTTAATTTTTTTTTTTTTAAGCGGAACTCAGCTTTTATATTTACCTTTTCCCTTGAATGCCTCCTGAAAAATATCAGTGCACTTCCTGACATGTGATTGTGCACTGATTGTGTTCTGTATCCTCATAACTGTGTCGTGCAAATATAAGGCACTGCTGCCTCTGACAGCTAGTCTCAGAAGATTTGGAGTGAGAGTTGATGATTTCACTACTGTGCTGCTCTCTCTGCTCTCCTTGCTGGAGAGGAAGCTGCACCCGATGACCTGCACTGCAGGGATCTTCCTACATCTGATTAATTCAGTGGATCAGTGCTTCCTCTACCTTCCCTGCTGCTTTTTTTTTTATCTGAACCTACCAGTCACCAGGGATCCTACTGATGATTAGACCTTTGCCTTTCCTGCCCAATGGCTTCCACATTTCAACTGAACCCCAATAAAGCTGAACTCCTGGTACATAAAAATGAATGCAGCTCTGTTAATTATTAATACATAATTAAATGTATTTTTTAATGCAAGCAGTGCAGGTACTTGAATTAACTTGGTATTAGCCTCTTGTAGTCTACTGTGCAATCTGCACATGAGAGCTCAAAGAGAGTAGGGGAGAAGTAGTGCAAGGAGCCAATCCATTGTGCTGCAGTGCAAGAAGCACGCTGAAAGGAGGAGAGAGTAGAGCGGCACAGAGATGAACTCATTAGCTGATGTCTGTCCTTTCACTGATTAGTTACCAGGGGGACGTGGGAATGGGCTTGTAATTGAAGATGAACCTGCAGCAGCAAAATATCATGACCCCTGCCATGCAATACAAACACTTTTAGGTATTTCATCTGTGTATTTAGCCATTTATTTTGAATTCAGAGTTAAGTACACAGTTTTTATTATTGTAGCATTTACCCAAAAAGTGATTTAAAATGATTTACTATTTTTCTTTCTTGCTTTTTCATACTTAGATTTTTTGTATGTAGATGTGTTAAAGTGGTTCTATAGGGAAAACATGTTTTACCTTAATGTATTCCCGGCATTAGGGTAAAAAAAAAAAAAGTCCCATTATTTGTATTGCCCCCTCACCTCCTAAATACTTACAGAGTCATCTATCGATCCTGTGCTGTGCCCGTCTGTAGCAGCTCTCTCCAGGATAGACAGGCAGCAGTAGGATCCATTGGCTTCCGCTGCTGTCAACAAAATCATGAGAGCGGAGAGATGGGGCAGGCCTGAGCATGCTGTGTGTGTCTATGAACACACAGAGCAAGGCATGGGGGCATGCCCCCACGTGTGCCACCATTGGAGAAAAGGAGAAGCCAACAGCGCTGGTAGGCGACTCTAGAAGAAGAGGTTCAGAGGCGCTCTGTGCAATGCAATACAATACTTTTAAACGCTCCACTAGCGATTATCAAAATAGCAGGGGATGTTCTTAGCATAACATCTAGGAAACATCGAGGCTGCCATTCCTGTTAATTTCCTGGCTGTAATACTGATCTAATGGGTTCAAGCCCTTTAAATCATGGACTTGGAGCAAGCGTGTGGATGTGGACTTTAATCTGGTTTATGGTCAGTATAGAAGATATAGGATTTGCACAAATAACAGTTAACGTGCACTTTCAGAAAAATCTTCAGCCGTGGCAGCCCAAGTAAAATTTTCTCAGCAGAGTTTTCCTTTAGGAACTGTTGAGGTCACTCAGTTGGAGCCTACCCATGTTCAATCAATACGCAAAATTGGCTACCCTTATGTATGTGCATATTTACAAATTATACACAGAAACAATGTTTTCTAGAACAATAATAGATACTTATGATAACGTTCTTTACATTAATCTTATCACATAACCTAACCAAAAAGAACTGCTAAAAGAGTGCATGGTGCCCCTTTAAAGTGTACAATTACAGTGAAAGCACAACTATTCTGTGGGTTAATAAAGGAGCCAAGCAGTTCATAAGAAAATACACACATCTCTGAAAAGAGGGGTATATAATGCCTTGTGCCTCAGTGATAGTGGTAGGAGCAGAAATCTACGGACTATTCGGTTTAATTTCATTTACTTTTGTTATAGCTGGTTTTGACTAAAAAGAAAGAAGCAGAAGAGGAGCAAATAAAAAAGGAGTAAAATAGAACGGATAATGACCTGCTGGAAGGAGGCAAAGCTTACACTTTTAGGTACTTCATATGCGATCTGGGTGGAGACTCCGCCCATATCCAAAATGCCCACTGTACGCTTACGTATGATGGCGTCCTTGTGTTCGCTGCCAGGCACATTGACCTCTACCAGTGCTTCATCTTCTGTGGGGGGAAAGGAGTTCCACAAATATAATAAGAAGTACAAACATAATAATCCGCAAAACAAATTTATTTATATATATATATATATATATATATATATATATATATATATATAAATAAACAAACAAACAAACACTCATGAGTTCCTGGTGATATTAAAAGGACTTCACCTCTTAGTAAAGTTGTCCCCCACTTCCATGAGTACATTCCACCTGGGATAATACCAATTTTCAGCCCCAAACCAGAGATCTGTTTACTGGCATGATCCCGACCCACTTCTCTGCGTGGTGTAGTACCATTTATTCCTATGGGTAATCCATACCCAGTGGTGGCCCATTCACTGGGAGCTCACGGGTGCCACCCCCCCCCTCCCATGTGTCTGGCCCCCTGATCTACATACACATGGATTCCAATGGGAGGGGTGTGTGTGTGTTTTTGAAGCACATGATTAGAGCCAGAGGCTCTAGTAGGCTTCAAAAAAGGGTGGACGTGGGACGCAGAGCACTGCGCAAGTGAGCCCACACAGTTGTGTGGCAATAGCGAATATTTGCTATTTTCACTGCCCGGCCAACTTCATTTAAGGTTCTTTAACCACTTCAGTCTCGGAAGGATTTGGCCCTTCCTGACCAGGCCATTTTTTGCGATACAGCACTACGTTGTTTTAACTGACAATTACACATTGTGCGATGCTGTACCCAAACAAAATGTATGTTCTATTTCCCCACAAATAGAGCTTTCTTTTGGTGGTATTTGATCACCCCTGCGTTTTTTATTTTTTGCGCTATAAATAAAAAAAGCGACACTTAAAAAAAAAAAAAAAAAAACGTCTCCGTAATTTTTCCTCCGTTTAGGCCGATATGTATTCTTCTCCTACATATTTTTGTAAAAAATTAAAATAAAAATAAAATAATATCGCAATAAGCGTATATAAATTGGTTTTGCGCAAAAGTTATAGCGTTTACAAAATAGCTAGATAGATTTATGTGATTTTTAAAAATGTTTTATTTTTTTTATTTTTTTTACTAGTAATGGTGGCGATCTGCGATTTTTATCAGAACTGCGACATTTTGGTAGACGGATCAGACACTATTTTGGGACCATTGACACTTATACAGTGATCAGAGCTAAAAATAACCATTGTATATATATATATATATATATATATATATATATATATATATATATATAAACTGTATAAATGTCACTGGCAGGGAAGGGATTAACACTAGGGGGCGATCAAGGGGTTAACCGTGTTCCCTAGGTGTGCTCTAACTGTAGGGGGATGGGACTGACTAGGAGAGGAGAGAGATTGGTGTTCATACTTAGAGCGAGAACTAGGATCTGTGTGTGCTGTGCCCAGCAGTCATCACACCCACCGGGCATGCTCATCAGCTCCAGGAACACTTGGAGCGTGCCTGCTGGGATGTCTTAAAGGAGCGACGTACAGCTATGGCGATTTGCGCAGCTGTGCGAACCTACCGCAGAATGACTGTGGCGGCTGGTGGGCTAGTGGTTAACCACTTCAACACCGGGCACTTCTATCCCTTCCTGCCCAGGCCAATTTTAAGCTTTCAGTGCTGTTGCACTTTAAATGACAATTGAGCAGTCATGCAACACTGCACACCCAAACTTAATTTTTATAATTTTGTTCACAAAAATAACGCTTCCTTTTGGTGGTATTTAATCACCAGTATTTTTTATTTATTTTTTTTCTAAATAAAGTGTTATCCTTTGTTTGGAAATAAGTCTTTTTTTAGCCCAAAATGTATTTTGCTAAAAAAATTTAGCGAATATAACCCAAGAGTCCACAAACTATGGTATATAGCTGAAAATGCATCAATTTTGGTGAAATGATGGCCTATCTTGTTTCTTGAGACGCTAAAATGCCAAAACAGTACAAATACCCCCCAAAATGACCCCTTTTTGGAAAGTAGACAGTCCAATGTGTTTAGTAAGAGGCACGTCAGGTTTTTTTTAGTTGCAATTTTTTGTAAATAATTTTTTTTGAAATGAAGAAACTCACTTTTTTTTTTTTTTTTTTTAACATACTGTCACCAGTGCAGTACAGTGTCATCATATAGCTAATTACGATTTTTTTTTTTAACACACTGTGACCAGAGCAATATAATGTTACTATAGTAAGTGGGGAAGTGATCAGGATTTTTTTTTTTTTTTTTTTTTTTTTTTACACATTTGTTTATAGCAGTGAATTACATTGCTATAAGCAAGCATTTTACTGAAACTGAATTTTACTGAATGAAGCATTTTACTGAATGAAACTGAATCAGTCAGTTTTGTTGTGATTAGATGTGATTGGGCAAAGCTAATCACATGATACAGAAGAGCTGTGATTGGCCTGGTCTGACTAAGTGATCAAATTGACCAATCACAGCTAGCAACACAAATGTACACAATGGTTGCCACGAAAGGAAGCCATCCATTCTGTACACCTGTCATCTGACCAGCTTTGATTAGTTATGGCGTCTGCATGGTACCAGCAGCAAGCCAGTACTTTGATCAGTCATTGGCTGTGTTTCCGTGGACACGGCTGGTGACAGATCGCGCCGCTGCGCAGCCCCGCAATCGGCGCTTCCTGAATAAGAAAGCCATCACCTAGCCATCATTTAATCGAATCAATTTCTGCCAAGTCAGGATTAAGCACCACCCCCTCATACAACTCTTAGGCTCTGTTCTCACCTAGGCGTTTTTCTACTACTAAGCCTCAGCTCTAAAAACGCCCAACAAGACAAATCCCATTCATTTCAATAGCCCTTGTTCACATCTGAGCGTTTTGTCATCTGAAGCAAAATGCCTGAAGATCAAAAAAGTACAGCAGCTCATTTTTTGGCAGATTACAGGCGATTTCTGCTTTCTACATTGGTGACATTTGACGCGGCAAAAATCTGCCTGAAAACGAAACGCCTAGGTTGGAACGGAGCCTAAAATGCCAGAATGTCAGTGGACAGTAGATATTCAGGCATTAGATGGTTGAATAGAAGATGGAAGAGTTTTTTGTCAGCAGACGGCAGGGCTTAGTCTGAATGTGGGCAGATGTTAGGACCAAATTGCAGCCTGGGCCTCAGCAATCAATGGGCAGCGTGAGCAAGCATGAATTGATCTGAAGATCGAACAATATGTATTATTGTTTAAAAAGAAATTTTTTTTTTATATTGTATAAAACTAGCTAGTCTCTAAAGTGTATCCTGTGAAACATCCAAATGATGTACTTGTAACCAGACCATGTGATCAAGGCCTAAAGTCATAGGACAGCAAATCTTCATGAAAAGCTGACTTACCCTCGTCTAAATGATCAAAACGCCCCAAGACAAAATTGATGCCAATCCAGGCGTAAACTCCTGCAAAATCCAACAAAAACAAGTCAGTCAGTCATATCTAGAGTAACTCGTGTACATCAATGTTTTTTTTTTTTTGTTTTGTTTTTTATACAAGATAGTGAAGGAACACATTTTGCCAACAGAAACCAAATTCTCCCCCTCACTCTCCAAAAGCATTATGAGAAGAAGAATCTGGTCACTACAGACAACCAAATTAGTTCCTCCTTCCAGAAGTTTGCTAAATGCTGCAATGCATTACGTGCAGACAGCACATCTGATAAAATACTAGTCTTATACTGTATGTTCTACAGAAGGGGTCCTGTGTTCATACATCAATTCCCTTAATGTAAAGGGGAAGCCATCAGGATCATGAAATGGTAGTATTGTGTGGGTGTATAAGACTTCCATTGATTGCTGTGCAGTTGTATGCTACACATACCTTCCTGCTTCCCCGAGATGACCTCTGCGTGGGAGTCAGAGAACAGAAAGTCGTAATGTACCGGGATATCAGTCCGCAAATCTTCAAGTATGGCCTCCTGCTGGCTGAAACAAATAAATGCAGTAAGTACATGCAGGCTGCAGATATGAGGGTAAGGAAGGGGGCAGGTTCAGTTTTACCATAACATGTACACCTCAAGCCACACAAAAGCATAAGCTAAAGACAGCACAGTACAAAAAGCTGCCAGCCATAAATTTTGCAGGACATCATCACGCATTTCAGAAATATAACAGGACACCTCTGCAGATATGCAAATGTTTTATTTGTTACAGTTTTAAAAAAAATGTTTTAAAGGTTTTACCAGCATGCCTGTCATATGGGTTTGTTCAGACTTCTACACTGAAAACTGCAGATCAAAGTGCATTGGTGGGGCATTGTGGAGGACCATCGGTCTAATTTATTCAAAGAACACCATACAAAACGTATGGCAGTGTGCTGCCAAACACACATCAGCACCAACACTGATGCGTGTTTGGCCGTTTCCCAATCACTGGTCCGAATTTAAATGAGCCTTCATGATTAGTAAAAGCAAATAACTAAATTCAGGGTCCTAAATGAATTTTTCAGACGGGAGTTGGGCTTTAATTCCCCTAAATTGCAGGCAGAGTTACAGATATAGAGCTTACTACTTGGACAGCTCATAAATGCAAACAGCAACATCAGTTCCTAAGGTGTACCTGGTCAAATCTTCTCCCACCATCCACAACAGTCAGGCACATGATGCAGGACAGAGCAAGTCTAAAAGTGACCTCTAATTGGCGTTTGACTTTGTGTGCAAGGACATCTAGATGCCCGCTATGCATGGCTAACTATAGTTTAATGCAATTCAATAAAAGTAGGTTTGCTTCAGATTATACTTGTGCTTTTGGTGGCTTCTGATAATTATAGCAAGAACAATGTTCTGAGGCTCCTGATATATAATACCAATTAGTTTAGCCATTCTTAACTAGGGTTCTTCTAGTGCAGAGGTTCTTAACTTGTCAAGTGTCGATGGTTTTCAGGGAGTCCATGAGAGTTAGATAAAAAAAATAACATTTACAAAACACTAAACAGCCCCCCCCCCCCCCCTTGTCCCAATCGAAGGTTTCCGACTGAAAGAAATGAAAGAAAATGCACCCTGCCACTGCTTAAAGTGCTGACCGATAAGTGTTTCTCAACTCATTGTTGGCCGATGTTTAAAATTTGTATCATTGTGGGAGTCCATAGTTAATCACATTTTTAAAGGGGTTTGTGACTCAAAAAAGGTTAGGAACCACTGCTCTAGTGGTTGTTAGGTGTTCCTTGTGCTGTGGCTGATTGACCTCCCATTAGATGATGCCTGCATAATTCTGGGTCCACTGCCACTTGGCAGAGTCAGTAGCTGGACACCAAAGATATTTGTAGCTGTCTTCAAGGGTGACATTCTGACCACCAATGTAAGGGGGCATTCTTTTTACTGACCACTTATGAATTCATTTTAGCAGGGGTTCCCTGAGAACTGAAAATTGTTTCAAGGATTCACCTGGAACTAAAAGTTTGAGAAAGGCTGAAGTAGATGCTTTCATTAATTCATCCAACAAAACAAAAATACCCACCTGACTGCAAACAGCAGTTCACAGTAGGGTGGTCAGAAGAGCGGACACTTCTGTATCTTGTATGATAGACGTCCTTTGCCTAACTTGGTGGCTTTAGGCCAATTCTTGTCACAAATTATGAGCTTTTGGGTACATCAGAGCAGACACCTACTGCAAATCAATGTGCGTAGAAATGACGATCAGCCGATTTATAGCATCATTTCCTGAAAATGGCATTGGCTGTTTCTGCTTGGTGCATAAACATGCATGTTCTGAAAATGTGAGCAAGCATGTCTAAATTACTATCTGAAGGAGAAATTACATTTAGAAACTAGTTTGTGTGCCCACATCCAATTGGTGTATGGCCACCTTTAGCTCTAGTAAGGTATGTTTATTGGTGGAACTGCACACTAATATCTGTATTACTCAGTCAATTAATCTGTGTCAAATGATGAATTATATAGTCAGTACCCATTTATGAAGGTCTGCGAAAAGCAAGAGCAATGCATGGCACTAACCACATCAGCAAGACTGATTGATTGCTGATGGATACACGATAGCTATGACTGGTAAGGTCTATTTCCTTGTTATCTGGAATAACAGCAAAAGATATGCTGCTCTTTAGCTACCAGCCCACTCACATGCTTGGAGGAAAATAAAGTCTTGGATGATATTTCAATTACTGTGAGGATATAGTGAGATAAACTTTACCCACTGGTCAGAAAGCATCTTATTTGTTAGTTTGCAATAGGACCAGAAAAACTTTAATTCAGTCTACAGATAAAATGGCTATTCTCACCTCTCGGTCAGGATTCGGAGCCCTGCTGTGCAGAGGATATAAAGCGGGGTCTCTTTGTGCTTATCCCGCGGTATATGGCTGGCAGCAAAATTGAGCAGTGGAGAGATGTAGTCACTGGCTTTCTCTGGGGTGGTGGCAAGCTCTGAAATACCTAGAAGAAGACAGTTGGCAGGTGAAATATGTCTGTCTGGGAAGCCTTGTTCCTCAAGTTATTCCAGCACTGTGTGACAGCCAATGTACTCTGGATATGTATGGCTTGGTGGAAGGAAACCACTTGGCAAGTGACACGGAATTTAATTTAGAATTGGTTGTGACAGTGTAAAATGTCCCAGGGGCTAACATTTGCTCCCTCGAAAACAGATCATCGATATTACTTAAGAAAAAGAAAAAAACACAAATTATATAATATATTATATATACACATACATACACACACACACACACACACACACACACACACACACTTGTGCCATTGCCCATTTTTCAGAGAGTATGCATTATAACAAAAAAACTTTTCTTTCACTCATGGTTAGTGTTTGGCTGAAGCCATTTATTATTAATCAACTGATTACTCGTTTTAAATCATAATGACAACAGAAACTACCCAAATGACCCTCATCAAAAGTTTACATACCCCAGTTCTTAATGCCGTGTGTTGCCCTCTTTAAGATCAACGAGAGCTTTAAGTCTTTTGTGGTATTTGTGGATGAGGCTCTTTAACTTCTCAGATGGTATAGCTGCCCATTCCTCTTGGCAAAAAGCCTCCAGTTCCTGTAAATTCTTGGGCTGTCTTGCATGAACTGCACGTTTGAGATCTCCCCAGAGTGGCTCAATGATATTGGAGGTCAGGAGACTGAGATGGCCACTCCAGAACCTTCACTTTATTCTGCTGTAGCGAATTGGCCTTGTGTTTTGGATCATTGTCATGTTGAAATGTCCAAGTATGCCCCATGTACAGCTTCCTGGCTGATGAAATGTTCCTCCGGTATTTTTTTGATAACATAATACATTCATCTTCCCATGAATTTTGACCAAATTTCCTGTGCCTTTGTAGCCTGCACATCCCCAAAACATCAGCGAACCACCTCTGATTCACAGTAGGAATGGTGTACCTTTCATCATCGGCCTGGTTGACTCCTCTCAAATGTAACGTTTATGGTGGTGGCCAAAAAGCTTAATTTTGGTCTCATCACTCCAAATGACTGTGCCAGAAGGTTGGAGGATTGTCTCTGTGCTGTTTGGCGTATTGAAAGCGGGATACTTTGTGGTATTTGCATAGTAATGGCTTTCTTCTGGCGACTCAACCATGCAGTCCATCTTTCTAAAAGTGCCTTCTTATTGTGCATCTTGAAACAGCCACACCACATGTTTTCTCAGAAAGTCCTGTATTTCACCTGAAGTTATTTGTGGGTTTTTCTTTGCAGCCTGAACAATTTTCCTGGCAGTTGTGGCTGAAATTTTAGTTACATAGTAGGTGAGGTTGAAAAAAGACACAAAGTCCTACCGGACCATGGTTTGGTTTCAACAGAACCCCTCATTTTGCACTTCTTGATTAGAGATTGAACACTGCTGATTGGCATTCTCAAGTTCTTGGATAACTTTTTACATCCCTTTCCTGTCTTATACAGTTCAACTACCTTTTCCTGTAGATTCTTTGACAATTCTTTTGCTTTCCACATGACTCAGAATCCAGAAACGTCAGTGCAGCACTGGATTAAAAATACAAGGATCTGAGAGAAGTCCAGAAACTCATTGACCTTTTATATACACACACACACACACACACACACACACACACACACACACTAATTACAAGGAAACACATCAAAAGGTGAGGATGGTTACCTTTAAAGAGGAAGTAAAGGCAAATCTTTATTTTATTTTTTAAAAGCATACCCTGTAAGGCAAAGGCATAATGAGCTAGTATGCATAGCATACTAGCTCATTATGAATAACTTACCTGAGAACGAAGCAGTCCTCCGTCTTCCTCTTCGCCGCCGCCATGGATCCCGGAGCGACTTCCGGGTCTCGCAGCTCAGGCGCTGTGATTCGCACGGGAGCCGACACACACGGCATATCGCTGCGATCTGCCCCAGTGCGCCGCTGCCTAAGGCACATGCGCTGTAGACAGCGGTGGCTGTCTTCGGGTAAATATCTCCTAAACCGTATAGGTTTAGGAGATATTTCATGGAACTTCAGGTAAGCCTTAATCTAGGCTTACCTGTAGGTCAAAGTTGGTTGTAAGGGTTTACAACCACTTTAATAGCCATGCAAACCCCTTTGTGTCAACTTGTGTGCATGCTATCTGGCCAAAATCACCAGGGTATGTAAACTTTTGATCAGGGTCATCTGGGTAGTTTCTGCTGTCATTATGATTTAAAAAGAGTAAACACAGTTATATATATTCACACACAGACACTCAGTATCTCACAAAAGTGAGTACACCTCTCACATTTTTGTAAATATTTTATTATATATATTCATGCAAAAACACTGAAGAAATTACACTTTGCTACAATGTAAATTAGTGAGTGTACAGCTTGTATAACAGTGTAAATTTACGGTTCCCTCAAAATAAATATCAGCACAGAGCCATTAAGGTATAAACCACTGCCAACAAAAGTGACTACACCTATAAATGAAAATGTCCAAATTGGACCCAAAGTGTCAATATTTTGTGTGGCCACCAATATTTTCCAGTACTGCCTTAACCCTCATGGGCATGGAGTTCACCAGAGCTTCACAGGTTGCCACTGGTGTCCTCTTCCACTCCTCCATGGTGACATCACAAAGCTGGTAGATGTTAGAGACCTTGCATTCCTCTACCTTCTGTTTGAGAATGCCCCACAGATGCTCAATAAGGTTTAGGTCTGAAGACACGCTTGGCCAGTCCATCACCTTTACCCTCAGCTTCTTTAGCAAGGCAATGGTCATCTTGAAGGTGTGTTTGGGGTCGTCATGTTGGAATACTGCCCTGTGGCCCAGTCTACAAAGGAAGGGGATCATGCTCTGCTTCAGTATGTCACCGTACATGTTGGCATTCATGGTTCTTTCAATGAACTGTAGCTCCCCAGTGCCGGCAGCACTCATGCAGTCCCAAACCATGACACTCCCACCACCATGCTTGACTGTAGGCAACATACACTTGCCTTTGTACTCTTCACCTGGTTGCTGCCACGCACACTTGACACCATCTGATCCAAATAAGTTTTATCTTGGTCTCATCAGACCACAGGACATGGTTCCAGTAATCCATATCTTTAGCCTGCTTGTCTTCAGCAAATTGCAGGCTTTTTTGTGCATCAGCTTTAGAGGAGGCAGTTTTGCAGTGATGAAGTGTACGGTCTGAGCACTGACAGGCTGACCCCCCACCCCTTCAACCTCTGCAGTTATGCTGGTAGTACCAATGTGTCCATTTCCCAAAGACAACCTCTGGATAGGATGATGAGAATGTGCACTCAACTTCTTTGGTCGACCATGGCGAGGCCTGCTCTGAGTGGAACCCGTCCTGTTAAACTGCCGTATGGTCTTGACTACTGTGCTGCAGCTCAGTTTCAGGATCTTGGAAATCTTCTTATAGCCTAGGCCATCTTTATGTAGAGCAACAATTCCTTTTTTCAGATCCTTTAGAGAGTTCTTTGCCATGAGGTTCCATGTTGAACTTCCAGTAACCAGTATGAGAGAGTGAGAGTAATAACACCAAATTTAACACACCTGCTCCCCATTCACATCTGAGATCTTGAAATACTAACGAGTCACATGACACTGGGGAAGGAAAATAGCTAATTGGGCCCAATTTGGACATTTTCACTTAGGGGTGTAATCACTTTTCTTGCCAGCGGTTTAGACATTAATGGCTGTGTGTTGAGTTATTTTGAAGGGACAGCAAATTTACGCTGTTATACAAGCTGTACACTCACTACTTTACATTGTAGCAAAGTGTCATTTCTTCTGTGCTGTCACATGAAAAGATATAATAAAATATTTAGAAAAATGTCAGGGATGTACTCACTTTTGTGAGATACTGTAAAAAAAAAATTTTACACACACACACACACACACACACACACGCACACACACACACACACACACACACACAGTGCCTTGCGAAAGTATTCGGCCCCCTTGAACTTTTCAACCTTCAAACATAAAGATATAAAAATTAAATTTTTTGTGAAGAATCACCAACAAGTGGGACACAATTGTGAAGTGGAACGAAATCTATTGGATTTTTGAAACTTTTTTAAACTAATAAAAAAATGAAAAGTGGGGCGTGCAAAATGATTCGGCCCCCTTGCGTTAATACTTTGTAGAGCCACCTTTTGCTGCGATTACAGCTGCAAGTCGCTTGGGGTATGTCTCTATCAGTTTTGCACATTGAGAGACTGAAATTCTTGCCCATTCTTCCTTGCAAAACAGCTTGATCTCAGTGAGGTTGGATGGAGAGTGTTTGTGAACAGCAGTTTTCAGCTCTTTCCACAGATTCTCGATTGGATTCAGGTCTGGACTTTGACTTGGCCATTCTAACACCTGGATTCGTTTATTTGTGAACCATTCCTTTGTAGATTTTGCTGTATGTTTGGGATCATTGTCTTGTTGGAAGATAAATCTCCGTCCCAGTTTCAGGTCTTTTGCAGACTCCAACAGGTTTTCATCCAGAATGGTCCTGTATTTGGCTACATCCATCTTCCCCTCAATTTTAACCATCTTCCCTGTCCCTGCTGAAGAAAAGCAGGCCCAAACCATGATGCTGCCACCACCATGGTTGACAGTGGGGATGGTGTGTTGAGGATGATGAGCTGTGTTGCTTTTACGCCAAACATCATTTTGCATTGTGGGCAAAAAGTTCGATTTTGGTTTCATCTGACCAGAGCACCTTCTTCCACATGTTTGGTGTGTCTCCCAGGTGGCTTGTGGCAAACTTTAGACGAGACTTTTTATGGATATCTTTGAGAAATGGCTTTCTTCTTGCCACTCTTCCATAAAGGCCAGATTTGTGCAGTGTACGACTGATTGTTGTCCTATGGACAGACTCTCCCACCTCAGCTGTAGTTCTCTGCAGTTCATCCAGAGTGATCATGGGCCTCTTGGCTGCATCTCTGATCAGTCTTCTCCTTGTCTGAGCTGAAAGTTTAGAGGGACGGCCAGGTCTTGGTAGATTTGCAGTGGTCCGATACTCCTTCCATTTCAAAATGATCGCTTGCACAGTGCTCCTTGGGATGTTTAAAGCTTGGGAAATCTTTTTGTATCCAAATCCGGCTTTAAACTTCTCCACAACAGTATTACGGACCTGCCTGGTGTGTTCCTTGGTCTTCATGATGCTCTCTGCGCTTTCAACAGAACCCTGAGACTATCACAGAGCAGGTGCATTTATACAGAGACTTGATTACACAAAGGTGGATTCTATTTATCACCATCAGTCATTTAGGACAACATTGGATCATTCAGAGATCCTCGCTGAACTTCTGGATTGAGTTTGCTGCACTGAAAGTAAAGGGGCCGAATAATTTTGCACGCACCACTTTTCAGTTTTTTATTTGCTAAAAAAGTTTAAATTATCCAATAGATTTCGTTCCACTTCACAATTGTGTCCCACTTGTTGGTGATTCTTCACAAAAAATTAAAATTTTATATCTTTATGTTTGAAGCCTGAAATGTGGCAAAAGGTTGAAAAGTTCAAGGGGGCCGAATAATTTCGCAAGGCACTGTATATACATATACATACACACACACTCTGCACGGGTCATACCCACATACCAATTGTACAAGCACAGTGGTTGTACCTAGATACAGTGCATTTGGAAAGTATTCACAGCACTTGACTTTTTCCACATTTTGTTACGTTACGGTCTCATTGCAAAATGGATTAAATTCATTATTTTCCTCAAAATTCTACAAACAATACCCCCATACATAACGACAATGTGAAAGGATTTTTTGTTTGAAATCTTTTTTAAAATTTATTAAAAAAAAAAAGAAATCAATAAAAAAAAAAAAAAAAAAAAAAAAACACACAAAAAAAATAATAATAATCACATGTACGTAAGTATTCACAGCCTTTGTCATGACACTCAAAATTTAGCTCAGGCGAATCCTGTTTCCACTGATCATCCTGGAGATGTTTCTACAACTTGATTGGAGTCCACCTGTGGTAAATTCAGTTGATTGGACATGGATTTGGAAAGGCACACACCTGTCTATATAAGGTCCCACAGTTAACAGTGCACAGTTAACAGAGCACAAACCAAGCCATGAAGTCCAAGGAATTGCCTGTAGACCTCCGAGACAGGATTTTATCGAGACACAGACCTGGGGAAGGGTACAGAAAAATTTCTGCAGCATTGAAGGTCCCAATGAGCAGAGTGACCTCCATCTGTAAATGGAAGAAGTTTGGAACCACCAAGACCCTTCCTAGAGCGCCCAGGCAAAACTGAGCATTTAGTCAGGGATGTGACCAAGAACCCAATGGTCACTTTGACAGAGCTCCAGCGGTTCTCTTTGGAGAGAGAAGAATCTTCCAGAAAAACAACCTTTGCAGCACTCCACTAATCAGGCATGTATGGTAGAGTGGCCAGATGGAAGCCACTCCTCAGTAAAAAGGCACAGAACAGCCCGCCTGGAGTTTGCCAAAAGGCACCTGAAGGACTCTCAGACCATGAGAAACAAATTTCTCTGGTCTGATGAAACAAAGAATAAACTCTTTGGCCTGAATGACAAGCGTCATGTCTGGAGGAAACCAGGCCCTGCTCATCACCTGGCCAATACCATCCCTACAATAAAGCATGGTGGTGGCAGCATCATGCTGTGGGGATGTTTTTCAGCAGCAGGAACTGGGACTAGTCAGGATCGAGGGAAAGATGAATCTAACAATGTACTGACACAGCCTTAATGAAAACCTGCTCCAGAGTGATCTGGACCTCAGACTGGGGGGGGGGGGAAGGTTCATCTTCCAACAGGACAACGATCCTAAGCACACAGCCAAGATAACAAAAAGGAGTGGCTATGGGACTCTGACTGTCTTTGAGTGGCCCAGCCAGAGCCCAAACTTGAGCCCGATTGAACATCTCTGGAGAGATCTAAAAATGTCTGTGCACCGACGCTCCTACCTAATGGAGCTTAAGGGATCCTGCAAAGAAGAAGATGAGAAACTGCCCACAAATACATGTGCCAAACTTGCATACTCAAAATGAGGCTGTAATTGATGCCAAAGGTGCTTCAACAAAGTATTGAGCAAAGGCCTACTGTACTTGTAATTTTTTTGTAGTTTTTACTTTTAATAAATTTGCAAAGATTTCAAACAAACTTCTTTCACGTTCTCATTAGGGGGTATTGTTTGTAGAATTTTGAGGAAAATAATAAATTTAACCCATTTTAGAATAAGGCTGTAACATAACAAAATGTGGAAAAAGTGAAGCGCTGTGAATACTTTCCGGATGCAGTGTACATGGGTGAAAGTGAAGACTTCCTATTACCTTTAATGAGTTTGATATTTACAAAAAAATGGAAAAAAAATGTTGTTGTGTAAAAATGAGATATGAGGCATTAAACATCTTAAAAATTGAATTTAGTATTAACATTTACAGTAGAACATATATGGAGTTACTATTTTACCTAAAAGTCATTTCAGATTTAACTTTTACAATCCATGTGCTTACTGGGCCATATTTTCATTATTGTGTTACATACAGATTTTCAGGTTGACCTTCTAGTGATATCTGTGTATCAACTGAATCACTTACATCTGCTGAGATACAGAATTAGCAAGTGATAAAATGAACAAGATACCCATCAAGTGCAAATCAAGCCGACGCTCATTTAATGTGTATCTAAATCCAAAAACAAAAAATGTAAATATATTGAAATGCATCTGTCATTGCAAAAAATGGACTTGGCATGATGGATGAAAACAAAAGCACCAGATATTACATGTTTGTTTTTGGCTATACCTTAACAAAAGGATGTGCAACCTTTTTGTAGGTCTGCAAACCCTGCATCTGCAATAATGGACATCCAACTGTGAAGACGGCCATACATGTTGCATTCTTCAGTCAATTTAAACCACTTTTCATCCAATGGGAATCGCACACTAATGCAAGTAACTGACAAACACTTAGGGACGGATTTATAAAGCCGAGAATGTGCTCCCCATTCTCTCGCATTCAAACCACATGCACCTGGAAGATTCAATTGCAGTAAAGGTTTAGTGAATGCCGGATTCACAGCCTTATAAATACACCCCTAAGTAAGGAGTGTACAAATTTGATGGACCACAAGAATTCGCTCAATTACAGTTAAACTGGGAAAATACATTAAGAATTTTAGGCCTCACGCATTCCGCTGCTGTTAAACTCAAATTTTTGTGAATTTAGTTTTTTTTGGCTTCTGCCCTTGAACTCCATTCTATGGTATCCTATCACGTGTCCATGCACACATGGATGTGTTTAGTAGTTTAGTAGCAGAATGCCCTAAAATCGCCTACCATGGAATTTTATTAATCATTTCTGACCGATCAACTAAATGTCTCTGTGTGTGTTAAACAACCAATTGTACACACTAATAAAATTATAATAAACCAAAGATCCTCCATTTGATTAGTTTAGTGAGCTTTTGATAAATATTACATAGTTACATAGTAGGTGAAGTTGAAAAAAAGACAAGTCCATCCTATGTGTGTGTGATTATATGTCAGAATTACATTGTATATCCCTGTATGTTGTGGTCGTTAAGGTGTTCATCTAATAGTTTTTTGAAACTATCGATGCTCCCCGCTGAGACCACCGCCTGTGGAAGGGAATTCCACATCCTTGCCACTCTTACAGTAAAGAATCCTCTATGTAATTTAAAGGTTAAACCTCTTTTCTTCTAATTTTTATGAGTGGCCATGTGTCTTGTTAAACTCCCTTCTGCAAAAATGTTTTATCCCTATAGTGGAGTCCCCAGTACAGTATTTTGTAAATTGAAATCATATCCCCTCTCAAGTGTCTCTTCTCCAGAGAGAATTTATTTTCAGTGCTCGCAACCTTTCCTCATAACCAATGTCCTCCAGACCCTTTATTAGCTTTGTTGCCCTTCTTTGTACTCACTCCATTCCCAGTACACCCTGAGGACTGGTGCCCAGAACTGGTCAGCATACTCTAGGTCTTGTAGAGTGGGGAGAATTATTTTATCTCTGGAGTTAATCTCCTTTTTAAATGCATGCCAATATTCTGTTTGCTTTGTTAGCAGCAGCTTGGCATTGCATTCCATTGCTGAACCCATCATCTACTAGGACCTGCAGGTCCTTTTTCCATCCTAGATTCCCCCAGAGGTTCTCTCCCTAGTGTATAGACTGCATTCATATTTTTGCCACCCAAATGCATTATTTTAAATTTTTCTACATTTGCCATGTAATTGCCCACCCCATTAATTTGTACAGATCTTCTTGCAAGGTTTCCACATCCTGCGGAGAGGTTATTGCCCTGCTTAGATTAGTCCACAAATACAGAGACTGAACTGTTCACCCCATCCTCCAGGTCGTTTATGAACAAATTAAATAGGATTGGTCCCAGCACAGAACCCTGTGGGACCCCACTACCCACCGCTGACCATTCAGAGTATTCCTAATTTATCACCACCCTCTGAACTCGTCCTTGTAGCCAGTTTTCAATTCATGTACTCACCCTATGGTCCATGCCAACGGATCTTATTTTGTACAGTAAACGTCTATGGGGAACTGTGTCAAATGGTTTTGTAGACCACGTCTACAGGCCTTACTTTATCTAGATGGCAACTCACCTCCTCATATAAGGTTAATAGATTGGTTTGGCAAGAACGATTCTTTATGAATCCACACTGATTACTGCTAATGATACTGTTTTCATTACTAAAATCTTGTATATATTCCCTTATCATCCCTTCCAAGAGCTTGCATACTATTGATGTTAGGCTTACTGGTCCGTAATTTCCAGATATGTATTTTGGGCCCTTTTTAAATATTGGGATTTTCTCCAATCCGCTGGTAGCATTCCAGTCAGTAGACTGTCAGTAAAAATTAGGAACAATGGTCTGGCAATCACTTGACTGAGTTCCCCCAGTACCGTCGGGTGCAAGCCATCCGGTCCCGGTGATTAATCTTAAGTTTCCCAAGTCTAATTCTAATTCTGTCTTCTGGTAGCCATGAGGGTGCTTCCTGTGATGTGTTACGAGGATAAACACTGCAGTTTTGGTTACTGAAGCCCCCCCGATTCCCTCATGAAGACTGAGAAGAATAAATTCATTACCTTCGCCATCTTCACATCCCAGATGTCCTTCCTCATTCTTTATGTGGCCAATGTGGTCTGTCCTCCCTTTTTTTACTGTTTACATACTTAAAGAATTTCTTGGGATTTTTTTTGCTCTCCTCTGCTATGTGTCTTTCGTGTTCTATCTTAGTTGCCCTAATTGGACCCTTACATTTATTGTCGCATCCTTTATACATTCTGAATGCTAATGATGACTCCTCAACCTTGAACTTTTTTTTAATGCCTTCTCTTTTGCTTTTATATGCATTTTTTACATTGGCGTTAAGCCATCCAGGACTTTTGTTTGTTCTTTTAAATTTATTACCCAATGGGATGCACTGGCTAATGCTCTTATTTAATATGCTCTTAAAGCGAACCCATCTCTCCTCTGTGTTCTTTGTTCCTAAGATTTTATCACAATTTATATCTTCTAGCATGGTTCTCAATTTAGGGAAGTTGGCTCTTTTGAAATTCAGTGTCTTTGTAGTTCCCTTATGTTTACTATTTGTGCAATTTATACTGAAGCCAATTGACCTGTGATCGCCATTTCCTAAATTGACCCGTATTTCCACATCCGTGATCAGGTGTGTATTGTTGGTAATCAGTAGATCTAGTAATGCCTTTTTTCTAGTTGGTGCGTCTACCATCTGATCCATGAAAGTGTCCTGTAAGACATTTGAACTGGCGAGCCTTAGACGAATGCGTGGTTCCCTCCGCCCAGTCTATGTCTGGATAATTAAAATACCCCATTATGATAACAATTCCCATCCTTGCTGCTAATCCAAATTGTGATAGGAGGGTCCACCTCTCCCTCAGGTTAGAGGACCTATAGCATACTCCCAGTATTTTCCCCCTAGCTTCATCCCTTTGGAGCTCTCCCCATAAGGAGTCCACCTCCTCCCTAGCGCCCTTAGTGCTATGAATGTGAGAGACGACTTGTACATTTTTTTGATATACAGGCATACCCCTCCCCCTTTTTTACCCTCTCTATCCCTGTGATAAAGGATATACCCTTGAATGGTTGCCAGCCAATCATGAGAGCTGTTGATCCAAGCCTCTGAAATTCCCCCAAAATCCAAATCCTCGTCATACAACAGTATCTCTAGTTCACCCATCTTTTCCGCCAGGCTCCTGGCATTAGTGAACATGCCACATAATTTAGACCGGTTGCATACTATCCTCTTATTGGGTATTCCGGGATTGCAACTAGGACTTACTATACTTACCTAGGGTTTATGTGCTTTAGTCAACCTACCACTAATGCCCCCAATACTACCCTCTGGACTATGTTCCACGCTGACTGACTATCTCTAACTCTGGACCCTCCCCCCGTCACCTAGTTTAAAAACCCCTAACTTTTTGACCAAGTCAAATCAGCCATGATGAAATTTTATTGATAATTTCTGATCGATCAAATGAATAACTGTGTCACACAATCAATCCCAGCATCAGTGAGAATAAATATGGCTTCAGGGCTGGTGGTCAGTAGAAGTGATAGTATCCCATCATTGGTATCAGTAGAAGAAATAGTGCCCCCTTGTTGGTGTCAGCGGGAGGAATAGCGCCTTATATCAGTGGGACGAATAGTGCCCCAAGGACTGTATAAAGGCTAGCAAAGGGCCACATCTAGCCCTCGGGCCACAGTTTGGAGACCCCCTGCCTTACGGCAATTTTGTAGAAGGTGATCAGGTCCTTTTCGATCCCATTCCAAACCCACCATTATATATAGTATGTTCTAGGATGGTTGCACATGGGTTACAAATCTGCCGAAAACAGTTGGTTCAACAGGATCTGGTGGACTTTCAGCCAGTGTATGCAGCTGTCTGTTCTTGTGACTGACTTCTGTTAAATGACCATGCTGGAAAACCAGCATAAGATCAGTGCTGACTTCCAGCATAGATCGGTGTGTTCTGGGGAGGGGCGGACAGTCACACTTTTTAGTATACAGTAGCATAGCAGGAGGAGATTGCCGCACTAACATCACTTGTGTTACTACAGCGACCTCTCCTTTAGATTGCTTTGCAGTTTTACCTAAAAAAGGGAATTGAGCTTTGCAAATATCTTTAATGGATTTATTATGGTACTGGCAACAGTTGCCCCCTTAAAAGCACACATACACCCAAGGAAGTGGATGAAGGACATGTTTTGTATTGACGTAGTGCTACTTATGAATAGTGTGTACCCTCTCAGCCCCCAGACTTCACACTCCTGGTTCAACTGTGGTAACTGATCCTGTTATGGTGATTGTAAAGCTAGTTAATAGACTGGAGAGGTCTACAAAGACAGTTAGTCAAGAGGGCCACATAGTATAAATCATGTTTTAAGTAACACAGTTTTAAAAATGTCTCTATATTCAGGTTTTTGCACCGTTTTTTGTGTGTCCCAAAATTGATAAAAATTTCTAAAAGAGGAAGTAAAGTTTTTTTCTCAGTCTAATCAGTATGTGCTATAGTTAGTAGCATATGCTGACGTGGGTATACCTCACAACTGTCCCTGATTTTGAGGGACTGCCCCTCATTCCGAACAAAGTCCCTCTGCCCTCCTCATTTGTCCCTCATTTTGGTGTGATCTTTGCAGTTGTATATAAAATGCACTACTTATCTACCAAAAAGTGTTTTACAGTACTAAAGCTTTCATTCAAAATGTTAAATTGCTGCATTAAATTCCAAAAGCCAACATAAAGGAATAGTAGTGGTAAAAAAAAAAAAAAAGCACTTGTGGGTTTAACTAATGTTTTTTTTTTTTGTACAATTCTCCTCTAAGGGGGCATGGCAGGGGTTGTGTTCTATACCCACATAATTTTGCCAATAGGTGTCCCTCGTTCCCATTTCAGAAAGTTGGGAGGTATGCATGTGAGTCACCATATTTGCTCATTACTAATGCAGGCTCTGCTTTCCGGAGGATGGTGTTTTTTTCTTGTTTATCCTCTCTCTGTGCAAGCCATTTGGACAAAAGAAAACAAACAAACAGGCAATCGCTAATAAAAATGCTCTTAAAAAGGGAGATACCGTGTGAGACTTGCCTAGGCATTAGTGGGAGCCTCCCGCTCCTCACATACATCTGGATTTTGAAAGATTTTAAAATACTTAAACTGTAATTGACATGGATTTATATGAAGCGCAATTCTGAATAAATAGGTCCTCTTCTTGTTTTATCTCCCTGTACCCATGCTTAGTTTGTAACTTTATAGGAGTATGGAAGCAGAATATAAATGGTAGGCATTCTTGTACTCTAGCTTATATTGTTAGAAAGTCTGAGTGGAAGGTAGAAGGTATAAAAGCACTCAATATATGGCATCCATACTTTTCAAAATGTGGACATTCATAAAACATTATCTGAAAAAAAAGGGAGTTGTTGGGGTCTTCCATGCCTGGGTAATCACACTTTTTGCAGCTGTGAGGATATGGATTATAAACTTAAATTGAGTGACTTTACAGACCTTAGGCTTTTGTTAAAGTCCTCATAGGGGTTCTTGCGGAAAGAGATGGCAGTAATTGAGTAATAAAGCAGATAGAATTAGGTCTAGAAACTTTGACCCTCTGGGCAGTCCCACCATATGTGTAAAAATGGCCCATCTGTAGAGCAGTCTGAAAACCTTGAGAGGATAACTGGAAATGGAGTGAGAGATCTGTTCAAAAAACAAATACAGTAAAACGTCGGATTGCGACCATAATTTGTTCCGGAAACATGCTTGTAATCCAAAGCACTCTTATATAAAAGTGAATTTCCCCATAAGAAATAATGGAGACTCGTTCCACAACCATTTATTCATAAGTCCTTCCATTTATAGTCCATATAAAAAGATTATAGCAATGTGATAGGTTGTGTAACCATAAAACGTCCATCCACAAATAGCAGCCTCCACAAGGGGATTAGAAGCAAAATCCAGCAGGACCTACAGAGTATGCAAGAGAAGAGAGGCGCCTCTAAGTGAAGCAAAATTGGTTACATTTAATGAAGTTACAACATTTAGCAACTCACATGGTTGACCATTAAAAGAGGCACATCTAAGTATGCAGTCATCTGTCCACATAGACCATCCTCGGAACCACCGACTGTTACCGCTGTCAGTATGAAAACGTGACCCGGAAGACTGCCCTGCAGTAGAGCGATTCGAAAGCGAGGCTTGAAGCTTTTCTGGAACGCAGCGTGGAAGGAATGATGTTGATGGTGGTGTGGAGGATGGTCTATGTGGACAGTTTTACCCCAGATGCCTGCATACTTAGATGTGCCTGTTTTAATCATCAACCATGTGACTTGCTAAATGTTGTACCTTCATTAAATGTAACCATATTGCTACACTTAGAGGCATCTCTGTTCTGTTTTATACTCAGTTGTGACATGACGCTACTTGTATATCAAGACATCTCTTGTATATCAAGTCAAAATTTATTTAAAAATGTTGCTTGTCTTGCAAAACGCTCTCAAACCAAGGTTTTACTGTACCTACATACCAGCGTAAAACCCAAGGGTAGGTTTGCACACTTACACATTACTACAAGATCTTCTCCTGCAACCCTCCTTCCTGCCTGCCTATCCATTTTAAGAAATCTTCAAAATAAAGATTTAAAACCTGTAGTTACTAAAAACAGACTATAGCTTCCATTTCCACACAATATAGCATATGCAATTCTTAGGAATAGCATAAATAAGTTGTGGTACTCTAGTGGCCCATTACTTCCCCCCAGGCTGCCTCTGGGCCCCCCGAATACATCAGTGGAGAAGTCGGATGTAGGACATGTAAACTTGCAAAACCTATTACTTCTGTTTTCCTGTGCATGTCACCAGGGAGCAGAGAAGGCTAATGTAGAAAACAGTGATGTGTGTCTGTAAAACACAAAGCAGTTACTGGTTTCCTTCATGTATATAGCAGACATAATATACAGGAAGAATATTCCACCATTCATTGCTATGGCTTTAAAACAAAGAATCTAAGGTAGGACAACAATTAGGATGGGTTTCAAACCTCAGGTGCTTGTACCTCAAAAAAAAAAAAAAAAAAAGTACTTGGCTGACATCTGATTATAGGATTCTTATGCCTCGTACACACGAGCGGAATTTACGTCTGAAAAATCTTGGATGGCTTTTCCGACGGAATTCCACCCAAGCTTGGCTTGCATACATACGGTCACACAAGTTCTCGGAAGGTTCGACCGCCAAGAGCGCGGTGACGTACAATACTAGGATGAGCCAAGAAAATGAAGTTCAATGCTTCCGAGCATGCGTCCAATTGTTTCCGAGCACGAGTAGGAATTTTGCACGTCGGAATTGCTAATGACGATCGGAATTTCTGATTGGAACTTTTTCAGTTGGAAAAATAGAGAACCTGCTCTCAATCTTTTGCTGGCGGAAAGTCCGATGGAGCATACACACTGTCAGAATATCCGACCAAAAGCTCGTCAGACTTTTGCTGCCGAGATTTCTGATCGTGTGTACAGGGCTCAAGGCATGAGATCATGTAATCATATGTCTATGCACGGTTTAACATATACTCATATACTCTGACCCAGCCTGATTAACGTTGATTTCCATTTTTATCTAGAGTGTAAACCTTGGGATATAAACAAGGAGTATATTCTGCCTGCTTTAAATTCAAGCAATGGTGTAGTTCACCACCTCACCAGACCCAATCTTGTTATGGAGTTATTAACAAACACACCCACTGCAGACTTGTTGTCCCTCGCATACAAACACTCTGATGAAATTCTCAGCACCAAGTCAGAATCAGATCTGTGGTACATTCGTTATCTGTAGCAACCAAAAATAATCTTTCACTGATCTGACTAGTAATCTAAAATCAGACTGCTATAGGTCACTGCACCTTACATTGTGTTAGGATGCATGCAGTAGAGCTGCATGATTAATCGTTAAAAAAAAAAAAAATTGTGATCTTGATTCAACCCCCCTCACGATTTTAATCTGTCATTTCCACAAGACATGTTAAATAAGCAGTTCTCTGCTCAGAGATGTCAGAAAATAAAAAACCTCAGCTGGCAAAATGTGTTATCAACAGCGCTGAAATATAATGCATCCTTTGGTTCTTTTAGATCAAAAGGGATGAACTTCAGTCTGCAAATAAGGGCAGTTTAACCACAATGAGACGTTTCGCCCGCCCCTTTTAAAAATTAAAAGTCAGCAGCTACACATAATGTAGCTGCTGACTTTTAACATTAGGACACTTACTTGTCCTGGAGTCCAGCGATGTCACCATCGCAGCAGATGTTTACATCGGCTGGTCGGGTGCTGCCGCCGCCATTGTTGATAAGAAAACCCGTTAGTGTAGCCTTTCAGCTGCATGGTTGTGTCCCTACTGCGCATGCGCAAAGCGCACTATGCTCTCTCACTGGTCCTGCAGTAGGAGAGAGAGGAAGAGGGGGGCTGAGCTGCTGACGTACTTCGTCACTGCCCGGTCTCCCAGAAGTGGCGCAGGGGACCTGTCAAACACAGGTCCACTTCCACTTTTGGGTGGAACTCCTCTTTAAAAGACTAAACCTTTTTTGACACTTGTTGCTTACAAGTAAAAAAACTGTATTTTTTGCTAGAAAATTACTTAAACCCCCCAAATATATATATTTTGTGCAGAGACCCTAGAGAATAAAATGGCAGTCGTTGCAATATTTTATCTCCCACTGTATTTGCACAGCGGTCTTTCAAAAGCAATTTTTTGGGAAAAAATACACTTCAATGAATAAAAAAAATAAAATAAAATAAAAACGAAAACAGTAAAGTTAGCCCAATTTTTTTGTATAATGTGAAGGATGATTTTACACTGAGAATCGGGATCTTTATTCTAAGCAAAAAAATTGTGATTCTCATTTTATCCAGAATCGTGCAGCTCTAATGCAGAGGAATTCAACCACGCCCAAATGTCACTTTTCTGGCGTTATGGCCCTTTAAAACATGGCCTGCTCCAGATTCAATAATCCCATGCCGCCAGTTTTGGTAGCTTTAATGACATGTGTGGCAGATTCAGATAGTCCCTATTGTGGCGGTTTTACTGCACAACATAATTACCGGTACCTCCAGTTTATAGATGACTGAACTGGAAGTAGAACGTAATTAGGACCAACTTGAATCAGGCGTGCAGAGACAGGTAGAGTGCCTGTCTCTGTATGCTGTTGATGTCCAAGTTTGAATATTCCCAGTGCCTAAGAGTACGTTCTTCTGGAATTCCTGTAACAGTCTTATTAAATGATGATCCGATCAGTATTCTGTTTTCTTCAATCTCTTTTAACAGTTCAAGCTTTCCAACAAAAACTGCAGTTAGAAGATTGGGACAAAACATTTACGACTGCCAGGGGTGCTTACACTGATCACCTTTTATTCATTTATGCAAAACCTTTATGCCAAAAAGGAAAAAAAACTGCTTTGGAGAGCTTGTACAAAACAGAATTAGCAGCTGGATCACCAATTTAAAATAAAGGAAGGAATGTAAAAAGCAAGTAGTAAAAGACGAATGCAGCCATCATATCTAAGAACTGGTAAGCTGTAATATAATAAAGGTTTGCTTTCAGGTTTAACACTGATTTAAGTAACATTCCAGAGTGCAGATTCCTGACATTGCAGTTGTGCCAGAGGAAAGAGTCAGTTACATTAGGAAAACATTAGGCTCAGCTATCTAGAGAGGTGCGTGTAATGGGGCCTCCAGGGTCACCTGTCAGGGATTTCGGATTCCTAAGGGCTAGTCAAGCATGTGTGTGGAATGTAAAAAGATGAAAGAGAGCTCTCCCCAGAGATCACTACCTGTGCTGATTTCATACACAGGCCTCTTCACTCAGGTCACTCACCCTTCCCACATTTCCCGCGGGGACTGGAGAGGGGCAGCCTAGACAACTGCGGAGACTGCAGCCGGCACAGAGGATCATCCTCTAATTACTCAGTTACTATACAGGGAGACGTGCTAAAACTGCCTTTAAAGGCACAGACCTGCAAAAAAAGAGCCATAGGAGGTGATGTCAGGGAGAAAGGCATCAATGGGCCTTCCAGCTTGCCAGCAGTGAAGCAAAAACACCCCCAGCCAGATTGCAGCCATCTGCCAGAGCCAGTGGTAAACCAACCGGGTGCTTGGCAATTCTCTGAACCATGACTAATATATATAATCATATCTGTAGTAATTAAAGGGCCAAAAAGAACACATCTGCCTCTGTATTAGTGGCTGGTCAATGTTTCTTTTTAAAATGTATTTATATATTAAAAAATTATATATACATGTTAAATTTAAAGCATGTGGTGTTCAGGGTCACAGAAGGTATAGCTATGAGAAACAAAGATTTAGATTTCCCAGAATTCAGCTTGATACGTCTTCCCTTGCACTGCAAGCATAAACTGCTTTACTTCGTTTTACTGACCTGACCTTACGCTCCCTAGACAAACAAACAGTGCTCTCGTCATCCGCAAACCAAATGCAAAGTTTTGGGCCCTGCATGAGTCCTGAGGATATCAGACAGGGCCGTCTTTAATATTGATTGGACCCTGGGCAAAAAACTTTTCTTGGGGCCCCCCCCATGCAGTTTCGCTCTCCACCTGCTCTGAGACATACAATAATTAGCAGTTAGACTCAAAATCAGTTTACTGAATCAGATCAAGCAGCTATTGTGATTGGTTGCCAGAGGTTAGTGTATCAATACCGCTCACTGACTGGTTGCTAGAGGTTATAGCACGGCTCACTAATTAGTTGCTAGAGGTTACAACATATGATTTCTGCTTGTTGATTGGTTGCTAGAGATTACTGTGGATATGACCTCAGGGGGGCATGATATATATATATCAATGCCGCCAGCCGCTGATATTTACATATGAATGCCGGTAATTTACATGTAAACAGGAGGGGCGGAGTCCTGATCTTAGCCAATAGCCAGCCAAGAGCCAGTGGAAACAGGTTCTCTGGGGTAAACGGATGTTGACACAACACCGGTCTGTGAGAGGCAGAGCCAAGGGTCTCTACTGCTCTGGGGAACGCCTGATGTAAGGAGGGACTCCGCTGGGGAACGCCTGATGGTATCTGGTGGCAAACGACGTGACAAGTAACACGTTCAGGGCTCCCACTGATTCTGCATTATGGTGAGTTGAACTATTTCATTTTATATTACAATGTAATAATATAAATAATGCGCTTCAATCATCTTGACACCATAGCAACCATGGTGCCAGGATGATTGAAGCACCAACACCAGGTGTTTGGAGTAACTTTATCTGCTGATAAACTTTCTGGCACACACATATTTATATTGTGATGTAGGATCTGGGCCTGCTGTCCACCCATCCCTCTTTCTTTCCTTCCCTCACTCCCTATTTCTTTCTTTCTCCCTCATTCATATAATATTCGGACCATCTTGAGCCACGCCCACTATTGAGTTTAAACCACACCAATTTTTCGCTTTCCTTCTACACCATGCCTTAAAGAGGAAGTAAACCCTGATGAGTTTACTTCCTCTTTCATTCCCTGCAAAGGTAAAGCATAATGGACTACTATGCATCGCATAGTAGTCCATTATGTGTCACTTACCTGACACAGGAGCCAGCGATGTCACCGCTGTCCCATGTAGTCCGGCACATCCATCTTCTCGGTGGGTCTCGCTGCTCCGCCGCTGTCATTCGGTGAAGCCGTGATGATGTCACTCCTGCGCATGTGCACGGGAGCCGCCATGCGCGGCATATTCGCCGTTGACGGTGCCGCACTCAATGTAGGTTTAGGAGATATTTCTTGGACCTACAGGTAAGCCTTAATCTAGGCTTACCTGTAGGTCAAAATGTGTTGTAAGGGTTTACAACCACTTTAAAACGAATGTCCCGCCCCCTAATCATAATAAGACTCCGTCTACAGACAAAAAAAGTGTCCCTATAATTTTTTTTTTACAACGTTGCCAACTATGGAACTGAAGTTATTCTCTCTCAAGAAGAGTAGATTAAGGGGGGATATGATCAACATGTACAAATACATAAGTGGTCCATATAGTAAACTTGGTGTTGAGTTATTAACTTTAAGAACATCACAGAGGACAGGGGGAAACTCTTACAACTAGAGGAAAAAAGATTTAATCTCCAAATACGGAAAGGTTTCCTCACAGTAAGAGCTGAGAAAATGTGGAATAGACCCCCGCCAGAGGTGGTTCTGGCAAGCTCAGTAGATTGCTTTACAAAAGGCCTGGATTCATTCCTAAAATGTACATAATATAACTGGGTACTGACATTTAGGGTACTTTCACACTGGAGTGGGGCTGGGGGTGTAGACGGCAAGGTGCTGCTATTTTTAGCGGCACTTTACCCTCGCTTATAGGCTTCTAGCGGGGCACTTTTAACCCCTGCTAGAGCCCAAAAAAGGTTAAAAGCACACGCAAAGCACCACTTCTGAATCGTTTTGCGGGCGGTTTGGCAGCGCTGGCCATTGATTTCAGATTTAGGAGCGGTCCCAAAGATGCATCATCTTGTAGGACTTTTTTTCCTGTACTGTATGCGCACCGTTCCAGTGTGAAATCACTCGGTCTTTCACACTGGGGTGGCAGGGGAGGTGTTTTTCAGGCACTATTTTTAGCCCTTTAGCTCCTGAAAAATGCCTCAGTTTGAAAGTAGCCTTATAGGTAGAAAAAAATAAATAAAAAAATCAGGAAGGAAAATTTTCCCCTGCTGTAGCAAAATGGATCATGCTTTGCTGGGGTTTTTCGCCTTCCTCTGGATCAACTTTGGGTGAAGGATTGTGTATATAGGATTTTAGGATTACATTTTTTTTGGTTGAACTGGATGGACTTCTTTCAACCTAACTATGAAAAGACTGCACATAATCAGAAAACAACAAATAACAAAAAAAGCCTTTGTTTTTTACGTGAATTTTCCGCCAATTTTCTTATAGTGTGTACGGGGCTTAACACTATATTAATGGCTGCTTTAAAATGTCAACGCCTGCGGGAACTTACTTGGAAAAAAAAAAAAAAAAAACACCTTTATTTATTTTGCCTATACTGCACGTTTTTCTAAATCTCGTGTTACTTTATATAATCACTTAGCTGCAGGGCTGTAGATCACATTGATGGGATTCACAGCAAGCAGATAGTCATGTAGGGTAGAGGTCATGTTATATGCAGCGCAACAGGTTTGCTTTTATGTTTTCTTATTTCATTTGCAGCACATCCTACTGCATGGTCTATACTACAAGCACTCGATATAAGCAGGAAACTGAAAACAAACCACAATCTAGCACCTCTACTCAGTGAAGAAGAGCACACAAAATCCAGGTATTACTGCCATCTTGTGGTAAACAGACAGTATTGCAAAAGTCTGATGGTTATTAACCATGTAAGTTTGGCAGTTGTATTTTTCCTGGAAACTAAAACAAAACCTCTTTTTTGTTTTGTTTATAGCAGGGATATGCAATTAGTGGACCTGCAGCTGTTGCAGAACTACAACTCCCATGAGACAGGCAAGACTGACAGTCACAAGCATGACACCCAGAGGCAGAGGCATGATGGGACTTGTAGTTTTGTAACAGCTGGAGGTCCGCTAATTGCATATCCCTGGTTTATAGCTTTTAATGCATGTTCATGCTGTGATGGTATCTCTTTGTGCAGTAACTTTGCTTTAAATATTATAAGGTAAAAAAAAGTTGTGACCAGGTCCCGTATTGTCTAATTATCTATGTACATATTTGCATATATATCACTTAGTATGAAATAAATAGAGGGGTCTTATCCTTTTAACCCAGCATTGCCTTACATGAGTCAGACATGCATGTAGCTACTAGATGAAGAATTTACAATTCTAAATTATGTAATGCCCCCAGTATTAAACAATATGAAAATCTGTGGGGTGATCTGAAGAGGGCTGTGCACAGGAGATGCCCTCGCAATCTGACAGATTTGGAGTATTCTTGAAAAGAAGAGTGGCCAAATATTGCCAAGTCAAGATGTGCCATGCTGATATAGTGCTATATTAAAATCAAATCAAAAGGTACTTAAACTAAGTATTCGTTTAAAGTGGTTGTAAAAAAAAAAAAAAAAAAAAAAAAAACACACCTGCAAGACAAAGGCATAATGAGCTAGTATGCATAGCATACTACCTCATTATGAATTACTTACCCGAGATCGAAGCGCCCACAGCGGTCCTCATTCACCTCTCCAGTGGCCAACATCGATCCTGGGGGCTACTTATGTAACCATATTATTTTAGATTTTTTATTTTTTACTTCTCTCCACCTAAAAGATTTCAGTTTGTTGTTCAACTAGGTTGAACAGTTTATAAATCATATTAAAAAAAAGTGGAAAAAGTTCTGAAATGATTTATCTTTAGCCATTTAATTTTTTGTACACATCACAGAAACCTGACATTTTACCAGGGGTGTGTATACTTTTTACATCCACTGTAAAATATAATAATATTATTTTGTAATACTATATACTACATATACTGAGGATGCAATATCCTATCACTTTCTTTTGTTGTATATCTGCTTCAAAATGTCAGCTGCATGTTTCAAAATCCCAAACAAGTGTAAATGTGGCCTTATTTTTTTTTATATAATACTTTAAAGCTGACATTAGCTATCTGTTAAACAAGAACATGGCCTTTACCCTGTTTTACACTGTGTAAACTTGAGGTGAACATTTGCTGAAAGCTCCAAGCCCTTATCCACTGTTTGATTAATTGAGGGAACAGTGTCAAAGTTTAAGCAGCAATTATAGATCTGATAAAAGCAAAGTGACTCTAATGCCTGGTACACACTATTATGCCACGTACACACAACAGGACTTTGACGGACTAGGTCCGACAGTCTTCCCAATGGACTATCGCCAGAGTTCCGATGGACTTTACGAAGGAACGAACTTGGTCACACACAATCACACCAACGTGCGACAGATTCAAATGTGATGACGTACGACCGGACTAGAATAAGGAAGTTCATAGCTAGTAGCCAATAGCTGCCCTAGCGTCAGTTTTCGTCTGTTGGACTAGCATACAGAGGAACGGATTTTTCAACTGGACTCAAGTCCATTGGAAAGATTTGAAACATGTTTTAAATCTAAAGTCCGTCTGAATTTTAGGCAGCAAAGGTCCAATGGAGCCCACACACAATCAAATTGCCCAGGGGATTCTTTCTGACGGACCTTTGCTGTCTAAAAGTCCGGTCGTGTGTACGCAGCATTAGGTTTTTCTGATCAACCCAGCGGGTTGAACAAAAAATACTGCCAGGAGCCGCTGTACTAATGATCTGACATTAGTACAGCGATCACCCCCCCCATAGCTTTTGTGTTATGGCAGTTGGAGAGCCCCCCGCCCCAATGATCCCAATAAGCAACGAAAAAAAGAAAAAAAAAAAAAAAACACAACACAATAGGCTGGTTATACCCAAGCTGATCGACAAATCAACTTCTGCACAACCAGCCTGCCCATAGACCGATCAAAATTTGTCCAGTTCCTGCTTAACTATACTTGATAATGCAACACTGAATGAAAGATGAGCAGATCTTTTATACAGAACAAGGACCCTCATGATGTTTCTCCCTTATTTAGCATGTGTATCTATTTTTATCATTCTACGGTAAATATGTAAATATCGTATGTAAATATGGTTTGTCTGCAGCAAGTGATGCTCAGATTAACTGTGCAGCCTTCACCTTGCAGAGCATATCCCCTGCTAACCTCTATTTAGGTATGAGGGACTCGGTTTATGCCAAGTAGAGCAGAGTACAGCCTACAACAGACTTGAGAATAGGAAAATCTTCTGTTATTTTCTCTGAGTTTCAATTGTGGAAATGTATTCTTACTTCCTGTCCCAGGGCACTATAGTAAGCTGAACTTCCTAGGGGCTAACAAGTGTGTCTATAGGAGCAGCTTTTCTTAACATTTTCACCCCGGAGGAACACTTGCAATAACTTTTCAGGCCTTGAGCAACCCCTGTAAAAGCTACAGTATATCTACATCTCCCGGGTTGCTAAAACTGCATGGTGCAAAACCTGGTGCAGCTGTGCACAGAAACCAAATCTTAAAGCGGAGTTCCAGCCAAAAGTGGAACTTCCGCTCATTTGTATCCAAATGGGGGGATGGTATCCTGTCCCCACTTCTGGAAGACCGGGCAGTGGCTCCTCTCCCTCCTCCTTCCCCCGCTGCTGGGCCACTAGGAGAGCGCAGCGGTGCCTTGCTCATGAGCAGTAGGGACCTGGTATGAAGCCATAATGCTGCACTGCTGGGTTCCCTTACCCACATTGGTGGCGACAGCACCCGAAATCTGATGGCAACATCAGCTGCGGTGCCAACATCTCTGGACTCCAGGACTGGTAAGCGTCCTATTATTAAAAGTCAGTAGCTGCAGAATGTGTCCCTGCCCCTTTTTTATGCAAATCCAATGCGAGTACAACCGTATGGCTGAACTCACATTGCACAGACATCGCATGTGATAGGCACAGCATTGTGAACCCAGGCTCAAGAGCAGAGGTGCTACCAGGTACCATCACCTGGGAGATTAATATGCTGTTGCTCAAGGAACCCCTAGTAAAGGCAGATATACAGAATACATTCCAGTGATGGTAAAGAAGGTTAAGGCCGCAGCAATGCTCTGGAAGTCACCCGTGCAGGAAGGAAACTGATATCTATTCAAATGGGCAGAGGAATGAATTCTTCCGGCTGTATCGGCGTGGAAGTAATGATTACTTCCATGCCGAGTTTCCCAGCTGGCATCCTCCAGAGGTCCCTTGAGGCCTCAGTTACCTGCTGACACAAGGTGCTCGTGGCTTCAGCATCCCAGAGATTCGGCGGTGGTTCTGTTCCCAGGCTGGACGGGTTCAGCCCCTACCCATCAAGCACTATGCGAGTACAAATTACATTGTAACCATTTTACTTTTTAATAAAACCTTACAATACTGCACTAGGATTTCCCTGGCGCTTCTTTTTCTTTCTCCTGCTTCCTATCTCTTACAGTCTCCGGATTCCCAGCCCGCTCCTGAAGCAGCCTTGCAACTATCTGCAGAATTCAGACCAGGGATATACCTAAAAGGGGTTCACCCCCTAGAATCTTATATTGACTGTATTGCATTTTTATTTCACATCCTTTTAACCTTTGATGTCCTCTTTTTATCACTAACTAGACTCAAGAGTGTATTGAATTTTCACCACTCTTGCAACCATTAGGTTCTTCAGTGCTGAGTTTCACACTAGCTTTTTTGTGTGTGTGTGTGTTTTAAGCACTTTCAAGCACTTACATCATTTCAACTCTGGCTCGCCTGAAACTATCTATAAATGTGACCTGTTAATGGTCCCTTAGGGCTGAAAAAACACTGACAAACTACTGATTGCACTGAAGTCTCCTAATAAATGTGTACACTTATTATACACAATAGCACAATATAAAGACACTAATGCAGAAAGATGATTTTTTATTTTCTAGCTGATTTTCTGGACTAGTGCTGACCACTGCCCCACACACTCATCTCTCGTCTCTGCCTTTTACCTGGTTTGATCTTCATGACAACAGTCTTTCTGTTCTGGTCTCTCATTTGCTTGATGTCCAGCAAGTCATGTGGATTTCCATTATGACGAGGCCAACAATACACAAATATACGTGACCCGCTGCTTCCACAGTCTACCACTACACCATAGTTCAGATTGGGGTTGTTGGTGTCTGTGGCTTCCATGTCAGTAACATGTGCCAGGTATCTGCAGGGGAACAAAAATATGAATTATAATTCACATGTAATATTCTTACAGCTTACACATACAGTCTGTGCGCTTAGGCAGACGATACAGTGGATTGTACAATTTTCCTGTTTTTGCAGGAAAGAAAATCACTCAATTCCTCCACCAACACAGTCAGTGTTGAAGAGGGGGAATGCCTCTCATGGGAGGGCCACCCCCCCCCCCCCGTCCCTGCGGGGAGAACACAGTGATCATTGCTAGTCGCTATGGCGACTGGCAATAATCGCATGGCAAACATCCAACATGCTGGTTGTCAATTGATCTGGGTACATTCAGCCTGCCCATACATGGTTTGAATCACGGCTGGTACCTGCTGAACCGGCCGAGATTAAAACCATCTATGGCGGACTTTCCTCAATTGCTTCTCCATACAAAAAATAAGCAAGCGTTGTCCCCCTTGGACAGAACATGTGTTACCAGCAGAATAGGGTCAAAATAAAGAAAAATAGACAAAAAAAAAAAAAAAAAAAACTGACAAAAATACAGCCACCACATCTAAAGACTGGTTTAGGTATGCGGCAAGTCTGTGTGCAATAAATAGTGCAGACATAGCACTGACTTACTCTCGACATTTACTAGAAATATGCTGCCTTAAATAGAATAAGATATCCATGTTTGAATTGCCAAAAAGGCCATAAATCAAGAAATCGGTTTGAGAAAGGAGCAACTTAATTAAAGAAAATAAAAAGGCATGGCTATGGTTATCAGATGACATTGGTGGTTTAGTGGATTAACCAGTTTGTCTTTGTTCTCAAAGATGAATATTTCCATGAGGCGCATAATCCAGTTTATTTCCTCTCAAAAGGTCAAAAAAAACATTCAATGTGGATTTAGTTACAGGAAAATGTCACTCCAGGCAAAAATGAAAAATGATCTTAAGCAAGGTTCACATACTGTGTGACCATTTATGCGTTTCTTTATCACAGGCTACATCATTATAAATACATTTCCCGGTGGTATTGCCATTTTCCTGCTTGCAACCTTTTTGCAGGGCCAACAATGCTATTCAAATGACTGATCCCCAAAGCGTTGTCGGCACTCGGAAGCTGCGTCATTTTGCACGCACAAATTGCTGGGCACACTGAATGCTTAGTCAGGTGCACATGCACTATAATTACTAAGGAGCTCTGGCACTGCTCAGTCTGGATAGGCACACATACAGCTGCTTCCCTTCTCATTTTGGCTCTCTGAAGAGGTCTGGAGAGTTGTGAATTCAAAGTCCTAATTGTATGTAAAACAAATGCAGCTCTTTAATAGGAAATAGGTTTTACCTTTGATATTTCCGGTCTCGTTGGGATCGGCTGTACTTCGTACGGACTAGAAGTAAAGAGTAGAGCAGCAAGAAGAGGATGGCAGCCACTACACCGATTATGACCAACTGGCGTAAGGTGGTATTCAGAGCACGTGGGCACCCACCGGGAGATAAGCTAAAGTGCCATGAAGCCGGAAGGAGGCAAGATATGCTGATCCTGGAGTGCAAAAGAGATTAAAACACTGTTAAAAACAGCTACAAGCTGAACAAGCACAAGAAAGAGATTACATTAGTATGAAACGAAACGTAAACTAAGATCAGTTCACATTATTCAAACTACGAGGGAATTTTCTTGTGAAAATAGTTGTCATACCTTCTGATGTGAGAAAAGCTACAGTTCACAACAGAGATCACATCTGAAAGTAGATCTGCCACTAACAACTTTCCATAAATAAATTCCTGACATTTCACAAAAATCACAGCAAAGATATAATATTTGAAGGAAGCTCCACCTATTATCATTAAATGATATAAAGCTGACAGGTTATCAGTTTGGTGCAGACAGGAGGAAGCATTTTCTTAGTTGCAGACTGCAACATTGTAACTTTGTCGCAAGTCACGTGGTGAAAGGCTTCAGTAGAGGGCTGATCTGTGTCAGACATTGGTGAGCATAAAAAAGCCCTGCACAGGCACCAGGATTTACAGTACTGCGTCATCTCTCAGCCAGAATCTCAGTCTAGAAAGGAGATATTGGCCCTAGATGACTTCTGAATAAAGATGGCACCTTCCTTCTTGGAAGAAAAGAATATGAAATCATTGTCGGGGGGGGGGTGCTATGATATACACAGGAAGTTATATTCTATACATAGATTCTAGGGCCTCCTGCTCTCCCAGTCTGAGTGCTGCTATACACAGGATTACAGAAGGCTGATATCAACACCTATTCAGGTACTAACACTGGGAAGTGTAATGTGTTCATATAATACCTTCCCCTTGCTCCTCCATCCCCCCTGATCAATTAGCAATTCAAACTTTTCAATCAAATCATTTAATTTTTAAGAAATGTCTCTTTTGAGATCCAGTGATGTCATCTTTGGGTCTGTCTTCGACTGCTGGTCTAAGTTTGGTGGGAAGGGACAGTAGGCACCTGTTAATGCCACAGCCCCCTAATTTGGGTCTTCTTTCAAACCCACCATTTTCCCTATGAATATACACTCACCGGCCACTTTATTAGGTACACCTGTTTAATTACTTGGTAACACAAATTGCTAATCAGCCAATCACATGGCTGCAACTCAATGCATATGCAACTAGACATGGTAAAGACGACTTGCTAAAGTTCAAACCAAGGATCAGAATGGGAAGAAAGGGGATTTAAGTGACTTTGAATGTGACATGATTGTTGGTGCCAGACGGACTGGTCTGAGTATTTCAAAAACTGCTGATCTACTGGGATTTTCACGCACAACCATCTCAAGGGTTTACAGAGAATGGTCCAAAAAAAAAAAAAAAAGAGAAACTATCCAGCGAGCAGCAATTGTGTGGAGGAAAATTATTGTTTGATGTCAGAGGAGAATGGGCAGGCTGGTCGGAGAGGTTAGAAAGGCAACAGTAACTCAAATAAGCAGTCGTTACATCCAAGGTATGCAGAATACCATCTCTGAATGCATCAAACCTTTAAGCAGGAGAAGACCACCCTGGGTGCTACTCCTGTCAGCCAAGAAAAGAAAACCGAGGCTGCTTTTCGTACCGGCTCACCAAAATTGGACAATAGAAAACTGGAAAAAACATTGCCTGGTCCAATGAGTTTCAATTTCAGCAGCAACATTTTTATGTTTATTTTGATTGATTTTTTTTTTTTTTTTGCAGTTTTAAAAAGTAAGAACTGATGAGTTGCCTTTAGGAGTCCCTGGTGGACTGCTGTCAGCTAGTAATAATCCACTGTAGTAACATTAGTCTTGGCTTTCAGAGTTATACATTTATTTATTTATTTTATAATGGCGGTGCATGCAGATACTGACTGCAATATAAATCAATCTTCCAAATTGTCCCTAGCGCCTGAAGTGTTTAAAATTCAAACTATAGGAATATAAAAATGTATGGACAATCATAACGTATTTGATATTTTTCTTGTGATATTTTATGATTCCTGGCATGCACCCACCATGGTCCTATTCCTTAATACTCACCGCCCCATTCTGGAGACTTATGAGAAGATGGGTACACACGTAGAGGAAGAAGAGACGTTCAACCCATAACTGTGGTTAGATTACCACGTTCTATCCAAAGTAATATCATCCATATCTTCCACCTGCATGAAATGAAAATCAGATAGTCATGTAAATCTCATAATATACAGAGCTGCTTTCAATTAAATATAAAATGTTACGGACTTGCAAAGATATGAATTGTTATCAGTAAAAAAAAAAAAAAAAACACCTATCGGTACACCCGGGTGAAGGGTCATCATACACAGATTAGAAAGCTCTCTGCCTGCTTCTGATCTGTGCAACGGACCTGCATAGATGTACACTCTGGGATACGCTTGGAGATCCATGCAGGTCTCTACAGTAAGCCACCGGTCACTGATCTGAATAGGCTGCCTGCATGGGGTCTGCATGAATACTTGTGCATTTCAAGTGGGTGAAGACAGCCACTGGGGTGTAAGGATAAGCAAGTTCCTGTCAATGAAGCCTTAATAGCTGCACGTATAAAAGCAGTACATGGCAAATTGCATATACTGAGCATTATACTGCAGACCTGCTTAGTAAAACATGCACTATGCATTATTGATTACTCTGAAAATGACATTTACATGAGATGTGATGGATCAGGGAAAACGATGATTGCATTGAAGCAATATTGGAGGACTCTACAAAGCTCAGGCCATGGATCTGTGTGAAAGAGGTCATAAATCTATACACAAGTAATACATACAGGCATAACTCACCTTTAAGTACACAATGAGGTTTATTTACAAAAGCTGGAAAGTGCAAAATGATGCTCACTTCTGCATAGAAACCAATGAGCTTCTAAAGTTGGCTTGTTCAATTAAGCTTTGGTAATAAAACCTGGAAACTCATTGATTTCTATGCAGAAATTAGCCTGATTTTGCACTTTCCTGCTTTAGTAAATAAACCCCATTGTGTACTTAAAAGCAGGGTATGTTTGTAATACAGATAACGAGGATGTAGTATACAGTATAAGAGTAAAACATCACTTAGAGCAGGTATCACCAAATGGCAGACTGCAGTCTAGAGCCAGGCTGATTGACAGTTCTATATGGAACGCCATGCACCACTTAGAGCATCCTGGGTGTCTCTCTGCTTCTTCGCCCAGCCGACTCATAGTCTCCAGATTCCTCTCCCAGATCTCCCTTCCCCCCTGCCAACATCACACTCACAGCAGGGCAGAGGGTGGCAAGTGTTGCAGGTCTGAATGGAGGGTGGGAGCTGACCAACTTTTCATGACATGGGGCAACCAATCAACTGCTTGTTAACATGAAATGTTGGGCACCTCCTGTCCTTGTCCAGCCCCCCCCCCCCCCCCCCCAATGAATTTACTTCCACTTTAAGGACCCATTCACATTAAAGTGATCCATTGCAGTGCTTTATGACATGCATTAACCTGTGTTGCGTCGATTATGAATGAGCTGCCAATGCAGAACAGATGAAAAAATGTGCATTACCTTTTTTTGTTTTATATTATATTATTATTATTATTATTATTATTTAAAACGCATCACACTACAATGTGTGGTATGCTGTGGAGGATTGTGCTCTACTGTACAATGTGCTGGGATACATTCACAGTGAATGCCACTACAACACATCACACATAGCTCAAGAGCGCTGCCAAATAATGCTAACACAGGTGTTTTAGCATGCATTGCCACATCACACAAGTGTATATGGGTTTTATTGTCTCAGTAGCAAAGAGATCACTAGTGTAATCCTAGCCTAGAGGAAATGACAGCTTACACTAGAGATCCTGGTGACATCAGACCCAAACAGGCCAGAGAAATACTCAGCTCTTTCCATGTGTCTCTTCTGAGTGGATGAGCGAAGCATCGCCCCTTCAATGGTGACTGACATTCTGCAACATTTCCAACAGCCAGGGAGCAAAGCCACGCTCATCCATCTAGTAAAAGAGTTTACATGGAAACAGGCGAGTTATTTCTCTGCAGTTCCATCAATCTTGTCACAGGTGAGTGTAACCTGCTCTTTACAGCACTTCCAGGATAATCAGTACATAGACCTGGACAGCACATATATGACAATAATGGCAATCACCACAACTGCACACCATCACACAGAGACAAGACCGGCCCATACTATAGAGCAGGGATATGCAATTAGCGGGCTTCCAGCTGTTGCAAAACTACAAGTCCCATCATTCCTCTGGGCGTCATGCTTGTGGCTGTCAGAGTCTTGCTATGCCTTATGGGACTTGTAGTTCTGCAACAGCTGGAGGTCCGCTAATTGAATAACCCTTCTATAGAGGAAAGAACAACTTGTGTTTTGTATTAAGAAGATCAGATAGTATGACAGAAAACCATCCTAAGTATCGCCTAGAGAAACACAACAATCAGAGAGGAAATCGCTAGGGCAGGAGGATTAGATGGAGAGCCAGCACAGGTATGAAGAGGAGGATGATAATGGAGATTGATAGTAACAATCTAATACATCTATGACATGTACAACACAGGGGGACATACAGAGAGGAGCCAGGTATACAGAAGGGAGCACAATTCATGGAGGGGACAGGGAGACCAGATATAGTTAGATGTGCTGGAGGAAGAAGATGAAAAAGAAGGAGGAAGAAAAGAAAAGAAAAAAAAAGCAATGACATGTAAACCACAGGGTGAAGAACAGAGAGGAGTTGGGCACATATTACAAAAGGGAGCAAAGTCCATGGAGGGTGCAGGGAGATCAGATATAGTTAGATGTGCTGGAGGAAAGTAAGGAAGGAAGGAGAAAGGAAGGAAGGAGAAAGGAAGGAAGGAGAAAGGAAGGAAGGAGAAAGGAAGGAAGGAGAAAGGAAGGAAGAAGAAAGGAAGGAAGGAAGGAAGGGAGGGAGGGAGGGAAGGAAGGAAGGAAGGAAGGGAGGAAGAAGAAAGGAAGGAAGAAAGGAAGAAAGGAAGGAAGAAAAGAAGAAAGGAGGAAGAAAAGGAGGAAAAGAAGAAAGGAAAGAAGGAAAAAGAAAGGAAAGAAGGAAAAAGAAAGGAAAGAAGGAAAAAGAAAGGAAATAAAGGAAGGTAGAAGAAAAAGGAAAAAGAAAGGAAAGGAAAGGAAAGGAAAGGAAAGGAAAGGAAAGGAAAGGAAAGGAAAGGAAAGGAAAGGAAAGGAAAGGAAAGGAAGAAAAAAAGGAAGGAGAAAGGAAGGAAGGAAGGAAGGAAGGAAGGAAGGAAGGAAGGTAGAAGAAAGGTAAAAGGAAGAAAGGAAGAAAGGAAGAAGGAAGGAAATGGAGGTGGAAAGGAATAAGGGAGCAGGGAGAAAGGACAGATGGAGGAAGGAAGAGAGAAGAGGAAGGAGGCTAGCAGTAATGTATGAGGTGTATTACACACAGGGGGGTGAAGAAGGAGCGGGGCTCATGGAGGGGGCAGGGAGATCACAGCTGGATGATGATGGAGGTCAGAGAGTGGACTACACACACACGATGTAGAATGTGATGTCACAGAGAAGAAGAGAAGTCTCTCACACACAGACATAAGATGACAGCTCACACACACCATACATACATACATAGAGCTCCATAGTCAGCGCCCCCTCCCCCTCCACGTCCTGTACCTGTCCGGTCTCCCCGGGGCTGTCCTCTCTTCCCCGGTGAAGGACACGTCACCGCGCTCAGCCAGCCAGCTCTGCCCGGGGAGGAGTTGGAGGGAGGTGTGCGCACACTATTGTACGGAAGCGGCCTCCCAGCCTAAGGCCCGGTAACCAGGCGGCCCTAGCAACCGGACACCTGTCTACATCTCGCGAGATAGGCCCCAGGCTTGTGGAATCGTCATCATGTAGGCGCCGAAGCCAATAAGCGGCCATTTTTGAAAAGGGCAGGCTGACTTATATCAATGGGTTACATATCCAGATTTTATGTACGTTCTAATTACAACAAAAAATTACCAGTTACCACATGTGTAAGTCTGTCCCAAGTAGCACCCCAATCTACCTTGTTTTTACTATTCTAATAGGGCAGGGTTTCTCAACTAAGGTTCCATGGATCCCTAGGGTAGGGTTCCTCCAGGTGTTGGTCCAGTGTATTTCCTCCTTGGCTGGAATATTGCTGATGGCCAGGGATGAAATTCTGGAGGAATTTGTTCCATTTTATAAGAAGCTATATCCGCCTATAGCACGTATGGTGTAGAGGACCTCCTTGCTACTCTAGAGCCCTTATATTTACCCAAACTAATGGAAGAGACTAGAGAGTTTCTGGATGCTCCCTTTAAGGAGGACGAGGAGACCTCTGCAATTGGATTCTTCCCTACTGGTAAGGCTCCTGGTCCGGATCGGATGGCATACCAATGAAGCATAGTTGCCAACATTGTAAAAAAAAATTCCGGGACACTTTTTTGGCTGTAGGCGGAGTTGTATTATAATTAGGGGACGGGGCATGCGGTTATAGGTGTGGCATAGGAAAAGGTGAAAATGCGTTGCGCGCCGTGGTGAAATATGGGCGTTGTTTACGTAAAATAATGGGCGTGCTTGCATGGGCGTGGCTCAAAGGGGTGTGGTTAGAGTCTGAGATGAATGCTGGGTGGAGAGGGAAAGGGGGGGGGTGGAGAGGGAAAGGGAGGGGGATGGAGGGACAGCAGCCCCCGATCCTACACTATAATAGCAATATGTGTTCTCCAGAGTTTGACAATCAGCAGATAAAGATACTCCAAATACCTGGTGTTAGCGCTTCAATCATTCCGGGCGCCATGATTGTTATGGTGTCAGTATGATTGAAGTGCATTATTTCTATTATTACATTGTTATATAAAATGAAATCATTCAACTCACCATAATGCAGAATCAGTGGGAGCCATGAGCGTGTCACTAGCCACGTTGCCTGCCACCAGATGCCATCAGGTGCCCCCAGCAGAGTCCCTCCTTACATCAGGTGCCCCATCAGAACAGCCTTCCTCACATCTGTGTCTCCATAAGCGGAGCCCCTCCTTACATCTGGTGTCCCCATCAGTCCTCCTTACATCTGGTGTCCCCATCAGTCCTCCTAACATCTGGTGTCCCCATCAGTCCTCCTTACATCTGATGTCCCCATCAGTCCTCCTAACATCTGGTGTCCCCATCAGTCCTCCGTACATCTGGTGTCCCCATCAGTCCTCTGTACATCTGGTGCCCCTCTGACATCCAGGCTGCCCCATCTGACATCCAGACTGGCCCCCCCTCTGACATCCAGACTGCCCCCTCTGACATCCAGACTGGCACCCGACATCCAGACTGGCCCCCCCTCTGACATCCAGACTAGCCCCCCTCTGACATTCAGACTGTCCCCTCTGACATCCAGACTGGCCCCCCTCTGACATCCAGACTGCCCCCTCTGACATCCAGACTGGCCCCCCTCTGACATCCAGACTGCCCCCCTCTGACATCCAGACTGTCCCCCCTCTGACATCCAGACTACCCCCTCTGACATCCAGACTGGCCCCCGACATCCAGACTGGCCCCTGACATCCAGACTCTGACTCACTGGCCCCCGACATCCAGACTGCCCCCTCTGACTTCCAGATTGTCGTTTCCGCGCAGAAAGAGATTGAGCTGCGGCGCCGCCCAGCTTCCGCCCCTTTCCATTACGCCTCACAGACACTGGCAGCGGGGGTGGGTGGTGACGCAGCATCTCTATTGTAGACCAGCTTCTGGTCTTCTTTAAAATGGCGTTGTCTCCGCCGGCCATGGATCTCTAGTGGCCAGCGGTGAAAATCAGGACTAACCGAATTTCCCAGGACATCTCCCGGGACAAAATTAAATCGGGACAAGGGTCCTAATCCCGGAAATGTCCCAAGAAATTCAGGACAGTTGGCAACTATAATTAAGTGGTATAAACATTACTCGGAGGTTCTCACACAGAGACTACTCCAATTGTATGCAGAGTGTTTTTCTGAACTGGTTCCCTCCCTCCTTTCATGAGTCACACATAGCGATACTGGCTCGACCTGACAAGGACCCCTTGTAATGTCCTTCTTATCAACCGATCTCTTTACGCAACTTAGACTGCAAAATACTGACCAAAATATTGGCAGACTAATGCCTGCACTGCAACATCTTATCTCACCTGATCAGAGCAGTTTCATGCCCAAAAAGGCTATGGAGATAAATCTACGCAGGGTTTTTACCCATACCCAGTTAGACCCAGATATTTCCAATGGAAGGATATTGGTTTTTCTAGATTTGGGGAAAGCTTTTGACTCCATAGACTGGCAATACATGAAAATAGTAATGGAAACATTTGGCTTTGGTCCTCAGTTCAGGAGGTGGATCAGTATTCTTTACCAGAACCTGAGTGCGGCCATTAAACTTAATGAAGCAGATATAAATGTAGGATTGTCCATCACAGAAAAAAACATTGCAGATAGTAATTCAAAACAATTGCCTCCTCCACATTGTACGTATCACAATCCCCCTAGGAAATGCACTTACCAGATGATGCTGGGTTATACGCTTATCTGTCAATGGATGGTGTTTGCTCACTGCATACACTCCGTCAGATGGTCCTGAGTTATACACTTGGCTTGCAATTGGTGTTGTCAGCTCCCTGCATGTAATCCATCTAGAGGTTTGCTCGTCACAAGCAGAGAACAAAGATACACATAGCGTAATCCAGTACTAAAAGGTATTTATTATAGGTTTCCTTAAGTTTGCACCCTTACAATGTCATTCAAAATAAAAGAGCATGTAACAACAATGTATTACAAGTCGATATTCCTGACTACCTCTCACCGCTCCAGCGGTGTTCCCGGGTAAGGTTAGCAGGAAAGCCGACGGTGTAGGTTGCTGTGTGGTCAGGCCCTGACTAGTTTCGTGATTGCTTCGTCAGAGGCCGCCCTCTAGTCAGGAATATCGACTTGTGATACATTGTTGTTACATGCTCTTTTATTTTTGAATCAAATTTTAAGTGTGCAATCTTAAGGAAACCTATAATAAATACCTTTTAGTACTGGATTACGCTATGTGTATCTTTGTTCTCTGCTTATGACGAGCAAACCTCTAGATGGATTACATGCAGAGCGCTGACAACACCCATTGCAAGCCAAGTGTATGACCCAGGATCATCTGACGGAGTGTATGCAGTGAGCAGACACCATCCATTGACAGATAAGCGTATAACTCAGTATCATCTGGTAAGTGCATTTCCTAGGGGGATTGTGACACATGCAGTGTGGAGGAGGCAATTGTTTTGAATTACTATCTGCAACGTTTTTTCTGTGATGGACAATCCTACATTTATATCTGCCTCATTTTATATATAAAGTGGACTTCATACTTGTTTAACTATTTTAGTGAATTTTTAACAACTCCTAAAATGTTTGGATTATTTTATGTTATGGCATTTGTTGTTGTGACATATTTCTGCTGTGTTTTATTATTATAGTAGCTGCTCTTGTTATTTTAAAGTAACACACTTTCCATGTGCGCTGAGTGAGAGATACCAACTGAGTGTTGAATTATTTCTAATTTTTCTGCCATTAAACATAATGGTTTGCTGTCTGACTTTTTTTCCAGTGGGCAGGGGGACTACACAAGGGAGCCCTATGTTTCCTGGTCTATTCACCTTATTGATTGAACCCCTGGCGGCAGCAATGAGAACTTCTGCCAAAGTACAAGGGATACAGGTAGGCAGCCTGACAGAAAAAACAGAGCTTTATGCCTACAACATGGTGTTGTTTTTATACGACTCTGATTCATCTTTATAGGCAGCTCCAGCTATTTTAAATGCTTTTGCTTTATTCTCGGTCCTGATGGTTAATTGGTGTAAATCTCAGATCCTTCCTCTTAAGACATAATCTCCAGTGTGTAGGGTCCCCTTAGACTGCCCCTTACAATGGGTTGATAGAGTCAAATATTTGGGTCTCCATATTTCCAACTCGGTATCTGAATTCATTATATTAAATGTCACTCCATTGCTGCTGCAGTTATGTTATAAACTACAAGCCTAGCAGAATCTCCCTCTTACGCTCATAGGTAAAGTAAATTTATTGCAAATGTAATTCTTGCCCCTCTTCTTGTATATATTTTGGTATTTGCCCGTTCGGAATTTCAAGATGTATATTTAAGAGCATAGAAAGATTGTTCACAACCATCCTGTGGCAGGGGCATAATCCCAGGATAAAACTTGAGGTACTGCAACAGCCATGGAAGTAGTGGGGATTGTTGGTCCCTGATTTTTATTGCCATTTTCTGGCAGGTCAGTTGGTCTTCACTCATAGGTGGCTCATTATATCGGGGAGTGATGCAGTCATTGCTTTAGAGGCAGCTATTGTTGGCTCCTATGAGGCACTGATGCATTTAGTGTTTCAAGGAAGCAGGGCTTCATATCCTATTACTAGTACTATGCGTGCAACTATCAGGCAGTGGGTGGTGATCAGTAGGGCTGAAGCAAGAGACTGTACCGAAATTTCTCCACATACACCACTGTGGAAAAACCCCCAGTTGTCACAATTTTTCACATATCGGTTCCCAGATATATGGACCAAATTTGGCATGAAGAAGATAGGAGATATTGGGGTTTATTTACTAAAGGCAAATTCATTTTGCACTACAAGTGCACTTGGAAGTGCACTTGGAGGTGCAGTCCGGGTAGATCTGAGGGGGACATGCAAGGAAAATAAAAAACAACATTTTTGCTTGTACATGATTGGATATTAAAATCAGCAGAGCGTCCCCTCATTTCAGAGCTTTCCCCCAGATCTAAAGCAATTGCACTTCTAAGTGCACTTCCAAGTGCACCAGCACCGCAAAGTAAATCAACCCCACTGCATGCAAAGGAAAGCTCCTCCAATTTGATGCTTTGAAAGGCAAATTTCATTTTCCAAATACTCATCTGTTGCGCTATTTGCAACTTTGCATATAACACTCAGTTTGGTGTGTCATCTCTTCAGGTTCAAGCCAGTGATCTGTAATCATTGCTTAGGGATGACTCTTTAGATAAGGTCCTGTCCAAAATTTACAAACAACTGTTTGATGAGGTTGGTAAGCTACTTGCATGCTATAGAACTGCCTGGGAGGCAGTGTCCCCCCAGTTGTATGGGGATGACTGGGATGATATTTGAGAGATTAATTGACCACAGACCATTTTATCCAATATAAATTTCTACATCGCATCTATCTTACTCTGGTTATTATTTTTCCTACCCAGTCACCCTGTTGCTGGTGGTGCACGTCAACCAGCGCAGATTTCCTGCACATCTTTTGGGATTGTGCAGCTATTCAAACCTTTTGGCATGGAGTCACTGAATGAATAGAGGAGATTACCACACTGTTTATACAGCCCGGGAGTAGAAATTTGCTATCTGGGTCGCGTCGATGCTCTGGCTCCAACAAATACGACACGCACTCTATTGACTTTACTGTTTTATTTTGCTTGGAAATCAATAGTGCTCTCCTGGAAAAAGCCTACATCTCTGAATTTTCCAGCATGGAAGGCACTCATTAATAAAGCCATTCCTCTATATAAAGCCACGTATACCAGTAGAGGAATTCCTCATAAGTTTGATAAAGTGTGGGGTGGGTGGATGAATAGTGCATCTACAGTGTCTGATTAAATGGATATATTCTAATACTGGTGGGAAATTCATGTTATGTCAGGTATGAAGCTGGGTGGGTATCAATGATCATTAAGCTTTAATGTTATGGGGGGGGGGGGGGTGAGCTGTGGACCTAGGAATTTGATATGCGGGTCTGCTATTAGTATTTGATGGCAGGTGGTATGTCATAACTATGTGGAGCTAAAAATATGTCATTATATGAAACTGCGTTCAGCTATAATGATAAATTGTTGTTACTATGCTCATGTTTCAAGCCTCAGAGTTAGGCCCAATACCGAAACGTGGTTTGGGGGGGTTGTTTTCTTCTTTTTTTTTTTTTTTTGAGGGGGAGAGAGGCCTGGTATAGACTATCCTCCAATTATTATATGTGTTAGCCTTATGTATGTAATTTAAAAACTCAATTTGCATGAAAAAATAGCTTTGGGACTCCGTGGGTCAAGAACTCTAGCTGGAGGATTTAAAAAAAAAAATGTGGATGAAAAACTGATGTAAACTTCAGCCCCTTTCAGACGGAGCAGATCCATCCAAGCGGATCAGTCTGCACAGCAGGGGAACTCTCCGCTGATGGCCGCTGAGCAGGCAGATGACAGATCCGTGTCTGCTTCACTATGCAGAGCAGACAAGGACACAGCCTGCTCTCCTCTATGGAGCGGTCGGATGGAAACAGACTGCATGTCCATTTCAATCTAATTGTCACCCAATCTGATCTGCCATATGAATGGCGAACGTATCCCCCTCTAGCTGTTTTTAATGGATCAGAAGCCAGCAGGTGTCAGCAGACACATGTTCGCTGACATCCTGCCCCCCCCCATAGAGATCAATGGATGGTCTGATCCGGTCCTCCTGAAAAAATGGGCAGGCTGTCCCAATCAATCCGCTTGTGTGAAAGTGGCCTTCATCTGTTTTTTCTTTGAAAAAAAGCATGACTGCACTGATGAAACGAACGGTCCGAATGTGTGACAGGGGCCTAAGGAGAATTCTTTCCGACTGATCTTCACACTAATGTATTGGGGGTTGTAGATATAGTCATATTTAGCAGGGGTTCCCTCACACCAGAAAGTTATTTCATGGATTCCCCTGTGTTGAAAAGGTTGAGAAAGGCTGTAAAAGAATGGTAGCGGATTGTCTGCCGAAATGCGAATCCGGCGGACAGATTGGAGTGCAAAAATACTTTCTTAGTCCGCCGGACTTTTGGGTAAAAAAAGTCCGCCGGAGCCCACACACGAAGTCGGCTGGACTTTTCCACCGGATTGTTTGATCGTGTGGACGAGGCATTATCCTCATCCCCCCTTCACCTGACTCAATGTTGGTGGAGAGAATGGGGCAGAAGAATCTGAGCCCACTGGATGCGTACTTACCACAGGGTTGGGTGCACTTCCAAGCCAGGATCTCCTGGTTAGTCCAGCTCCAATGCTACATGGAGAAGTATGTCATGCAGATGTACAGTATATCATTGTATATATTATATATTTCACTATATTCGCAGATTTATTTAGCACTTAATTTTCTGATACACCTCAAGAGCAAAACACCATTTTCACATTGCTGTACTGTCTGGGTGGATGCAGCAGCTCATTTATTAACATTTTATTATTGTTTTCACCATTTATTTGGCCAGTAGGCCACTCTGAACATCACAGTAATTGTTTTATTTTTATCAACTTTTGGGTAGCGCAGAGGTATACTTACACACATATATCACGGTTTACAATTCATTAGAAAAGAGCATACAGAGTACAATGGACCTCACAGTCACATAAAAAAATCAGCAATTAACATAGTACATCAATTTAGTGAGGCAGCCTTTAGCCTCATATGTTAGTTTGTATAGGAGAAGTACTTGGTTCACAAACTCTTCTTCTTGTGAGTTTGGTGGATGTCAGTTGCAGGGCCTCAGTCTTTTTGGCATAAAAGTCTAAAAGGCAAACAGATTGTTTAATAGATGAACTATACACCCCAGCACACCGAGTGGACATGATTTATGATTACAGATATTTGATAACTGGTGAGATAGTACACTGCACTGTGCATGCGCAGCTCGGTCAACATTTAATGCATGATTAAGAACTGGCAGGTATGTTGGTTTTTAGTGTAGAATTCCAAAACAATATAAAGTATAAAATAAATACAAATATATTCAGTCCACAGTGAAAAGGGTGAACGTCCAATTGATTTATCCATGCTTTTCAATGAACAGTGCTTAATAGACAAGAGCTCAGCAAGGTGCCTTCTCCACAGGAAATTAATGAGAAAACATAGATCTTGGACTATTTAGGCACACCAGTACACAATGTTAAAATTAAATGACCTTTATTACATCATATAAAAAAGTAACAATCAATTGACTTAAAATTCACGCTTATGTATACTGCAAGTATAATAAAGTATTCATCACTCATGCATAAATGATGACCAGGGGAATCAATCAAATTCCCCTCAAAACAAACAGCCACCGCTCAAATGCCATCCAGAGAAGGCAATTGAGTGGCGGCTGTTTGTTTTGAGGGCTCCCTTGACAGATGCTATAGTGCTTGCTTGCCTGATGATTGGGTATCAGTCTCTATGCACTCTGTGCTTTTTGTTTCTCACTATTACCGATGATGGGAAGTTTATGTGATTGATTCCCCTGGTCATCATTTGGATGCATTTTGATTACCAACATCCCTTTATACTTCATCTCATAGATATTATTGGCCCTATAGCTAGAATTCTGTACCAGCACACACCCCCTGAAGGGTTTTTTCTGGTCCTTGAACAGCTGCCTTGCCCTACTTTTTTTATTTTTTATTTTTTTATATTTTTTATTTACTGCCAACAGTATGACAATACATTGCCTTAACCTCTTGAAGAAACGATCGTCACGCAACATGTAGAGCAAGGCAAGATACTTTACGCCACAAATTTACAGTACATCAAGCACACTGGAAATAATTATATCGTATAGATTGTTTGTATTTTGTATGTAGTGCATTAATTTATGTATAAGGTGAATACTTTATTATACAGGCAGTATACAATATCGTAAAGTTTAAGCCAATTGTTTGTTACTTTTTATATGATGTATTAAAGATAATTTAATTGTAACAATTGTGTACTGGTGTGCCTAAAAAGTCCAAGTTCTATGTTCTCTCATTAATCTCCAAATAATTAGGACGTGGCACAGGCACTATTTTTGTATCCACAGTACCACTCTGTGGTGATACAAGATAGAATTTTCAAATGCCTTCCCCACATATACACACACTTCTTACCAGAATGATTGGATCTCAAATTATAGAGATCTAACTCGCTCCAACAGGTTGTAACCTCCAGAGATATTCCACTCCTTGGCCACTTTAAAAATACTCCCTCTATATATGATCACAACTCTACTGTTACAATGTATCCCAAGTATCCACCGGACTAAAGCAAAGCATACCGCTATAGATTCTCTCATGCATAGAGGATAACAACTAGAAGAAGCTTCATAGTGCAGTATGTAAAAACATCATTTGTTTAAAAAGTATCATTGCACTTACATGTTAAGCCCCATACACACTTTCAGATTGTCTGCTGATTTTTGTCTTAAGATTTACCAAAACCATGTAGTGCAAGAGCTTGCCCGATTGCATACAAATTGAAACTCCTAAAGTTTGAGCTCATATTATATGGTTTTGGTAAATCTGAAGGAAAAAATCAGCAGAAAATCTGATAGTGTGTATGGGGCTTTACAAATGGATCAGGAGCAATACAAACAAATATCCAACACAGCTGCGGACCTTGCCAGCAGGCTCGTGCGTAGTGACATCACAAAAACCGGCTCCACCCGATGCGTTTCCCCGTAATAGCATCCTTCTGGTAAGAGGCATTTGTCTATGTGGGGAAAGAACCTTGCTGAGCACTTGTCTAGTACCTGAAGTACTGTTCATTTAAGAACATGGATAAATCAATTGGGCTTTCACCATTTTCACTGTGGACTCAATGTGTTTGTATTGATTTTATAATTTATATTGTTTTGCCATGCAGAATCTACGGGGTTCATAATTTAACTTATGCTATTCACTATAACACAATTATTAAATAACAGGTTGCACACTTATTTCTTTTATATATATTTGCAAGTTGTGTATATGCAGTAAGTAGAAGCACCTTAAAGGCCTGTACACAGAATACGAAAATCGGACGAAGAATTTGTATGACGAGCTGTCTGGCTATTCTTGGATCATTAGTACAGTGCTTTCGACAGCCAATTTCGCTTTTTCATAAGAAAAAACCTGGATGTGAAGGCTATAAAATTTTTGTCGGATGTGAACTCAACGTCCGATTTTCCTTTCATTAGTACAGTTTTCGTACGAAAAAAATTCGTAAGAGCAAGACTATGCATCCTCAGAAATGAAAGATTACAAACAAAACTATTCAACACATTACGTCACTTCAGATGTTGTATTCTGCCGTACAAAAATTTTCGTATTGTGAGTAACCTCTTCACTTTCGACATGAGATTAGCATGCCACAAAAAACAGACATTGGGTCGTTCGAAAAACTAAGCGTGTGTACAAGGCTTTACATATATATTTTTGTAAAGTAGGGTGAGCGCAGAGTATTTTTTTTGTTTTTGTTTTAACATATTGATAGATATCTGTACATCAGACCAAACACAGAGACAACTGATGCTGCGTACACACGACCGGACTTTTCGACGTACTAGGTCTGACGGAATGAATCCGTCGGATATTACGATCGTGTATGGGCTCCAGCAGACTTTTTTTCCCCAAAAGGCTGACGGACCTAGAAATAAAACGTGTCAAATCTTTCCGATGGACTCGAGTCCGGTCGAAAAATCAGTTTGTCTGTATGCTAGTCCGACGGTAGGGCATCTATTGGCTACTGGCTATGAACTTCCTTAGTCTAGTCCGGTCGTACGTCATCACCTTCAAATCCGTCGGACTTTGGTGTGCTTATGTGTGGCCAAGTCCGTTTGTTTGGACTGTCAGAACTCCGCCGAAAGTCCGTTAGGAAGACCGTCAGACCTAGTCTGTTGAAAAGCCCGGTCGTGTGTACGCGGCATAAGGAGGAAAGCGGGTCAGAGGAATTTGGTTCCAAATGAGGTACAGTCCCTCTAAATGAAGAACAGTTGGGAGGTATGCAAATCTAATCATGCATTTTTGTGAAGTTGTACATGCATTTAACTGCATCAAGAAATGCACTGATATGATCATGACTTCAAGTTGTGCCCCAGCAAGGCAGAAGTGGGTTCACGAGGGTGATGGTAGTCAAACTATGAAAACAGTCGGTTTACAGCTAAATGCTATATCCGCTTACAGTGTACATTTCTACAACAATTTTAATTATATCCTAAATCTGTTCTACAATTACCTTTATGGAGCTTTTAATGCGTACCAAAAAGTGTGTAATAAAAGTAGTCAGTTCGTGTATTTAAACTGCAAGCCATTAGTTCCAGAAGCTCATGCAGGAGGTCTGTTTAGCCTCTCTGACCCCTGGAGACCAGCACATTGTAAGTGGCTGTTATTAATTAGTCCTGCTTGTTCTCTTCCACCTCTAGTTACTATTCAAACAAGACATTTTGCCAGATAATTACACGCTCACTGCAGGCTGATGGGTAAAACAGCCCATGACATAGCATGGGTGTAGTGCTGCTACCATTAACATCAGAATTAGGGAGGAAGTGAACAATTTGATATAATTCAATAACACAAAGTGGAAAGAGCAAATTTGATGGGGAAAGTAACTGCTACAAAGTGATCACATTTCTCCCTTCATTTTAGTGCCATCAGAACGCAGATAATTGCCGACCAATTGCTCTGGGTTACTGCATTTTGCATTTAACTATTTTGGTGTAGTAAAAAAATGAAATTACTTTCCTTTTTACCTGCCTTTTAACCTCTGCTTTAGGCCCTTCAAATTTGTGCAACTCTTATGAATACATTTCTTGGAAAATATTGTCTTTGTCTTAGCAACCCAATCCATGGACATGTTCACACGTTACTATATTTAACTGTATGCAGATCTGGCTAACTTTTTCCTATAACAATGTATTCACTTTGACGGGTCACCCATCCTTGATGTCTTATGGTAACTTTGTTCTTGAAACTTAACAAAAATGATTGAACAGAACAACTATACCATACATGGCTCAGATATTGACTTCTTACTGGGCAAACTACACATGCATACCTCCCAACTGTTCCTGATTTTGAGGGACTGTCCCTCAATTGGAACAAAGTCCCTCTGTCCCTTGTTCCTCCTCATTTGTCCCTTATTTTGGTCTGATCAATATAGCTGTATATAAAACGACTTACTTATCTATCAAAAAGTATTGACCAGTGCTAAACCTTTTATCCAATTTCTACATGGCTCAATTTGTAAACTCCATAAGTCAGTATAAAGGAACAGTAGTGGTAAAAAAGCACTTGTGGGTTTAACTAATAGTTTTTTGTACAATTCCTCTTTAAGATGTCCCTCATTCTCATTTCAGAAAGTTGTGAGGTATGTACATGACCATCAAAAGTCTAAGGCTGGGTTCACACTATTGCAAATTGGATGCAGCTTTCCCTGCATCCAATTTGCATTGTGATTGGCTCTCTATGGTAATCACACAGTTAGACTCAATTTGTTACACAATGATATATGTGATTTATATTGGTATATATACATGTTTTTTTGCACATTTTTCTATTTTTGTTTTTAATACATTTCTTGCTTACATGTTTACATTATCTATTTTTTGTCTTGACCATTTTCTGATCAGATGTTTTAGCGTTTAAGAAAGGGTTTTATGGTGAAGTTTTGTGTTGATTGCTCTTTAACTATAGCTGTTTTGTGTTAGGTGTTTGATTTGATATATGCCTTTAAATAGCTTGTATTGTAAGCATTTCAATTGTTGTGAACAAGCATGGTTCTTTTTGTGTGAAACGCGTCAACTGATCATCATTGCAATTTTGTCTGGCTCATGACAGTTCCGGCAGCCCTGTTGCAGCTCAGGCAGTCCTGTTCCAGTTCGGGCAGTCTCTATCGCTGTTCAGGCAGTCCTGTTGCACTTCAGGCAGTCTCTGTCATAGTCGAGGCAGCCCTGTTCCAGTTCTGGCAGTCCTGTTGCAGCTCAGGCAGTCTCTGTCATAGTTCAGGCAGTCCTGTTCCAGTTCTGGCTGTCCTGTTCCAGTTCTGACAGTCCTATTGCAGCTTAGGCAGTCTCTGTCATAGTTCAGGCAGCTCTATTCCAGTTCTGGCAGTGCTGTTGCAGCTCAGGCAGTCTCTGTCGTAATTCAGGCAGTCCTGTTCCAATTCTGGCAGTCCTGTTGCAGTCCAGGCAGTCTCTGTCACAGTTTAGGCAGTGCTGTTCCAGTTCTGGCAGTCCTGTTGCAGCTCAGGCAGTCCTGTTCCAGTTTGGACAATCTCTGTCACAGTTCAGGCAGTCCTGTTGCACTTCGGGTGGTCCCTGTCATAGTTCAGGGAGCACTGTTCCAGTTCTGTCAGTCCTGTTGCAGCTCAGGCAGTCCCTGTCATAGTTCAGGCAGTCCTGTTCCTGTTCGGGCAGTCTCTGTTGCACTACAGGCAGTCTCTGTCATAGTTCAGGCAGTCCTATTCCAGTTCTGACAGTCCTGTTGTAGTTCAGTCAGTCCTGCTGCAGTTCAGGTAGTCCTTCTGCAGTTCAGGCAGTCCTGTTGCAGTTCTGGCAGTCTCTGTCACAGTTCAGGCAGTCTTTGTCACAATATGGGCCCAGCAACTCTCAGCCACCACAAGTTACTGTACTTCAAATATCTATTTTTTAAGTTTTTTAGAAAACAAAAATCATAACAAGGAGAAATAGGCCCTTTTCACACGTATGCAACTTGTCCTGCGATTTGGGACTGCAAAGTCGCATGACAAGTCATTCCCCATGATTTCCAATAATACCCATTCATATATGTGCGACTTCAAGTCGTGCCGACTTCAAAGTAGTCCCTGTACTACTTTGGTCCGACTTTCATGCGAATTGAGGTCCACAGACCTCAAGTTTACACAGGTATTCCTTGAAATCGCGTCAAATTCGCAGCCGCAAATTTGCCGTAAAATCAAGCAACTTTTAAGTCACGACAGTGTGAAAGGGAGAGTTTTCAGGCAGAAAGTCACATATTTTTTGCTGCGATTTTGTACAGGTCAAAAGGTCACCAATGTAAAAAGCAAAAAAACGCCCAAATCTGCCCGAATTGAGCTACAAAAAAAGCTCCAGAACTTTTTTGAGCTTCAGGCGATTTGAAGCGGAGATGTGAACCATCTCCATAGAGAATAATTTATTTTTTCTCATCCAGCGTTTTGGAGCTTCAGGCTTTAAGCTACAAAATGCAGAGGTGTGAATGGAAAGTCATCAGTATGGTCATCTTATTCTATCACCTAATCAAATCAAATTCCAATAAAATTCCAATCCGAATGACCCCAGGAGAGAGAAAACTTATGGAGAAAGAACATATTATTGATACATTCCAAAAAAGACGCCAACTGGAAGGGGGAAGGATGGGGGGTATAGGGAATCCAGGCCAGTTTATGTTACCAAAGTTTGGCTTCACAAAGACAGATAAATAAGTTCACGACATGTGGAACAATCTGCTCACAATAATGAAAGAGCTTGGAAGCTGTCAGTTTTGGCAATTAACATAATTTAGAATTTGAGCCCATTCCAGGATGTGTGCTGCGGTAGTAAGTTTCCAATGGCAAGAGATAGGTACCTGTGCCACCATGAAGCAATGCCTTAATATACGGTTTTAGTCTTAGAAATGGGTCCTGGGGCATTGAAAGAAGAGCTATTTTGATCAAGGTCTCCACATTGGTAATAGACCTTTTGTTGTATGTGGTAAATATATTCTGACAAAAAGTGACTATTCCTTTACACTTCCACCAAATATGAGGGTAAGGACCCCCTCAAAGACATTTCCAGCAAGTTCTGGGATTGGTAGGATAGATATGATTAAGTTCTACAGGGAGGTGATCTTATTGTTTTTTTCCCCTGGAAATAGGAAGACATTGATAATTTGTGTAAAAAGATAAATATTTTTTTCCAATTATTAGGGAACATAATTTATTTAGGTATGTGTTCCCATTTTGAGACAAAAGAAGACCATATATTTTCTATTATTTTATTTTTTGCCAGATGGAAAATGTTATTGTATAACTAGGTCTGTCAAGTGATTATTGTATGGGCTTGTCTATTGTCCTCCATGGAATACGGATGTTCAGTATGAGCATCATATTATTACCCATCTTCACATAGGTGGGTACCAATGAATTTTTTGATTGTCATAAATCAAATGATCTTAATCTGATCTCACCTTAAACTGCCCATATAGGTTAGATTTTCATAAGACGTTTGTATGGAAATTCTGAAAAATAGTTCATAAGAACATTTTTTTTGCCGTCTAGCCATCTAATTTCATTTTAAAGCCCCTAAAAAATGCATTAAGGTGTACAACCTTTTACCTTTAGAACCACTTAAAGGAAATGATAACGATTTTCTATTTAATTGCAAACTCTCTTGCTTTATAGTGATTTGTAACCTCAGTGATTGAGTTTTAGCAATGTTGAAGATAAGCTCACCAGGGACAATCATTCTTTATTCACCCCTATGGCTTAGCTACAGTTCGCTGAAGGAGAGTCATTTGGACTGGCGAATGCTAATGTAATGATGTAGCACAAGTTTGACCTGTCGCTAGGGAAATGTCAGGGCTGGGCTCAGCCCTTCCTTCTCTGAGCTGGACGCTCAGTTGTCGGCTAATTGCCAGCTCCCATCTCTCTCCACAGTTACTCTGTTGAGGATATCCTGCTTGTCAGTCCTGCCTCCAGTCCAGAGGAGCTCTGCCTTCGCCTTGGTCAACATCACAAGAAACTTTCTCCCGCATTCCTGTTTAAAGACTGGCTTTGCTGACATCCCTTCTGGCTCCAGATCCTGCTTGCTGTTCCACTACATTGATCCCCCACTTCTGGCTTGGCTGACTATCCGTTCCAGTTACTGAACTTTGGCTATGTTTTGACTATGTTTGTTCTTTTTTACTTTTATTATTAAACAAGTGTGATTTAACTGTACTTCTGTCTTGGTCTGATTTCATGGTTTCTGACAGGAAAACTGCCAATAACAAGGGGGCGGTGCTACCAGGTGATGTCACAGTGGCTCTGCCCCTTACCTATATAAGAACTAGTAAAATGGTGGAGCCTGATGTAGGCAGTCAGCCTTCATTGAGAGCGAGACATTTTTTTTCTTTTTTTCGGGTCCAGCGGTGGCGGTGGGCGTCGGAGCTACATCGGAGGACATTGATGTTTTATTTATTTTTATTTTTTTAATAAAGGACTTGAATGCTGCTTTTAAAATGTGTTTTTTTTTACAATTCAGAAGCTGCAGCATACAAACTATTTTAAAGCAGTATTAAACTCAAAAACAAAAATGTAATATGTTGCAGTATACCAGTATTTAAAGCAGATGTACAGTGGTGTGAAAAAGTGTTTGCCCCCTTCCTCATTTCCTGTTCCTTTGCATGTTTGTCACACTTAAGTGTTTCGGAACATCAAACCAATTTAAACAATAGTCAAGGACAACACAAGTAAACACAAAATGCAATTTGTAAATGAAGGTGTTTATTATTAAAGGTGAAAAAAAATCCAAACCATCATGGCCCTGTGTGAAAAAGTGATTGCCCCCCTTGTTAAAACATACTATAACTGTGGTTGTCCACACCTGAGTTCAATTTCTCTAGCCACACCCAGGCCTGATTATTGCCACACCTGTTCACAATCAAGGCATCACTTAAATAGGAGCTGCTTGACACAGTAAGGTCCACCAGAAGATCCTTAAAAGCTACACATCATGCCGAGACCCAAAGAAATTCAGGTACAATTGAGAAAGAAAGTAATTGAGATCTATTAGTCTGGAAAGGGTTATAAAGCCATTTTCAAAGCTTTGGGAATCCAGCGAACCACAGTGAGAGCCATTATCCACAAATGGCGAAGACATGGAACAGTGGTGAACCTTCCCAGGAGTGGCCGGCCGCCCAAAATTACCCCAAGAGCGCAGCGACGACTCATCCAAGAGGTCACAAAAGACCCCACAACAACGTCCAAGGAACTGCAGGCCTCACTTGCCTCAGTTAAGGTCAGCGTTCATGCCTCCACCATCAGGAAAAGACTGGGCAAAAATGGCCTGCATGGCAGAGTTCCAAGGAGAAAACCACTGCTGAGCAAAAAGAACATCAAAGCTCGTCTCAATTTCTCCACAACACATCTTGATGATCCCCAAGACTTTTGGGACAACATTCTGTGGACCGATGAGACAAAAGTGGAACTCTTTGGAAGGTGTGTGTCCAAGTATATCTGGCGTAGAAGGAACACTGCATTTCATAAAAAGAACATTATACCAACAGTAAAATATGGTGGTGGTAGTGTGATGGTCTGGGGCTGTTTTGCTGCTTCAGGACCTGGAAGACTTGCCGTGATAAAAGGAACTATGAATTCTGCTGTCTACCAAGAGATCCTGAAGGAGAATGTCCGACCATCTGTTCGTGTACTCAAGCTGAAACGAACTTGGGTTCTGCAGCAGGACAATGATCCTAAACACACCAGCAAGTCCACCACCGAATGGCTGAAGAAAAACAAAATGAAGACTTTGGAGTGGCCTAGCCAAAGTTCTGACCTGAATCCTATTGAGATGTTGTGGTATGACCTTAAAAAGGCTGTTCTTGCTCGAAAACCCTCTAATGTAACTGAATTAGGACAATTCTGCAAAGATGAGTGGGCCAAAATTCCTCCAGGACGCTGTAAAAGCATCATTGCACATTATCGCAAACGCTTGGTTGCAGTTGTTGCTGCTAAGGGTGGCCCAACCAGTTATTAGGTTTAGGGGGCAATCACTTTTTCACACAGGGCCATGATGGTTTGGATTTTTTTTCACCTTTAATAATAAACACCTTCATTTACAAATTGCATTTTGTGTTTACTTGTGTTGTCCTTGACTATTGTTTAAATTGGTTTGATGTTCCGAAACACTTAAGTGTGACAAACATGCAAAGGAACAGGAAATGAGGAAGGGGGCAAACACTTTTTCACACCACTGTATATCCCACTTTGTGATTTTTACTTACAGGTAAGACTATAATAAGGCTTACCTGTAGGTAAAATGAATATCAGCGGCTACCTACAGGATGAATATCTCTTAAACGGTGCACATTTAGGAGATATTCACTCTGTATGTAGCTGCTGACGTCAGTGGCGCATGCACTCTGAAGGTTTAGCGTATCACGCCAAACTTCAAAGCTTCTTGCCATAACCGAAGGCTCCCGCATGCATGCGTGGCGAGTGACGTCATTGCAACTCCAGCCACTCACAGAGGAGGGGGGGGAATAAATATTTTACATAAATTAATAAAAGCTGATTAAGCAAAACGTCAAACTTCTAATCTCTCCACAAAATCTGCCCATCCGTACCGTACTCGTGTTGGAGGTGCGGGTCGACAGACAGAAGCTATTTACACATATCTTGGGAATGTCAGTCTATTCAACCCCTTTGGTCACAGGTCTTTACTATATACAGCAGTCTATATGATTGACCCATACAGCCTTCCCCAGAGGTAGCTCTGCTATCCATACCACCCGGCTCCATAGCCTCCCAGAAACGCACCTTACTGCGCTTCTTCCTATCGGCCGCCAGACAGATTATCCCTCTATTTTGGAAAACTAACACCAGCCCCCCCCCAGCCCTATGGGTCTCTATAGTCAATGACAACATGTGCATGGAGGAGATGTTGGCCCCTTGACAATGATACTTTTGACAAATTTAAGGTCTTATGGCTCATTTGGATTGGCTACTCTTCCACGGACTCTCTGAAGAATCTGCTGACACCCCAGAGTCCACATGGACACGCATCCTGATCACATCATACAGGTTTGCTGCGCCGAGGTCTGCCCAGACCCCCTCTACACCTTTACCCCTGTTCTTTCTTCCCCTCCCTCTTCTCCCCTCTACTTTTCTTCTCCCTTCTCTCTCTTTACATTTATAACCTTCCACCCCACAATCAGATGTTACATCCTCCATCTGTATTAACCTTCACTGATACTTAAACAGGTTATCACCATCTGTTTTTAGTAAATGACAGGACGTGGATGCTGGATGAAGCACTGATTTATTTTGTATTCTAGAAATGTGACACGTTTTGTGTTAACCCTTAATACTGACATCTGAACGCTATGTATGTTATTTTATTATGTTAATAACAATAAAAATATATTTGAAGCTAATAAAAGCTGATTATTGTAAGAACCCCTGTCAGTGTTAAATGGTTTGTTTAAACCCTCTTACTGCCACATTTTCTGATAGCTTGGTCTGTTAAAAGACTGGATCAGCAGGCAAAAATGAATAAAAAATGAATGCAGCCGTCACATTTAAGGAATGGCAAGGTGCAATATAGTACATTTTTGTTTTTATGTTTGCTACTGCTTTAAAGTCGTTGTAAAGCCACTTTTTTTCTTTCTATTATTCACTCTGTTAGATAACATTATGTTCCCCAGTGTATGTGATTTATAAAAATATGCTGCCTAATACCTTGTTTCAGAGCCCTGCTCGGCGCTCACATGACTGCCCGCTGATCTCCTCTCCTGATCTGACAGCTGCAGGGAGATGTGCTGATGTCAGCCATGAAGAGGAGAGGAGGAGATCGGCGCTCTGAAATAAGGTATTAGGCAACATATTTTTATAAATCACATACACTGGGGAGAGGAGGAGGTTGTCACTCTGAAATAAGGTATTAGGCAACGTATTTTTATAAATCACATACACTGGGGAGAGGAGGAGATTGGCGCTCTGAAATAAGGTATTAGGCATCATATTTTTATAAATCACATACACTGCGGAGCATCATGTTATCTAACAGAGGGAACAATAGAAAATACAGTTATGATAGCAGCAAACAGGGCGGGCTGGGAAGCGGACCGAGCTGACAGGCAGGGAGGGGGAGGGGAGAGAGGACAGAAGAGAGCAGCGGATAACAGAGGCCAGTAAACTGACCACGGTGTAGGACTCACCAGCCATGATAAACTGTGGTTAGTTTATAAGGGGAGGGCAGAATCAGGCAGGATCAGCCAGGTATTTCAGGTGATACAGGGGGCCAAATGAGAGCACAAGCACTATACTGTATAACATGCTTTAAAGGAACAGGATCCATTTAAAAAAAAAAAAAAATTGGGGTTACAAACGCTTTAAGTCTAGGCTTCCTATAAAATGATATTTTGTGATCTGTAAGTTAATATTTTTTTTTGTCATGTGATCTGTTAAAAAGTTTCTCCACAAAAGTTTGTGGTCCACGCATTGTGCTTGGTAAAACAGTAGCAGCTTTAAAACATTTAAATCATTATTCTTCTATTTATTTTTGTTATGGAGAAGCCTGGGAATGTATGTCTATAAACAGGATTTTTGCTCTGGCTCATCTCCAGGAAATCAGTCTCAGAAGGAAACTGAGTAAACATAGCAGTGTCTCTTTATCATGGCATATGTGCAGTTTCAAAACATGGCTGAAAATGGCATAATTTTCATTATTATTTTAAGGTTTTCGTATCATGTTCTCTAAGCTGCACTAAATATTAAGTGATGGGATTATATAAGCGTTTGAATGCTTTTTCTCATTTGATGTGTTAACGTGCAGTTCACCATTCTAACCACAAGATGTCATTGTAGTTCATCCCTAAGAGAACACCGCCTATGCTGTGCACATAGTGTAACAGTGCACTGCTTACCTGTATAGTTGGGGTGATAGTAGATTGTCACTCTCATAGACCAAATGCCCCTTTCATAGATAGATTGCAACTGAAATCCTTCTGCCCTGTCTCCCTCCATAGTTGTTCATATATAGGTCTGATATATAAATCTTTATAATTAATTATACCAAAACAATATAAATTATTCAGCCTTTATGTTAGTGTCCACCGCACTCTAAATGGCTGTGCTACTTAGCCACTTCAATACTGGGCATTTTTACCCCCTTCCTGCCCAGGCTAATTTTCACCTTTTAGCGCTTTTTCATACAAATGGAGCTTTCTTTTGGTGGTATTTAGTCTCCACTGGGTTTTTTCTATTTTTTGCTAAACAAAAAAACTGGAGAAAATAGTGTTTTGTTTTTTTGTTTCTGTTTTATCATTTTGCAAATGTATGTTCTTTATAAATTTAGGCCAACGTGTATTCTTCTACATTTCTTAGGGGAAAATAACCAAAATCAGTGTATATTATTAAGTCTGTAGCAAAGTTATACAGTCCACAAGCTATGATGTATAGTATATCTGAAAATTCATCAATCCTGATGTGCTGATGGACTATCAAAAATGTCAGGACAGTACAAAATATCCCCCAAATACTTTTTGGAAAGTGGACAGTCCAAGGTATTTAGTAAGAGGCATGTCACCAGTGTAGTACAGTGTCATCATATAGTGTGGCGGTGATCAGGGACACTGACTGGTGACAGTATAAAAAAAATTATAAAAAGATGAATCATTTTATTTAAATTTTTTTATTTTTTATTACTTTTCTTTTAATTATTTTTTTATGTTTTTTTTTCACACACTATGACCAGAACAAAATAATGTTACCATAATACTTTTTTTTACACATTATGATTGTTTATAGCATTGAATTTCACATTTTGTTTTTCTCTCCTGAATAGTTCTGGAGGGCTAGATGAACTAAAAGTACCGCCAACACTATTGTTTGATTTGTTTATTTTTATGTTATGCTGTCTCCTATTTTTTTATTTTTTTATATTTGTTATAAAAATTTTAAAAATAATAAAATCTGATTTAAAAAAATAATTTCATTGCTATACGCAAGTGTTTCACTGAATGGATTTGATTCATTCAAAAAGGATAGTTGCAGTGCACTTATTCTTAAGTAAATACATTTGTCTTTTGGGCAGTTGTAGGCATCTATATGCATGGAAATGTGTTATGCAGTACTGATTTTTATATAATAAAATGATGAATATATAATTGAGTGAGTTGTCAAGGACATGTTAAAGTGTTTGTTAAAGTGTTTGCTGTGTAATCTGCCCCTCTCTAAACTGTAAAAAAAACTTACTGATCCTGCCACTTCCGGTATCCCCCTCTCTGTGCTGACCACGAAAATCAGAGCTGCTGAGCCCTGACCACCGTGGTCAGTGTACGTCCTTCCATCATAGCCAGCAATGCTCTCAGCTCTCCCCCCCACCCCCTACTCCCTGCTTTTCGGGCTCTGTGTCTGTGTCTCTGTCTCCTCCCCTCCCCCATGTCCGCTGCTATTAGAAGAAATAAAAGTTTATATGTGGTCCCTGCCAGCCCCTGTATTATAGTTAGGCATAGCACACTGTATACATCTTTTATAAAAACGAGGCTTGTAAATACCGATTTAGTGTGATTTTAAGGCCAGTCGCGTGACTTTCAGACAGTTTCCTGGGCTACTGCAGGAGGGGCTGAGCGGCCATGTGATCTCCCCGGCTGATGTCAGAGAGAGATCTCAGCTTCTCCTGCAGAAGCCATGTATCGGAGGTGTACAATGGTCGCGAGTCACGTGACCAGTCTGAAGATCGCCCTAAAACCGTATTTACAAGACTATTTAAAAAAAAAGACTTATACAGTGTGCTATGCCTAACTATAATAGAGGGGTTGGCACAGCTTTATACTTTTAGGTTCACAAACACTTTAATGTATGTTACTTATTAAAGCAATAGTGAACAGCTCCAATTTTTTTTTTACCCTGCAAGGTAAAGGCATAATGTGCTAGTATGCATTGCATATTATTAAATACTTACCTTAGAACGAAGCCCTCCAGTGCAGGTGCTTCCATCTTCACCTTGTATTCCTTCTGGGTTTGCATCCTGCCTTTGTCAGATTGGCCACGTCGCAATGACATCCGCACAGGAGTCACAGACCGCGGCACGGAGCTCTGAAGGGACAGCACGGGTATACCGTCCTTTCAGAACGCATGCCCCGGTGACGTCACCGGCTGCATTCATTGTGAATATCTCTTAACTGTGCAGGTTTAGGAGATATTCATAGTACCTACAGGTAAGTCTTATCATAGGCTTACTTGTAGATACACATCCCATAAAAGGGTTTACTTCCACTTTAAAGTTTCAGGCTGCTGGTGGGAAAATGGGCCAGCATGCATTACTGTACTGTAAGTATAGAATGTAGAGAGAATTCACATTCCCAAACTGCAGTGATGGTTTATATTAGAGCGAGATTTAAGGAGAGGTGTGCAAGCTCCTATAGGGCCGCAGTCATTGTCAGACATACTGGCCCTTTTGATATTTTTCAGACATTCCAGATTGTCAGTCCAGGCCTGCAAATGTAAAGAAAAATATAGAACTTGCTTATAGCAGCTGCAGCCATGTTAGCTTTTCATGAATTAATAATTTGACATATACAATATGGTTCCTGTCACCCTTCTATTAGGACACAAGCAGCACATGTAATGCTCTCATGTACCCTCATGGGGACATTTGGCCATTTTAGAGAATGTGAAGGAGTTAAAGCTCTCTGTGATGTTGGTCATGGTGACATACGGGATTGCATAACACAAAAAGCCGCACCTTGTTATTGACCAGAAAAAAATCCATAGAGCAAAATAGCTTAAGAAAAGCAAATAATCATTTACAGTATGTAAAGTTAAAAACTCCTCCTACATGTCAAACCTGGAAAAACCTGCCAGAGGGAGACATCTACAGCGACTACTTAGAACTATAAACGTCCCTGAATTTTGTACATTTAGAAGTTGCGTCTAAATATTACAGCATGCAGGGAGACGCATCATATTTGAAAAACAACACTTAAAGTGTCACTAAACCCACATCATAAAAAGCTATCAATAAATGGTGTATTACATGCTGTTCATACTCACTCTGTATTCTACCAAAAAACTGGTTGTTCCTGCTGCTCTTTATCTCCCCCTTCTGTTCATGTCCCCAATTCATCTAGGGATTTTGCAGCTGTGGTGACAACTCTGCACATGCTCAGTTTTCAGTGAGTTTCTTTGTTGAACATTTCCTCCCTATCACATCTGAGCAGCCCATGTGACTATATAGAGTCACACATGTGGGCATATACACAGTAATAAATGACAGGCCACTTCCTCCCTCCTCTTCCGTGCCCACCAACCAGCTAAACACAATGAGGCAGATTATTACATGTAGGCTTCACTTCCCTCTTATTCTAAGACACAGGCTGGAGGGGCGTAGCAGAGCCCGTGACTGGCAGAAATCCACCCACACCATGTTATTGCCACAAAATGAAAGAAAAAAAATATTTCAAATATATATGTGTATGCCAATTTAAAACAGTTTATTGATAATATTTATTTTACTCTGTATTCTAAAGACTGTTTTTCTCTATTTTGAACATGTAACCAGCAGCAGAGGATTAGGAGCTCCTCCTGCTTATGTTTCCCTGCAGACAGGCTGGGAAAGATCTGGGTCACATGACAGCTGTATATTGATTAGGAAAAGGTACTTAGATTTTTTTAATTAAAATAATTACAGTGCTATCATCGACATACAGAAATAGAAGGGACAATGTAAATTAAACAGTGTGTGTTTAGTATCATGTTAATATATGAAAAAAAACTTTATGTTAACACCTTGGTGCCGAGCGCACGCAAATATGCGGCCTCTCTGGGCCCAGGCCTTGGTGCAGAGTGACCACATATCTGTGTGAAATAGCGCCCACTGTGCTGTGCCGAGAGCATTCACTCTGCATGCTCTGGACACAGTGACCAGCAGCTCACGGAAAGCTCCAGATCGGTACTTGCGATCAGGTGTTTTCCGATCATGTGACCACCATGACAGCCAATCACAGTGGTCACAAGCCCCACCCCCTGGCATTCCAATCCACTTAAAGGGCCAGCGCCAAGGGGTTAAAGTAGAATTAAATGACTACATACATGTGGCCCAATATCTGCAGTCAGGGGCGGCTACCAACACGAATCAGTAGCTTCTTTCTGGCAATGTAAACGTTGCATACACACACTGGCTGTGATGCTGCTGTTCACATGCAGCAGTTCACCTAAATGCGACCTCAGTAAAGACTTGGCGTGCCACTTAAAGCTGAAGAGTCTCTATTCTCATGATCAACAAAAAAGGGGTGCAGGCATGCAGATGTACTCATCCAGACAGTAACGTACAAATAAATGGAAAGAACGCCACTCTACCGACCAGCCTGTGCAGCATAAAAGAAAGGAGTGGCCTCAGCCTACATGTGTCCACCAAAACCACACTGACATGTTTCGCCCTGCCCACCAGGGCTTAGTTATAGGGTTCTAGGGTCCTTATGACTAAGCCACAGTGGGCGGGAAGGGGGAAGTAACGCATCAGAAGGCGTGGTTTTTGGCAGGGACACGTAGACTTAGGTCGACCATTAATTTTATGCTACACGAGCTAGTCAGGAAAGCACATTCTTTCCATTTTTATGCTTACCTGGCTATGTGCGAAAAAAAGCCTTTGACCAACCCTGCATGAAGCCAGTGTGCATTCAGGGTTCAGGGTGTTGTTGTGTCCAAATGCAGTGTTTAGCGCCTCTGAACACAGCAAATTATTCACCTTGGCTGCCCATGGGGCTGTAGCCTTTTGTTTTGGGTGGAGTGGGGAACAGTTAAAGCCCTCTTAGGTTTAATTTTTCTGTATGTGTTGCTGTTGGTGAGAGTTTCTCTGACTTCCTGCCATGTAACAACCATGAAAGAAGATGTGATGTTGGCAATCGCTTCCTTATCATCAGAAATTATTCAATAAACCACAAGCTAATGCCACACTGTCATGTGCTATTTATCTTTACTAGATCATAGACAGCTTGAGATTAAACTCAATATCACGCACTGCGCCAGAGAAAGGGATTTTGTGGACAGTATTCAAAGCAGCTATTGGTGATTGAGTTCTTGAAATGATAGTTGCCTGGCTGTCATACAAATCTGGCAAGAGCTAAGGAGCTGTATACCATGAAATAGTTAATGTAAGGTAAAGGGTTGTATCTACTAATTTTATATTTATATCCATTTGATATATGGATAGATACAGCGCGAGAAATTGTTGGTAACAATTAGGCCGCGTACACACGCGCGGACTGTTCGCCCAACTTTGTCCGTCAAACAGTTTCGGCAAACAGTCCGCTCAAAATTATCATGGACGGACATGGCCACACACGACGGACGAACAGTTTGCTGAAACCGTGCGCGATGACGTGAACGGCACGTACGACGGGACGAAAAATACGACGTCCTATACACTGCATTATAACTTTCGGCGTGTAAATCCTTTCTGAGCATGCGCGGAACTTAGTTTGACGAACAAGCCTACACACGAGCGGACTGTTCGCTGAAACAAGGTTTCAGCGGACAGTTTTTCGGAAATTCCGTAAAACCTTGTTCGTCAAACTGTCCGCTGAAACTGTCCGCTGAAAGCCCACACACGAGCGGACTGTCCGCCCAAACACTGTTCAGCGGACAAAGTTGGGCGAACAATCTGCCCGTGTGTACGCGGCCTTAGTGTATAGGACTAATGATGGCCGAACGGTTCGCCCGGCGGGCGTTTCGCGACTAATTTCGGCTGTTCGCGGCCCGCCCGTTCGGCGGACTATTGGCGCCGTTCGCCCGGTGGACTTCCGTGTTTACTGTGTAAAAGAACTTTGACCTATGATGACACATCCATCATGGGGTACAGGACAGCCAATTGAGACATTACAGCACATGGACACTTGGACATTCCCCCTAACTTATAAATAGACCTGATCCGGCGGCCATTTTACATTCTTTCTTCTGTCACTATAGGGAGAGGTTGCTATGTGGAGCAGGGAGAGATTGCAGTGACCCAAATCGCTAGCTATTTGGTACACAAAAGTTCTTTTCAGGACTGGTATAGGTGTTAGGTGTAGTTCAGGATATAGGTTTGAGGCACTGCTGTGCTACTGATTGTTGCAGCAGCCTGAGTGTCTTTTGTCAGTTTAGAGAAAGGGACAGGACGGTGTGTCTGCTGTAGGGACAGTCAGTTTAGTCATTAGCTGTTACTATCAGGTCCACAAAAGTGCTATTCCAGTTATTGTTCCAGTAGCCTCTGTTTTGTCAGTTTATATAGGGACAGGCAGGAAGCAGTGTGTGAGGCAGTGAGGGTCAGTTTAATCAGTAGCTGTTACTATATTAGGTCCACAAAGGTTCTTTTCAGGACTGGTATCAGTGGTATGGTAATAGGCTTGTACACGTATAATATTCTTTCTTCCAAATATAGAAAGAATATTATACTTGACTGCTGCCCTTCTGCTGCAGTCTGCTAATCATTCACAACCTACTTGTTCCACAAAGCTCCTTATAAGGACTGGTAATAACCTGGTGTAGGGTGCTATAGTACATAGGGTTGAGTGAGGTACAGTCTGCCATTCTATAAGGACTGGTATAGGTCCACAATACATAGTGTTGAGGTGCACTACTGCTGACCGCTGCCCTATACTGCAGCAGTCCTTCATCGGTATAGGGACTGACGTACAGTCTGCTAATCACTCACACACAACCTACTTGTTCCACAAAGGTCCTTATAAGGACTGGTAAGGTATAGGGTACTACAGTACATAGGGTTGAGTGAGGTACAGTCTGCTATTCTATAAGGACTGGTATAGGTCCACAATACATAGGGTTGAGGTGCACTACTGCTGACCGCTGCCCTATACTGCAGCAGTCCTTCATCGGTATAGGGACTGACCTACAGTCTGCTAATCACTCACACACAACCTACTTGTTCCACAAAGGTCCTTATAAGGACTGGTAAGGTATAGGGTACTACAGTACACAAGGTTGAGTGAGGTACAGTCTGCCATTCTATAAGGACTGGTATAGGTCCACAATACATAGGGTTGAGGTGCACTACTGCTGACCGCTGCCCTATACTGCAGCAGTCCTTCATCGGTATAGGGACTGAGAGTTTTGTCACAGGGTCATTTAAAAATGACAGGCAGAGGAAGAGGCAGGCCCTTCTGCAGGGGTGGTAGGGGTAGGGCAGGAGCAACAGGCTTGAGCCAAAGTGGGAAGTTGCAGAAGGTGCGTTCAATTACTTTAAAGGACGCACCAGACTTGGTTGAGTGGCTCACTCAGCCTTACTCTTCTGCACCCTCCTCATCCTCTCGATCTGCACCCTCTTCTTCACTCTCTGCTATGTGCACCCCCAAAGAAACTACCACCAACACCACCACCACATACCTTCCGCTTGAGTCACAGGAATTATTTTCCAATCAATATCAAGACATTTCTTATGCGCAGCCACTCTTGGTATTGGATCAGGAAGAGGAGGTAGCAACAACCGCTACTCAGCAGTCTGACGACAGTACCCAGATCAGCCCGAGGAGGAGGTTGGTCCCCGGTGTTGCTGCCTACTCCGAGATCTCTACTTATAGCGGTGGAGAAGGTGACGTCGACGATGACGTGTCTAGTGATGTCACGTGGGTGCCCACAAGAGAGGAAGAGGAGGGGAGTTCAGAGGGAGATATGGACCAGCAGATAGGGAGGAGAAGCAGGAATAACTTACATTGCACAGGAGGGACAAAGCAGACTGCAAATGTATCAGGAGCGAGTCATCGACCATGTACGGTCACATCTGGCGCTCCCAGGACACCGGCACATGGCTCCGCAGTGTGGGCTTTTTTTAACGTGTCCGCTGCTGACAATAGCGTTGCCATCTGCAATCTTTGCAGTCAACGCATTAGTCGCGGTAAGCCCAACACTCACCTAGGGACGACCGCCTTAAGAAGGCACATGAGCAGCCATCACCGAGCCGAGTGGGAGCAACGGAACACACAAAGCCACACTCCAGGCTCTCACCGTCCAGCCTCGTCTTCTACTTCTCCTCTCTCCTCACAATTGTCCTCCACTCCACCTTCCATCACGCCAAGCTCACGTTTTTCTGCAAAAAGGCAGGCTTCCGTGGGCCTAATGTTCGAGCGTAAAAAATGATGACGCCGGATAACCCTCTTGCCCAACGGTTGACGGCTGGCTTGTCAGAACTCATAGCCCGCCAACTACTGCCATTATAAACTGGTGCACTCGGAGGCCTTTCGCAAATTTGTGGCCATTAGAACACCACAATGGAAGGTCCCAGGAAGGAAGTATTTCTCAGAGAAGGGCATCCCAGAGCTATATGGCCATGTTCAGCGGCAAGTGAATGTATCTCTGGCACACAGTGTCGGTGCCAAGATACATCTGACCACAGACATGTGGTCTAGCAAACACGGACAGGGAAGGTATATCACTTTTACTGCCCACTTGGTGAACCTTCTGACGGCCGTCAAGCATGTAACCCGTGGCACCCGTGTAGATTTGGTTTTACCGCCACGGATTGCATGCAGGCCTGGCTCTTCTTCTCCTCCTCCTCCTACTCCATCCTCCTCCCTCTCCTCCTCGGCTGACTCCTCCTTTTCCGCTGCTAGCGTCTCTTCCGCTGCGCCGCCCAAGCTCCCCAGAACCTATTCGACATGCCAGGTGAGACGTTGCCATGCCGTGCTGCGTCTGTTGTGCCTGGAAGCCAAGAGCCACACTGGCCCGGCACTCCTTTCAGCTTTGCGTTCACAGGCAGATCAGTGGCTAACACCGCTCAATTTGACAGTTGGTAAAGTGGTGTGTGACAACGGTGCCAATCTGCTTAGCGCATTGAAACAGGGTAAAATCACGCACGTGCCATGCATGGCACATGTCTTAAACTTGGTCGTGCAGCGATTCCTTGTCAAATACCCTGGGGTTCAGGACATCTTGTGGCAGGCAAGGAAAATCTCGGCCCATTTCAGAAGATCTTACACGGCCATGGCTTGCCTTGCTGACATTCAGCGGCGACACAATCTTCCGGTCAGACGTCTTATTTGCGATTGCCCGACGCGATGGAACTCAACCTTCTATATGCTTGATAGGCTGCTCCAGCAGAAACGTGCAGTTAACGTCTACCTGTATGAACTCTGCGGCAGAACAGGTTCTGGGGAGCTGGTTTTTTTTCACTGCGGCAGTGGCTGCTCATGCGCGACGCATGCAGACTTCTGCGCCCATTTGAGGAGATCACCAAACTGGTCAGTCGCAGCCATGGCGCCATCAGTGACATGGTACCTTATGCCTTCTTTATGGAGCGTGCATTGCGTCGTGTCATTGATCAAGCTGTGGAGGAGCAGGAGCGGGAAGATGAGGAAGTCACAATGCTGGATGAATTCCCAGGGGGGCTACTCTATCTGAGACAAGTCAACAACAGGAGTCTGAAGAGGAGTCAGAGGAGGATGGTGCCGGGGCGGATGAGGAGGAGCAAGAAGAGCAGGCTTTAAACCTTTCTGGGATCCCTGTTGTGCGTGGATGGGGAGAGGGGAATGAAGAGGATGATATTATCCTGGATGATGAGCAGGAGCCAGGCCACCACACCGCTTCCACTTTTGTGCAAATGGGGGCCTTCATGCTCCAGTGTTTTAATAGGGACCCCCGTATAAAAAGCATAAGGGTCAAGGACCAGTACTGGGTGGCAACGTACTTAGACCCCCGGTACAAACACAAAATGGCATAAATGTTACCGCCGTCACAGAGGGCTGGCAGAATGGAGCACTTCCAGGCCTTGCTTCGAGAAATGCTGCATTCTGCCTTTGCGTGCGCTGGCAGAGGAGCAATTCCCACTCCCAGAGAAGGAGTTGCGGGTACCAATCCAACAGCGCCTGCAAGAAGAGGCCGGTTTAAAGATGTGTTGGTGACTTCGGATATGAGGTCATTCTTTCAGCCGACCCATCGACAGGTGTCATCCGGATCCAGCATCAGGGAACGCCTAGACCGTCAGGTGTCCGACTACATCGGGTTAACGGCCGATGTGGACGCTCTGAGGAGTGATGAACCCCTGGACTACTGGGTGGGCAGGCTTGACCTCTGGCCAGAGCTTGCCCAATTTGCAATCGAACTGTTGGCTTGCCCCTCATCCAGTGTCCTGTCCGAAAGGACGTTCAGCGCAGCAGGGGGGATCGTGACCGATAAGCGTACTCGCCTAGCTTACGACAGTGTTAACTACCTCACATTTCTAAAAATGAATGAGGCATGGATCTCGGAGGAATTCAACACATGTGACCAGTAGACCATGTATATGTCTATAAACAATTTTTTTAATCGAGCACAGAGACCTTCTTTCTTCATTTGGCTCACTTCCTTGTCCAAAAAAAGCACACCGTACTATATGCCCATACCCTCCTGTTTGAAGAGGTTAAGCGGTGTCATATTTCTACTGGGGCTGCTTATTATGAGGGGCTCCCACCATCCCTGTGCTGTGCTGACATCCTCCTGGGGCTGTACCTCTGCTGTGCATATTATGAGGGGCTCCCACCATCCCTGTGCTGTGCTGACTTCCTCCTGGGGCTGTACCTCTGCTGTGCATATTTTGAGGGGCTCCCACCATCCCTGTGCTGTGCTGACTTCCTCCTGGGGCTGTACCTCTGCTGTGCATATTTTGAGGTGCTCCCACCATCCCTGTGCTATGCTCATTATGAGGGGCTCCCACCATCCCTGTGCTGTGCTGACTTCCTCCTTGGGCTTCTTATTATGAGGGGCTCCCACCATCCCTGTGCTGTGCTGACTTCCTCCTGGGGCTGCTTATTATGAGGGGCTCCCACCATCCCTGTGCTATGCTGACATCCTCCTGGGGCTGCTTATTATGAGGGGCTCCCACCATCCCTGTGCTATGCTGACATCCTCCTGGGGCTGCTTATTATGAGGGGCTCCCACCATCCCTGTGCTATGCTCATTGTGAGGGGCTCCCACCATCCTTGTGCTATGCTCATTATGAGGGGCTCCCACCATCCCTGTGCTATGCTGACTTCCTCCTGGGGCTGCTTACGGTGCAGGCGTCAGTGCTGTATATCACTGTGCTGATGTCAGTACTCTCTATCACGGTGCTGCTGTCAGTGCTGTATATCACGGTGCTTGTGTCAGTGCTTTATGTCACGCTGCTGATGTCAGTGCTCTCTATCACGGTGCTGTTGTCAGATGACTCTATCACGGTGCAGGTGTCATTGCTGTATGTCACGCTGCTGATGTCAGTGCTCTCTATCACGGTGCTGCTGTCAGTGCTGTATATCACGGTGCTGGTGTTAGTGCTTTATGTCACGCTGCTGATGTCAGTGCTCTCTATCACGGTTCTGTTGTCAGATGACTCTATCACGGTGCAAGTGTCATTGCTGTATGTCACGCTGCTGGTGATCATCTCCTGCACCCTCTTCTTTGCCTACCCTGGTCCCTGACCTTCCCTCTCCTCCATTGCCTTCATGCGCTCCACAGTCCTGAATTGTCACAACAATTTCCCATATAAAAAAAGAATGCTTGTAGTTGTCGATCCCAGATTCACCTCATACATGTGTTATGTCATTGGCCATGTGATGGGACTATTTTTGCACAGCTATTAATTATTTTGTGGCTGCAAATTTGACCTGTAGGTTTGCGAAGTTCGCCTCCCATTGAAGTCAATGGGGCCCGCCGCGAACGTTCCGGTTCGCGAACTATCGGCCACGTTCGCGGTCCGCGTTCGCGAAACATCCCGTCGTAAGTTCGTCCATCACTATATAGGACTAATAGAGCTTTTATTTTTTTAAACATATGCAAATGAGCTACTTTAACCACTTGCCCACTGGGCACTTAAACCCCCTTCCTAACCAGACCAATTTTCAGCTTTCAGCACTCTAACATTTTGAATGGCAATTACTCATGCATGCAACACTGTACCCATATGACACTTTTGTCCTTTTTTTCACACAAATAGAGCTTTCTTTTGGTGGTATTTAATCACTATATGCTTCTTTATTTTTTGCGCTATAATTGAAAAAAGACCAAAATTTTGTAAAAAAAAATGCATTTTTCTTTTTCTGTTATAACATTTTTCAAATTAGTAAATTTTCTTCATAAATTTTGGTCAGAAGTTATACTGCTTTGGTAAAAATCACCCATAAGTGCATATTATTTGTTTTTTTATGAAGGTTAGAGAGTCTACAAGCTATGGTTCCAATCACTGAAATTGATCAGATCTGATGTACTGGTGGATCTTATTTCTTGAGGCCCTAACAAGCCAAGAAAGTACAAATACCCCTAAATGACCCCTTTTTGGAAAGTAGACATTTCAATGTATTTAGAGGCATGGTGAGCCATGGTGAGTTTTGTGAAGTTGTAATTTTTTCCCACAATTCTTTGCAAAATAAAGATTTTTTTTTCATTTCCACAAAATTGTCATATTACCAAGTTATTTCTCTCATTTGATATGTGCATACCACAAATTACACCCCAAAATACATTCTGCTACTCGTCCTGAGTATGACAATACCACATGTGTGAGACTTTTACACTGCCTGGCCACATACAGAGCCCAATATGCAAGTAGCACCTCCAGGCATTGTAGGAGCATAAATTACACATATCATTTCCTGACAACCTATCACACTTTTGAAGGTTCTGGAGCACCAGGACAATGGAAATGCTCACAAAATTACTCCATTTTGGAAAGCAAACACTACAACGTACATTCTATGAGGCATTGTGAGTCTTTTGAACATGTCATTTTTTTCTACAGGTTTTTGGAAAATGTGGAAAGAAAATGAAAACACATTTTTCTTTACACAAAGTTGTCAATTTATAAGATATTTTTAGTGTAACAGTTTTTATCTATTTTGGTGAAATAAAAAAATGTGTGCACTTTTCACATACAAAGTATTTAACCACTTCAATACAGGGCACTTTCGCCCCCTTCCTTCCCAGCCCAATTTTCAGCTTTCATCGCTCTAGCGCTTTCAGTGACAATTGCGCGGTCATGCTACGCTGTACCCAAATTAAATTTTTATCATTTTGTTCGCACAAATAGAGATTTATTTTGGTGGTATTTATTCACGACTCCTTTTTTTTTTTTGCGATATAAGCGCAAAAAAGCGGAAATTTGGACAAAAAACAATATTTTCTTTTTTCTATTTTAAAAGAAATCCAATAAAATCAAATTTTGTCATAAATTTAAGCCAAAATGTATTCTGCTACATGTTTTTGGTAAAAAAAATTCCGTTAAGTGTATAATAATTGGTTTGTGTGATCACGGACATATGTACGCAAATGATCATGTACATATGTGTGCAGGTGATCACGTACATATTTGTGCACATAATCATTGGGACAAGTGATTTTAGTGGGACATATGTGGGGGACATGTTTTTATTATTAGGGACATGTGTTTTTATTTTTTGGGGACATGTATGTTTTGGGGACATGTGTGTTATGGGGACATATGTGGGGACTGTGTTTACACTGTGTGGTGTGTTGTGTGTTTACACTAGACTGAAGATCAGTGAGTAAAAAGCTGTAAAAAACAGCTCATACTCACTGATCATCAGCCGGCTGCAGCAATCTGCTCTCCTCTCCTCAGCGATGACTTCTGTGTGAGGAGAGGAGGAGCCGATTGCCTAGCAACCGGCTGTTTGTTTACATCACATGACGGCCGTGATTGGACACGGCCGTCAAGTGATCAGGAGGGCCAATCACAGAGCCCTCCTGCCGATCTGAGATGCGCCGTGTCCCGGTGACACGGGTGCATCGGGATCGCGCCGCTGCGCGGGCACGCGCGCGCGCGATCCTGCTCCTCCTGATGGACGTTCCTGAACGTCCTATCAGGAGTAGACGGCTCCCACCCGGCCGTATATGTGCATTGGCCGGGTGGGAAGTGGTTAACATGGTATCTAATTTCAGCGGGTTACTGTTCAAGTGAGAGGTGTTCATTTAAGATACCAAGAATGGTTTAAGTACTTTTTGAGTACACACCCCACATGAATAGACTTACAAAGAGAGAAGTAGAAGTATGCGTTGGCTGTCAGCAGAGGCCTTGAGTGTGCCGCCTTACTTATCGCTTTATTTACCAAATGTTTTATGTAAGTCTCAGTGCCTGGAGATTTTTATTAAAATGTGATAAATACTGTAATATTTCTGTTTTCACAAGACAACTTTCATGAGTTGAATTGTTACTAGAAGTCCATGAAATGGTTGTTTTCTTTAAAACACTTATCTTTCATTATAATGTATATGTGTTCTCTTTAGGCATGTGCATTGATGATAAGCTACTCCCTCTTAATCAAATTAGTCACACCCCACAGTGGTGCACTTTGTGTGCTATGACTTATCATCCTACAATTTTTTTATCATTCTATAATTTTTTTTTCTTTATTAATTCCACTTTATTTTTTAAACCATTTTTTCAACTTAATAGATGGCAGTTAGTTTGCTGCTCTGTCCGGAAACCCTGACCCTCAATGAGGTCATCTACAAATGACTCACCATTGGCCTCTCATCAAACATGTAATGTACCCTCCACTGATCTAATGACACCAACTTCTGCTTTACTGACACAGTCCACTGCTCTACTGACACCATTCACTGCCCTACTGACACCAATTTCTGCCCTACTGACACCAATGTCTGCCCTACTGACACCATCCACTGCCCTACTGACACCTAATGACACCAATCTATGACCTACTGACACCATCCACTGTTCTACAGACAACATCCACTGTTCTACAGACACCATCCACTGTTCTACAGACACCATTCACTGCTCTACAGACACCATTCACTGTTCTACAGACACCATCCACTGCTATACAGACAACATCCACTGCTATACTGACAACATCCAATGCTCTACTGACAACATCCACTGCTCTACTGACATCAATGTCTGCCCTACTGACATCAATGTCTGCCCTACTGACATCAATGTCTGCCCTACTTTAAACCCTTTTTTCAACTTAATAGATGTCAGTTAGGTTACTGCTCTGCTACGCACAAAATCCTGACCCTCGATGAGGTAATCTACAAATGATTTACCATTGGGCTCTCATCAAACATGTAATGTACTCCAGGGGAGGAGTGGCCCACATGGGAGAGATTTTCTAAAACCGGAGCACTCAGAATCTGGTTCAGCTGTGCATGGTAGCCAATCAGCTTCTATCTTAAGTTTTTCTTCAATAAAGCTTTGAAAATAAAACCTGGAAGGTGATTGGTTTCTAAGCAAAGCTGCACCAGATTTTGCACGCTGCACCCTTGTTTTTTTGTTTTTTCATCCCTAGCCCCCCGTTTTACTCAGCTGAGCCCATTAGTTCCCTAGGCGGAGATATGCTCTTCCTCTCTGCACCGCATCCCCCCATCCCACACGGGTGTCCACCTTAGGAGAGCCTTCTCCAACGTGGACACTCGATGCAGGGGGGAACTATCGGCACTGCCAGGGGACCCCAGAAGTCGAGAATCGGGGCCTGTTCTGTCTCTCCAATCTAAGCATTGAAAGTGTGATCTCCGTAACTTACAGTTAGTTGTATTGAGATGTCGATCCATAACCCCAATCTTACTTGAATAAACAGACATTGACTTGATCCAGACGACACCTTGTTGATCTTGTGAAGTTTAATCCATAAATTGTGAGGATCTGACATGTTTCATACGTTTCCCATGTTTTCTTACATTTTTATGTTTCTCATATTTCTTATGTTTTTTATGTTTCTTACGTTTCCCATGTTGCTCAAATTTCATGTTATTGCCTTTCTTTCGCTGCATTTCCGTTAGCTAGTGCTCACATCCAGGGTCTGTTACTTCCACAGATCCATAAGGGCTGAGGTTTTGTTTTTAATTGATTGTTGTCCCACAATCTTTTTGCCTGTATTCCATACATCATACATGCACATTCACCATTACACCTTTACTACTACCCACCACGGTCTGTGGGTACCCTAGCCCTGAGTGTTCGTTTTCAATTTCCTGTCATGGTGCTGCAGGTTGCTTGGGCTCGCTTACTGCATACAGTAGGGTGGTGTTGTCATTTGGTTCACTTTCATGCGCTGTTGGTCTTGTAATTTCTGCACCCACATCCTCATACTTGTCAGGTACCAGGGGTGTTGTTATATGATGAGCTGGTTGTCCGTTATGTTTTCTGGTCGTTTTCACACAGCTGGGTTGTCTATGTTCCTCCACTGCAAGCTACCCATCATGTCTATGGGTTTAATAGATTGAGGTGTTTGTTTTTAATTGGCTTGTCTCTTCATCTGTTCTTACGCTGCTTACATATTTCATTCAATCTCAAGTTTCTCATGCAATTCAAGTTTCTCTTGCAATTTACGTTTCTCATGCAATTCAAGTTTCTTATGCAATTTACGTTTCTTATGCAATTTTTGTTTTCCATGCCAGCTCACGCTTTCATGTTTCTCTCATTTTCCCAGGTTCCTCTCATTTGCCATGCTTCTCATATTTTCCCATGTTACTCTCGTTTACCATGTCTCAAGCAGCGGATATTGGGGACTTTGCTTCTATCCCACCTTCTCCAGCTGGGGGGGTTGGAGTTTGGTAGCTCACCCTCTCTAAGAACCTGGACCATCGCAAGGCTTCATTGTTCACATGTAGCTAGCTTCAACTCTTTGCTCTGGCAGTATTTCAATGCAGGGAGTTTGCTTTGCCGGCTTTGGCTTGGTAAGCCCAGCTATTTAGGTTACTGTTACCTTGCACGTCAAGTGCAAGTGCGGAGCATGTTACCATGCGGACTGTGGTTTCTTCCCTGTCCCAAATCCACACCTCTTAATTTCCTAGTTACGTCCGGCCAGGAGTGGCGTAATAGTATGGAACTATTTGTAAGTATTTGTGATGGATTGGGTTTCCATTTGGCTGACATAGCAGCCTTGATCGTTAAGTTTTATTTTGCATGCCAGGAAGGCTCATGACTGCTTGGGATGTTTCCAGGCTTTCCGGTCAAGGTTTCCTAGTCCTGATGGTTAACATTGAGTTCCTATTTGCTTTTCTGTTTTTTGCCTCTTCCAACTCGTATCGGCCCACAGCATTTTCAGGGCATATCTGGCTGAGTCTCAGCATTTCATGTTGTTGGAAGACCCCGACAGGTTTTCTTTATTTTCTGCACACTCTATTTTAGCCATCCTCAGGGATCCAGAAGAGTAGCCCTCTTGCTGTGCTCAGCAGACTTCCCATTGTGGGTCATATTTTTCGTGATATATCTGACATGCTCTAAGGTCTCCTTTTGCGTTGGTTACCAGCTTGGTGCTCAAGGCAGCGCTATAGCTGGCCTTTTGTGGTTCCCAAAGCCAGGGAGTTGCGCTTCTGGCCCAGGGTCTCGCTTACTTTTGGCCAATCGACTGGTTTGGCACCCCGGTTTTTCTGTTTACATGTGCATGCTCGCAAGATGCAGCAATCGGGAGGCGATCAGGTTGTTATCAGGTTTTTGGAGCCTGGCAAGGTGTGGTGCCCGGTGTTGGTTTTAAACCAGCTCGTCAGTGCTACATCTGTCAAACCCAGGGATGGTCCTCTGTTTGCCTGATCCTAGAGCTTCTCTCTCCACAACTCAACGCATACTTCATTGACGCCCTCTTTTTGGCCAGTCAGGGTCTGGACCCTAATGCATACTTTGGCTATTCATTCAGGATAAGAGTAGCTTCTGTGGCTTCGTGCCAGGGGGCCCCAGCCCTTATTATTTGGTTTCTGGGTAGGTGGAGGTCGTCTTGTTTCTCTGGGTATGTCCCAGAGCCACTTTTCAAGATACCACAAGAGGTTGTCAATTTTGGCAGGTTATACATTAATTTAGTGTGTAATAAATCTGGTTGTTAAGCTTTCATCCTACTGTGTTTATTTTTGCCCCCTTTTAGGCTTACTGACCACATGACCCCGGCACACTTCAGGTCTATGTTCTCTGTTGCTCCTTTCCTATACTATCCACAGATTGACTCTGAGTACAAGTGTAAGGTTGAGCGCAGGTCAGCCGGTATTTGTAGGAGGAGTCAGGCTGCATAAAGCCTGCCCTCCTTTGCCTCCTCCCCTCGTGGTCATAGGCTGTCGTGTCCCACCCATCTATTCCCTTTTTTTCTTTCATCTCATTTCATACTTGGGTATGCCCCCTTTTAGGCATACTGACCACGTGACCCCGGCACACTTCAGGTCTATGTTCTCTGTTGCTCTTGGTTCCTTTCCTATACTATCCACAGATTGACTCTGAGTACAATGCAAACATTAACATATATTTGCAGATGTTGGTCTCGAAGGTCCAGGCTGTGACAAGGAAATATCCATCTTCAGAGGGGAAGGCAGCAACATGTGTCAATCCTTCGTATCTCCCTTTGAATCAAGATGATGACTTGTCTTCTTCTTTGGGCAAAAGAAGTACTAGTTCCTTTGTAGGCCTGAAGTAAAAGTGTGCAGAACCTTCTTTCATTACTTTAACTTCTACTTTCTGTACTTTTCCGTCAATACTTGGCATAGTCTTTGTAATAAGACCCATAGGCCAACAGTTGCGATGAGAATCTGTAGAACATGAGATGAGATTATCATTCAAGAGTACTGGTGGAGATAGCCATGATGTGTCCATAAATGCAGTAGTAGGTACTGCACGACTGCCGTGATCAGCAGGGTTGAGGTTAGTGGGAACATAGTGCCATTGTTCAGGCTTGGAGAACTTCCTAATGGGTTCCACTCTTTGTCATTTGGTAGTCTCTTTCTTGTGATACGAAATGGTAGAGGTGCTACCTAACTGTTGGAATCATCTTGGTAGAACTCTTTACTCATGGTTTTCAAGAATTCTTTGACTTCCATGGTAGCTGGCAACTCATTGTCTTTAGTGGTTACCTCGAAGACTGTGTTGCAGATGTCGTCATCCCAGGCATTAGGGCTTTCTTATCATCTTGTATGATGTGCCATTGTGCACCTTTTTCAAACAGTCTATCTTTCACATTATATTGATGTGGTCTTTGTGCAGACCAAGTAGTCCGTCCGTTTGACAGGACGTGTGTTTTAAAGGAAGAGACTGAGTAAGACCTTTTGTCTTTTCGACAGACATTGCCTATGATGACCCAGCCTAGATCCAGACACTGAGCATTTGGTGCATGATATGGACCATTGATTTGCTGATGAACCTTGTGCACCCTTAATATGTCTTGGCCGAGTAACAGCAGGATATCAGCACTTTCGTCGAGGGCTGGTATTTGGTCGGCTATGTCCTTCAAGTGAGAATGGTGAAAGGTAGCTTTAGGAGTAGGGTCTCCTCTCTGTTGGTTGGGATTTGGTTACACTCAGTGATAGTGGGCAAGAATATTTCCACATTGTCATTCAGGGGAACAACTACAAGATCGCTGGCTCTCCTAAGTAAGACTTCTGTAGTGCCGACACAAGTGCTCAGGGTATAAGGTAGAGCATCTCCTGTTATGTTCAACAGTTAACAAAACTGTGTTCTTGCAAGAGATCTGTTGCTCTGCTCACCCAGAATAGTATAGAGTCTTATGGCCTTTTCAGGTTGACCTTTGTGGTATACACGACCCAAGCAAATCTTTGCACAGGATTTGTCACAGAGTCCTTCTCCACAGACTTCTGTGCATGTAGAGAACACTGAGGTGGAAGGTGCTGTTTGATTTGTGCGCTCCCCGCCTTGCTTTGCCTCAGGAAGATTGTTTGTGAGTGTAATAGAGTTATGTGGATATTGATGAAGAGCTTGCACATGGTCATCACTGTCAAACTCTATACATTTAATGATAGCTTTACAGTCCTTTGAAAAGTGTTCTGTGAAGGCACAGCATTTGTAGCAAACTCCAAGTTTCTTTAAAAGTTCCTTACGTTCTTGTAGGGTTTTCTTTCTGAAGCTGATACATTTCTTAAGTGGATGTGGTTTGTCATGTATCGGACATTGGTGATTTAGGTTCTCAGTTTTCTTGTTTTGATCAGTCTTTTCGAGAACTGTAGCAGGTGCAGGTAGAACATTAGTCCTTTTCATTAACACTGAACCTCTATGGTCTCTGTGTGTCATACATGTGTTCATAGGTCTTGGAGAGGGTGAACTGTCAGCATATGAGAAACTTGGGTCATTCTTAGTGTCTGCAATTCTTTTGATGAACTCGCAGAAGTAGGAAAAAGAAGGAAAGTCAACTTCATGATTTTCCTTATACTTTGATCCAAGCGATGCCCGTTTTTCTTGAATGCCATATGGTAGCTGGAGAACAATAGGGTTGATGCCACGAGCGGTGTCACGGTAACTATGACCAGGTAAGTTGAAGCTCTAATAGAACATTGTTGATTTCTTGAAACTTTAGATTGTCTCTAGAAGAAATATTTGCAACAGTTTGAGTAAGGCATCCTCAATGGTCTCTAGGCTGCCAAAGGTACTGTAATTTTCAGGCTTGTCATCAAACTTGGTGAGGGCTGCCATAGTGAGCTCTCTGTGGAGCACGTATTTAGTAAACTGTGACATGTCCGTGTTCTCAGACTTTAGATGCATGACTGCAGGTGGAACAGAGCTAGTTGTGATGGCTGGTGCCAAGGCCTTGGGAACATATGTTGGTGCAAAGGCATTCAATGCTGGAACTGGCTTAAAGTTCATTGACATGTTGGTTTGTAGCTGTAGATTAGTGTGCTTGCCAGGAGGTACTTGGTTAGTGCCAAAGTAAGGTGGACAGTCTGTTATATGCGTAGCAGTCTCTGCTGCTTGCTGAGATGCTGCAGTCTGGTGTACTGGAAGATATACCTCAAGGCAAATTGTCTTGAGGTACAGTAGGTGCAGATAAGAGACTTTGAGTGTTTTGGTTGCTGTGACAGGGAGTTGATGTTCTGGAGAGGTATGTGAAGAATCTGAGGCATAAGATACAACTGAGTGTCTGCAACTGATGTCTCTTTCGCTTTAACTAGCACCTTGTTCTAAGACCCTTAACCTTGCCATGGCTGTGGCATGCTCACATTGTTTTTCCGAAACATCCATTTCTGCTTTCTCGTGTGCGGCCACTGCTTTCTGGTTTGCAGCTTCGGTTTCCATTTCTGCTTTCTTTTGGGAAAAAGCTGCCTGAATTTTAGAAGCTTCAGCATCTGCATGGGCCTTTATACGTTGTTGACTGGGTGCAGAAGATCTTGATTGTATGGATTTCGAAAGATCTAGTAGATGCAGAGCGATAAGATCTGATTCATGAAGCCGTGTTATTCTCACTTCTGCCTTTGTCTTTGTTTGCACCACTAAATTGTCTCTTTCAAGATTGAGCTCCTCAAATCCCTTTAATTCTTCCAATGATCCTTGAGTGTTGTACCGCTTTAAGAGATCAGTATATTTAACACAGTCTTTGATAACGCTCATGATAGCGCCCTCTAGTTGTAATGGCTCATGAGATTGTTTGGAGAGAGCAGACATGCATTTAACAGTATTAGACTATAAGCCATTTATATTAAACAGCAATTCTTTGTCAGCTTTAAGATTCTCTTGCACTTTCCAGGTTGGTTTTGTTAAGTGTTTTTCCCTTTGGTTTGATTCAGGGCTTAATTCTTCATCTGGAAGGAGTACTAAACCTGGCTGTGCATCCCCAGATTTCATATTGTCTTGCTGAAACATCTTGTTAAAGCGGAGCTCCACCCTAAAGTGGAGCTTCCGCTCATTGGAACCCTTCCCCCCTCCGGCGCCACAATTGGCACCTTTCAGGGGGGTGCAGGTACCTGTACAGTACAGGTATCTGCACCCACTTCCGGCATAGATATCTGCAGAAGCTACGCCCCTTTCCGCAGAATCTACGCCCCTTTCCGAAGGTCCCCCGCTGTCTGCTGGGAAACACACGGATCCCAGAGACAGCGGGGACCATCCTAATTGCGCTGCGCGACTCGCGCATGCACAGTAGGGAACCGGGAAATGAAGCCGCAAGGCTCCACTTCCTGATTCCCATACCCAAGATGACGGCAGCAGCACCCGAGAGACGATCGAGAGATCGGCTTCGGGTGCCGACATCACGGGCGCACTGGGCGGGTAAGTGTCATTATTTTAAAAGTCAGTAGCTGCAGTATTTGTAGCTGCTGGCTTTTAAAAAAAAAAAACGGCGGACTCCCCCTTTAACAAGGAGGGGGTTTATCGTACAGTTTTCAGCAGCGGAGAAATGTACCAATTAGCTGTGTCTGAGATCAGGTTTCATAGGCTGCAGTGACTTTCTTATAAGATTACACAGACAAAAAGCCCTTAGCTGATGCATACAGAGGCAGTGTATAACCTGTTTGTATGAACAGTCACAGTAGTAATATTGTCCTGTGGCTGATGATTGCTATGCTGAGACTTGCTTGCAGACACACATACAGGCTTGTGGATTAATGGCTGTACTGTCTGGTAGCTGCTATTTCCATTGTCCATGTAATCTCTCACAGTGGTTCCACAGCTAGCAAGGATCAGAACTTTTGATTGATCTTTCTAAGCCCCTGTACACACGGTCGGAGAATCTGTCGGAATGCGTCTTATCGGACCGTGTCGTCAGATAATCCGACTGTGTGTGGTATGCATCGGACTGATTCCGTCCGAATCTCCGGCCGACCCAATTTTCCAACATGTTGGAAATATTTCCCGACCAACTGGGCCGGTCGGACCTAATTCGATCATGTGTATAGCATTTTGATCGGACCAAGTGCCACGCATGCTCAGATCAAATTCCTACATCAAAGCTATTGGCTACTAGCCTGAATGTAGTCCCATCGTAACTAAATTACGTCATCACGTTCTGAAAGATCAGATTTTTCGCCAACTTGGCCATACCGTGTGTATGCAACAGTTTCGGACACAATCCGTCGGACTAAATCCGACGGGCAAAATCCGATGGATTTGGTTGGCAAAATCTCCGACCGTGTGTATAGGGGCTAAGGATGTATTGACTGATCTTTCTAAGGATCTTTTGACTGTTCTGTCTCTCAATTCCAAGCATCGAAAGTGTGATCTCCATAACTTAGTTAGTTGTGTTGATATGTCGATAACACCAGTCTTATTTGAATAAACAGACAGTGACTCGGCCCAGACGACACCTTGTTGATCTTGTGAAGTTTAATCCATAAATTGTGAGGATCTTACAACAATAAACATCAGATAGGTCAAAAGATCATAATGTGATCCAGTCCACATGTGTGCAGAAATGCATTACTGGGAGAAGGGTGGGGCTAACTATACAGAATAAACTGAGATACAGGAAGGGGGGAACCTGGACAGAATAATACATATAACATTTAAAGGCATATCACAAGGCATGTAAAACATGACACTCCCCGTCAAAATCTATGATTTCTATTATTAACAAACTTTAGTCTAAGTCCAAATATAAGTACTGAAGTTCTTTCCAAGAACACCTGCAAAACAAGAGGGAAGGGAAGAACAAGGGAAACAATGCAAACATTAACATATACTTGCAGATGTTGGTCTCGAAGGTCCAGGCCGTGACAAGAAAATATTCATCTTCAGAGGGGAAGGCAGCAACATGCGCCAATCCTTCGTACCTCCCTTTGAATCAAGATGATGACTTGTATTCTTCTTTGGGCAAAAGAAGTACTAGTTCCTCTATAGGCCTGAAGTAAAAGTGTGCAGAACCTTCTTTCATTACTTAACTTCTACTTTCCGTACTTTTCCGTCAATACTTGGCATAGTCTTTGTAATAAGACCCATAGACCAACAGTTGCGATGAGAATCTGTATGTAATGAGATGAGTTTATCATTAACCACTTGCCGCCCGCCCTATAGGCAATTGACGGTGGCATCGCGGCGATCGTTGTTGCGGGGTGTCAGTCTGACACCCGGTAACTACGATCTCGGTAAAGAGTCTCCGACTGAGACTTTTTACCACGTGATCAGCCGTGTCCAATCACGGCTGATCACAGTGTAAATAGGAAGAGCCGGTGATCGGCTTTTCCTCACTCGCGTCTGTCAGACGCGAGTAGAGGAGAGCCGATCGGCTGCTCCTCTGACAGGGGGGGTCTGTGCTGATTGATTATCAGCACAGCCCCCGAGGATGCCCACACTGGACCACCAGGGACACCACCAGACCACCAGGGATGCCCAGCAAAAGGTAATCCTCCCTAGACCACCAGGGATGCCAGCCAGTGCCACAATGGATGCCAATCAGTGCCCATAATGGATGCCAATCAGTGCCCACAATGGGCATCACTGATTGGCATGCATTATTGTTTGGCACTGATTGGCATCCATTAGTACAGTATAACAATACAATGCCGCCTATAAGTGCCCACCTGTGCCGCCTATCAGTGCCCACCTGTGCCACCTATCAGTGCCCATCCGTGCAACCTATCAGTGCCCATCCATGCCCATCTGTGCCGCCTATCCATGCCCATCTGTGCCACCTATCCATGTCCATCTGTGCCGCCCATCCATGCCCAACTGTGCCGCCCATCCATGCCAATCCGTACCAGCTATCAGTGCTAATTTGTGCCACCTATCAGTGCCCATCCGTGGCCCATCCGTGTCGCCCATCAGTGGCGCCTATCAGTGCCCATCAGTGCCACCTATCAGTGCCACATATCTGTGTCCATTAATGCCACCTCATCAGTGCCACTTCATTGGTGCCACATCGTTGGTGCCCATCAGTGCCGCCTTATCAGTGCCCATCAGTGTAGCTCCATCAGTGCCCATCAGTGAAGGAGCGAACGTACTTATTTACAAAGTTTTAAACTGAAACAAAAAAAAACTTTTTTTTTTTTCAAAATTTTCGGTATTTTTTTATTGTAGCGCAAAAAATAAAAACCGTAGAAAAAGAAAGCTCTATTTGTGGGGAAAAAATGATAAAAATGTCATTTGGGTACAGTGTAGCATGACCGCGCAATTGTCATTCAAAGTGCGACAGCGCTGAAAGCTCAAAATTGGTCTGGACAGGAAGGTGTTTAAGTGCCCAGTATTGAAGTGGTTAAAGAGTGATGGTGGAGATAGCCATGATGTGTCCATAAATGCAGTAGTAGGTGCAGAATAATACATATAGCATTTAAAGGCATATCACAAGGTATCACAAGGTATGTGAAACATGACAGGGCCACGTTTGGAGGTAAGTATGACATGTTTGTTATTTAAAAATAAAAAAAAAGAGGGTTTACAACCCCTTTAAGTTAGAAGCTGACTGGCTACTATGCAAAGCTACATTCCCCAGCCAAGTAGGATTACAAATCTTTTGCCCAGGTTAACATCTCTTCTAATGTTCTCTGCTGTTTAGGGCTGGTTGGTCACTGACTAATACTGTGAACATTAGGATAGCTTGATGTGTAAATGGAAAAAAATTTGGTTTATTTTTTTAAATCGTGATCTGTCATATTCTGCAATAATATCTTTCAGCATGGTAACCAGTATTATAAACAGTATGCCCTCTTTCAGCATCGCTATATGAAAGACAGAATTAGAGGAAGTGTGACTCAACAAACGGTGGACATGTGCACAGATGATGTGATCTTGCCTTGGGGAAATCCATTTCTTGCAATAAGTTGTGTGTTAAATGCTTCTCTTCTCCATGGATTGTTTTTGTAAATAAGAATAAACCGATTAGATGTAGAAAACTTCTCCTTTCACACAACAACTCTTTGACATCTGCTTAGAAAGAATTCCTGGTAAAATACAAAATTCAGAAATATACATATAAAGTTAAAAGCAATTTGTCAATATTTCCTTTTTGCTATTGGGTGCAGAATAATATAATTGTATGTACATTTTAAGTGAAGTGCCTGTATCTGTGGAAATAAATCCTGCTCTTGTGGGTTCCCCACACCTTGTAGCCATTAGATGTTTATTAAAAACAATTTAATGTTTCGGCTTCCTTGTCTTTATAAATCCATCAGGATATGTAATTGCCAGGGGCCGCAGCACTAGGATTACTCTGCCGGGACTATTTGATGATTACATTAAAAAAAAGCATTATGTTGCCTCCTCACTACCTGTTTTTAACCCCTAAAAGCCCACGCCACTGTGCTGCAGCCATGTGCATTGCACAAGGTTGCAGTTCAGCCCCATTCAGTTGAATTAAGCAAGCTGTACATAGGGTTGCCACCTGTCTGGGACTCCCCTGTCCACTCCCCTATTGACACCATCTACTGCCCTACTGACACCATCCACTTCCCTACTGACACCATCCAGTGCCCTACTGATACTATCTACTGCTCTACTGACACCATCCACTGCTCTACCGATGCCAACCTCTGCCCTACTGACAACATCCACTGCCCTTCTGACACCTACTGACACCAACCGCTACCCTATTGACACCATCCACTGCTCTACTGATACCATCCTCTGCCCTACTGACAACATCCACTGATCCATTGATATCAACTTCTGCCCTACTGGCACTGTCCTTTGCTCTACTGATATAAACCTCTGCCCTACTGACACCATCCACTGCTCAACTGAAACCATCCACTACCCTACTGACACCCTTGACTGCTCTACTGACACCAACTTCTGCTTCACTGACACCATCCACTGCTCTACTGACACCAATTTCTGCCTTACTGACACCAATGTCTGCCCTACTGACACCACCCACTGCCCTACTGACACCTAATGACACCAACCTCTGCCCTACTGACACCATCTACTGCCCTACTGACACCAATTTCTGCCCTACTGACACCCTCCACTGCCCTACTAACACCAACCTCTGCCCTACTGACACCATCCACTGCTCCACTGATACCATCCAGTACCCTTCTGACACCGTCCACTGCTCTACTGACACCAACTTCTACCCTACTGGCACCTTCCACTGCTCTACTGTCACCTGACACCAACCTCTGCCCTACTGTCACCATCCACTGCCCTAGTGACACTGACAACAATGTCTGCCCTACTGACACCAATTTCTGCCCTCCTGACACCATCCACTGCTCTACTGATACCATCCACTGCCCTACTGACACTGTCTACTGCTCTACTGAATGACACTGTCCACTCTAAAGGTAGGCTAAGTGCCCTTTTTTACAGTGACAATTGTGTTTTTAATCTAAGTATATTTTATGGGTACAATAATGTTTTTGTTTTATTTAACTGTGCCGCTTTAAGCCCCTCCCACTATTAATGCAATTTGGCCACACCCACTGTTCATGCATCACATTACTACTCTCCTTGAGGCACTCAAAGGTGCCCCACATCTTTTACAATCCTATAGTATATACCAGAGGTATGGAATTAAAATTCACAGAGGTTCGGTCAGTAAAAGTTTTGTTCCAGCAGGGGTCTGAGTCTCATATTTGTGGTAAGACCCAGATCTTTTATATCACAGCCCCTCCACACCCATACATTGCAGTGTCCCCTTTAAATCACAGCCGCCCCTTCATATCACAGCCCTTTTCTCATCACAGTCTCCCGTTTACACCACAGTGCCAGGGCTGGACTGGGACAGAAATTTGGCCCTGGACTTCATCTAGACCAGCCCACATACATTTTGAGTGTCCCATCAGCACTCCCTTACATCAGAGTGTCCCATCACCAGCCCCCTTACATCAGAGTGTCGTATCAGCACCCCTTACATCAGAGTGTCCCATCACCAGCCCCCTTACATCAGAGTGTCGCATCAGCACCCCTTACATCAGAGTGTCCCATCAGCACCCCTTACATCAGAGTGTCCCATCAGCACTCCCTTACATCAGAGTGTCCCATCAGCACTCCCTTACATCAGAGTGTCCCATCAGCACTCCCTTACATCAGAGTGTAGCATCACCAGCCTCCTTACATCTGAGTGTCCCATCACCAGCCCCCGTACATCAGAGTGTCCCATCACCAGCCCCCGTACATCAGAGTGTCCCATCACCAGCCCCCTTACATCAGAGTGTCCCATCAGCACCCCTTACATCAGAGTGTCCCATCAGCACCCCCTTACGTCAGAGTGTCCCATGAGCAGCCCCCTTACATCAGAGTGTCCCATGAGCAGCCCCCTTACAACAGAGTGTCCCATCAGCACCCCCTTACATCAGAGTGTCCCATCACCAGCCCCCTTACATCAGAGAGGCCCACTGAACCATCGGCCCACCGGGAAACTCCCGGTAGTCCCAATGGCCAGTACATGCCTGCACAGTGCCCCCCTTTTTACATTGCAGAAACTCCCTCTTTACATCATGGTGCCCTTCTTTATATCAAAGTATCCCCCCTAACAATACAGCACCCTTCACATCACAGTCCCACTTTGCTTTACAATGCCCCCCATTAAACACGGTGCCCCTTTACATCACAGCACTCCCCTTTAAAATACAGACCCCCTTTACATTACAGCACCCCCTTTACAATACTGCCCCTTCTTAACTATACAGCTTCCACTTACATTACAGTGTCCTCTTTATATCACAGCCCCCTTTACATTACAGCATCCCCTTTACAATACAGCCCCCTTTACATCACAGCCCCCCCTTTACATTACAGTGCCCCCTTTGCAACACAGCACCCTCTTTACATCACAGCAATCCCTTTTACACTACAGCCCCCCTTTATATCACAGCACCCCCTTTACAATACAGATCCCCTTTACATCACATCACCCCCTTCACAGCCACCCTTTCTTGCATACCAGTCCTTTCACAGCCCCCTCTTTCTTGTATAGCAGTGACTTTCATAGCTACCCCCTTTCTTGTATACCAGTCCCTTCACAGTCACCCCTTCTTGTTTATCAATACCCTTCACAGCCCCCCTTTCCATGGCCGTCTTTAGCGCAGGGCAAACGGGGCACCTGCCCCCGGCCCAATCTTTGTAGGGGGGGCCCACATTATTCGTGAATTGGAGCCGGAATATCCACTGATGCACCCACTCTGATCACTGCTCTAAGTCCAGAAGCTCTGTCCCGAGTGGAGCTCCCGGCCCCGCCCCCTCTCTGCTCACTAGCGTGTGAATACAGCCTCCTGTGTCCTCTGTGAACTTTCCAAAGCTGTCATAGGGCCCCAATTCACAGGTAATCTCATGCAGTATATCCGCAGTCTCTGATAATCTCATGCAGTATATCCGCAGTCTCTGATAATCTCATGCAGTATATCCGCAGTCTCTGATAATCTCATGCAGTATATCCACAGTCTCTGATAATCTCGTGCAATATATCCAGTCTCTGGTAATCTCGTGCAGTATGTCCGCAGTCTCTGGTAATCTCGAACAGTATGTCCGCAGTCTCTGGTAATCTCGTGCAGTATGGCCGCAGTCTCTGGTAATCTAGTGCAGTATGTCCGCAGTCTCTGGTAATCTCGTACAGTATGTCCGCAGTCTCTGGTAATCTCATGCAGTATATCTGCAGTCTCTGGTAATCTCGTGCAGTATGTCCGCAGTCTGTGGTAATCTCGTGCAGTATGTCCGCAGTCTTTGGTAATATCGTGCAGTATGTCCTTGATCTTTGGTAATTTCGTGCAGTATGTCCGCAGTCTTTGGTAATCTCATGCAGTATGTCCTCGGTCTCTAGTAATCTCGTGAGGTATGTCCGCAGTCTCTGGTAATCTCGTGCAGTATGTCCGCAGTCTTTGGTAATCTCATGCAGTATGTCTGCAGTCTCTGGTAATCTTGTGCAGTATGTCCATAGTCTGGTAATCTCGTGCAGTATGTCCGCAGTCTGGTAATCTCGTGCAGTATGTCTGCACTCTCTGACCCCTTCACAGCCCCCCTTTCTTGTATATCAGTCCCTTCACAGCCCCCCCTTCTTGTATACCAGTCCCTTTTACAGCCCCCCTTTCCTTGCACCCCAGTCCCTTTCACAGATCCCCTTTTTTGCATCCCAGTCTCCTTCACAGCCCCCCTTTCTTGTATACCAGTGCCCTTTACCCCCCCTTTTCTTGTATACCATTCCTCTTCACAGCTCTCCCTTTCTTTTATACCAGCGCCCCTCTCAGCTCCCTTGCCTGTATTCCAGTTACTTTCACATCCTACCTTGCACCGCAGTTGGTGGGCAGGGAGTGTGGCATGCCTGGACAGGAGCAGGACTGCCCAGATTCCCCTGTTGGCGGGCGGGTAGTTGGTTGCTGGGTTTGCACTGTGTCTTGGTGGCAAGTAACCAGCTTGGGGGTTGGTCGGTCCTACCCTCAGTCCTGCCCTCGGTCCTGCCCTCGGTCTCGCCCTCGGTCTTAGCATGCCTTCTGCCTGCCGGCAGTGGGGGAAGGAGGTTATCGCTGGGAGAGGACACCCAGGCTGCTGGGTAGCGGAGCGGCGGTCAGAACAGGACTGTCATTTGGTCCACGTCCGGACCACGGTCCGACATTTAGTGATGCCTGGTGTATACTACAAAAAAAAATTGCCCATGCACCACAAATGTGTTTGGGTTTGGTTTAATGAAAAGGTGGCAACCCTATCCCTAACTCACATTCATAGGGACCAGCGGAGCCGATCGCCGCTGGTGTTCCACGGTCGGGTCACAGAGCTGAAGAACGAGGAGAGGTCTGAGTAAACAAACCTCTCCACGTGCTTCCTAGTGTGGCTGTCACCGATCATCTGTTCCCTTTTATAGGGAAGGACGATCAGTGACGTCACATGCCAGACCACGCCCCTACAATAAAAAAACACATAACGTCATACATAACACCTACACTGCTCCCTAGTGGTTAACGCCTTTACTATCAGTGTCATATACACAGGAATCAGTGCATTTAAATAGCACTGATTGCTGTACAAATGACAATGGTCCCAAAAATGTGTCAAAAATGTCCGATGTGTCCGCCATAATGTCGCAGTCACAATAAAAATCGCTGATCGCCGCCATTACTAGTAAAAAAAATGTTGTAAAACTATCCCCTATATTGTAATCGCTATAACTTTTGTGTAAACCAATCAATAATCGCTAATTGCATTTTTGTTTACCAAAAATATGTAGAAGAATACGCATTGGCCTAACCTGAGGAAAAAAATGTTTTTTTATATGTTTTTTGGGGATATTTATTATAGCAAAAAGTAAAAAATATTGAATTTTTTTCAAAATTGTCGCTTTATTTTTGTTTATAGCGCAAAAAATAAAAACCGCAAAGGTGGCCTGGTCCTTTGGCTGCAAAGTGGTCCGGGGCTTAAGTGCTTAAGCTCCCGGGCAGGAATAAGTGGTTCACACTCTGGGAGGACAGCCACACATTGACAAGCAGCTCTTAGGGGTAAGTTGAAGCCTTGGGACCTTATTTATCTGAAATTACTTAGTGAACTAAACAATTTGATTCACTCTGATTTCTCCATCCATTTATATATTGTTGCAGACTTATCATTGGTTACTCTGCCCCCCCCCCCCGAAGACATTATTCTAACGAAATGTACGTCGGAGGTAGTGCAAGGTCATGCAGGACATCCGGTTGTTCTGGCTAACAGCACTTGTGTGTGGAACGCACGCCATCTGTAGTAGATAGCGTGGATACCTTCGGTATTGCAGCTCGCTTCAGATTAACGCCAGCAGCCCCAGTGCCCCGTGTGTACAGGGCATTAGACTTTATGTGCTCTTTATGGCTTACACCTGTGTGGAGTAGTTCTCTATATTATTTCCCCCCAGATGCTGATCTGTCCTTTTGAGTTTGGAGATCTCTTTCTATGTATCTGACACTTAAGTTAAAGTATCTCAGGTTCAATAAACTTACGCTTTCGGTAAGTGCTTCTTACCAATAGTGTTTCATCCTTTATCTAACTATGTGCCTGACTGGTTTGGACTCTGATTCTGCCCCCCCCCCCCCCCCCGAAGACGTTATTCGAAGCGTATGTCGGAGGTGCAAGGTCACGCAGGACATCCGGTCATTCTGGCTAACAGCGCGTGTGTGTGGAACGCACGCCATCTGTAGTGGATAGCGTGGATACCTTCGGTACTGCAGCTCGCTCGAGATTAACGCCAGCAGCCCCAGTGCCGGGAGAAAGGCACTTTTTCAAGTAAGGAGCCATTTGGCTGTATATTATTTTTCATTTTTTAATAAAATAGAATTATGCTATGGAGTCTCTCCATCTGTTTTCTATATACCGCACCTACCTTACTTGTCTGTGAGGAGGAAGGCGGAATTTGTCTACAGGTTAAAAGCATGTGAGCAGGCACAATCCTGCAGAAGAGATCATTGATAATTAAGTGGCAAATTATTGATTGTTAATGAGAAGGTTACTATTCACGTTGATAAAAAAAAAAAATTGTTAACTAGCGCCCCCCTACATGTTATCTATACTCTGTGCTAACTGCCAGGGCCTTAATGACAGGCCCCCCAAATGGGGATATCTACCATACTTATATGCTATAGGTGGGTCCTCTTCGTTTAATCTACTCATTAATTATGCCCTGTAAACATGGTCAGACATTCCGACGACAAAATCCGACGGATTTTGGCCCAAACTTGTCTTGCATACACATGGTCGCACAAAGTTGTTGGAAAATCCGATTGTTCAGAACAAGGTGATGTAAACCACGTACGACGGGACTATAAAGAGGCCAGTAGCCAATAGCTTTCATCTCGTAATTTATTCTGAGCATGCGTGGCACTTTGTGTGTCAGATTTGTATACACACGATCGGAATTTAAAGGATTGGATTTTGTTGTCAGAAAATTTTAGATCCAGATCTCCAACTTTGTGTGTCGGAAATTCAGACGAAAAAAGTCAGATGGAGCCCACACACGATCGGAAAGTCTGACCGTGTGTACAGGGCATTAGACGATATGTGCTCTTTATGGCTTACACCTGTGTTGAGTAGTTCTCTATATTATTTCCCCCCAGATGCTGATCTGTCCTTTTGAGTTTGGAGATCTCTTTCTATGCATCTGAGACTTAAGTTAAAGTATCTCAGGTTCAATAAACTTATGGTTTCGGTAAGTGCTTCTTACCAATAGTGTTTCATCCTTTATCTAACTATGTGCCTTACTAATTGTTGACACCGTCTGTATTTTTAGATACATTGATCTTTGATGACCTATATCGCAATTTATGAGAATTTATCTTTATTGTTGGTTTGGACTCTGCCGCATAGCAGTTGATGCTTTTACTATATATCAGGTGAGAATCATCTTAGTATCATCTTGATTTGGTAGGGATCCTATATTTTTATATGGCCCCCCTGAATGTTTTGAAGATCAGGTTTATACAAACTTCTTGTTTATCGATATTTACTTTTAGGATTTTGTATGACTGAATCCAGCTTCACTAGTGCTTCATAGCTTTTCTTCTATACCCAGTGGATGTATTATAGCCAACGGGATACGTATTTGCATCGCTTTGACATATACTTATATTAGATTGGAGGCTCCGGCTCTGTCTACGTCTGTCTAGTCTTGTGGGTTGCCACTATCCCCCTGGATACAGGCTCACCAGGCAAGCATATATATGTTTTTTGTTTTGATTTGGTTTTACGTATCTGTTGTAATGTCTATATGTATTTCTCTTGGATATGTGTTGAAGTAATTACTGTTGTGCCTATACAGATGTATACAATATGTAATATTTTTATACACTTCTTTTTTGCTCTGTTTTTAAATATACCAGCACCTACCCAGTATTTGTCCTGAGGAAGCTAATGTCCAGCGAAACACATAGACGAGCAAGTTTTGGAGGCGATATTGGATCAAACCTTCTTTATTAGACATACTACTAAGTCAATTTGTTCTAATTTAGATCCAACCTTCATAACTGCATTTTTATTGAGTAACTGGTTATTGTGTCCATATAGGGTGTTGTTTGTATGTTTTCTATGTTTTTTAATCATGTTGTAATAAAATTTATATTTTTTTAACTAGTTCTCCTCTCGTTTTGTGCCCACAAAGTCCACCTATTTTTTGAGTTTCTCAATCATTTTATATATATATATCGGATGTTGGCATGGTGAGGGTCCTCCCTTCCTACTTAAAAAATGTACCTGTTCTGACTTACAAACAGATTCAGCTTAAAGGGGTTGTAAACCCTTGTGTTTTTTTCACCTTAATGCATCCTATGAAAAAACTTGTGACGCTGACCAGCTGTCAATCAAATCCAATGATGTAGGCGTTTCATTCTGTCTGAATGGACACAGAAGCAGGACTCGGGAGTGTGCGCCCACACAGGTGTCCACCTTAGGAGAGCCTTCTCCAATGTGGGCATTCGATGCAGGGAAGAGCTACCAGTGCTGCCGGGGGACCCCAGAAGAGGAGGACTGGGACGACTCAGTGCAAAACGAACTGCATAATGGAGGTAAGTATAACATGTTTGTTATTAAAAAAAAAACAAAAAAAACACCCCTTTAAGAACAAACCTACAGACCCTATCTTGTTTGTAAACCGGGGACCGCCTGTACTAGGGCCAATGTTAGACAGGCACCAATTAACCTACCAACATGTCTTTGGTGTGTGGAAGGAAACCGGAGTGCCCATAAGAAACCCACGCAGGCACAGGGAGAACATGCAAACTCCAGGCAGGTATATATGATGCACTTACTGTACCAGCTTATGACAACAAGAGTTTAGTGTGAAGGAAATCAAATGGCCTACACTTAGACCCCTTTCATACCACACCGCCCATAGCGTTTTGCTGCCGGATTTGTGGCGGATTTGCGTCGCATTTCGGCCGCTAGCGGGGCGCTTTTACCCCCTGCTAGCGCCCGAGAAAGGGTTAAAACCACCGGCAATACGCCACAATAGCGGCGTTTTGTCGGCGGTATTACAGCGCTGCCCCATTGATTTCAATGGGGAGCAGCGGTGGAGGAGCGGTAAACACACCGCTCCTTCACCGCTCCAAAGAAGCTGCTGGCAGAACTTTTCCCTGACGTCCTGCCAGCGCACCGCTGTAGTGTGAAAGCCCTCAGGGCTTTCACACTACATACAATGGTGCAGCTTCTTTACGGCGGATTGCAGGCGCTATTTCTAACGCTATAGCGCCTGCAAAACGCCCTGGTGTGAAAGGGGTCTTATAAAATTTCATCCCACATTAGTACTTGTCCTCAGAAATAACGGAATGAAAGCAGATTTCTACAGGCAAACTACAGAATCAGGAGAAACCTTCCCGGAAGAGTGGAGGCTGTCATAGCTGCAAAAGGATGGGGGACAACTCTTTATAAGTTCCCGTGGTTTCAAATCGGGTGTCAAACAAGCTCATATAGGAGTGACTGTACAAAGGTTTTTGGCCATATAGCGTAGGTCAAGGCAACTTGTTACTAATAAATTCAGTGGTTTCATGGTTTCGATAGAATCTGTTGGTGGTAGCTTTTCTTAAACTAAATATAACTGGAGAGTTTATTAAAACCTTACTGAAAATGTATAAGTAGAGAATTCATAAAAGAGCAGATACAGCACTTCTACCACTTAGAAAACAATCACTAAATCTAACTAAATTGTTAACACATCACAGGTAAATATGTAAGAACGTAAAAAAAAAGGCCCATATTGTGTGGTAGGCAATTAAAAATGTGCAATAAAAAAAAAACAATGGTAGTACTGAGGTGCTGGTGCATGTCACAAATCACATATCATCATCACATATGAATCTAACCACTTTACCTTTATATTGGCAAGCACGACTTAATGGCACTTTCTCTCTGGCCGATGCGTTTCATCCTTTAGACTTTGTCAGGGTCAGTGTGCTGCTTTTTTTGAACATTTCCAATAAATTACCTACTACACTATATGGGCTTCTTTTACAATTTTTTTTCCCCATAAAGTTTTATTGAATTTCCAACATCACAAAAAATAAAAGGACACTGAACATAGGTTATAATACAGCTTAGGTAGCTGACAGCTCAAAAGATGAAATATATACAATACACTTTAGGTAAAAAGGCATGCATGTCATGTGAAAACAGACTGTACCCACCCATTGGTAAATGTCAACAGATAATCATTACAGTAATTAAAATAGAAACCTTTTACATGAAAATGAAGTTTAACTTACTCTTTTACAATATTTTTTTATTGAAATATAGTCGAATACTGTTTGGTTGGATAGCTATATGACATATTTAAATGTGCATTTTCTAAATTGGCCCTAAAATGTGTATATATTCATGTGAGATAGGGACCTTAGATTGTTGGGCAGAGACTGATGTGAATGTACAAAATGTAAAGCTCTGCATGAATTGTCGGCACTATTTAAATACTTAGATAATACTTAATACATAAATAATTTGTTAGGTGTATTTATTCGTGGTAGAAGCACTGTTTGCACACTTTTACCAATTCTTTACTGATTAATCTATTTATTACAGCTTTATTGTACTTAGGATTGTACAATCGTGTTTTTTAAAATTTAGATATTATCGATTGTCACATTTGTGCAGTTGGTGCAAGTAGCCTCATATTTGACAACCTCCTGCACCATTCCCCTATAATCTAAATGTGGCCACATGAGTTACAATCTGGTTGTGCAATTCCTGTAAAATCTCCATAACATATATCTGGTGTCCCACAGTAGACAGAACATGGAAATGCAAATATTTTAGTATATAAAAAGTGCTAAATACATTTCTCATCAGCAGTATATAGCAGTCTTGTGACTTCTATCAGTGTCTGGTTAAAGCTTTTAGGACGAGTTTTCATTCTCCTCTGACTGTCCTATGGGGTTGCAGGACCCCTGACTCTCTGTCTGAACAGTGCTGATTGACCCTATGCTGATCGCATGCATCCCAAGAAAAAAAAACCTCTCTAGCAATAAATTTGAGCATGTGCAGATAGAGCCTATGGAGTCAATCTTATTGAGAGATGGATTGGGGACAGTGGAAAGAAAGAAGGGGAGGATCAGTAAGGATAGGATCAAACAGCCTTTTTAGGGTGGGTTCGCACTGCATGCCGGAGCTGCTCACAGCAGGGGTCCGGTGCATCTCTGTTTACTGTTTCAGATCCGATTTTAGCCTGATTTTTTTTAATTCAGACCTGAAACAGACCAAAAGATGCACAGGACCCCTGTGCAAATTCGCACTGGAGCCACTCTGGAGATGTGTGAACCGGCTCCATAGAGAGCTGGTCACAATCTCTGACATGCAAATTGGATGCAGACAAACCGCATCCAATTTGCACTAGTTTGAACCCAGCCTTACACAATGTGCAGGATTAACCCCTTAGGTTCAACAGTATAACCAGCATGCTTTACTGCATATACAGACTGATTTTACTGTTGTGGGTTTAGTAACACTTTAACCCCTTTCCGACCAACCTCTGCAGTTATACTGTGGCAGGTTGCCTCTCCTGCGTGAGCCGTCGTAGCTATATGTCGGCTCACGGGTCGGAGTGGGCGTGCCGATGCTCGTGGCCGGCGGTCGCAATTACTGACGGCCACGAGCGATCGCCAGAAGGAGAGGCAGAACAGGGATGTGTGTGTGTGTAAACACACACATCCCTGTTCTGTTCTGACAGGAGTGATAGATCGTGTGTTCCTATTAGATAGGAACCACGATCCGTCACTTCCTATAGTCAGTCCCCTCCCCCTACAGCTAAAATCACCTCCCAGGGAACACAGTAAACCCCTTGATCGCCCCCTAGTGTTAACCCCTTCCCTGACAGTGACATTTTTACAGTAATCAATGCAATTTCATAGCATTGATCGCTGTATTAATACCAATGGTCCCAAAAATGTGTCCGCCATAATATCGCAGTCACAATAAAAATCGCAGATTGCCGCCATTACTGCTATTACATTAGACCATTAATGAGGGCCATTACATTTTGGGACCCTCATCCCGATCAGAGGCTGTCACAATTAAAATCCCGGGATTTTGCTTTTGTCCCGGGAAATCGAGAATGTTTTTGGCACAACAGTTGCTTCTGGCTCAAAAAAAAAAAAGGCAGCCGGTGCTGTTGCAAGATCTCTTTCCGGGTTAGCAGGTTCTTTCCCTTTGTGTTCACTGGGGAGGGGAGGGGCCTCCAATCCTTGCAGCCAATGGTTCGGCTTCTCTCTTCACAATGTGAGAGACTGAATAATTGTATCTAATCACAGAGTGGTACTGTGGATTCTCTCTTGACAACTCTCTTGTACACTGAAGCTGGGGTTAGCTGCACGGATCAATCCCTCCCCTCTCCGCTGAACACATAGGAACAAAACAGACACATGGAGCTGCCGTCAACCCTCCATCCCATGGCCTGCTGCCACAGTTGGTGTCTGATCTGTGAGAGGCAGACTGCACTGGGGACACGTGATGTAAAGAGGCACTCCTCTGGGGACACATGATGAAAGAAGGCACTCCACTGGGGACATGTGATGTAAAGAAGCACTCCTCTTTGGATACATGATGTAAAGAGGCACTCCACTGGGGACACGTGATGTAAGAAGGCACTCCACTGGGGACACATGATTTAAGGAGGCACTCCACTAGGCACACATTATGTAAGGAGGCACTCCACTGGGGACATATGACAAAGGGGTACTCCACTGGGGACACATGTTGTAAGGAGGCACTCCCCTGGGGACACATGATATACGGATGCACTCCACTGGGGACACATGATGTAAAGAGGCACTCCACTGGGGACACACGATGTAAGGAGGCACTCCACTGAGGACATATGATGCAAGAAGGCACTCCACTGGGGACACATGATGTAAGAGGGACTCCTCTGGGGACGCCTGATGTAAGGAGGAACTCCGCTGGGGACACATGATGTAAGGAGGAACTCTGCTGGGGACACGAGATGTAAGGTGGAGCTCCGCTGGGGACACATGATGTAAGGAGGAACTCTGCTGGGGACACATGATGTAAGGTGGAGCTCCCCTGGGGACACATAATCTAAGAAGGAATCCACTGGGGACATATGATATAAGAGGGACTTCACTGGGGACATTGATGTAAGAGGGACTCTGCTGGGATGCCTGATGTAAGGAGGAACTCCGCTGGGGACACATGATGTAAGAAGGATCTCTGCTGGGGACACATGATGTAAGGAGGAACTCCGCTGGGGACACATGATGTAAAAGGGACTCCACTGGGGACGCCTGATGCAAGGAGGAACTCCGCTGGGGATGCCTGATGTAAGGAGGAACTCCGCTGTGGACACCTGATGTAGGGAGGGACTCCGCTGGGGACGGCTGATGTAAGGAGGGACTCTGCTTGGAATGCCTGATGGCATCTGGTGGCATGCAACGTGGTAAGTGACACACTCAGGGCTCCCACTGAATCTACATTATGGTGAGCGGAAATATTTCATTTTATGTACAATGTAATAATAGTTATAGTGTGCTTCAATCATCCTGACACCATAACAACCATGATGCCGGGATGATTGAAGAGCTAATACCAGGTGTTTGGAGTATCTTATCTGCTGATTGTTAAACTTTATGGAATACACACATTTGTTTTGTGGTGTAGGATCTGGGCCTGTTGTCCCTCCATCCAGGGGCGGACTGACAACTCATGGGGCCCCCAGGCAATAGAAGATCATGGGGTCCCCTTGGTCTCCACACTCAAGCCAAACCTGCACAGGGAGACACTGGAGAGAGAACATACACACAGGGGGACACTAGAGGGAGAACACACACACACACAGGGACACTGGAGGGAAAATGCACACACAGGAGGACACTGGAGGGAGAGCACACACACACAGGGGGACACTGGAGGGAGAGCACACACATACACAGGGGGACACTGGAGGGAGAACGCACACACGGGGGGGGGGCCCTGGAGGGAGAACGCGCACACACACACAGGGGGACACTGGAGGGAGAGCACACACACAGGGGGACACTGGAGGGAAAATGCACACACAGGGGGACACTGGATGGAAAATTCACACACAGGGGGACACTGGAGGGAGAGCACAAACACAGGGGGACACTGGAGGGAGAGCACACACAGGGAGAGCACACACAGGGGGACACTAGAGGGAGAGCACACACAGGGGGACACTGGAGGGAGAGCACACACACAGGGGGACACTGAAGGGAGAGCACACACACACGGGGACACTGAAGGGAGAGCACACACACACACACAGGGGGACACTGGAGGGAGAGCACACACACACAGGGGGACACTGGAGGCAGAACGCACACATGGGGGGACACTGGAGGGAGAATGCACACACACAGAGGGACACTGGAGGGAGAATGCACACACACAGTGGGATTCTGGAGGGAGAATGCGCACACAGGAGGACAAGCACACGGGAGGACACGCACACAGGGGGATACATGCACACACAGGAGGACATGCACACGGGGGACACACACAAAGGGGGACATGCACACAGGGGGACACGCACACACGGGGACACTGACGGGAGAGCACACACACACACACACACACAGGGGGACACTGGAGGGAGAACGCACACATGGGGGGACACTGGAGGGAGAATGCACACAGACACACACACACACACAGTTGGACATTGGAGGGAGAATGCACACACACAGTGGGACACTGGAGGGAGAATGCGCACACAGGAGGACATGCACACAGGGGGACACATGCACACAGCACAGGAGGACATGCACACGGGGGACACGCGCACACAGCACAGGGGGACATGCACGCGGGGGACACGCACACAGCACAGGGGGACATACACACAGGGGGACACTCACACAGCACAGGGGGACATGCACACAGGGGGACACGCACACAGGAGGACACGCACACAGCACAGGAGGACACGCACACAGGGGGACACGCACACAGCACAGGGGGACACGCACACGGCACAGGAGGACATGCACACAGGGGGACACATGCCAACAGCACAGGGGGACATGCACACGGGGGACACGCACACAGCACAGGGGGACATGCACACAGGGGGACACTCACACAGGGGGACACTCACACAGCACAGGGGGACACGCACACAGGGGGACAGTCACACAGCACAAGGGGACACGCACACAGGGGGACACTCACACAGGGGGGACACGCACACAGGAGGACACGCACACAGCACAGGAGGACATGCACACAGGGGGACGTGCACACAGGGGGACACGCACACAGCACAGGGGGACATGCACACAGGGGGACATGCACACAGGAGGACATGCACACAGGACACTTACACAGCACAGGGGGACATGCACACAGGGGGACACACACACAGGGGGACACGCACACAGCACAGGGGGACATGCACACAGGAGGGCATGCACACAGGACACTTACACAGCACAGGGGGACATGCACACAGGGGGACATGCACACAGCACAGGGGGACATGCACACAGCACAGGGGGACATGCACACGGGGGACAGGCACACAGCACAGGGGGACATGCACACGGGGGACACTCACAAAGCAGGGACACGCACACAGCACAGGAGGACGTGCACACGGGGGGACACGCACACAGCACAGGGGGACATGCACACAGCACAGGAGGACATGCACACAGGGGGACATGCACACAGGAGGACATGCACACAGGACACTTACACAGCACAGGGGGACATGCACACAGCACAGGAGGACATGCACACAGGGGGACATGCACACAGGACACTTACACAGCACAGGCGGACATGCACACAGGGGGACACATGCACACAGGGGGACACATGCACACAGGGGGACATGCACACGGGGGACACGCACACAGCACAGGGGAACATGCACACAGGGGGACACTCACACAGCACAGGGGGACATGCACACAGGGGGACACTCACACAGCACAGGGGGACACGCACACAGGAGGGACATGCACACAAGAGGACACGCACACAGGGGGACATGCACACAGCACAGGGGGACACGCACACAACACAGGGGGACACGCACACAGGGGGACACGCACACAGGGGGACATGCACACAGGGGGACATGCACACAGGACACTTACACAGCACAGGGGGACATGCACACAGGGGGACATGCACACATGACACTTACACAGCACAGGGGGACATGCACACAGCCAGGAGGACACTGTGGGATGGGGGGACCAGGGGCCCATGCATCTGTCTGTACCCCCCCACATCACGTGTGGTGGCCCTGGTGTCTCGGCTTCACTCACCGAGACGCTGAGCCTGAGACACTTCTAATAGCGCGCTGCTCCCCGCCGGCCCCTCCACTCTTCTCGTCAGTCCCAGGTGATGTCACGACACATACAGTACAAGCACCTGGGATGGACGGGGGGAAGGAGGGGCCGACGGGGAGCAGCGCACAGTCAGCAGTGTTATTATCAGCCGCTGCAAGAGGCCTCTCATATGGCCAAGTCTGGGCCCCTAATGTCCTCGGGCCCTCGGGCGGCGTCCGAGTGACCGACTGGTCAGTCTGCCCCTGCCTCCATCCCTCTTTCTTTCCTTTTTTCTCTCTCCTTCCCTCCCTAGTTCTTTCTTTCTCCCTCCATCCCTCATTCATCTCAGACTCACACCACACCCCATTTGAGCCACACCCCTTTAAGTCACACCCACTATTCAGTTGAAACCACACCCATTTTCTGCTACACCTTAAAATGAATGCCCCACACCCTAATTATAATAAGACTCCGCCTACAGACAAAAAAAAATTCCTATAAATGTTTTTACAATGTTGCCAACTATGGATTTAGGGACCAAGGCCATTAGGAAATGTTTGTACTTTATCTTGGACTGTTGATTGTCTATGTCAGGGGTCTCCAAACTCTCTAAACGAAGGGCCAGTTTACCATCCTTCAGACTTTAGGGGTGCCAGACTCTGGCCATTTGGAGTACAAAATATATCAGTATCAGTGGGAGTATACAATCCCCCATGATTGGTGTCATTGGGAGGAATTGTGCCCCATGATTGGTGTCATTGGGAGGAATAGTAAATAAAATAAAATAAAAAATCAGCGCACACCGCAATCTAATAAACACATATACAGATTGCAAGCTGAACACCACAAGGCAAATCACAAATCCTTAGAAATAAATACAAAACAAACAGAAAGGTGCAGCACAATAAATTCAATTCATAAAGTTCATAAACTGATAAGATGCTGGATAACACTGTGAATACACACCCGGTGCAAAACAAGCGAAAAAATTTCGCTCAATGAGTACAATTCATACAGTTTATAGGCTGGTATAAAGCTGAATATTACTGTAGGTAAACACCCGGTGCACACCACAATCTTGTATTATCTCATCTCAGTGATAGATCCTCCACCATACAGATAAGGTACTCTTACCAAATACGTTTTTCCACTGAATGAACAAATGGTCAGAAGGGTATGTTCCCACGTATGGGTGAAGATAACACTCCATTCCAGCTTAAATAGCATTCAGGAATCAGCCATACAAAAACAAGGGGGAAGCGATCCAGCGATCATCGGCAACTTTCATATATACCAAATAGTGATCTATAAACTATATTTTTCAGATTATTATGTCATAAGGAAAATTCCTATATGGCGGAATATCAGTTTGTTGTCTTCCTTTGAAATTCAATCGGCAATATTCTATATTTTCACATGCACTTTACTAGATTGGAGCAATGAAACGACCTTGCAATATAGACTAATTCATATGTTCTTTTTACCTTTATGAATTACTTCAATTGATTTTTTCTTAATTAATTTTTTGAACAGAATTATTCTAAGCGCTTAGATTGCTAGATTCGGTTTTTCGGGAGATCTCATCGTCTATGGTGTATGAGAGTGTTGTACGATTGGGTGTGGTGGCCACCGGTCTTCTATTAAGACTTACCTGTCTTAATTTTTATTTCATGTGCCAAGTTGGGTGTATATAATCAATTTCTTATATTTATATTTTTTATATTTGGTTAATCAATAAAGATATTTAGTTATAAACCGTTTTTTCCTTTTTGAAGAGTACCTTTGGGAATCTTCCTGTTTTTTTTGTAAATTACCCTAAATGCCCCCAAAATATAATACTCTTTAGCTCTGGTTCACATTGATGCGATTTGGCATGCAATTTGACATGTCAAATCGCATTCCAGGTCGGCGGCAATTGCCGGCAATGGCAGCGTCCAAATCTGTGTGGCGCCGCACTGATTCCCAAAAGCAATTTCATTCCCGCCGTCATTGTGAACCTAGGCTTAATTATATTTTTTTCTCAAGTAAGTTTTGCCTAAGTGGCTTAATGAGCAGGACTGGGAGTTTCCACTTCAGCAAAAATGTTGCAGTTTGAGAAATCAGTAATTTTGCAACAAAATAAGTTTTGATGAATCACTTTGCTTATTTCTAATTTGAAGACAGGACACAGGGGATATGCTTGGTTCATCCAAACTGTATTGGCAACAGGACAAAGATGACTCCAACTCTGCTGACTACAGACATCACACATGTTCATCTCAGTATGCTAACAATAGTTGACATTTATCCCTGTTACCAAGGGACAGTACCTGTTCTGAGGGGCCTGTTCCCAGCAAACAAACATCCCTGGTATGTCTCCAGCAGCAGTGGTGTACAGCAGAGCTGCACTGGTCTTGGAGTAATAGCAGTCACTCAGGGTACAGCACAGTGGTGTAGTGGTTAGCACTCTCACCTAGCAGTAAGAAGGGTCGCTGGTTCACAATCCCAACCACAACACTACCTGCCTGGAGTTTGCATGTTCTCACTGTGCCTGCATGGGTTTCCTCCCACAATCCAAAGACATGCAGGTAGGTTAATTGGCTTTTGTCCAAAATTGGCCCTAGTATATCAATGGGGACCTTGGATTGTGGGCTCCTTGAGGGTAGGGACCGATGTGAGTGTGCAATGCACAGGGATAGGGACAATTGTAGACTATGAAACTAGGGTGGCTTGGCTGAGACTATTAGTTCCACAGCAGATGAACTACATTGCTGTGGTACTTTTGTAATAGGTAGAGTTCACTATCATTGCCAGTTCATTAGCAGCTGAGCTGATGGGCCTGGTTCAATAATTTCAGGACCATGCTGCCCATGAGGCCAACTGAGACAGCATTCTCAGGCAGCACTCATGGAGTGTCCATACAGACACTCAGTCTTCAATGCAGTTCAGTAAAATGTACCCTTGAGAAAGCCATGGGCGGATGTCACGAAACGCGTCAGTGGGGAGCATTGTGGCATTGCCATGTCAACCCAGAAGTGACCCAGTAAGGTGATGCCGAATCCCTAAGCCTTAAGGGGGAAATCTGGTGACATTTAAAGTGAGATCATCACAATGCACTCAAGTATCTAGTGCACTTACTTTGTGAGTGGCTTTCTTATTGTGTTTTATTATAATAAAGGGTGAAGCGCTATGATGGTCTCCCTTTGTATTTTGAGCTGAAAAGCTGTTTTTAGATACTGACTCACACCACTGGGTGTTGTGATAAAAACCAACTGAAGAAAAGGTGGAGGTGGATGATACATTTGGCGATAACACCGAAATAGCCCCTTGAATAGGGACCAATGTATGGTGACCTACTAAACCTATAGGTCAGGGGTTCTAGGTGAATGTATTGAGTGAATGGTGATGGGACTCACTTGGATGACAAGATATAAGTGGAAGTAGCTAAATACACATTGATCACAAGGAGGTGTTTTGAACTTTATTTTATTTATTGATTACATAATTTATACAATTTTAAGACTTTTCAGAAAAAGGACATTTATGTGTGATTCACACAAACACTGCTCTGAGTTTGTATTGAATTTGCACAGTAATACAAATTGCGCTGCACTTCTTTGTATATTACCTTCTGGATGTCAGAATCACATATCAGTGATAGCAGCAATTATTTGTTCACTACCTGTGTATTGTTTTTTTTTTTTTGTTTTGTTTTTTATAGTTTATTATATACAATTCAAGAATGCAAGCGAGCAGGGCCCTCTGATTGCTCCTTTATTGAATTGTATTGTAAATGTACTGTCTGCCTTCATGTTGTAAAGTGCTGCGCAAACTGTTGGCGTTATGTAAATCCTGTATAATATTAATAATATTGAATATATTTGGTTTTGTCAGAGAAATTCGATTTAGTATAAACTGGACAACATTTTTATGGATATGTTAAAGTGGTGTTCCAGCCTTAAAAAAGAGAATTGGTTTTTTTTTTCAGTATGTTTTTTAAAAAGCAAACCTTTATAATCCTTTGGCTGCGTGCTCCCATCTTAATTGTGGGCATTTAAAGCCCACTAGTGTAGTCTTCCGGGATAAGGTGCTGCTGGTTACCCAGCACGCACCTCCTGATTTTGTGCGTGCGCATAAAACCCAAGTTGCAGCACACGATTATATTCCTGGTTACCATCACAATGGTAGCGTTGGAGGAAGGTTCCGCCCCATTGTTAACACCTGGGAATGATGACACACATCTCCCAGGAGCCAGGGCGCCACAGGATATGATGTACCTCACCGCGGCACCCTGTACAGCAAGAAAAAATAATACACCCTGAAACAAAGGTAAAGAAAGCTTGAGAAAAAAAATATGCCAATGTTGTTCTAACTTGCTGGATTGAAGAGGATAATGGAAAGTAGAAAATGTGGGTGGAACTCCCAACTTTAAATGAGATAATAACATAGGTCACTAATAATGTCTGTCTTTCATTACAGAGAGATTAACAACATTGTTTCCTGTTGAGAAGAGTAGTCATTTCCAGCTTTATATGCTTATGCCAGTGATATTTATCTTGTGGACCAAGCTGTCTGTCCACCACAGCATTATTCATATCTGCTGGAGCAGGAGATGGAGTTGAACCAGCACTGAAGGGATCCGCCTAGATACTCTTCACAGGGCAGAGATAAAAGAACCACAAGAGCTGACTTTTGGCTGTTCAGCAGAGTATGGCGTCCATGAATCCTAACAGTTTTCTATCAGATACCATCAAAACGAGCATGTATGAAATAACAAACATAGAGTACCCTGCGCTTAGGATAGTGGCTAGGTTGCTGCCTCCCTAAAAAAAGGGGAGTCCAGAATATAAAGTGAGTCAGTAAATGGGGTGGATGTAAAGGCATCTGCAGGATAACATAAAATTAAAAAGGTTTGTAGCGCTGGTATTTTCAATACAGACACTATTATTTCTGTAAATTTAAGTTTGTCTGAAGCTGCAGTTTGGCTCAGACTAATTATGTCAAAGTTCTGGTTTCTGTACCAGTTCAGCTAGGTTGTGCTAATTTGCACTTGGCCATGGGTGTCGCTGTCACCACCGGTAAGTTTTGGAAATGCAACAGGCTGAATGCATTGGGTACCCCTTTTACTCCACAGCCCGGTGGGAGTGGTTCACCAGCTGTGCATTCTGGGTAAGGGTACTTAAGGTACAGGTGCCATATTTTTGGGGTTCGTTATCCCGACCTCATGGCCCTCCTGGCCTGAGGTGTGTGCTGCCTTTTCTCTATGTCTCGGGGCCGGCTGTCCTGAGGCGTCGTTACTGAAGGTAGGTCCAAAAGTCTTGGGGCCTACAGATCCAGGGGTGTCCTGCGGGGAGAAGCCAAGCGACTGGAGGATCCAGGGGAGGACTTTTTCAGGAGACGACTTTTTCAGGAGCAACAAGGCTGATATCTCTGGAAGAGCCTGGAGACTCAGTTGGAGGAGGCATCCCTAGTCACCTACTACTAGTACCGCCGGATTGGCTGAAAGAAACTGGTACTGTGTGACAGCTCTTTAATTTTACAAGTTGCTGGTTGTGCTTTCCTGTGGCAGAGGATTGCACAACAATTCCGTTGAATTGACAAGTCAATGGCAGAGATTTTGTTCGAGCATTTCATCGGCTGCTAGGTAAGTGAGAGAGGTCTATCTGGTGGTTGCCAGATCCAGCCTGTGGAAGCTGTTTGTCCTCTGGATCAAGGAAATACCTCTAACCCGCAATTTCAAGGTGCCTGAATCCCCTTTAACCCCCTATCTTTCTATTGCAAAGTTCATGTTCTTTCAAATAAATCTTTGGGAAAAGGTCTAAGTGTCGGAGCTAACATTCTTTAATCCACTCTACAACAGGACCCCTAAGATGGACACAGTGAACAGGTGAAGTAACGGTAAGCCCAACAAAAACCAGCAGCTCCTTCGGGGGTTAGTGCTACAGGTTTTTAAAAGGTTTTTCACTTTATGTTATCCTGCGGACGCCTTTACATTCTTGAATAGGAATCCATTACATCCTGTAGCTTAAACCTAAGTAAGGTAAATAGAGTTTATGTCAGAGAGATTGGTTTCATATATCTATCGATATCAGGTAGCACCCTATTTACTGACCATATATGAAACACAAACAGTTATGCTGGAGCACAAAAAGTTGACCCCCAAAATTGCAGTTTTGCAAATTTCAATCTATATTTTTGTTGATCTGCTGCTGTATTTGTTTGACACATGATTTCTTGTATATCATTTTAAAGTGGAGTTCCACCTGAAAGTGGAACTTCCGATTTAAGTACTTCTTACCCCCTTACATGCCACATTTGGCATTTCATTTTTTGGGGGGGGGGGAGTGGGTACCTAGTTTTGACAGGTACTCAGCTCCCACTTACACTCAGGCCACCTAGGCGACTCCTCCTCTCCCCATAGGCAACCCCTCCCTACCTGCAATCTTCTTATTTTCTTCACATCATATCACAGGTCACGTCACAGTTCCCAGAAGATTGCAAGGCCATTCAGGGCGTGCAGCACGACTCGTGCACGCGCACTGCGCACCTGGCTGTGAAGCCGCAAGCTGTCACAGCTGGGTGCCTACGTTAGATGCAGATGAATATATATATATATATATATATATATATATATAAAGAAAATTGTTGGATCAATTCTAGGGACAGACTGTCATATCCACATAGAGACAGACTGTCATATGTAGGTAGTAGGCTGTATTGATAGTCCCATGTGGTTATGCCTGTGGTCCGGAGATGTGTATCCACGCTATTGGGTAGTCACCTTTAGCCACTAATTATGGTGGCTCTTGGTGTATCCAGTGGCAGGATATTCTGCTTTATATACATAGAAATGTTTAATAGTTTGCCCAGTGTTTCTCAACTTCAGTCCTCAAGGCATCCCAACAGGTCATGTTTTCAGGCTTTCCATTATTTTTCATATAGTAAGTCCATGTTTAAATTGGCGACACATTCGTATGTGTTATGCCTTGAGGGGATAGGTTTTTCTGGCAACAGATACAAATTTTTCCTTATCCAAGATGGCGTTTTTAGAACCAAGCCACTTACCACTCAGATCAAGACTTGGTTTGTGTATAATAAGCGGTGCGTCAGTACGCCGCCTGTGCCCCATGACGACGTCAAACCTGTGATGAAACGCGCCAGAAGGAGCAACGTACTTACATCACTGCGCGCTATGTCCGCTGTTTGCGAGCACGGGTGTGTGTACTGCAGCCCACTGGCCGCAATTTTTTACTTGCTGTGTTTCCTGTTTTTATACGCCTGTGGCGTTTGTCTTTTATAATAAATACCCTATGGGTTTTACCTATGGCCGTTTAATTTCTCTTCTTTTGAGCAAATTTGCATCATTATTCTTTTTGCAATACCAGACCGGGGGGACCCTTCCATAAAAGGTGACGACCAGATCCTTTGGTGAAATCAACTAAGGAAAAGGCCCAGGCTGGGCAATAGCCACAGGCATTAAGGTTCTTACAGCTGGTAAGCGCACACTTTACGCGGTGGTGGGATTTATCCAGCAAAGTCACTGCAACTGTGGAAATCGTCAAAAGCTGTCACTAAATTATTCACAGATTTTGGATACTTATTTGTTATACTTTATTTAAAAAAATATATATATATTCCCCCACAAGAAATTTTTCTTTTCACAGGAATTGTTGATTTCAGCTACAGGATATGAGATTGTATTATATGAGATCTAATTCTTGCTCATAATACATATTCACTGATAACTTTTAAGGTTACTTTTGGAGCGCAACCCTTTTGATTTTGTTGTTATTTGTGTGTATCTCATGTGGTGTTGCTGCTATTTAGTTTAGTTTATTGTCCAGCGCAGTTTTTTTCTTGCTAGATTTCCATTATTTTGCACAGGTGATTTGATCAGGTTATATGCCTTAGTAATTACCACAGCTGTTTTATCCAAGGGAAATCCTGAAAACATGACCTGCTGAGGCACCTTGAGGAATGGAGTTTAGAACCACTGAGTTAGCCTATCGCCATGTTCCCTTGTTATCTCCCCTTCCTCTTTTCTCTTTTTCTTCTACATGTTCTTTCTTCTCTATTTTTTTCTTTTTCTTCCTTTTTTTTATTTTTTCCCCCTCTTTTTCTTTCTATGTCACTTAGTACCTAATGTGGATATAGTAAATTTTATGTCCCCACATATATGATGATGTGAGGGATCTTGCATCTGAATATATATGTCTGGCCCTGTAGATAATCATTGGTTTAATACTATCCTGCCTCGGATACGATCCGATGCCCACCAGACCGTTGCGTTGACTCTGACATCACTGTTTAATTACCGGATGATGGTCTGATCACTATACTTTGATAATGCAGTCGGTACAGAGTTAATGTTATAGAATTTGGTGAGCACTGTTAAATACATATTGTATATAAATATATGATGAGTAAATTAATTGGAATTGATACTAATGTTATCTTTCTGTAACAGGAATAATGATATAAATGCATGTTGAGCAGCCCAGAAGAAGAAGAAAAGAAGTCTGCAGAATGCGTCGCCTTACTGTACATACAAGCATCTCTCTCAACGAACCCCAGCCAAAACACTCCAGACAGTGCTCTAAGCCATTTGATAAGAGCACTGATCGGGAGCCGATCCGCAGAACTTTTTCAATCAGGCCCCTTTTTTTGGTCAAGCATCGGCTGCAGTACACACGGGCTGAATGTCGGCCGGTTTCTATTGAACTGGCCAATGCTGCCCGACATTCGGCCTGTGTGTACTAGGCTTAAGCTTTGGGGAAAATTTCCCTTGCAAAGTGCAACTTCCCTTCCAACGTAGTACTGTGATCAGTTACCTTTAGAGATTCTAAGTGTATGCAGTTTTGTTGTTTTCCCTGACTATGTTGGAATTTGCTCTCCTTTCCTCCCAAAACATACACAATGGGGGTTATTTACGAAAGGCAAATCCAGTTTGCACTACAAGTGCACTTGGAAGTGCAGTCACTGTAGATCTGAGGGGGACATGCAAGGAACATAAAAAAACAGCATTTTAGCTTGCATGTGATTGGATGATAAAATCAGTAGAGTTTCCCCTCATTTCAGATCTTCCCCTCAGATCTACAGCGACTTCACTTCCAAGTGCACTTGCAGTGCAAAGTGGATTTGCCTTTAGTAAATGACCCCCAGTGTTCTTTAAGTGTGTTAGGGACAGTAGAATGAAAAGTCCTAGGGGGGTAGAGACTGGTGTGAATTGTCCTTTGTACTTGAAAACCCTATAATAAAGGAAGCTGGAATAAAGCCCTGAATCATGCTGTGTAGGGTAAAAAGACTGCAGTATGTGGAAACCTGTCTAACCTGAATTTGTCAGGTAGTGAAAACATCTATACCTCCGACTGTAAAATGCAGGTTTTGTTGCCCTTATGTATCAACACTGAGTATGACTAGTAACGTGTATGGCATGGCCAGATCTTCATCATTGTTCAGGAAGGGGCGTTTTTGACCCCTTCAAATCTTGGCTAGCTTTTGGATCCAACAGCCAAAAAGCTCATCTCCACATTTAACAAGCTTTAGGGTTGATTTACTAAAATTGAAGAGTGCAAAATCTGGTGCAGCTGTGAATGGTAGCTAATCAGCTTCTAACTTCAGCTTGTTCAATTAAGCTTTGCCAAAATAACGTGGAAGCTGATTGCAGGGCCGGGATGGGACGGCTGCCCTGAGCACTGTGGTATCATGTGAGGTGGGGGGGGGCACCCAAAGGAAATAGGGGGGAGGGGATTTATGTTGGAAAGGGGGATTTGGGGGTCAGCAGGGAGTAAGTATTGTTCTAGGAGGGGAAATTTGGGGGTATGCTAAAATTTAGGGGGAGAAGGAATGGGGAAGAAGATTTGTGCTATGAGGGATGATTGGGGTGCTTTGTGCTGGAAGGGGGGATTTCCAGTGGGTTTATTGGGACTGATTTTTTGGGGGGGCACTTGAATTGGGGGGATGGGGGTTAAGATTTCTGCTGATAGGGGGGGATTTCAGTAGGGGAACAGATTTGCACTGGGAGGAGGGGGAATTTATGCTTGGGGGGGTGAAAAAGATTAGTGCTCAGTTTTTTTTTTGAGGGGGGGGGGATTTTTGATGACGCATAATGCTCATACATCTTGGGGGCGGGGGGTGCAGTTTGGCATGTTTTCCCTGGGCTCTGGATGATGTTGTCCCGGCACTGGCTGATTGGCTTCTGTGCAGAGCTACTACAGATTTTTCACTCTCCAGGTTTAGTAACTCAACCCCTTTGTGTCACTTTCTTCTTCTTGCAAAGCACAGGCTAAACCACTCTATTGGTGTTGATCACTCTGAGAGCATTAAAGCGGGATTCCCACCATTTTTTTTGTTTTTAAAAGTCAGCAGCTACAAATACTGCAGCTGCTGATTTTTAAAATATGGACACTTACCCGGCCAGCGCGCCAGCGATGTCAGCACCCGAAGCTGATCTCTCGATCGGCTCTCGGGTGCTGCCGTCACCATCTTCGGTATGGGAATCAGGAAGTGAAGCCTTGCGGCGAGTCGCGCTGCGCAATAAGGATGGTCCCCGCTGTCTCTGGGATCCGTGTGTTTCCCAGCAGACAGCGGGAGCCCCACAGGAAGTGGCATAAATATCCGCAGAATCTGCGGCTATCTACGCCGGAAGTAGGTGCAAATACCTGTATTATACAGGTATCTGCACCCCACTCCCCCCTGAAAGGTGCCAATTGAGGCACCGGAGGGGGGTAGGGTTCCAATGAGCAGAAGTTCCACTCTAGGGTGGAGCTCCGCTTTAAGCGCGCATGTGAGTGAAGCAGACATTAATATGGGTACTGCATACTCTGGTTTTGTAAACACTATCTCTGAAGATCCAGCCTAACACAAGTCTGTGTAGTACAGCTGCTTGAAGCCTGGTGTGCCCAGAAGCCTTTTGGAGATTTTGTTACAAGGCCCTGCCTAGGTGCTTTTAGTAAGTACAGGAAATCAAAACGATATATATTTTTTAGATGTTGATATTTAAAGCGGAGGTCCACCCTAAAGTGGACCTTCCGCTCATCGGAACCCTCCCCCCCTCCGGTGCCACAATCGGCACCTTTCAGGGGGGAGGGGGGTGCAGTTACCTGGATAATCCAGGTAACTGCACCCACTTCCGGGATAGCTCTCTGCGGAAAGGGGCGTAACTTACGCCCCTTTCCGTAAGTGCCCGCCCCTTCCCGCAAGTGCCCCGCTGCCTGCTCGGAAACACACAGATCCCAGAGGCAGCGGGGAGCGTCCTTATTGCGCAGCGCGATTCGCGCATGCGCAGTAGGGAACCGGGAAATGAAGCCGAAAGGCTCCATTTCCTGATTCCCATACCCAAGATGGCGGCGGCAGGACCCGACAGACGACCTAGAGATCGGCTTTGGGTGCCGACATCGCGGGCGCGCTGGACAGGTAAGTGTCACTATTTTAAAAGTCAGCAGCTGCAGTATTTGTAGCTGCTGGCTTTTAAAAAAAAAAAAAAACGCGGAGTCCCGGTGGACTCCCGCTTTAATACACCTGTTTTTTTTAAAAGAAGAAGATATTATTTGTAAAAGCCAGTGTTGCAACTCACTTTAAATCTAAACAGTGCCCTACATAAATCTACAGGTACCCCTACATAAGATTTTACAGTGGTGTGACATCCGGTTTACTTATTTTTGGCACAACTTGTTAACATTTCTAATGCTGTAAATTGAATTCAGCCGCACACAAATCCCTACACATTAAGTATGTTTAGGTCTATCTGAATTTTTCAGTCGGTCAAATGTATTCTGACGTATTGCACATTTTCTCTGTGCCTGTCCCACCCTTGTTATCTCCAGCACACATAAGAAGGTGCGCTGTATGTTCTCTGGACACTCTGTAGGTCCAGATAAGTTCCTTGGCAGTGCACGCCCAACTTTTGGTATCTGTGAATACATGGAGCATCTGACTACCATCATTACCCCCACCTGCTGATGTCAGTCACTTTAAAAGAGATCCCCAACTGTCCCTCCTTTGGAACAAATTCCATCTGTCTTTTTCCTCCTCAGTTCTTCAACTTTAAGCCTTTCATAAAATCATAATCATTTTTAAATTATTTTTGTATGCTAATTCCTTGGGGTCGCTTAATTGTGGATGCAGCCCCCCAGTATCGATCTCGCCTGTATAGATCTCCCCCTCTTAGTCCAGCTGTTCCCTAGAACAGATCCCCCCAGCCTTAGTACAGCTCCCCCAGCACAGATTACCTTCCTTAGTATAGCTCCCTCCTCCCCTTGATATAGCTCTCCCCTATACAGATCCGCCACCCCCCCCCCCCCCCAGTACAGATCTACCCCACCTCCTTGGTAAAGCTTTCATTGGGAGATTGCACTCTCCCCAGTACAGCCCCCACAGTATAGTTATCCCCCTCTATAAAACCCACTCTCCTGTCAAACCACACAGTTCAGGGTGAGGGGGGGAAGGGTCCTCTCTCTGCTGTGTCATGTGACTGGACCCCCTTATTTCCACTTTTTATTCCACTGCTTCTTGACGCTCTCACTTCAGCAGACTGTGCAGGAACTTATAGTCTTGTTCCTTCTATATCCTTGGAGTATACTGCTTCCCCAGTATACAGTTTCATCCCATGTGACATCAGCCTCTGCTGTTACTCCATCTCCATGAGTATATCGCATCACTTCCTGTTCTCAGATTGTCGTTTGCAGCTCCATTTTCCTAGCTTCCAGTGTTCGCTGGTGACCCTCAGGCAACCAATACCTTGCTGTGTCTCCTTTGAGGTCTGCAGTGTTATGTACCTGTGTGTGGAACTCAAGATGATGAGGGTGTCCTCTCCTACAATTCCTGTACAAGCAACCCTGGAAGTAGAGACAGGGACAGCTGGGGCAGCGAAAGAGCGCAGGTGCCAGGAAGCTGGACCAGCGAACTTGAAAATGCTGATGTCAAAGGAGCAGAAGTGTAGAGTCAGGTCATAAGTCAGATTCATTAGGAGAGGTACCAAATTATGAACAGAGTCCCAGTCAGAGTTAGGCAGGGTTGGCAGCATTCTGGCAATGAAGTACAAAATCAAAAGGTAGAAATCTCATCAAAAATCTAGGTCGGGTTTGGTAACACAGATGAGCTGCAGACATGAACAGGCAAGGGTAATCCAAAGAAGATTAAAACATAGCCGAGTCAGGTTTCAGGGACACAACTACCAAAGAGAATAAGCTGAAATACCATTTAGTTACAATGCAGGCCTCAGGTTTAAACACACCATCAGGCACCAGGTCGGACGCACCTGTTTATCCACGCGTTTATATGTGCATGCCCATCTTTGCACGGTTAGTTAAAGGGGTTCTAAAGGTAGAAGTTGTTTTTTACTTTAATGCACTCTCTGGATTAGGGTAAAAACCTTCTGTGCACAGGATCCCCCCTTCTCCCCTTATACTTATTACCTGAGCCCGATCTTGATCCAGCACTGTGCCTGATGGCAGTGGATATTTTCCTCCTCACTGGATAGAGAAGCAACAGTGGGAGCCTTTGGCTCCTGCTGCTGTTAATCAAATCCTGTGATGAAAGTGAGGGCGGGGTTGAGCTGTGCTGTCTGTGTCAATGGATGCTCAGTATTGCCACAATAGAAAGTGGCTTCCTATGGTGGCACACCAAGGAGAGGGGGAGCTAGGAGTGCCGGTGTGGGACCCTAGAATAGGACCGGGTCTGCTCTATGCAAAACTATTGCACAGAGCAGGTAGGTATGAAATTTTTATTTTTATAAAAGGTTTACAATAAGTTTACGCGCCTATGCCTAAGAGTATGTGCACATTCATGCGCACATACATAAAAATGAACACAACTTTTCCAATGGCCAACATGAGGTTGCTGACATGCAGCCTCAGTTTCCAACCATTTGATTTCTGAATAGCCTGTTCCTAGAGGACACAGATTACTGTCCTTGCCAATTAAAGGTATCCGCCCAGTGGCGGAACTACCAGGGTCCCAAAGGTCGCATTTGCAACCTGGTCCTGGCTTCCCACCACTGTCGAGGGGCCCCAACGGGTTTGCTGCCCACAGAGTTTGGAGATAAGAGCGTCTCTCTTATACATTCAAATGCACCTATCTAGATTTGGACACAAGGAGTAGATAGACTTCATAACAATGATTTTCTAAAACTATTTGCAGTAGAAGTAAATGCAAAATATTTTTTTCCTTTGTAGATAGGGTAAGCGAGGGTGTCAGGATTTTCTTGCCCCCTGTGTCCGATTGCGGAGATACCTTCACTTCGTTCCCCGTAGTCAAAATAGAAAGTGAGAGGAAATCCCGCCAATGTGAGGAATTGCATGGTTGTCACTAGGAATGCGCCGATACCAGTACTGATACTTTTGATCAAGTACTCGCCAATACCAAGTACTGATACCTTTGCAGTGCGATTTGAGGCCATACAAAAAGAATGAGCTCAAATCACACAGCAAAGAATCACATGTGTTTTGAACAGGAATGTGGTGTGATTGCTTTAGTATAGAAAGTATAGAAAGACAGGGAAGTACCATTTAAGTGCAGCAATTCCTTCCTACATCTTCTCCAGTCCTGTGAGCACCGCAGGCGGCCATGGTTTTCCATCATTGGTGGGACGGGGACACTATGATCATGCAGATTTGGATTTGACATACAAGATATTTACTTTTAATATATGAGTTGCTTTGTCACTGAATGGGCAACACAGCAGCAAAAAAGCCCCTGGAGGTGGCAAACTGATCCATGCATCTGGGCTACATGGATTTATCTAGGCATATGGCACATTATGACCATGCTGGCACCACCAGCCCCATTCTCTGCCACGCCAGGCTAGCCCTACTACCAAGGAACTGGGGGGGGGGGGTACAGTTGGCAAAGTGGGGTGTAACATGTCTGACATGGAGCAGTAAGATAGGGGTAGGCTGACATGTAACAGAAGAGGTTGAGTCTTGAATACACAGCAAGGTAGATCACCAGGGCTCAAATTGGGGTCATAAGAAGCCCAGAAGATTGATTGCACCTCAGCCAACTTCAGAATCCCCACATATACTTGTGTCACTCCCCCCCCCTTTGCCAAACCCCACCCCCTCCTCTTTTTTTTACATACAGCAGACAACACTGCCCTCCACCAGATCCCCACCCCCCACCTAGGAAGGTGCACATACCGGGGGTGCCAACTGGGATAGTTGCTTGTTGCTGCTGGGTGGTCCAGGGACAATGAATTGTTGGGTCCAGGGAGGAGCAGAGGAGCAGCAGCCCAGGGGTGGCCATCTTGAGCCAATATGCAACATTGTCAATGGCACTGCACTCATCAAGATCTCCACCAACCACCCCCTCTTCAAGCCCTGTGTGCCGCCCCATATCCCTCCATGCGCCTGCGACTGTCTCTCCCAGGCTGCTCGAGCATGTTTCTCACTAGAGCCTCACACTGGGAACTGTCACCCTCTGGAAGGTGCCTTCTGCATACCCAAAGCCCCGTCACTGAGAACCTCATGCGATTCAGAGAGGAATCGCAGGGCATTCCTGTTCAAATCACATGCAATTCCTTGTAGTGCGATTTGCACCCATTTATTTTGTATGGAAGCAAATCGCACCGCAAAGTATCGGTTTTGGATATCAGACCATTTTCATGAGTACTCCACCTATCCTATCCTCAGCTTGCCTTGGGCTTTGCTTCTGCTCATCTGCCTGATATCCTGTTGCCAACCTCTGCCTGCATCTTGATTATTCTCTGCCTGTGTTTATGCTTATACCTGATCGTCCACCTCTGACCTGGTTGGCTGACCCTGCATCCAGTCATCCATCTGTCCTGACCTGCATTGTGCCTGGTGATGCCGGTTCTCCATTTGCTGTGTGCTGCCAGCCTTTCTGCATATGCTACCAGCTGCTACCTACCTAGCCTGGGGTCTGCTGTTCCTGTTGCCATCCGCTGCTTCAGCTATCCAGCCCAATCTGGTGATGCACCTGCCAAGCACCTCTGCAATCAGCGGAAGACACTCACCTCACTGCGCCCTCATAGCCACTGTTGCAACATCAGTGGTCCTTGAGCTGGGGCTGTATGAGTGGTCTCCCTCTACACGTCAGGCTCTGCCGCAAGGTACGTGACACCCCTGCACTCTGCATTACATACTACAGACTCCTGCACGCTGCATTACATACTACAGACTCCTGCACACTGCATTACATAATACTGACCTCTTAACCCTACTTTACTACTGATCTCTGCAATCTGTGTTACATACTATTAAGCAATGTTTCACATTCTACTTGTAGCAGTGTCCCCGACTCCTAAAGGCCTAACGGTGAACTCCAGAGTCAGGGATTGCTGACATCCTTCCTCGAAGTGTGGGTTATTAGGCATGGTGGGTGTAATGTAAGTTGGAAACATGGGTGCCAATCACTTTCTAAATGCAAGAAAAAAATGTATTGTCCCTTAAACAGAACTGGTGGAGAGAGGGTTAGGGCCAGGACAGAAAAACAGGAACAAAGCAGTACCTTCTAAGTGTAGCAATGAATACATTTAATGAATTAAAAACATACTGGGAACACTCACGAAAAAGGAGTATTTCCTGGCACGAATGTTCATGTGACTGTACGTTATCCGGTTGCCCTGGTGGAGTCCAGCGCTCCCGGAAGGCTGGGACAGGGATCGGTAATTCACAGGAACACAGCAGGGTGGCATCACTTCTGGGTAAAGGGTGAGTGGGTACCCGGAAGTAACGTCACCCTGTGCATCACTGATCCCTGTCCCAGTCTTCCGGAGCACTGGGCTCCACCAGGACAACCAGATAACGGACAGTCACACGAACATTCCAGCCAGTGAAACCAGGCATCTTGTGGATGACCCCAATATTTAAGCTGTTTAATACCGCTCGTTTGTGAGTGTTCCCAGTATGTTTTTAATTCATTAAACGTCTTAATTGCTTCACTTAGAAAGCGCTGCTTTGTTCCTGTTTTTCTGTTCCAGAGTATTCCTCTATCTGTAAGCTGGCAGCCTTCTTGGGAACAAGTACATCTAACAGTCTCACATGGACTATATGTCATTAACTTGATTACTTGCCCTATTTATTGATCCCATTCCTATGTTTATTTTTGTATTGCGTCACCCAGAGTGCGCCATATCAACCCATTGTTTTTATATTAGGGCCAGGACACTCTTAGGTAGATGCAATAGCAATTGGCAGACTCTGAGGTGAAAATAATAGGCAGACAGCTATACAGGCGGAGGGCCTTTAAGCTGGATGCAGCAACTGTATTTGTAGAACTGTTGTCTTCTATTGCAACTGAACTTTCATCAGTCAATAGAGATCTATACATATAACTCACAGTAACCCATTACAGATTTTATCTCACATCTCACAGTATCCCACTGTAGATCTTCACTCGCTGTGCTCTCAGTCTCTCACTAGACGTTAAGATCCAAGTCTTCACTGGATCCCCTGAGCTCTTCCACAGCTAACCCTCTGTATACTCCGCAAGCTTCATCCCTGTTAACCTGCCTGGTCCCTGGCTTGACACTCTGCTGAAGCTTTCCCACTTCTTTACTGTCCCTGACTGGTGAAAAGGCTTCTCTGGTACTTCTTCAGACTTCCATACATTGGCCTCTGATAACAGGAGTGGTTGTCCCTTGGTGACTACTGCTTCCCCTTTATCTCTGGCCTTGATCCTCACTTGCCCCTAGCGACAGGAGTAGTTGTCCCTTATGGCAATTGTTTCTTCCTCACTGCTGACAGCAATTCGGTTCCCCCGTCTGGCGGAACCTCTGCAACCTGGTTGGGCTTCAGGCCTGAAGCCACAACCCCGTGCTGCTTCTCTCAAACCTGGATAGGCCTCAGACAGCCTAGCAGCCAGGTGTTCCCAGGATAGGCCTTTGGCTTCTGGCCTAGCAACCCGGAGCCTTGTAACACACGTCCACCCATACAGCCGTCCAGGTGGCACAGAATCCTGATCACCTGACCCCTCCCGAATAAATAGGCTCTCCCAGCAGGCCAAGGGGCCAAAAAAAAACCTGCCATTTGGCAGAGACAACTCATCCACTCCTAGTCTGAATTCCCTATGCCCTTGTCATTCTAATGCCACCTAGTAACAGAAGAGAGGTGCATAAAATCCATAGTTATGCTGCGCACACACGATCGGAATTCTCGTCGGAAAAGGCTTGGATTGTTTTTCCGACGGAATTCCGCTCAAGCTTGTGTTGCCTACATATGGTTACACCAAATTCCGACCGTCAAGAACGTGGTGACGTACAACACTATGGCAAGCCAAGAAAATTAAGTTCAATGTTACCAAGCATGGGTCAAATTGTTTCCGAGCATGTGTAGGAATTTTGTGCGTCGGAATTGCTTTAAACGATCGTAATTTCCAATCGAAACTTTTTCTATCTGAAAAATTTACAACATGCTTTCAATCTTTTGCTGGCTGAAATTCCTCCAGCAAAAGTCCGATGGAGCCTACACACGGTCGCATTTTCCGATGAAAAGCTCTCATCGGTCTTTTGCTGGCCGAATTTCAGATCGCGTGTACATGGCATTAGAGAAAACTCAGTGGATCCCCCTAACAATTAGTCAGGCTACTTAATTGGCCACCTAGAAAACTAAATTTGTTAGTAACCCTACCTACAACCAGGGTGCTACATACTGATATCTGAACTGTGTGTTAATTATGATTGAGCTCTGCACTCTGCATAAATTACTACTGACCCTTGCACTCTGTTCTGTGCACTACTGACCTCTGAACCTTGCTATACTTACTGACTAATGACCACCAAACTCTTTGTTACTTACTACTGACCTCTGCACTCTGATATGATACTGACCTTTGCACTCTGCATTTCTTACTACTAGCCCCTATACTGTGTGTTACTTACTATGTCCCTGTGTTACGTAATGGCCACTTCACATTGTTACTATTGACCTCTGATGTCTGCATTACATATTACATTCCTCTACACTCTTCCTTCTTTTTTCATGACCTCTGAACTGAGTGTGTTACATCCTACTTTTCTCTGAACTCTGCATTACTTACTCATAACCCGTGCACACTGTGTTACATACTGCTAACCTCTGAACACTGCATTACATACTCCTGACCTCAGCACTCTGCATTACATACTGCTGACCCCTGAATTTTGTGTTATTTACTACTGACCCCTGTACCTGACCTGACCTCCTAACTGTATATACTACAGTGCAGTGCTTAGTATACTACAGTGCAGTGCAGATTATATAGCGCAGTGCATAGTATATGCTACAGTGCAGAGTGTATATACTACAGAGCAGTGCAGAGCATACAGTGCAGTATATATACTACTGTGCAGTGTATATAGTGCAGTGCATAGTATATAGTACAGTGCAGAGTGTATATACTGCAGTGCAGAGTATATAGTGAAGTGCAGAGTATATAATACAGTGCTCTGCGGTGTGGATAACACAGTATAGTGCAGTGGATATAATACAGTGCAGTGTAGTTTGACTAACACAGTGTTGTGCTGCTACTGAAGTGTCGGTGTGCCATCACTGATTTCATTTTTGTTTCATTGATCTTTTTTTTTTTTTTTTTTGCAGTATCAGTTCTGTTGCTGCATTATTAGTACTACCCCTTCTGCGGAATCACAGCAGTGGTATACCTTTGATTTATTTATTTTTTTGACCTTTTTTTTTTTTTTTTATACATTTTATTTTATTTTAGCTTTTTTTGCAGCAGCAGCAGCAGTGAAAAACAATTCTCCACAGTTGCTGCATCGTTATTTTCTTTAAAAAGGTATATATAATAAAACGGTTTATAGTGCACCAAGCACAAAAATATTGCACCCAAGCACCATATTCCCTTACAATGCTCCATAATAAAGAGTTATACAAATCCCCCCAATCAATAAAAAAATAAAATAAAATGGTTTATAGTGCATCAATCAAAAAATAAATAAAAAATAAACCCCAAGAAAAACCCACAAAAATCCCCAAAACCAACAAGGAGAGGCAGACGCTCATAGCCCAGTAAAAGAGGACAAGCAGCCTCTGTGTCTACAGTGAAAAGTGGTGGTCATGGACATGGTGCATCCTCTGCAGGCGGGGCATGCTTGTCCTTTTTTTCCGCTGCTGGCCGTGTTATTGGGCACAACATGTAGAAGAGTTGGTGGAATGGATAACTAAGCTGTCCTCATCCTCCTCATTCTCTGTCACCCAGGCTCATTCTAGTTTGCCTTCCACCACAGCTGCCAAAGCAGCCTATTTCACCGGCTCCTTGTCCACAGCTACTCATTCCTCAGCCCCACCATCATGGACGGAGGAGTCACCAGAATTATTTGATCACAGTGTCGGTTACATGCTGCTGGAGGATGAGCAGCAATTTGAATGCTCCCATGTTGGTTTTCAGGTTGAGGAAGGGAGTAACATGAGCCTAGACAGAGGGGGGTGCCACAGACAGGCAAGAAACTATCAGTCACGTTTCCCCCCAGCTGCAGCATACTGCCAAGATTGCTCGAGTGATGAGTGGGGAGGGGATGATGAGGTCACTGACTGTATCTGAGAGGAGGAGAGTGAGGAGGAGGCACAACTCCAATGAGGCAGGATGTCCTCCAGGGGCCAGCTTAAGGGCAGCCACCCTATTGCATCACACCACAGAGCTCCACATGTGTAGGGCGCTGCTGACTTCCAAAAGTTCATTGGTGTGGGCTTTTTTTCAACACGTGCAGTAGATTGCAGTGTTGCTGTTTGCAATCTCTGTTTGAAGCAGATCAAACATGACCAGAACACCAGCCACTTGGGCACCACATGCTTGACAAGACATATGACGACCTGCCATGCAGTTCATTGGTAACAGCACCTGAAAGACCCACATCATAAAAAATGCAGACTTCTCCTTGCTCCTCATCTGGGATCTCTACCCCTGCTATACCTCAAGGCTTCTCAAAAACCTGCAGTGCGAGGAATAATGGTATATACAATGGGTGTCACAAGTACCTGCAGCCAATCTGCTAGCATTACACCACCTGTTGATTTCAGCAGGTAAATTACCCCAGTTGCTGAGCCATAAAAAATAAAACTGTTCCAGCCATCCACATGCTCAGCATCTAAATGCTAGCTTGGCCAAATTGCTAGCACTACAACTGCTGCCTTTTCATCTGGTAGACTCTGCCCCCTTTCGTGAATTTCAGAATGTGCTGTACCACAGTGGCAGGTTCCAAAAATAAATTTATTTTCACGTAAGACCATTCCAGCTCTGTACCGTTGTTTGGAAGGCAATGCTTTTGCCTCGTTGGACAGGGCGATCAGCAGCAGGGTTCACATTACTGCTGAATCATGGTCCAGCAGGCATAGTCAGGGACTTTACATTTCCTTCATGGCGCACTGGGTAAATCTGCTGGCAGCTGGGAAAGATGCATGACAGGGTTCAGTGCTGGAGCTTGTTCCACCACCACGCCTCCAAAAAGCTGGTGGTGATTCTGCCACATCTGTCTGCTCTACCCCCTCCTCTTCTTCTTCCTCTATGGCCTGGTATGGACTAGGGGAGAGGGCCCTACGCCATATTTTTCATCTAAATTGCTGGGAGCTGGCAATACATTTCCAGCTGTGAGCAAGTTTAAATAAAAAAAAAATCTTTCTTTAGAAAATGTCATTATTGCTGCAGCATGTTCTATTCATTGCACAGATGCAACACTTTATGGGTGGACTAACGGGACCCCCTAGGCACAATATTTAAAGGAATATTTCATTTTTAATGTTTTTTTTTTTTTTCACACTTTAATGTTTCACTTTAAGCATCATTAAAATCACTGCAACTTTAAAAACAATATTTTTTTTGCATTGATACATGTCCACTAGGACAGTACCCGGGTCCCCATATACTTTTTATGGCAATAACTTGCATATAAGCCTTTAAAATTATGACTTTTGATTTTTCATGTTCGTGTCCCATTGACTTTAATAGGGTTTGCATGTTCGCTAGAACATTTTGCTTGTTTGAGGTGTTCTGGTGTGAAATGAACCGGGTGGTATTTGGCCCATCCTTACTGGCCCCTGCACTCTGCAATACTTTTGACCACTTAACTCTATGGTACATAGCGCTGACCCTTGCCCTTTGCATTACTTGTGGGAGTAAAAACAAATGGGGAATGTGTGGTTTTGTGAGTATGGGTAAAAAGTGGGCATGGTCAGTAGGGTGTCCCCAGGTTTCATTTTGAAAATCTGGTAACCTTAGTCCAGAGCAATGATGTGCAGCTGATGGTAGAGCAAATGCATGTGGGCAGGAAGTAGCTAGAGGAGATCAGCAGCACTGAGATGCAAAAAGGTTTAATAAGGGAAAACAGAATTGCATAAATAAAGGCATGGGATTTTTTATGACTCTTAACTTACTCAGTGCTGTCCAGTAAGGGATTAGACCTACTGTACTTACTGATAGCTTTAGACTAAAAATTAAGATTCTAACTCAATCTGACTCATTCTCTTTTTAGGTTTCTTTAGTACAAGGCACCAACATTAACCTGAATAAGTGCTTATGATGGCCTTTCACCATTAAATGTCGTGTTAGCCTACTTACAAATTCTTAAACAAAAGGGCATTTCTCCAATAACACTCTCCCATAGGATGGAATGCAGCAGGCCATATAATAATCTATCCTCATCCTCCTTTACAGGGGTAGTGATGGACGAACTTCCGACGGGACGTTTCGCGAACGCGAAACGCGAACGGACACAAACGTTCGCGAAAACGACCGTTCGCCGCGGGCTCCATTGACTTCAATGGGAGGCGAATTTCGCAAACCTTTAGGTCGAATTTGCGGCCACGGGGTAATTATTAGGGGGTAGCACGTAGTCCCACCACCTGGACAATAGCATAATACATGTATGAGGTGAATTTGGGATCGATAACTACAAGCATTTTTTTTTTATTTGGGAAATTGTTCTGACAATTCAGGACTATGGAGCTAATGAAGGCAATGGAGGAGAGGGAAGGTCAGGGACCAGGGTAGGCAAACAAGAGGGTGCAGGAGATACAGAGCACTGACAGCAGCACCGTAATACAGAGCACTGACATCAGCACCGTGACATACAGCGCTGACAGCAGCTCCGTGACATACAGCGCTGACAGCAGCTCCGTGACATACAGCGCTGACAGCAGCTCCGTGACATACAGCGCTGACAGCAGCTCCGTGACATACAGCGCTGACAGCAGCTCCGTGACATACAGCGCTGACAGCAGCACCGTGACATACAGCGCTGACAGCAGCTCCGTGACATACAGCGCTGACAGCAGCTCCGTGACATACAGCGCTGACAGCAGCTCCGTGACATACAGCACTGACAGCAGCTCCGTGACATACAGCGCTGACAGCAGCTCCGTGACATACAGCGCTGACAGCAGCACCGTGACATACAGCGCTGACAGCAGCTCCGTGACATACAGCGCTGACAGCAGCTCCGTGACATACAGCGCTGACAGCAGCTCCGTGACATACAGCGCTGACAGCAGCTCCGTGACATACAGCGCTGACAGCAGCTCCGTGACATACAGCGCTGACAGCAGCTCCGTGACATACAGCGCTGACAGCAGCTCCGTGACATACAGCGCTGACAGCAGCTCCGTGACATACAGCGCTGACAGCAGCTCCGTGACATACAGCGCTGACAGCAGCTCCGTGACATACAGCGCTGACAGCAGCTCCGTGACATACAGCGCTGACAGCAGCACCGTGACATACAGCGCTGACAGCAGCTCCGTGACATACAGCGCTGACAGCAGCTCCGTGACATACAGCGCTGACAGCAGCTCCGTGACATACAGCACTGACAGCAGCTCCGTGACATACAGCGCTGACAGCAGCTCCGTGACATACAGCGCTGACAGCAGCACCGTGACATACAGCGCTGACAGCAGCTCCGTGACATACAGCGCTGACAGCAGCTCCGTGACATACAGCGCTGACAGCAGCTCCGTGACATACAGCGCTGACAGCAGCTCCGTGACATACAGCGCTGACAGCAGCTCCGTGACATACAGCGCTGACAGCAGCTCCGTGACATACAGCGCTGACAGCAGCTCCGTGACATACAGCGCTGACAGCAGCTCCGTGACATACAGCGCTGACAGCAGCTCCGTGACATACAGCGCTGACAGCAGCTCCGTGACATACAGCGCTGACAGCAGCACCGTAAGCAGCCCCAGGAGGAAGTCAGCACAGCACAGGGATGGTGTGATCCCCTCATAATAAGAACCCCCAGGAGGAAGTCAGCACAGCACAGGGATGGTGGGAGCCCCTCATAATAAGAACACCCAGGAGGAAGTCAGCACAGCACAGGGATGGTGGGAACCCCTCATAATAAGCAGCCCCAGTAGAAATATGACACCGCTCAACCTCTTCAAAGAGGAGGGTAGGGGCATATAGTACGGTGTGCTTTTTTGGGTCAGGGAAGTGAGCCAAATGAATTAAGAAGGTCTGTGTGCTTGATTCCAAAAATTGTTTATAGACATATACATGGTCTACTGATCACATGTGTTGAATTCCTCCGAGATCCATGCCTCATTCATTTTTAGAAATGTGAGGTAGTTAACACTGTGGTGAGCTAGGCGAGTACGCTTATCGGTCACAATCCCCCCTGCTGCGCTGAACGTCCTTTCGGACAGGACACTGGATGAGGGGCAAGCCAACAGTTCGATTGCAAATTGGGCAAGCTCTGGCCAGAGGTCAAGCCTGCCCACCCAGTAGTCTAGGGGTTCATCACTCCTCAGAGCGTCCACATCGGCCGTTAACCCAATGTAGTCGGACACCTGACGGTCTAGGCGTTCCCTGATGCTGGATCCGGATGACACCTGTCGATGGGTCGGCTGAAAGAATGACCTCATATCCGAAGTCACCAACACATCTTCAAACCGGCCTCTTCTTGCAGGCGCTGTTGGATTGGTACCCGCAAATCCTTCTCTGGGAGTGGGAATTGCTCCTCTGCCAGCGCACGCAAAAGCAGAATGCAGCATTTCTCGAAGCAAGGCCTGGAAGTGCTGCATTCTGACAGCCCTCTGCGACGGCGGTAACATTTCCGCCATTTTGTGTTTGTACCGGGGGTCTAAGTACGTTGCCACCCAGTACTGGTCCTTGACCCTCATGCTTTTTATACGGGGGTCCCTATTAAAACACTGGAGCATGAAGGCCCCCATTTGCACTAAAGTGGAAGCGGTGTGGTGGCCTGGCTCCTGCTCATCATCCAGGATAATGTCGTCCTCTTCATTCTCCTCTCCCCATCCTCGCACAACAGGGATCCCAGAAAGGTTTAAAGCATGCTCTTCTTGCTCCTGCTCATCCGCCCCGGCACCATCCTCCTCTGACTCCTCATCAGACTCCTGTTGTTGACTTGTCTCAGATAGAGTAGCCCCCCCTGGGAATTCATCCAGCATTGCGACTTCCTCATCTTCCCGCTCCTGCTCCTCCACAGCCTGATCAATGACACGACGCAATGCACGCTCCAGAAAGAAGGCATAAGGTACCATGTCACTGATGGCGCCATGGCTGCGACTGACCAGTTTGGTGATCTCCTCAAATGGCCGCAGAAGTCTGCATGTGTCGCGCATGAGCAGCCACTGGCGCGGTGAAAAAAAACCCAGCTCCCCAGAACCGTTTCTTTCGCAGAGTTCATACAGGTAGACGTTAACTGCACGTTTCTGCTGGAGCAGCCTATCAAGCATATAGAAGGTTGAGTTCCATCGCGTCGGGCAATCGCAAATAAGACGTCTGACCGGCAGATGGTGTCGCCGCTGAATGTCAGCAAGGCGAGCCATGGCCGTGTAAGATCTTCTGAAATGGGCCGAGATTTTCCTTGCCTGCCGCAAGATGTCCTGGACCCCAGGGTATTTGACAAGGAATCGCTGCACGACCAAGTTTAAGACGTGTGCCATGCACGGCACGTGCGTGATTTTGCCCTGTTTCAATGCGCTAAGCAGATTGGCACCGTTGTCACACACCACTTTACCAACTGTCAAATTGAGCGGTGTTAGCCACTCATCTGCCTGTGAACGCAAAGCTGAAAGGAGTGCCGGGCCAGTGTGGCTCTTTGCTTCCAGGCACAACAGACGCAGCACGGCATGGCAACGTCTCACCTGGCATGTGGAATAGGTTCTGGGGAGCTTGGGCGGTGCAGTGGAAGAGACGCTAGCAGCGGAAAAGGAGGAGGCAGCTGAGGAGGAGAGGGAGGAGGATGGAGTAGGAGGAGGAGAAGAAGAGTCAGGCCTGCATGCAATCCGTGGCGGTAAAACCAAATCTACACGGGTGCCACGGGTTACATGCTTGACGGCCGTCAGAAGGTTCACCCAGTGGGCAGTAAAACTGATATACCTTCCCTGCCCGTGTTTGCTAGACCACGTGTCTGTGGTCAGATGTATCTTGGCACCGACACTGTGTGCCAGAGATACATTCACTTGCCGCTGAACATGGCCATATAGCTCTGGGATGCCCTTCTCTGAGAAATACTTCCTTCCTGGGACCTTCCATTGTGGTGTTCCAATGGCCACAAATTTGCGAAAGGCCTCCGAGTCCACCAGTTTATATGGCAGTAGTTGGCGGGCTATGAGTTCTGACAAGCCAGCCGCCAACCGTTGGGCAAGAGGGTTATCCGGCGTCATCATTTTTTTACGCTCAAACATTAGGCCCACGGAAGCCTGCCTTTTTGCAGAAAAATGTGAGCTTGGCGTGATGGAAGGTGGAGTGGAGGACAATTGTGAGGAGAGAGGAGAAGGAGAAGTAGAAGACGAGGCTGGACGGTGAGAGCCTGCAGTGTGGCTTTGTGTGTTCCGTTGCTCCCACTGGGCTCGGTGATGGCTGCTCATGTGCCTTCTTAAGGCGGTCGTCCCTAGGTGAGTATTGGGCTTACCGCGACTAACGCGTTGACTGCAAAGATTGCAGATGGCAACGCTATTGTCAGCAGCGGACACGTTAAAAAAAGCCCACACTGCGGAGCCATGTGCCGGTGTCCTGGGAGCGCCAGATGTGACCGTACATGGTCGATGACTCGCTCCTGATACATTTGCAGTCTGCTTTGTCCCTGCTGTGCAATGTAAGTCATTGCTGCTTCTCCTCCCTATCTGCTGGTCCATATCTCCCTCTGAACTCCCCTCCTCTTCCTCTCTTGTGGGCACCCACGTGACATCACTAGACACGTCATCATCAACGTCACCTTCCCCACCGCTATAAGTAGAGTAGGCAGCAACACCGGGGACCAACCTCCTCCTTGGGCTGATCTGGGTACTGGCGTCAGACTGCTGAGTAGCGCTTGTTGCTACCTCCTCTTCCTGATCCAATACCAAGAGTGGCTGCGCATCAGAAATGTCCTCTTGATATGGATCGGAAAATAATTCCAGTGACTCAAGCGGAAGGTATGTGGTGGTGGTGGTGGTGGTCGTGTTGTTGGTGGTAGTGTCTTTGGGGGTGCACATAGCAGAGAGTGAAGAAGAGGGTGCAGATCGAGAGGATGAGGAGGGTGCAGAAGAGTAAGGCTGAGCGAGCCACTCAACCAAGTCTGGTGCATCCTTTAAAGTAATTGAACGCACCTTCTGCAACTTCCCACTTTGGCTCAAGCCTGTTGCTCCTGCCCTACCCCTACCACCCCTGCGGAAGGGCCTGCCTCTTCCTCTGCATGTCATTTTTTAAATGACCCTGTGACAAAACTCTTAGTCCCTATACCGCTGAAGGACTGCTGCAGTATAGGTGAGCGGTCAGCAGTGGTGCACGTCAACCCTATCTATTGTGGACCTATAGCGGTCCTTACAGAACAGCAGACTGTACCGCACTCAAGCCTATGTACCGTAGCACCCTATACCAAGTTACCAGTCCTTATAAGAACTTTTGTGGACCAAGCAGGTTGTGTATTAGTGTTTAGCAGACTGTACGTCAGTCCCTATACCGCTGAAGGACTGCTGCAGTATAGGGCAGCGGTCAGCAGTGGTGCACGTCAACCCTATCTATTGTGGACCGATAGCGGTCCTTACAGAACAGCAGACTGTACCGCACTCAAGCCTATGTACCGTAGCACCCTATACCAAGTTACCAGTCCTTATAAGAACTTTTGTGGACCAAGCAGGTTGTGTGTTAGTGTTTAGCAGACTGTGCGTCAGTCCCTATACCGCTGAAGGACTGCTGCAGTATAGGGCAGCGGTCAGCAGTAGTGCACGGCAACCCTATGTATTGTGGACCGATAGCGGTCCTTACAGAACAGCAGACTGTAACGCACTCAGGCCTATGTACCGTAGCACCCTATACCAAGTTACCAGTCCTTATAAGAACTTTTGTGGACCAAGCAGGTTGTGTGTTAGTGATTAGCAGACTGTACGTCAGTCCCTATACCAATGAAGGACTGCTGCAGTATAGGGCAGCGGTCAGCAGTAGTGCACGGCAACCCTATGTATTGTGGACCGATAGCGGTCCTTACAGAACAGCAGACTGTAACGCACTCAGGCCTATGTACCGTAGCACCCTATACCAAGTTACCAGTCCTTATAAAAACTTTTGTGGACCAAGCAGGTTGTGTGTTAGTGTTTAGCAGACTGTGCGTCAGTCCCTATACCGCTGAAGGACTGCTGCAGTATAGGGCAGCGGTCAGCAGTGGTGCACGTCAACCCTATCTATTGTGGACCGATAGCGGTCCTTACAGAACAGCAGACTGTACCGCACTCAAGCCTATGTACCGTAGCACCCTATACCAAGTTACCAGTCCTTATAAGAACTTTTGTGGACCAAGCAGGTTGTGTATTAGTGTTTAGCAGACTGTACGTCAGTCCCTATACCGCTGAAGGACTGCTGCAGTATAGGGCAGCGGTCAGCAGTAGTGCACGGCAACCCTATGTATTGTGGACCGATAGCGGTCCTTACAGAACAGCAGACTGTACTGCACTCAGGCCTATGTACCGTAGCACCCTATACCAAGTTACCAGTCCTTATAAAAACTTTTGTGGACCAAGCAGGTTGTGTGTTAGTGTTTAGCAGACTGTGCGTCAGTCCCTATACCGCTGAAGGACTGCTGCAGTATAGGGCAGCGGTCAGCAGTAGTGCACGGCAACCCTATGTATTGTGGACCGATAGCGGTCCTTACAGAACAGCAGACTGTAACGCACTCAGGCCTATGTACCGTAGCACCCTATACCAAGTTACCAGTCCTTATAAGAACTTTTGTGGACCAAGCAGGTTGTGTGTTAGTGATTAGCAGACTGTACGTCAGTCCCTATACCAATGAAGGACTGCTGCAGTATAGGGCAGCGGTCAGCAGTAGTGCACGGCAACCCTATGTATTGTGGACCGATAGCGGTCCTTACAGAACAGCAGACTGTACCGCACCCAAGCCTATGTACCGTAGCACCCTAGACAGACCAAGTTACCAGTCCTGATAAAGAGCTTTGTGGAACAAGTGAGTTGTGAATGATTAGCAGACTGCAGCAGAAGGGCAGCAGTCAAGTATAATATTCTTTCTATATTTGGAAGAAAGAATATTATACGTGTACAAGCCTATTACCGTACCACTGATACCAGTCCTGAAAAGAACCTTTGTGGAACTAATAGTAACAGCAAGTCTTTAAAATTATCCTCACTGCCTGACACACTGCTTCCTGCCTGTCCCTATACAAATTGGCAAAAAAGAGTAGGCTGGAACGATTAGCTGGAACAGCTCTTTTGTGGACCTGATAGTAACAGCTAATGATGATGATGATGATGATGATGAAGAAAGACTAATCTGGCTGAGCTGTCCCTAAAATAGCAGCATACAGCGCTCTGTCCCTTTATCTAAACTGACAAAAGAAACTCAGGCTGCTGACCTAACACCTATACCAGTCCTGAAAAGAACTTTTGTGTACCAAATAGCTAGCGTTTTCTCTGTCCCTACTCCACACAGGATCCTTTCCCTACAGTGACAGAAGAAAGAATGTAAAATGGCCACCGGATCGGGTGTATTTATAGGTTAGGGGGAATGTCCAAGTGTCCATGAGCTGTCATGTCTCAATTGGTTGTCCTGTAACACATGATAAACGTGTCACGAAAGGTTAAAGTTCTTGTATACATTAAACACGTAAGTCCGCCGGGGCGAACGACGGAAAAAGGCGTTCGAACCCGCGGACGGCGAAAGTCGGAAATTCGCCGCGAAACGACCGCCGGGCGAACCGTTCGGCCATCACTATACAGGGGCAGACATGTGAGCATGCCTTGTGACCTGCATAGGAATTATTATCTTTATTGACCTCCTTGAGCATGGAGAATTGTTGTTTTTATAAATCTACATATTGTTATAACGTAAATAAAATGGTGACACAATAAGCAGATATAAGATCACTCATATTTCATAAACCACCTTTGTATTAAAATATCAATCCTAGAAACTCACTTTTGGGCTTATGTTGTGACACATTTTTAACATCATTATCTGTTTTGTCCCATATAAACTTCCTATTTCTTCATCCAGCAAGTCAGAAAGTAAAAACCAGGGTGTAAAATTTTAGGAAAGAGAGATTTCAAGGTGTAGACCAACTCAACTTAAAATGGAGCTCTAAGCAGTAAAACAAATAAATACTGGTATTCCCCTTTCCCCACATATAGATATACTAGATACTATACTAGTATAGATATACTAGATATACTTCTTTTAAGTTTAGGGGGGTTCCAATACCCTCTACGGTTCCTCTCCACCAGACTTCCTCTCCACCACACTACCGATCCTCTGAAGCTGATCCTCTTTTCTGGTCGTGTGATAGCTCTCAAAGCTAATAAAAAATAAATAAAGCTAAATAATAATAATAAAGCTAAAGAAACTGCTGTCAGGGGACCAGGATGAAAGATAAGTATTTGTTTCTATTATATTCAGCAGACTAAATAAGGCAATCTGTTATGCATAGGAGATATGGGGGGTATATGGGGTAGGGGGTTTACCATTAACTATATTTAGCATACGCCCAGAGGTAAAATAATAAAAAAAATTGTTTTGGAGAGAGTTTTGTCTGTGACACTATAGAGTAGACTACCCCCTCACTATGATACTAGGACAATAAGTAAAGGCACATGCATAGACTGGCCATGCATAGCTCGAATTTCAGACAATTCCTGCTGAATCAGAGGAAATTCAAGCTGCGGCTCTTTTGGCACCTATGCCACCTTTAGACCTTGGGGGACCTGGGCTACTTCAAGTTCTGGGGCCCCTCAACATAGAAATTAAATTTGTTTGACAAATAAAAAAGTAAACTGAAATTAATGATAAAGCACATTTGTTGAAAAAAAATATGTTACCGGTAAGTTCCGAAGAAGACAAGATTTTTTTCTTAGTTTTATTGACTGTGAGAATACACATTAAACAGGTAATTGGAACTGGCAAGTCATACAATACATCATATTTATTTATGACACTACAATATTTACAAAAAGTCTATCTTCCTGTACTTAGCATCCGAAAAATCTTTACCCAACTCATCAAACTGTATTATCTTGAGGACACTGCTCTCGATGATTCTTTATCAGTAATCATCATGCTAAAATATATTCTAAGAACTGCATTAACTCCTGGAAAGGTATCAGTAAGCCCTTCATCATGGAATAAAACTGCTTGTTGAGATGGATTCTATGCATTAAGGTGAAAAACCTCCTGTGATGCAACAGCCCCCCAGAGCCCCCCCTTTTATTTACCCGAACCCGGTCTTTCCAGTGACGTGGGAGCCGGTGTCAGGGCAGAGTCTTGCTGTCTGTGTTAATGGATGCAGCAGCATGACACAGGAGAAGGGAGCACTCGAGAAGTGGAGGGGCTAGGAACGCCACTGAGGGACTCCCGAAGAGGAGGATCGGGGCCACTCTGTGGAAAACCAACCGCACAGAGAAGCAGTATTGTACCGAGTGGGGGGTGGGGGGTTTGGGCCGCCCCTGGTGCCACACACTAGGGGGTGCCAGGCCAGTGCCCCCCCTCCATGATTGAAGCGGTGACAGCGGGGCAGGTTGAGGCAGCGGTGTGGTGACAGGGCCGGTTAGAGCAGGGTTAGGTGAGCTGCAGTGTGGTTGCAAGCGGGGCGGTGCGGGTGACAACACTGCACCCTTCTCTCATGGCCACGGCTGTCTGAGTGGTCCTAGATGTCTCACACAGCCCGAGCAGAGTGAAGCCGCCTCCTCCTCCTCTGTTTATGTGTACACAGGGAGAGAGGACCTGCTGTGCATGTGCCACGCTGATCTCAGGTACATTATGGGTCTGTAATTTACTGAAGGGAGTGTCTCTACTGAATAGAGGTCTGTACTGAATGGGGGGATCTGCACTGAAAGGGGGGTCTGCACTGAAGGGAGGGGGTCTGCACTGAATGGGGGAGTTTGTGTAATATGCAGGGGGTCCAGAACTGTAAGGGAGGTCTTTTAACATGCCGGGGCTGTATAATGTAAAGGGGTCCAGAGCTGTAGGGCTTGTAAAATGTAAAGGGGTCAAGAGGTGCAGGGTGCTGTGTAATTTAAAAGGGTGCAGGGGGCTGTTTAATGTAAAGGGGTCTGGAGATGCAGGGTGCTGTGTAATGTAAAGGGATCCAGAGGGGGCGTGGCTTGCATGGAGTAAGACGCGATGAAAGATAGCTCCGCCGAGACTCCTGGATATTCTCCTGACGATTCCTCTTTTGGGCTGTAACGGCCCCCACTCACCCGCGATATCATCCACAAGTTCGTGGTGCCACGCTAGTAGTGTCCCTCAAGTGCAGGCATGTCACGGAAAAGCAAAGATCCTTACCCGGGACCCAGCCATGTGGCCCAAAATGGTGGCCGTGCGCACCGCTCAATGAAGGAGGCTGCACAAAAGCTGTTTACTAAGCATCTCTCCCGGGACACTCCAGCTAAACAGCCTCCAATGTCTGCGGATCCCACAATCAGCCTCTCTGTGAGTGAGAACAGAGGGCTGGAATGGCAGGAGGACCCAGTGGATACAGCCCTGTGGAATGCAATGAGTACCCCCTCCATCCCTGGGTCTAGCACTGACCTGCAAAACTCAGAGCCCACCCTGAGACAAATTTTTGCTGCAGTCACTTACCTGCAATACCACTCTGACAACCCTGACTTCCAAAATGAAGGGGGTAAAAATGTAACTGACATTCGTCTGTCAGGACATGCAAAAAACGTAGGGATCGCATATCAGATCTGGAGGGCCGAATGAATATAGTGGAGGATGAGGTAGGGCCACTGCGACAGGTGCTATCTATGTCCTAGATATAAAAAGAATAGAAGAGGTGCACCAGCCTTGAGCATTATCCTTTGGATATGTATTTATTAAAAGTGATTAAAAAAGAAAACTACTCACAAACAACTGTAGAATTCTTGCAAAATAAAAAATCACAAAATAGCAGCAATCAGTCTGAGATGAACAATACACTCCATGAATTTTATGAATTTTAATAAATACATATTCAAAGGATAATGCACAAGGCTGGTGCGCCCCTTCTTTTATTTTTATATCTTTGACTGTTAGGATACCCCTATCCTTGAGGGCAGCAAGGCCTGTGACATTATATAGACTGTCTGGTAATCCACTCGTGCGCAGGAGCGTTTCTTTTCTGCTATTAAGCAATCTTTGTCCTCCAGCCATGCTGCCCACCTGGAGGACATGAAAAACAGGCTCAGAAGGAACAACGTGAGGGCAGTGGGCATGCCTGAGAAGGTGGAGGGCAAAAACCTGGTTGCATTTATTGAGTGTTGGCTGGTGGAGGTCTTTGGGAGAGAGTCCTTTTCCCCCATGTTTGTGGTGGAGCGTGCGCACCGAGTACCTGGCAGGCCCCAGAGAAACGCGGCGGCCCTTCCTGTTCAATTTCTTCAATTTTAAAGATCGTGATGCTGCCCTATGCAAGTTAAAACGTATGTCAAGGGTGCTCAGAATGTCAGGACCAGGCAGATGGTGTCCTTATTGCACCGATGAAGTGGTCTTCAAACACTTAAGGTTGCACTCAAAGAGGGGAGGCAATCTCTAATAGAAAACAGAAATATATTAAAAGTTTTAATACTGCACTTAGAGGTACCTTTTTTCTTTTATCTACCCTATACCAAGCCCGCACCGAGGGTGATGCTATGAAAATGGACAACATCAGAATATCCTTCTACCCCTGACTGTTCTGCTGATCTACAATGCAAAAGAGCGAAATTCACAGAGGTAAAAAGGCGACTGCAATGCTTTGATGTCACCTATGCAATGCTTTAACCTGCTAGGCTGAGAGTGGCTGCTAACGGAGAGGCCCACTTCTTTTACAATCCTACTGTGACCTCAGAGTTATTTGATCGTGTGGAACACACTCTGCCTAAATCGGCGGCCACCTGAGAACTGGGTTGTGATGCTCTGCACCGCTGTTTATTGCTCGCACTCAGGATGCCAGAACCTCGAGAGGAATCTAAGTACTACTTTAAGGCGGAGGCCTTGTAACCCGTTTTTTCTGCTTGTTTGAACACATACCGTACATGGAAAGTTTTCACCTCTCCATTTCATCTCCTTCTTGATATGTAACCTGCAAGTCCCATCCTAGCACTTGCAAGAGCATGTGGTAAGAAGGGATATCACTAATAATAGCTAGCCTTCTGGAGATAAAAGAATCCAGTTAGTGTTTTCCTACCACCATCCACTCATAACTTAAGTGCCAGTTTTAGGTGGAATGCATTTTATGGTCATATCAGCATCAATAAATTAATCTGCAAAATGCCTGCTTGTATAACATCATCTAATTTGCACACCACTGCATCTAGGAGTGGCCTTACTTTCAATCGACTGGATTACATACTCATTCAGGCAGAATTAAATATTACCATGTGAGGAAAACAGGTTTTTAGGCACAGCTGTTGTTTGTATGTTATATAAATCATTTAGTCTTGTATAAAACATGACATTGCAAAATCATTTTATAGTGCATTATTCAACACATAACGCTGATGGGGAGTATTTGTTATTTCCTCCTACCATAAAAACATATTACCTGCCAGATGCAATTCAGGTGGAGGATATGCAGCACCTATTGGAGGGGGAACAGTACTATACAAGAGAGCAAAAGCCGCAGAGCACAGGAGTTGAAAGACTTTGACCGACTTATTACCATGATAGCATAAAATAAAAACTATTATATCAAGTACTGTATTTGTGCTTTAATTTATTAGCAAACAACTAAATAGATTAAATACACATGAGGGAGCTGCTGGTTTTATTGTATTTATGACTATCCAGGGCTGAGATTTACACAGCTATAGCCAGAGGCGGCTCTAGACTTTGTGAGGCCTTAGGCAAAACTTAGGCATGAGGCCCCATTCACTCTACAGTTTGTAGAGGCCAATCTGCTGACAGCCTTAAAGTGGAATTAAACTCTCCTATCCTTTACAGCCAAGGAAGATGCTTCTGTTTGATCTACAAATACCATGGTGCTGCTCCAACAAATACCTGTCAATTCTGAACAGGTGTCTATTTAGGGTGCCTGCAGGAAAACAGCCTGGTGTAAGACTTAAGCCAGGGCCCTTTCTCAGGCACTTACTGAAAGCCAACCAAAACAAAAAAAAATAAAAAATACAACAATATCAATACAATACCACAATATATGTGCTAACTATAGTTGAAGCACATACACAAACCTCCTGGGAGGTTTTAACAGTAGTAAACTTTTTTAACGTCAGAGACTTTATAGACAATGATACAGGAGATGGTCACAGACTGTGCGGACAATGATACAGGAGATGGTTTTATTATGGTAATGACAAGTAAACTCTTACCTGGCTAACACGGTAACAAACGTTGGAGCCACAGACAGGGTGCTGACAGACAATCACGCCACAAAGATGCAGGTGATGGTCAGACACTGTGCAGACAATGATACAGGAGACGGTCAGAGACTGTGCAGACAATGATACAGGAGACGGTCAGACACTGTGCAGACAATGATACAGGAGACGGTCAGAGACTGTGCAGACAATGATACAGAAGACGGTCAGAGACTGTGCAGACAGACAGACAGGGTACTGAGGGACAGACCGTGAGAGACAGACAGGGTACTGGGGACAGACCGTGAGAGACAGACGGGGTACTGGGGACAGACCGTGAGAGACAGACAGGGTACTGGGGACAGACCGTGAGAGACAGACAGGGTACTGAGGACAGACCGTGAGAGACAGACAGGGTACTGGGGACAGACCGTGAGAGACAGACAGGGTACTGGGGACAGACCGTGAGAGACAGACAGGGTACTGGGGACAGACCGTGAGAGACAGACGGGGTACTGGGGACAGACCGTGAGAGACAGACAGGGTACTGGGGACAGACCGTGAGAGACAGACAGGGTACTGGGGACAGACCGTGAGAGACAGACAGGGTACTGGGGACAGACCGTGAGAGACAGACGGGGTACTGGGGACAGACCGTGAGAGACAGACAGGGTACTGGGGACAGACCGTGAGAGACAGACAGGGTACTGAGGACAGACCGTGAGAGACAGACAGGGTACTGGGGACAGACCGTGAGAGACAGACAGGGTACTGGGGACAGACCGTGAGAGACAGACAGGGTACTGGGGACAGACCGTGAGAGACAGACAGGGTACTGGGGACAGACCGTGAGAGACAGACAGGGTACTGGGGACAGACCGTGAGACAGACAGGGTACTGGGGACTGACCGTGAGACAGACAGGGTACTGGGGGCAGACCGTGAGACAGACAGGGTACTGGGGGCAGACCGTGAGACAGACAGGGTACTGGGGGCAGACCGTGAGAGACAGACAGGGTACTGGGGGCAGACCGTGAGAGACAGACAGGGTATTCGGGGCAGACCGTGAGAGACAGATAGGGTACTGGGGGCAGACCGTGAGAGACAGACAGGGTACTGGTGGCAGACCGTGAGAGACAGACAGGGTACTGGGGGCAGACCGTGAGAGACAGACAGGGTACTGGGGGCAGACCATGAGACAGACAGGGTACTAGGGGCAGGCAGTGAGACAGACAGGGTACTGGGCGCAGACAGTGAGAGACAGACAGGGTACTGGGGGCAGACTGTGAGACAGACAGGGTACTAGGGGCAGACAGTAAGACAGACAGGGTACTAGGGGCAGACAGTGAGACAGACAGGGTACTGGGGACAGACAGTGAGACAGACAGGGTACTGGGGACAGACCGTGAGACAGACAGGGTACTGGGGACAGGCCATGAGACAGACAGGGTACTGGGGACAGACCATGAGACAGACAGGGTACTGGGGGCAGACAGTGAGACAGACAGGGTACTAGGTGCAGACAGTGAGACAGACAGGGTACTGGGGGCAGACAGTGAGACAGACAGGGTACTAGGGGCAGACAGTCAGGGTACTGGGGGCAGACAGTGAGACAGACAGGGTACTGGGGGCAGACAGTGAGACAGGCAGGGTACTGGGGGCAGACAGTGAGACAGGCAGGGTACTGGGGGCAGACAGTGAGACAGGCAGGGTACTGGGGGCAGACAGTGAGACAGGCAGGGTACTGGGGGCAGACAGTGAGACAGGCAGGGTACCGGGGGCAGACAGTGAGACAGACAGGGTACTAGGGGCAGACAGTCAGGGTACTGGGGGCAGACAGTGAGACAGACAGGGTACTGGGGGCAGACAGTGAGACAGGCAGGGTACTGGGGGCAGACAGTGAGACAGGCAGGGTACTGGGGGCAGACAGTGAGACAGGCAGGGTACTGGGGGCAGACAGTGAGACAGGCAGGGTACTGGGGGCAGACTGTGAGACAGAGACAGACCATGAGAGTGTGACAGTCAGGGTACTGGCCATGAGACCATAGCAAGACCGGGTACTGTATTATGTACAGACAGCTGACAGCATGATGATGTATGTACTGTACCTGCTCCTCAGTCTTCTACACTACTAAAGGCAGCATAGGAACGAAGCCGGCGACAGGTGATGTTGTCTTTGCGCTCCCTGGCCTCATGCAGTGCAATCTGGGAGTTGTAGTCTCTGCACAGCACAGGCACCAGAGGCCGAAGTCTGTTGTCTGTGCTGTGAAGAACTACAACTCCCGCCATGCACTGGGGCCGACGACTGGGGAAAGGCTAGGAGGACAGCGCCGCAGCGGTGGAGCCTGTTATTGGATGCAGCCTGACTGAGCCGAGATGATTGATGTCATCTAACTCGTCCGCGGTGGCGGCGGCGGAGGCTCATCAGCTCAGACAGGCGGCGCGGCGTCTATGTGCAGCACCCGCCTGCTCGCTCACCCCGCAACACACACTGACCGTTCCACTCCCGAGTCCGCACACTGTTTCCTGTCAGGCAAATTAGGCGGCCGCGGCCCGCGAGGCCCTCTTCAGGGCGAGGCCTAAGGCAATCGCCTAATTTGCCTAATTAAAGAGCCGCCTCTGGCTATAGCACAAACAAAGCCTAGTCTAAGCCCTTGTACACACGGTCGGACATTTCGACAACAAAATCCGTGAGATTTTTTCCGACGGATTTTGTCCAAAACTCTTGTTGCATACACACGGTCGGACAAAGTTGTCGGAAAATCTGATCGTTCGGAACGTGATGACGTTCGTTCGTCGCGACGGGACTACCTTGCAGCTAGTAGCCAATAGCTTTGGTCTCGTAATTTGATCTAAGCATGCGATTGGAATACTCTACAAACAATCGGGACAAAGTCCGATCGGATCATGTTGTGGGAAAATTTTATATCCAGCTCTCAAACTTTGTTGGTTGGACATTCCGACGGAAAAAGTCCGATGTAGCCCACACACAGTTGTATTATCCGACAACATTGTCCAATCGGATCTTTTCCGTCGGAATTTCCGACCATGTGTACAGGGGCTAAGAGGGCAGAAGTGCTGATTTTTTTTTTTTTTTGTCCTTGGCCCCAGATAAAAGACACTTAAAGGTCTTATTACTATAATACTGCATTGGTGCATTGCAGTGCCATTTATTTTGAAAGGCTCCACAATGCACTACTGTGTGTTGCGAGGCACTGCATCAGACAAAACGGTGCTTGTGGTTTCTTATGTGTTAGTAGCCTATTTAAATGAACTGTCGCATGGTATACGGTGCTTTAAAACAACACACCAGAATATGGAGCAGTATTAAATCAGATTTTCATCCCCCCATATATTTTTTTTTTTAACAACCCCTGCTTACCTGGTGGTGTGTTTAGCACATTTCAGATACTCACTCACTCAGTGTTTTTTCCCGCACTGCATTAGTGTGAACCTAGGCTAATACAGAAGATGTGTTACTGGTAGGGATGAGCTCCGGTGTGTTCGCACAGCCCACGTGCAGAGCCCGCCAGGAAGTCGGCACTGCGCTGCGCTAATCACAGGCAGTGAGACATTTCCCAATCTCTGCAGCCGCACATCGGGACAATGTCTCACTGCCTGTGATTGGTACATTTCTGGTTTTGGGTTTTATACTGCGTTAAGGACTGTGACATTATGTTTCCCGCCATGGTGTTTGTCGCCCAGGATCCTCAACCAGGCAGGTTAAGGAGCTCCAGGATGATTGTGTAATTTGGATGAAACTGTTTTTTCTGTTTCACTCCATGGTTGGTAGAATTCAGTTTGAGACCTGGAGTCTGGAGATCTTGTAGTGATCCAGGCTGGACGAAAGCTCCAATCCTAAGACCAGGTCTTGGGAACAGCCAGCACACTGATTGTTCAGGGGTGTGTGGGTCTTTTTTGTAGAATCAGGACCAGGGTTCTGTGCTCCACCCTCCTGAGGAGTCTATGTGTGCAAGGAAGAAGCCAAAAGGCTGCATGGTGCAGACTGTTAGGCTGCTTTCACACTGGGGCGGTATTCAGGCGTTACAGCGCTAAAAATAGCGCCTGTGTAGCGCCTGAAAAAAACCGGCCCCTTTCCCTCCAGTGTGAAAGCCGGAGGGCTTTCACACTGGAGCGATGCGCTGGCAGGACGGTGAAAAAAGTCCTGCTAGCCGCATCTTTGGAGCGGTGAAGGAGCGGTGTATTCACCGCTCCTATACCGCTCCTACCCACTGAAATCAATGAGACACCGTGGCAATACCGCCGGCAAAGCGCCGCGGCAGCGGCGCTTTGCGGGCGGGTTTAACCCTTTTTCGGCCGCTAGTGGGGGTTAAAACCACCCCGCTAACGCCCGCAGACCGCCGCTAAAACGACGGTAAAGCGCCGCTAAAAATAGCGGCGCTTTACCGCCGACGCCGCTCCCGCCCCAGTGTGAAAGCAGCCTTATAGAGGGTCTAAGCCTGAGGAAAAGAGCTGAGTTACAGCATTTGTACAGTAACACATGGATGCCGTGTTACAGGGTCAGAAGGACCAAGGCACAAAGCCTGAGCAGTGGTGGTGTAATGACGTATTCAGTGACCCATCGTAATTTGCTACGGAAGTGATGTTCTGTTGCCGCCATCTTGCTACACCCTAAACTCATCCACAGTAAGGATGCACTATGAAGGGGGAAAGCGGACATGTTGTTACACCCGCCAGAGTTTTGCATTTTTACACATATTTATAACAGTAAAGTCAGTTTATATAGTGAAATACAGGACGTACAACTCTGTCTGACTACTTAGATCTTTAATTTTAAAAGCGGCTGCTCATCTCACAGGTTTGCTAATCTGACAGAAGTTTTCTGGTTTTAAAACTCAACATCTAAACATTCAGACAGAGTTCTAAGTCCTGTATTTCACTATAGAAACCCACATTACTGTTATAAATACATGTAAAATGCCCACTCTCCCCCCTTCTTACTGTATCCTTACTGTGGACGAATGTGGGGTGTAGCAAGATGGCGGCGATGGAATGTCACTTCTGTAGCAAATTGCGATGGGTTGCCGAATATGTCATTACAGTGGTGCTGCATGGGCAACTATTTTGTTTTGATTGACTTTATTCTTTGTCTTTAAAGCGGAGGTCCACCCTAAAATGGACCTCCGCTCATCGGAATCCCCCCCCCCTCCGGCGCCACAATCGGCACCTTTCGGGGGGGGGGGGGGGTGCAGTTACCTGGATAATCCAGGTAACTGCACCCACTTCCGGGCTAGTGCTCTGCGGAAAGGGGCGTACGTTACGCCCCTTTCCGCAAGCGCCCGCCCCCTTCAGCAAGTGCCCCGCTGCCTGCTGGGAAACACACAGCTCCCAGAGGCAGCGGGGACCGTCCGGATTGCGCCGCGCGGCTCGCGCATGCGCAGTAGGGAACCGGGAAATGAAGCCGAAAGGCTCCATTTCCTGATTCCCATACCCAAGATGGCGGCGGCAGGACCCGCCAGACGAGCGAGCGATCGGCTTCGGGTGCCGACATCGCGGGCGTGCTGGACAGGTAAGTGTCACTATTTAAAAGTCAGCAGCTGCAGTATTTGTAGCTGCTGGCTTTAAAAAAAAAAAAAAAAAAACGCGGAGTCCCGGTGGACTCCCGCTTTAATAAAAGTGGGCCAACAAGCCCTTAAACAGCATAACTTGTGTGGACTCTGCTCACTGGTAATCTCTACATTGAGCTAAACAGCCCCTAAATATTACAGAACGTATTCATAAATACAAAGCTACATTCACTTGGGACTATTATCTGCCTTGAGTTCAGCTTTACCTCAGAGTGTTTGGAACTGTGTTCCTAAAATAACTGAGGTTATGGGAAAAGCAAAGTGAAAGTAGTAGGGTATTGAGAGATGGTAAAATGAATGTCTGATCCTGACTGGAACTTTTATCAGCCTCCCCCTTTTTTTTTTTTTTTTTTTTTTTACGACATGTGTAATGGAAACAATCTTCGCCCTAGTTGTACCTTCAAAATTTACACCATTGGTTTTTCTAAACACTCTTCTTTCCCCAAAACATACAACATAAGCAGACTAAACAGCACTGCTAATGGTATGCAAATTTTAAAACTTTTCCCAAGTCACCAGTTAACCACTTCAGTTCTGGAAGAATTGACCCCCTTCCTGACCAGAGCACTTTTTGCGATTTGGCACTGCGTCGCTTTAACTGACAATTGGTCGTGCGACATTGTACCCAAACAAAATTGATGCGCTTTTTTCCCCCCCACAAATAGTTTTCTTTTGGTGGTATTTAATTGCCTCTGCGGCTTTTATTCTTTGCTCTATAAACAAAAGTGACAATTTTGAAAAAACACATTATTTTTTACTTTTTGCTATAATAAATATCCCCCAAAATATATATATATATATATATATAAAAAAATTTCCCTCAGTTTAGGCCTATATGTATTCTTCTACATATTTTTGGTAAAAAAAAATTGCAATAAAAGCGTTTATTAATTGGTTTGCGCAAAAGTTGTAACGTCTACAAAATAGGGGATAGATTTATAGCAGTGGCCATCAACCCTGTCCTCGGGGCCCACTAACAGGCCAGGTTTGCAAGATAATTGAAATACATCACAGGTGATATAATTTGCTTCTCAGTGATTGCAGTATTCTAGTCTGCATCTCCCCAAGGTAATACATAAAATCTGGCCTGTTAGTGGGCCCTGAGGACAGGGTTGATGACCACTGATTTATAGCATATTAATATATATATATATATAATTTTTTACTAGTAATGGTGGCGATCTGCTTTTTTAAAAAAATTTTATCGTGACTGCAACATTAGGGCGGACACATTTTTGGAACCATTGGCATTAATACAGCGATCAGTGTGATTAAAAATGCATTAATTACTGTAAAAATATCACTGACAGTGAAGGTGTTAACACTAGGGGGCGGTGAAGGGGTTAAGTGTGTCCTAGTAGGTGTTCTAGCTGAAGGGGAATGGGGACTGTGCAGTGTGCAGGGGAGATAACAGATCCTTTGTTCATACTCTGTATGAACAGACGATCTGTCACTTCTCCCCTCAGAGAACCGGAAACTGACTCAGCGGCGATCGAGACCGTTGGGCACTCGCATCGGCTGGGGGGTACGCGTACCCCCTAGTGGTCACAGGGTGAAGCGACGTTACATAACATCGCTTCGTCCAGCCGAGCCATTCTGCCACAGTGCAACTGTGGCGGCTGGTCGTCATGTGGTTAAACAAACTGTACAGCTGCTGGCAGGGCTATGTGACTATTCAGCTGCTATTAAACATTTGGCATCCCCAGTGACCTGGGCGTGCCAGGGAACTTCTGCAAAAGTCAGCACAGGGTATGTTTTACTAGCAGCGGGCCAATCACACCGCTCTGTCAGTACTGAATGTGGCAAAATATTTTACATCGCTCCCTCCTCCAGGCTTTTTTTTTTTTTTTTATTAAACTATCAATTACATATCATGGGATCTCCCGCCATAAGTAAATGGGGCTGGTGACATCATTGGCTTTTAAAGTGGTTGTAAGCTCTGTTACACCAATTTTACCTACAGGTAAACCTATAATAAGGCATACCTGTAGGCAGTGGCGTCGCTAGGGAATGGCTTTTGTGGCTATAGCCCCAAATCTGGGGTCCATAGCCCTGAGTCTCTTCAGGGGTTCTCAGGGGGAGGATAGGCGCTCTGGGGACCATGATGTAAGGGGGGCGGGGCTCTCTGGGCATATATACACACACATATATTATATACATGTGTATGTTCGCCTAAGCATATGACTTTCTTTACTACGCTGCTATGGGCTCTAGCCCCAGATCTTTTGTAGACCTAGGCATGCCCCTGCCTGTCGGGAACTGTAAATGTCTCCTAAACCTGCACCGTTTAAAAAATATTTAACATATACGCTTACGCTGACTTCATTGGCTCAGGTACACTGAAACGGCTTGCTCGTGACGTTTCTTCAGCAGCAAGCCATGACCGACAGCTCCCGAGCGCATGCGGAGGAGTGACGTAATCGCGGCCCCAGCCAATCACATCCTGCAAACATGGAAATAACTCTGGGAGACGTGTTGCCGGGGCTGCTGCAACAACTTTGATCTGAGGTATTTCATAATAAGCTAGTATGTCATGCATAGTAGCTCATTATGCCTTTTGTCCTACAAGGTTTGTTTTTTGGGGTTTACAGCCACCTTATTTTTGTTTTGATGCCCGCAGCAGTTCACGGAGGGCAGTGTGAGGGGGCGGTGGCTATTCATGTGCAATGTGGGAACCTACACTGGAATCGTGCTGGTTTCCGCATCGCACAAGTGTGAACTGAGCCTTAGTGCTAAAGTATAATAAATGCACCATTTTTATTTCCTTCATGTGGGTACATTTCTTTAATCTTTATGTGAGGTGGACTGCGCCTTGGATTTTTCGGTGGATGGTACCAGGTGTAGGTGAAATGATGAGGTGATCTGTATAGGAAGTGCCATTTATTTGGGGCTTATCTATAACTATAGTGAAAGTCATGCCAGGAGGGACCTCTCAGCCCTGGTCTGCACATTCCTGGCTTATCTGACTTTCCTTTACTACAACAAGGACGTCACTGAAACTTTTCTGAACTCTCCAGCTTTCCATCCCATCGCTTTCCCGCCCTGCAGCCACGTGACTCATTGAAGCCAAGCGCTAAACCTACAACGGGCGTGGCCTCAGTGAGTTGTAAGGCATTTTTTATTTCGTAGCCAACCAATGATCGCTTCCTCTTGTCTCCAAGGTAGAAGGGACGCCGTGGTTGCTACCGTGTTGTGTAGGGGAGACCCCGCCTCTTGTCCTGACGTCACCCCCGGACTGTGTAGGGATGGTGTGCGGCGACTTGGCTTCATTCAGCAGGCAGAGAGTGGCCTGCTCGCTACGTTGAAGGAGGAGGGGGTGTTATCGCCGCGCGTCCCGGCTGCTCCATGGACCTGCGAAGCGCCGGGCTTGCAATGGAGGCGAGGGACGGGGTGGCCGCCCTTCCCGGCGAGGGGGAGGACTACGAGAGCCTGCCGCCAGGGGTCTCCCCGCTCACCCACATGACGGCCGGGGCCGTGGCTGGTATCCTGGAGCACACAGTCATGTATCCGGTGGACTCTGTCAAGGTGAGAGCTTGGGAAAGGGGGCGGGGCCTGTTGACAGGTGTCAGGTGTCATGGCGCTGTGCAGAGCCCGGGCATGGCATGGGAATGTCTCCTCTGTGTGTCATCATCGCATACATAACCAGAGAGGGGCAGCCTGTAATATAGTACAGCCCAGCAATTAAGCGCTATTAAACTCACACATGTCATCTATTGCAGCTTATCAATCATATGTGGGGCTTCATTCGTTTTCTTCTTTTTTTTTTTTAAAGGCTTTTTATCTGGCCAGTAACAAACATGCTGTATTAGTGAGAAACAACTCTGGAGGAACAAGAACAGGAGGCACAGCAGCATCCTCAGTGGGGGGAGGGTGTTGGATGTACTGGCAGGTTTAAAGTGGAGTTCCAATTAAAAGAAAAAAATTAAGTCAGCAGCTGCTGACTTTTAATAATCGGACACGTATCTGTCACAGGGTCCAGCGATGTGGGGGGGGGATGAAGTCCTGCTCCTCTCTGCGGCGCCGGCATTTTCACTGTGGGCGCCCAGCTGTGGCTTCACAGCTGGGCACACACTGCGCATGCGCGAGCCACGCTGCAACTGGCCAGGCAATCATCTGGGACCTGCAACGTGTCCCAGGTGATTGCTGAGAGGGAGGAGGGAGAGGTGATCTTACTTGCGGTGCCCCGGGAGAAAGTAGGAGCTGGAACCCTCTAAAAGAAGGGTTTGCGCTCAGCCCCGCGTGCAAAAAATGACATGCTGAATGTGCCGTGCCGTGTCGGGGGGGGGGGGGGGGGGTCACCTTCCCTTAAAGCAAAAGTTTCATTTTTGGGTAGAACACCGCTTTAAATACACTAACAAATTAAGCCAAAGCTAATTAGCAGTTACAGCAAACAGGTTTTTAAGTTATTTCTTTTTTTTTTTTTTTTCTTTGGGGATAAAGGTTTTATATACATAAAAGCTGATCTTTGTTGATGTTAAATGGTTGCTGGTCTCCTTCCAAAGCTGCATTCACACCTTAGCTTTTTGAATCATGGGTAGATACCGCATTTTCAAAGCACCGAGATGTGATTGACGAATTCCAGGACGCACATTTGAGATGCCATTTATTTGAATGCCACCTAAAACCGCACTGTGGTTCTGCTGAGATTGACACCTGATGAATCACGGCAACCCGCATCGTGTGACGCATGTTGCCCTAAAGTAGCTTCTGCACTTTTTTTTTTCTTTTTTGGGCTACTAGTTTTACTACAATGTGGGTTGCCGTGATTGCAGCGCTATTTATCGTGACTGAACCGCACTGCGATTTTATGTGAATGTCATCTCAAATGTGACTTCTGTGGTTTGTCATTCACACCTCGGCGCTTTACAATCGCGCAAACTGCCAACGATTCAAAACGCAGAGGTGTGATTGCAGCCTAATTGTTGCATCTGCATGACAACAGACTTACTGACAGGATCACTAGGAAAGAAAGCTTTTGCAAAAGAAATCCTAAGGCCTCATGTACGCTGCTGCTGGTAAACTGACGTTCAGAGGCAGTTGCATGCTTCCCCCCCCCCCCCAACTGCCCTGAACTCATTAAATTTCATTTTATGTGTACATGTACACAGGTTCGTTTAATGTCGTTTTTAGGCAGTTGCGTCTATAGGCTTTTCTTTGAAGGCAAAAAAGAGTTCAGACCCCAAATGTGGTAACTCACGTTTAGCCACGTTTTTATAATTTTTATTTTTTTTGCCTATTTTGGGGAAAGTGTGTGTGTGTGTGTGTGTGTGTATATTTATATTTATTTATTCTTTCTGCTTAGAATAACAAGATCACGTTTCTCTTCACAATCTTTCACATTATACAAAAAAAATGGGCTAACTTTACTAGTTAGTATTTTTATTCATTAAAATAACCAACAAATGTCAGAAAAAGGTTTGGTGTTTTACACACAGTCTATTCCATTGACAAACTGTTACAATGTTTATACTCAAGTTCAATTGATAAAGAATGTTTTGATTCTTGGCAGACTGCCCATTTTTTCTCTCCTTTCTTTTGATGGTTGTGGCTTCAGAAAAGCAGAGAATTCTTTGCATAGAAAGAATTATGAAACACTTTAGTCAAGATTGCGATAACGATTCTTGACGATTAATTGTGCAGTTGTAAAATATATAATTATTGGGAAATTGGGCTGTAAACATTAAAGACACGTTTACAGGGAATCACTATAGACTTAAATGGAAGGTGTTGACAAGCTTCAGCGCCTTCCAGACTCAACATATAGCGTCATTTTTGCCGTAGAGCGAAACAAATGCTTTATTCTTTTCAGATGTGGACAGATCTGTCCATATTATCCATTGCAGACTGCTTTATTAGGTGTTTATGGAGGGGCAAATGTGCACCTCCAAATGTCTGTTTCTAATCTATGTGAACACGGCCTAAAAAAAAGAAAACAAATGCAGCCATCATATCTAAGAATTGGTACCCTGCAATATGTTTGCTTTTGGGTTTAATACTGCTGTAATACCAGCATGGACAGTAACGGTTACATTGTTGCACTGTACCGGTGGAGGAAATGCATGGGGGCTGCACATGGCTAAAAATACTCAAATAACTGTACACTGACCTCTGCAGGAGATGAGCTAATCCTTCAAGGGCAGGATGTACTGAATGGAAGCCCCAAGGTTAAGTTCATGCTGCAGCACACTCTGAAAAGATGGGTGGGGTGGATTGCTTTTCTCAGGTTGGCTTTCAGGCACTCAGGAGGCAATCCTGTCACCTGTTCAATATCGTTTGGCTCAGTTGCAGTGGGGCCCCATTGAGTCAAATAAGGCAAGTTTTACAGGCGTATTGGCCTGTGAGCTCAACGTGCTACCTTAAAGCGGTTGTATACCTGCGGGGGGGGGGGGACAAAACTGTAAGGCAAAGTCATAATGAGCTAGTATGCACCGGATCTAGATGGCATGGTGACCTGGCGCTTGGGATTTGTTGAGCCCTGGCCCAAAATATGCCTCTAAACGTCCTAATGTGCATGGATACATAGGGTAACATTGCACTGCTTCTACTGGGAAAATGCAAAAATCCTCTAGATGCAGTGTTTAAGCCCAGTGTGCATAACTTAATGACTAAGCCCTGGTTTACACTGCTGCGACTTTCTGCCACGCGTGACACAAAGTTGTATGACAAGTCAAAACACCAATTTCCACCAAGTGCGGTCTTTTTTGCTGCGACTCGGGTCACAGCGTTCTCTGCATCTTCCTTGAATGCCATAAACTGCAATGCTAAAATGACAAAAGTTGCAAGGAAGTTATTTCTTTGCAACTTTGGCTGCCAATTTAGAGGGTCTTGCAAGTTTAGTAATGTCACACGCCTGTAGTATTCTGATTTGCCAAAGTCTCAAAGCGTCAGTTGCGTCAAGTCACGATGCAAAGTCTAACAACTTTTGGGTCACAGCAGTGTGAATTTGAGGCTAACACGGTTATTTGCTGGATTTGTAACCCACTGAAGAGGTCATCTGCCAATATAATATTGGATTTATTTATTGCTAAAATAATTTGGATAAATACTTTCATATATATATTTGTGTGTTTTTTTTTTTTTTTTTTATAAGCCATTCTATCCTTGCTGCTTGCTCAAAGTGTTTTCTGTCAAGTTTGTTTATCACACACAACAATTTGATTCTTTTAACTGATCTCGGCAAGCTAAGTTTTTTTATTTTTTTATTTTATTTGTATGTGTTTATTGCTTATATAGCCCAGAGGCCTTTAATTATGTCTTTAGCAATGCAGTCTCGTGGAAGTGTCTGGACACGTTGGATCAAACTGGAGCTGTATGTCATATTCAAATTAGTCTCCTTTTTAATAGAGCGGGGTTGGGGTTAGCCTCGTGGCTTTTGTGTGTAGACTTGGTGTAAAGGAAGGTTTTGATGGATGGGTTAGACTCTGAGAAATCAGATCTTGTGTCATGTGGTGGCCACCCCCCAGGAAGTATACCAAATTACAGCTGTCACTATAGCTGTGAGCACTTCCCTGACAAATGCAGAAGTTTTGGTGGAGGTTGAAGAAGAAACGGTTACATTTAGCAATCCTCATCTTGAGTGTTGTATCCTCCCCTGCGTGTACAGAAGGAATGTGTTTTTTTTTTAATTTTTTTTAATTTTTTTTTATTTTTTTTCCACTTTCTAAGCATAGCGTTATCTTATAGCAGGTGTGATCAGCTTACCGGGGGCAGGGGGGCACAACTGCAGCTCCTAACATTACCAAAGGATCACATGTAATGTTCATTGTATGTTTTACTGCAGAAGACTTTGTGGACATACCCATAGATGATCAGGGACTATGGACATACCACAGGAGAGAGCTGGAGACACTGAACATGCTACATGTGTGATTGGAGACATGGTGCAGAGATCACTGTCATTAGTTTCTTCACCAGTCGATGCTCCCAATGCTGACTGCTGGGTCTGAGGGCTGCAGAAGTACCAAAGGGGGTCACGTTTGGCCTGCAGGTTGGGCGCCAAGATGTTAGATACTGAGCCTTGTATCTGAAGTGTGTTAAGTGCCAGGTGCATGAAAAAGAACCTACTCTTAGGTTGAACACATGATAAAAGTATCAGTCTGACAATTGGACACTTTGGATGCTTTAGTTCTTCTAAACTGCAATCCAGACTTGAGAAAAAAATTGAGGGTTAGGCTCCTTTCACACGGACAGATAGAATGGTGCTTTTAGCTGCGGATTTTCTAGTTTTCTACCACAGCTAAAAGCACACAATGCTTTCCTATGGCCCCATTCACACACAGTGTTTAGCTGCGATTTCGTTACATGTGGTTCGGTGCGAATAGAAAGAAAAAATAGAATTGAATGCGTCCAGGTGCGATGTAGCGCAGCTATATGCACATAACCGCAGGTAATCGCAGTCTTTTGTGTCAACTGCGGATAGCAGCGTGAGAAGGGATTCAAGGGATCATAAAAATAAAAGGGTTGCTATGGGAAAGACTATATTGGATAACTGCAGCTGAACGCAACTGCACAGAAACGCACATAAATGCAGGTAATTGCACTGTACAAATGCAGCTGATTGCTGTGCCTGGAGTCTTGAATTTCACAGAAAAAAATAAACTTGCTAAACTGCGGCAGAACAGCCTTCTGTGTGAAAGGGGCCTGAAATGCATGTTCTGTCTAGGGGGATAGGAATAAGGTGAAATACTTGCAGTTTTCATTGCTCTTCAGGCTTCCTCCTTGTTTATCAAACTAGTCACCAGAAGCAACTTTTTTTCACTATCTGGTGTCATCCATTGTATGTGAGGAAACGGAGGGCCCACCCACATCCTGGGAGCATAGGATAACACTTACATGATGCTGTGGCCAATGGGATTAGAAAGTGCTCCATCTTTGGTTATAGTGGAAGGACTAGTGACCTATTGGTGGGAGGAATGGTGCCCCATTTTATGTGCCTGTGGGAGGGATGGTGTCCCAAGGGCCAGATCAAGGCAGGCACAGGGGCACATCTGGCCTGTGGGCCACAGTTTGGAGATTCCTGCCCTAGACCATTGGTGATTGACTTTCTTGATATGGAGGGGGGGGCCCCAACATCAGTGGCCGCACATAAAATTCAGTGAATATTCATACACAACAATATAAAGTCAGACTGTGGACATACAGAAGATAGAGATTGCAGACATAATACAAGAGGTTGACAGTCTCCTGCAACTTGCCTGCGGTCTCTGACCGAGATTGTGCACATGCTATATAAAAATTGGATTGCAGTTTAGAAGAACTAAAGCATCCAAAGTGTCCAATTGTCAGACTGATACTTTTATCATGTTGGGGACATGCTTCAAGAGACAGTCATAGAATGGAGATCTTTTACATGAGGCTGCTAGAAATGACTGCTACAACAGGGCAATGGGAAAAACAGATTGTTGTCTGCAGGGGCTCAGCCTGCTAGGTGAATAGGGGGAAAGACAACTGTGTATAGTCGGCCTTTAAGGTGTGTTTATTCTGGATGGGGGGGGGGGGGGGGGGGGCATTAGAGACATCCTTCGACAGCAAAATTAGTGTAGGTTAGTGTAAAGCTGTCCATACATGGATGGAAGTTCAGTAGGAACCAGCTAACTTTTTTAATCCATGTATGGCAGGGGTGTCCAAACTTTTTTTCAAAGAGGGCCGGATTTTATGAAGTGAACATGCGCGAGGGCCGACCATTTTGCCTGACATTCTTTGAACCATTAAAATTCGGTCTAAGTGTTCGTTCAAGCTCTAATAAACTGCCCAACAAGAATTCTCTTGCCTTTGTGGCTGTGTGTGGGAAGAAATGAGCTTGGGCGTATTTGTACATACTGTATTAATTGGCGTATAACACACACCTTCACTTTAAGAGGGAAGTTTCAGGAAAAAAAATGTTTAAATAAAGAACTGTGAAGCAAAATAATGGTCAGTGCCCACCAATGCAGCCTAATCAGTGCACACCTGCAGACCCACCACAGCCAGGAATGCCCCCCACCACAGCCAGGGACGCAGCACCATTGCCAGGAATGCACTGATGAGCGCCAAAGGAGAATCTCCTGTTTACACGGTGGCTTCTTTAATAGAAAGTCCCGCCTCCTTTGATGGACAGAACAGTCGTCCAATGGCAGTGCAGGAGAAGGACTTCCTATTACAGAGGCCGCCCGTAAACAGGAAATTCTCCTGTGTACGGCGCTCAATCCTGTACCTTCCGAAGCATATATATCTTTTGTGGCCCCGGCGCTGGGAGATCGTCGGGGGCCACAAAAGATATGTATGTCCAAATAACCAGGCGGGCCGTTCAAAACCGGGTCGCGATTGGCCCGCGGGCCGGACTTTGGACATGCTTGATGTATGGGCACTGTGGTTGAACAGAAGTCGGTCTACAACTGTCCTGCTTGATTCTGGCCACTTGATCCGCACTGAAGGCTCTACCGGGCAGCAGTGATCACTGTATTCTTTTGTCAACTGTACTGTTAAAGCAGAGTTCCACCCATTTAAAAGTCAGCAGCTTCAAAAAGTGTAGCTGCTGACATTTAATAAAAGTCCAGCGATACGGGCGCACTAAGATCCTCTCCCTCGGCATTCTAACTGTGGGCGCCCGGCTGTGGCTTCACACCTGGGCGTGCACTGCGCTGTAAATTGCTTGGAAATCTTCTGGGACCTGTGACGTGTCCCAGAAGATGAGGGGGGGGAGAGGTGATCTTCCTTCCGGTGCCAGGAGAGGAAGTGGCAGCTGGGTGCCTGTAAACACTTTTTTTGTGTGGAACCCTGCTTTAATTCAGATCTAATTATTGCCATTGCAGAGCATGATCATATCTGGTTGTTGCCCTGTGCTCCGTATCACCTGCATTTTCCTCTGTGCTGTCTGTAGAGTTGGGTTTTCAGGTAATAGGTCACGGTCATAGCTGGCAGCTTTGTGTGTCCGTCCTTTTTTGCGTACCAACCTTTGTCCTTTACTTCAGTATTACTTAACATGCAGATTACGCTACACAGCTACTCAGTCATGGCTAGGCCTTTTGCTATAGAGGGCTATACAAGTATAAATCTGTTCTTTTATTAAAAGTAATGTAATAATCTTGTGTAAATCTGTGTCCTTTCCTGTATCATTAGAAGTCCATCTAATCACTTGCCATCCTTGCGATCGGGGGGTGGGCAGTTTGACGCACCGCATCTCTGAGGTAAAGAGCCTATGACATAGGCTTTTTGAACACAGATGATCACGGTAAACAGGAAAAGCCATGTATTGGATTTTCCTCTACTCGCACTGACCGATGTGAGAGGAGAGCAGCCAAGGCTCTCCTCTAGACAGGAGGAGTCTGTGGTGATTATCAATGAACCCCCTCCCTCGAGGATGACCACCACGCAAGTCCACTAGAACCCATCAGTGATGCCTTCCAGTGCTGCCTATCGGTGCCATCTATCAGGACTGCCCATCATTGCAGCCTCATCAGTGCCTATCCGTGAAGGAGAAAACATATTTACAAAGTTTAGTAACGAACAAAGAAAAAATTCTTCTTCAAAATTTTCGTCTTTTTTTTTTTTTTTTTTTTTATATGTGGCGCAAAAAATAAAAAACCCCAGAGGTGATCAAATATTGCCAAATGCTCTATTTGTAGAATTTTTTTTAATAAAAAAAAAAATGTTTTTGGGTACAGTGTTGCATGACCGTGCAAGTATCATTCAAAGTGTGATAGCGCTGAAAATTGGTCTGGGCCGGAAGGTGTATAAGTGCCCTGTATTGAAGTGGTTAATCGGCTGCCCTGGAGGGCAGAGGAGGGCTCAGAGGTCTAATAGACACCAGATTTTTCAATAATCTGTCACTGCCAAAGCTATCACAAGGGATGTTGTTCATTCCTTGTGATGGCAATAAAGGAGAATAAAAAAATTTAAAGCGCAGTTCCCACTGTTTAAAAAATGAATATCCATATCTTTTGTTTATAATAAATGTTTGTGTTATTAATCGGCGCTCGATTGCCGATTTTATAGAGGAATATATCTTCTATTCCTTTTTTGTGTCAGTTTCCATATTGCTTGTGGGCATGTGAGGCCTTCTGGGCTCTGGTGCAGCTGAGCGACCAGCGTGCACCGCCTGTTCTCGCGCATTGTCGTACACGTCTGACATTGCCATCACAATGGGCGGTGGCATCTGAAGTGCCTGTTGTGATGGCAATGAAGCCCTCAACGCTGCCCAGTGACTCCTGGGAAATGACAGACATCTCCCAGGAGCACTAGCGAGCACGGGCGCCGAGGGAAATGACACCAAGCGCCTTGCAGAGGCAGATTACGAGGGAATTTTTCCAAAGGTTATTTAATGCAGCTGAATAATGTAAAAAAATGTATAAAAAAATTCTGACTGGAACTCTGCTTTAACACAGTGAACACTTACTGGGCAGAGCATCATGGCACATCTGGTGGGCTCTTTAGGCTGCTCCAACCTCACCTAGTCTGAGCTCTGCTGTACAGGGAATTGCAAGAGGCTGATAACAGGTTACTTTTTTCTTTTCGTTACTAGTGTACATTGCTTGCAATAAATACATTTCCCAAGTGTTCTTCCAGGACAGCCCTTGAGAGATGGAGCTCCTCCCATCGACACAGGAAACACATTGCCACAGTTCAAAAGGCGGTCCCTCAGGTCCCTGGTCAGTCATTTGTGTTTCCTCCGTCGGAGGAACATGTTGCCAGGAACCTGGAGGCCCCTCTCAGGGGCTGCCTGAGAATCTGCAAGCCTAAGGGACCGGGTCCTGGTTTATGGCTGCAGTTTGGGTCCATACCTTTTTTCTTTGGCTCGGGTACCGTCCAGCTGAACCGGAGCAGACCCGTTACCCTCCTCCTTCCAGTGCCGAGGTGGCCAGGGGCAGAATGACGCCGGTTTCCCCCAGGAGTGGTGAGTGGAACCTTCCATCTTCCCTCCTCGTTGCAGGGGGTCGGAGACGCCGAGCGTTCACTTCCGGCGGAACCGCGTCATCACTGCGTGCCGAGACTTCCGGTTCCGGGTCTCTAAGGGTACAAGGAGGAGAGGGAGAGCCAGCGCTGTGCCTGTGAAGCCCGACCAGCGTCCAGCTATACCGGATTAGCGGCGGGATTCGGAGCGTCAGAGGGGGACCATGGAGGCTATTCCCCAGGATACTCCGGCGGAGACAGGCACCAGCCAAACCCAGGTAGGCTGCTGGGCATGCTATTACTCTGGTGGAGTGGTGGTGTTTGTAGGCTGGGCCCTGTAGTACCCCACGGTGGCGGTTTACTCACAGTGAGGTTGTTTGTTAGTGGTGATTCTAAGAGGGACATGGTGCTGACGCTAAGAAATCCTTTTGTCTTCTTATTTTCAGGCTAAAGAGATGCCAAGGGAAGACAAGACAGGCCGCAAAAAGTGCCCTAATTGTGGGAATAGGTTGTCCTCGGGCTCTAACAAAGCCCTATGCAAGCAATGCATTGCAAGCTTGCTTAAATCTGAGGCAGATTCCCCTTTAGCAAAGTTTTTGGGCTCCTTTAAAGAGGAAATGGCGTCGACCTTTAAGTCCCTCCGGGAGTTAATCACTGACGTGGGATCAGCTGCAGCTGCCTCCACGAGTAAAACAACTATAATCTCATCCTCACCATGCCTTACAACACCCAGCTCAGGGGAGCCCCGTATGGTCAGGGAGCCTAGCCCCACGTTGATTAGTCCCGAATCCTCTGACACTGACTCGGGTCAGGAAGAGGATCAAGCAGCATCTAAAGCCTCAAAATATAGATTATCTCTCGAGGAAGTAGATGAGCTAATGGGGGCTATCTATGATACGCTGGAAATTGAGGAGGAAGAAACTCAGTTATCCAGACATGATCAAATGTATGAGGCTCTGGGGAAAAAGAAAGCAAGGGTTTTCCCTATACATAAGGTGCTTTCTGACCTTGTCCTTAAGGAGTGGTCTGAACCAGACAAGAAGGTTTTCTTTCCTAAATCCCTTAAGAGAAGGTTCCCTTTTGATGAGAGCCCAGAGGCGGTCTGGAATAAAAATCCAAAACTAGACGCCCCTCTGTCCAAAATCTCAAAGCAGGCTGATCTGGCCTTTGAGGATATGGGCCACCTGAAAGATCCCATGGACAGGAGAACAGACATTGTCTTAAAGAGGGCCTGGGATGCCTCTATGGCAGGCTTAAAACCAGCTCTAGCCACTTCCTGTGTAGCTAGAAACCTGGAGTTCTGGTTATCGCAACTACAAGAACACTTAAAGGCAGGCACTCCTAGGGGGGAGCTTTTGAAATCCTTCCCTATGCTTTTTAAGGCCACCAGTTTCATCTCTGACGCCTCCACGGACTCCGTTAAATTTACGGCTAAATCTGCAGCACTTTCAGTGGCAGCAAGGAGGTCAGTATGGATGAAAACCTGGGGGGGAGACACGGCGTCTAAAACCCGCCTGTGCAGCGTCCCTTTTACAGGAGACTTAGTCTTCGGGCCTGAATTAGACTCCGCCTTAGAAAGGACGGCGGACAAAAAGAAAACCTTTCCCGCAAAAAAGAAAAATTTTCAAAGAAAATTTTTTCGTCCCTTTAAGGAACCCTCTAAATCAGAGAAGAGTTCAACCCCCAAAAAGCATTGGTCGGGACATAAAGGGAAAGGAAAAGGGGGCATACTGTTTAGCCGCCCCAATCAGGATCCCAAACCCCAGTGACGTCAGGGTTCCTGTGGGAGGAAGATTAAGCAAATTTCTTCCTCAATGGGAAGAGACAACCTCGAACGAGTTTGTCTTAAATATAATAAAAAGGGGTCATGCGCTGGAATTTCACAGCAACCCTCCTTCCAAGTTTCTGGTGACAAAGCTTCCAAGTCACTCAGAAAAGGCCAGGGCCTTACCTTTACTAATAGGGGAAATGGTAGATCAAGAAGTATTGACACCAGTCCCTATTCAGGAACAAGGGGACGGTTTTTACTCGCACATCTTTGTGGTAAGAAAACCGTCAGGGAGATTCAGACTAATTATGAACCTCCGTCCACTGAATCGCTCCATCCGTTACAAGAGATTTCGGATGGAGTCCATTTATTCCATAAAGAATCTCCTGCAGAAAGAGACATTTATGGCAACCCTGGACCTAAGGGATGCTTATCTGCACATTCCAATAAGGGAGGAATGCCAGAAATTTCTTCGAATGGCAGTGCAGATAGACACAAAGGTTTACCACTTTCAGTGCAGAGCACTTCCCTTCGGTCTATCATCCTCTCCGAGAATCTTTACCAAGGTTCTCGGAGAGGCTTTAGTTCCTCTGAGGCTTCAATCAGTCTCAATTATCCCCTACCTAGACGATCTGCTCCTAACAGCCCACTCAGAGAGTCGTCTTTCTCAGGACCTAGAATTGACTCAACTCAGTCTGAGTCGATTAGGGTGGATTGTCAGTCAGGAGAAATCCAAGACAACCCCAACACAGGAGATCCTGTATCTGGGGTACTGGATCAAGTCTGTAGATCAGAAAATTATACTGCCGGAAGAAAAGATTTTGAATCTGTGGCAGAGAATATCTTTTCTTCAATGCAGCCCCAAGTGTACGGTGAGGGAAGTAATGTCGGTCTTAGGTCTTATGACGGCAGCCATTCCAGCCGTACAATGGGCCAGGTTCCATCAAAGAGAACTTCAGGGTTTTCTGTTAGAACAATTAAAAGGCAGAGATCTGGAGGAGGAGGTATCGATCCCCTCAAGGGTAAAACGCTCCCTCTGGTGGTGGAAGGACAGGGAGAACCTAAACAAAGGGGTTCATTGGGTCCTTCCTATCACTTCAACACTAACAACGGATGCGAGCAGTTGGGGCTGGGGAGCCCACCTAGGCTCAAGCTGGGTCCAGGACAAGTGGACCCCGGAGGAGAAATGTTTCTCTTCCAATTGGAAAGAACTAACAGCAATCCTGAGAGCTGTTCTAGCTTTCCACCCCGCAATACAGGGTCACCATCTACAAGTCCGTTCAGACAATACGACGGCTGTAGCATACATAAACAAACAAGGAGGAACCAGAAGTCCTCGTTTGATGGTGGTAGCCAGACGCATTCTCCAGTGGGCAGAAGCCAATCTGGAATCCATTTCTGCAGTTCACCTGAAAGGGGAGCTGAACAACAAGGCGGACTTCTTGAGTCGACAAAAGATTTCGAACCAAGAATGGTCCTTACACCCAGAGGCATTCAATCTCATAACAGCTCACTGGGGAGAACCAGAGGTAGACCTTTTTGCGAGCAAGAAAAATGCAAAGGTTCCCAATTTTTTCTCGCTAAACCCAGGAGATCAACCCCTGGCGGTAGATGCCTTGCAAACTCCATGGACTTTCAGTCTGGCGTATGCATTTCCCCCTCTTCATCTCATTCCGAGGGTCCTAGCAAGATTCCTCAAGGAGAAAACCTGTTTGATTCTAGTAGCACCTTTTTGGCCCAGGAGACCGTGGTTCACAACGTTGCTACAATTGACAGACTGTCCGCCTCTAAGACTTCCCTACAGACAGGACCTCCTGTCGCAGGGACCTCTTTACCATCCGCAGGTCGCCACACTGAAGCTGTCAGCGTGGTTACTGAGGAGGAAATCTTAAGGAGTAAGGGCCTGTCAGACGAGGTAATTGCGACCTTACTACAGAGTCGCAAACCAGTCACGAGAGCTATTTACAAAAAAGTCTGGAAAAAATTCAATAGCTGGCTGAATAGCCGGGACATAAATACGGCTAATATTCTACAGTTTTTACAGGAAGGTGTAAACAAGGGTTTAACCCTAAGTACTATTAAAGTACAGATAGCTGCCTTAAGTGTATACCTAGATGAACGCTTACAGGAAAATCCTTTTGTCGCTAGATTCTGTAAGGCAGTCGCTAGACGCAAGCCAGTCAGAATCACAAAAGTCCCATCCTGGGATTTAGCAGTTGTGCTAAAGGCTTTCTTGGGGTCACCCTTTGAGCCTATCTCAGAGGCCTCCCTAAGGCTTATTACCTTTAAGACAGTTCTCCTGGTGGCAATCACTTCAGCCCGTAGGGTCAGTGAAATCCAAGCACTTTCCATCAGGGAACCATTCCTACAGATCCTAGAAGACAGAGTCATTCTAAAGACAGACCCTGGGTTCTTACCAAAGGTAGCATCTAGCTTCCATAGGTCCCAAGATATTGTCCTCCCTTCATTTTGTCAAAATGCAGCAAATGAGAAAGAGGAACGTTTTCATTTATTGGATGTGAGGAGGTGTATTCTAGAATATCTTAAAATAACAAATCCATTCAGAATCTCAGACTCCCTTTTTGTCCTTTTTTCCGGACAGCGTAGGGGACAGAAAGCTTCAAAAGTAACCATAGCTAGATGGATTAGGCTAGCTATAGCAGAGGGGTATAAGGCCTTGAATAGAGATCCTCCTGAGGGTGTTAAAGCTCACTCCACAAGAGCGTTGTCTGCATCCTGGGCAGAAAGAGCTGGTGCCACCCCGGAGCAGGTATGTAAAGCAGCCACATGGTCAAGCTTTTCCACCTTTACAAGGCATTACCGACTGGACTTAATGTCTAGTCAGGATCAGGCCTTTGGGAGGAAAGTCCTCCAGGCCGTGGTCCCCCCCTAATCTGGTAAGTACTTGGGGATCCTCTCAAGGGCTGTCCTGGAAGAACACTTGGGAAAACTGGAGTTAGTACTTACCGGTAACTCCTTTTCCGGTGGTCTTCCAGGACAGCACGATCCCACCCTTTATTTGATTATAGTGATGTACTAATGTTATTACCTGTTATGGTTTATATGTTTTTCAGTTCCATCCTTCGGTTCTTGGTGAATGACTGACCAGGGACCTGAGGGACCGCCTTTTGAACTGTGGCAATGTGTTTCCTGTGTCGATGGGAGGAGCTCCATCTCTCAAGGGCTGTCCTGGAAGACCACCGGAAAAGGAGTTACCGGTAAGTACTAACTCCAGTTTTCCTTATGTATTATTGTTTTTAAATTTTTTTTTTTATCTTTTTAATACAGAACTTCATTCTGTGCCTTTTTTTTTTTTTTTTTTGTCATCTTGCAGTTTGGCTTTAAGCCAGTCATGAGCAAAACACTGTCATTGTTGAACTCCAACTGAAAATGCTGGTTGCCTGGCTTTAATGCTTTATATGCAGATTAGTCATTTTGAATTCAGTGACTGTATAATTGCTGCATTTTTAGAAGGAAGTCCTTATAGCCCGGATCTATATTCATCCCAGCAATGGGTTCCTTAGTGTAGAGCCTTGTACTTGCGTCATGGAGCATAAATGCCGATGAAAGCCGCTTGTACCACACCCTGTGACACTTCACGCCATCTTGCATTACAATATAGGTGACCGGGTCCCTGAGATTCTGCTTTTAAAGGTCTTTAGATTGCCACCTAAGTAGATAGGCCGCATAATCGTAAACCTGGCCAATCTTTTATTGCAGTATTGCTTCTTGTTGGCCTGAAAGGTGCAGTTCTGGGGTGTACTTTGTCTGAGGCTGAATGAACTGTGTACATTGATGAAAGTTTAATATTTTTTCAGCTCATGGCCCTTTTAAGCCTGCTGTAATACTTTGTCTTGCCAAAGTGAATACCTTGTTCAGTAGTAATACAAAAAATCCCACCAAAGGGTCTTACAAAATCCCTGCAATTCCAAGTGCAGAAATATTGTAAGCAGCTCCTGTTTTGAAAGCTAGAGGATTTCCCAAATTACAGTCTAGATTGGCTTACAAAGCAGTGAGCATGTGTCTGGCATGGTTAGAATAAATTCCTCTTGGCTAGAGCCTTTGTTTAGTGGTTAGATGTATTTACAGCGAGTTCATAAAACGCTGAGTTTATGCAGGAGATAAATGGCTTAGCGGCATTCTCAAGGCTGCACTTTGTTTTCATAAGTACTTTGGTATCGCTGTGATCTCGCGAAATGCCTATTTAATTCCCCACCCAATCTTTCTGGCTCGATGTAAAAAAAATGCCTCGTCATAGCTGCTGTGTGCTGATGTGCGTTGTGAAATCATATCTGCCGTGGACAGCAGGACAGGTTGCTGCCACTCTAGCTAGTCTGAATATTGCCACTTCTACAGATCTGCAAGGATGTCCAATGGAATCCCTCCAAGGTTATTCATTAACGATGATTGTGTCATTTGTGTTCCTGACCTATTGCACTGAAATGTCCTGTGTTGGTTATTAAAAGAAACCCATCAGGATTGAAATATGGAGGCAGCCATTGTTGATGTTTTTGTTTAAGGTGCATAATGCCAGCCCTGTCCTTCCTTCAGTGCTTAATTAGAACTCCAGCTGGTACTTTGAAAAGTATGGGGAAGGGTTTCTATTGCTATGTTCAGGCTGAGGAGAGCCACCTTCAATGTTAGGACTATAACCACTAGCACAGGGGCAGAGGGGAGAGATCTACCATTGAGTACAATTGTTATGGTCACAACTGTGATGAGTGGGATTTTCACTCATTTTTGAGTGAATTTATTTATTTTCCCCAGTGTCACATAAATTACATCTATGTTTCCGACTGTTTGTTTTTTGGAAAGAACAGACCTATGTAATATAATATAATCTTTATGGGTGGCTGGCTGTATGTAAGCAGACTTGCATCCACAAATGTCCACCCACAACCAGTCAGGTCAGTAAAACCAGACCTGGATGCAAGCTTACAATGAACCTGCACAGACCCAGCAGGCCAATATAGATAAACACGTGTCTGCTTACATCTGGCCACCCATAGGAATGCATTGCAATTCCTTTTTGATCCATGTAATCGCTGGTCAAAAACTGACTGACAGATGCCCATGTGAAAGGGGCCTTGAGCTGGCCATAGAAGGTTTGACTCTCAGCCGGTTCAGCAGGGATCTTCTGAGATTCAAACCATGTATGGGCAGGCTGAATGTATCCAAGCACGATTTTGGCTAAAATGAAAATCCCAGTTTTTTGCTCAGAATAAAGATCACAATTCTCTCGGCGTAACATCTTTTACATTATACAAAAAAATGTACGTTAGGCTAACTTTAATGGGGGGAAAAAAAAACAAAAAACTTAAAGTTTAACTGCTTCCCGACCGCTTCGCGTAGATGTATACTGCGGCGGAAGGGCATGTACAGGCAGATTAACTTCCCTGTACATTGCCCTTTTAAGAGGAGGCTTGTGCGCTGCCGGATCGCGGGTCCCGTGGACTCTGTCCGCAGGGATACCCACGATCGTCTCATGGTGAGGAAGAATGGGGAAATGCTAATGTAAACAAGCATTTCCTCGTTCTGCCTAATGACACTGACCACAGCTTCCTGTAACCGGGAGCGGTGATCAGTGTCGTCACACAGCCCCTCCCCCACTAGTTAGAATCACTCCCTAGGACACACTTAACCCCTACAGCACCACCTAGTGGTTAACCCCTTCACTACCAGTCACATTTACACAGTAATAAATGCATTTTTAATTGCATTGATCACTGTATAAATGTGAATGGTCCCAAAATTGCGCCAAAGGTGTCCGATCTGTCCGCCATAATGTCGCAGTCACAATAAAAATCGCTGATTGCCGCCATTAGTAGTAAAAAAAAAAAATGCCATAAAACTATCCCCTATTTTGTAGATGCTATAACTTTTTTGGGCAAACCAATCAAACGCTTATTGCAATATTTTTGGGTAAAAAAAAGTTGAAGAATTATGTATCGGCCTAAACTGATGGAAAAGATTTTGATTCTTAACGATTAATCGTGCAGCTCTAATCCAAATTGATCAATCAACTTGGGTATAAAAAGCATGTTAGATTTTTCATGTGAGTGTTTCCAGCAGCTATAGCTGCTAGCAGTGATCGCTCTATGTGCTCCCAGCAGTAACAGCTCCCTGGCCCCATCCCCCCTCGCGGGAAGGATTTTCCCATAAACGTTGACTGTGTTGGTGATGGGGGTATTGAGCGCTATTTCTTTCCTGCAACATAAGGTTGCAGAAAATAAAATTGCACCATCTATGGCTGGCTTTAAGCTGGCCATACATTATGTCGTTTTCTTGTTCAATTTGGTTTTTCCCATTAGATTAACCAAAACCATATATATTGAGGTCAAACCTAAACCCTTTCAATTTGTATGCAATCAGGCAGGTCGTTACACTACATAGTTGAAGGTAAATCTGAAGAATGTGGAATAATAAAATTGTAGAATGTATGGCCGGCTTAAAGCTGACCATGAATAGTGTATGTATGTACAACTAATCGATTATGAAATTAATTTATTACTATTTTCATAATCGATTAATCGGCCACTAACATAATGGGGTTAAAAAATTATTTGCTCTTTGTACTTATTTTAGTTTTTTTATCCCTATTATTATGTTACTAAACATCTCAGGCCTGGGCCAGACCTCTGTGTTTTTTGGTGCTTTTTGCAGAAACGCACTACACTTCATTTACATGGTTTCCTATGGGACACGTTCACATCCATGATTTTTTTTTTTTCCAGCTGCTACGTATTTGGAAAGGACTTTTTTTAACGCAAAACTTTTTTTTTTTTTTTGTTTAATATACTTCAATGGAGAAGCTGCAGAAAAGCATGTAATGTGTTTTTGCGGCAATTTGTGTTTTTTAATCTGCCCAACAACAAATTGGCCAAAAAAAATGTAAAAATGCAAATCGCAGCAAAATTACCTTTTTTTTATTTTAAGGTTATTAATCGAAACGATAATCGGCCAACTAATTGATTATGTAAATAATCGCTAGTTGCAGCCCTAATTATTATATTATATATATATATATATTATAAATTATTTTTTTGTTCTGTCCTGCGATCATGGGTGCAGCTCATGACAAGAGACTGCCTGACTTTTTTTTTTTTTTTTTTTTTAACCATGTGCATTGACATGTCACTCTTGTCTCGGGGCCAAATGCGGCCGAATTTTGATAGTGATGGGAGTGGCATCTCGCTGCCTCAGAGCGAGAGATTCCATAGGAACAAACAGACAGCCTCTTAGGCAATTCCAACAGCTGGATCATTAACACTTGCCGACCGGCTCCTGTACATATACGTTGGCATTTTAAAGATGGATATCCCGCTATCGGCAGCTGCTGCCACAACCGAGGTATCAATCTTTTCAGTGGGCGGTCCTGTTTACGATAAAGGTGGTCTCTGCTGTGGATTCGCTGCTAGATCACCATTTATCACGGTGGGAGAGGGGTCACCCCCTCGCCGCTCTCCAGTGCTCTCTGCCGCTAACTGGAGCCACCGGCAGCACTGGATTCTGCCTTTCCAGGAGGATCTTCTTTTTTTTCTCAGGGGCCGATCTGTTGTCCCCAGGTGGAGCAATGAAATCTCGCAGCCTGGCTACTGAGGAGGAAATTGCTGAGGGGCAAGGGTTTCTTGGATCGTCGACTTTTGTAGGTTGCAGAAAAAGAGACGCAGGCTACCTACCTAAAAGGTATGGAGACACTTCAATAGCTGGTGCACAGAAAGCTCCTTCGACGTACGCAGTTCAGTAGCACTGTTGGAATTTCTGCAGTTGGGAGTGGACAAGGGGTTAGCCCTTAGCACTTTGAAAGGACAGCTGTCTGCCTTGAGCGTATTCTTCCAGGAAAAGCTGCTAGCAACAGATCCATGGATAGGCAGGTTTTTTTTTAAAGCCTTTGGCAGACAGACCAGTCAGAGCATACACAGTCAGACTTTCAGCCAACAAGCTCACATCCAACATTTTGTTGTTGGAAAATCCGATTGTGTGTACGGGGCATTAGTGTTACAGACCCTCACTGGGGATCCATTTGAGCCTCTGGGGTCCTGTGCGTTAAAATTGATCACCCTCAAGACGATGTTTTTGATGGCGATCGCTACGGTAAGGAGGGTTAGCAAACTCGAACCCCTCTCCATTAGGGCACCTAGGAAAGGGTCAGAGCCTCTAGGCGTGCAATAGCCACGTGAAGTTAGCCGTTATTCAGGCCTATGTGGTCGGGGGAGGGGGGGGGGTTGTAGTCCCTGGAGGGTATTAAGGCACATTCCACTAGGGCAATGGCAAATTCTCAAACAGTGGGCTGGTGCTTCTCCAGAGCAGATTTGTAAAGCTGCAACATGGTCCAGCTTTGCCACCTTTGTAAATCACTACAGGTTGGACCTGCTATCGGCCGAAGACCAGGCCTTTTGGGTGTAAAGTGCTGCAGGCAGTA